>NC_132789.1:79968849-80568849 GCF_048418805.1 Vulpes vulpes
GCGGACTCCAGACTGCCTGCGCCAGATGTCTCGATGCCAAGGTCCCCGGGCCCCGAGAAGCAGCACCTGGGGCCTCGCCTTGGTCTAACCAGGTCCTGGATGCCTCAGGGGTCATGTACACCAGACCACTGCCCTCAGTAAGACCCCCGGATCCCAAGCGAAAATGAGACTCGTGTTCTTTCCTCCCTGTGTCTCCTGGACACTCTGTCTGTACCCCTCACCCTGTCCGTACACATGGGCAATAAACCCCACCTTCACCTCCTGCTGGCTCATGTTTGCCTTCCATCCTGCCTGAAGCCAAGGACCCTCTCAGCTGGTCCCACAGGCCCCCCTGGGTCCCTGGCCCCTGCCTGCCTACATCATTACAGATGATTTTTTCTTGAGCAGCTCCAACAATGCCTGGGGTGGAGGGGGGAGCTGAGCAAAGCCTCACAACTACAGGGGGAAGGGCCCAAGCAGTGAGACACCCCCAACAGTTCAACCCCAGACCTCCCCGCCATGGTGTTTTGCTGGGAGAAAGACACACTACTTGAGACGTTTTATTAGACTTGCCCTGGGGCACCTGGGGGCTCAGTCGGTTGAGCATTGGACTCTTGGTTTGGCTCAGGTCACAATCTTGGGTTGTGAGATCGAGCCCCATGTCAGGATCCATGCTCAGCGCAGTGTCTGCTTAAGATTCTCTCTGTCCCCTAGCCCCCTCCCCAGCACACTCATGCTTGTTCTCTCGCTCGCTCGCATTTTCACTCGCTCTCTCTCTCAAATAACTTTTTAAAATCTTTTTTAAAAACTTGCCTTTCACTATCTCCTGGTAGAAAAAACAGTAAATCTGCTAAAAATTCCATAATTTCTCCAACTAGGATATTTTTCTTACCAAACAAACTTCTCCTGATATTTAAGCATTTTAGAAATCTCATTTTTGCAAGAGAAGTATTCCCAGCTGCACACATGCTTGTGTGTATTTAATGATACATGAGCACAATAATGTTGGCTATTTCTGTGTGCCATGAAAAGTAATTCCTTTTTTTTAAATTTAAATTCAATTTGCCAGCATATAGTATCACACCCCGCACTCATCCCATCACATTCCCTCTTCAGTGCCTATCACCTAGTCCCCCAGCCCCCTACCCTTTGTTTCCCAGTCAGGAGTCTCTCATGGTTCGTCTCCCTCTCTAATATTCCCCACTCAGTTTCCCTCCTTCCCTCAGCGTCCCTCTCACTACTTATATTCCACGTATGAGTGGAACCACATGACAACAGTCCTTCTCCAACTGATGTATTTTACTCAGCATAATACCCTCCAGTGGCATCCATGTTGATGTAAATGGTAGGTATTCGTCCCAAAAGTAATTCTTAGAAACATCCTTTGTTTTATACAGGAAGATATGGAATAGTAGCAGGGCAGTTTATGGTGGTAGAGACTCAAGACCTTCAGAGCAACACGTAAGAAGGCCTCCTTTAGGGATCTCTGGGTGGCTCAGCGGTTTAGTGCCTGCCTTTGGCCCAGGGCGTGATCCTGGAGTCCTGGGTTTGAGTCCCACATCGGGCTCCCTGCATGGAGCCTGCTTCTCCCTCCTCCTGTGTCTCTGCCTCTCTCTCTCTCTCTCTCTCATAAATAAATAAATCTTTAAAAAAAAAAAAAAAGGCCTCCTTTACTAGAGGCTAGGCACTAATCTGAACCCCAGCTGGTGTCAGGCAGGTGGCACGATGGGGGCCATCCTGTGTCCTGTACCAGCTCGTACCACCTGGCTCCACCCACCCAATGTCAGCAACAGTCCTGACAACCTGAAGTGTCCCCAGACCTTGCCAGAGAGCCCCTGAGGGGCAGAGTCAGCCCGCTGGAGAATCCCCCAAGTTGAGGGCAGAAATGCTAATGTTCCACATTCTTCACCCTGTCAGGCAGGAAATGGACTCACAAGTGTGGGTTGAGAACATTGACCTTGATGGGGAAAACTAGCACAGGAAAGAATGATTGTTCAAGAAAAAAACACATGTTTACACGAGAACACCTTTGGTGTATTTCATGGTCGCCTGGTCTCGGGGGCTGTCGTACAGCAGGCTGGAAATTTCAGTAGCACATTCCCAGATGTGACGTTCTTTCAAGTAGTCTCCGGCCCGACTTTGCCAGATTGTTCAGTACTCTGCCTGTGGGGAATACATTTCGGCAAAGGAGAGGATGCTTGGGGTGTGTTGCTCTGCGAGAGTTGAGATGTCCTTAATAGATCAATTACTGGCCTGGACTGCAGCGGGATCGGCTTTCAGGCCAGGCCATGATGTGCCTGCGCAACAGCAACTAGGCTGAGGAGCTGAGACAATGCACTGAACCTGAATTCTGAGGCTGTTTTGCAAATGAGTAGATCAGAAATTAAGTAAGACTACGGATGTAGTGAAACCAGCTGTCACTGCAGTGCCCAAGTCCTCCCGAAGGACCCAGAACAGTCTTGTAGTAAAAAATAATAATGGGGCAGCCCCGGTGGCTCAGCGGTTTAGCGCCGCCTACAGCTCAGGGTATGATCCTGGAGACCCGGGATCGAGTCCCACATCAGGCTCCCTGCATGGAGCCTGCTTCTCCCTCTGCCTGTGTCTCTGCCTCTCTCTCCTCTCTGTGTATTCTCATGAATAAATAAATAAAATCTTTAAAAATAATAATAATCATCATCATCATCATCCAGCCTTACAGCAAAAGGCACAGGAATAAGCCCCATAAACCCAAGTAATAAGGAGCTTTCTTAGAGACACACCACCTTCCACAAGGCCCCCCATTTGGTTCTTTTATTGAGTATTGTATATTCTGACTCCTAGAATGCTGGAAAGTGCT
Source organism: Vulpes vulpes (assembly GCF_048418805.1). Taxonomy (NCBI): domain Eukaryota; kingdom Metazoa; phylum Chordata; class Mammalia; order Carnivora; family Canidae; genus Vulpes; species Vulpes vulpes. Next base: position 79,971,665 of record NC_132789.1, read on the forward strand.
CTCTAAGCCACACTCCATTAGGAAGAGAAGAAGTCGTTAACGATGTTCCCAGAAGGTGTTAGAACTGCCTTGGTAGCAGCAAAAAGAAGCAGATCGAGATTTCCGTTGTAATGACAGAGGCGTACCATCTCCCGGTCAGGATGGGCCTTCCCACCGTCAACACTACCTCACTCACTGCCCCAAGCCCACTGCTCTCCACCCCCAGCCCCACCCAGGGCCTCACACCTGACACGTGGGCATCAGGATGGACAGCCGTGTACCCCATCTCCTGCGTCCCTTCTCAGTCGCCATGGGTCCCATTCTCTGCAAAGCAACAAAAGTAATCCCAAAACAGAGATCAAGTGATATCATACCCACCTAACAGCCTGTAAGGCTTCCTCTCACAGAGGACAAAATCCAAATGCTGGCCCGAGGCCCAAGGCCCAAGGCCAAATGCCCTACACAATCTGGGCCCAGGGGCCTCCTGCCATTTGCTCAGGAAGGCTCTTTCCACGGCTACCACAGGCACTGCCCCTCCCACCTCAGGGCCCTGCATGCGCTGTTCCCCCTCCAGGACCATACAGCTCAGCCAGAGAAGCCTTCAAACCTTTCAGAAGCAGACTCTCCCCCTGCATACGCTCTACCTGCATCTCCTTTGTGTCTTTCATTGCATTTACTCCAACCTGCAATGATTGTGTGTCATGTGTTGCCTCCCTTAGAGGACAGAGCCGATGACTGTCCAGGACGGCACCTGGTATGCAGCGGCTCAATGAACAGTTCTCAAGTGTGTGAGCTCTGGCATCTGGGAGCCCTCACCCCTCCACCTTCACCTGCTTACTGGGTCCTGAATCCTGGCCTGACCCTTGTCAAAGACTGAAAGTACAGGGGTTTCCCACCAAGGTCGCTACTAAAGACGCTGGTCTACTCCCAAGCACCCCTTTCCAGCAGGGCCCCACCACTTCCACTGATTGGACTTCCGTAGAGGGTCACATATGTCTGTACCAGGCAAAGGGCTGCCCAGCTCCTTGGAGCTCTGCCCTTTAGAGGGTCCTGCTGGCTTTGGAAGGCCAGTCCCCAAACCCTCCTGAAGGCCTCCTGGTTCCCACCCTGGGTTCCTCAGCTCACAGATGTCCCAGGATGCCCATGACAGCTGTGCCTTAGAAGCTACACTGTAGGGGCACCTTGGGGCTCAGTGGGTGAGTGTCTGCCTTCAGCTCAGGGCGTGACCCTGGTGTCCTGGGATCGAGTCCCGCATTGGGCTCCCTGCAGGGAGCTTGCCTCTCCCTCTGCCTGTGTCTCTGCCTCTTTCTCTGTGTCTCTCGAATAAATAGATAAAATCTTTAAAAAGAAGAATCAGCAGCAGCTACACGGGAGCTGCCCCGAGGACCACAGCTCCAGGAATGTCAACCACCAGGGCTTCTGTGCACTGAGGAGCTGTTACACACAGGCTGCAGGGCCCAAGCAGCCCAGCTGGACTCTCAGCTACAAAGTGGAGATGGCCGCCCACACTTTGTGAGGTGAGTCTGAGAGTGGAAGCTCCTAAGTACAAAGCACCTTACACATAACATGCATCCAGCAATGACAACTGCTACTATCCAAATGGGTTTACAGATAAGATCTAGGGAGGGTGGGGAGCTTGCTGGTGGCCTTGGATCCTGTAGCTGGCAGTAGCAACCTCCCCCTCCCACCAGCCTGTACCTCCTCCACCAAGGGGTGGAGCCCCTTGTCTGCCCATGGATGAAGCCTGGTGATGCGCTGTGACCACCGACTGAAACACAAGAGGGTTTGTGCCGCTTGTGAGCCTAGGTGAGGGCCCTGTACAGGCTTCTGCTTGCCCTCCTTTGGAATCCATGCCCGCCGAGGGAATCAGCCAGGCTGTCCTCCTGAGGTGACAGACGTGTGCCCAGGCACCCCATCACCTTGGCCGGATGACCACCAGACATCTGCGGGAAGCACCAGAGACCAGGTCATCTCAGACCCATGCCCCATCCAGCCTGACTCTGAGCTCCCCTGGGCCTGGACCCCCCATCTGCGGGCCTGTGAGCAGGGAGCCATTGTCAGGCAGCTGCATCCTGGGTGGTTTGTTCAATGCAACAGCAGCTAATTAACGCAGCCATTTAAATATGGTGTCAGTCTCACATCCTTTGCCTTGGTGTGACCGCAAGTCAGTGCTTCAAAAATACCTAATAGCTTCACTCATCAAACACTCTTTGTGTCTGTCTCTGAGCAGCATGGTGGGGCCGGGCACTCCCACAGCCCCTCACCATGAAGGCCTCAGCTATCCCCTCGTTCTCCCTCTCGTGACATGAAGGACATGACCTGGGAGGCTCAGGAGCGTCTAGAGGACACGCAGTTCGGGGAGGGGAGATCCAGCCCTGGGGCAGGCCTCAGTGGTGGGAAGGCCCCCACCCCTCCCACCCCCCCACCCTGAGACCCCGGCCCCCCACCCCAGCCCCCTTCCCACCATCCTGAGGCCCCTGCCCTGCCCCCGCCTCCCTGTCTCCCAGTCTGCTTCAAGGCCCCCAGAGGCTGGGCTGTCCCGAGGATGCTCACGGGTCACCCCCATGCCCCCCGCAGGACGCAGTGCACAGAGCCCCCATGAGGGCTGCTGGGGACCCACCTAGCCCAGCTCTGACACACACACACAGGCCCCCGCCCCAACTGCCAACCTTTCTGCCTCACGACGTCTTGATTGTCTTTGATGTCGCCAGGTGAAAACTCCATGAGGTTGGACCAGGCTTTCTGGAAACAATGGAATCCCTCGTGGGTCAGCCCAACCTCAAGGTAGAGCTCTCCAGTCGCATTCTGCACAGTGGGAAGCACCTGTGTCAGGGCCTGGCTCTGCAAAGAAAAAATGCCCTCCTGAGGGGACACAGCCCCAGGCTGGCACCGCCGCCCAATGCCCACCAGCAACCTCCTCGCAGAAGCAGCCACGCCTGCACCCCTTCTTCTCTTAGGGAATTTAAATATTTATAAAATGCTGTGAGACATTTATGGGGAAACAGTGTAAACCAAAAATAAATTGGGGAGAATGTTTTCAGAGGCTATAGTTCATAGCAGTAAACATTTTTGAAGAACAACACACCATTGTGCACATGTGGAAGTTCCCAGGGGATATACTCTCTAGAGCTCACATGCATACCCAACAATACCATCCATGTGGCCCTTAATCCAAGGGTAACCAGACATCTGTTAGCACAGTACACAACTTGTTTAGGGATTTGCCACTGCAGCATATTTCGTTCAGTGGCACTTACACTCCGTGACTCCAAATCACTCCTCTCCCAAAACGTTTTCAGCACATGGGAACACATCCGTTGGGTATAATCTTCTAAAAGTCCAGTGTAAGACATGAGAGTCAGTGATGAGTTATCTTACTGCTGGCATCTCATGTCAGAAAACGTGATATTGGGGCTCCTGGGAGGCTCAGCCAGTTAGGCCTCTGCCTTTGGCTCAGGTGGTCCTGGGATTGAGTCCCAGGTGGGGTTTCATGCTCAGCGGAGTCTGCTCGTCCCTCTGCCTCTGCCCCCTCATGCTCTCTCTCTCTCCCTCTCTCTCTCTCACTCATATAAATAAATAAAATCTAAAACTAAAAAGAGAACATGACATCAACAAGAACATCTGTGCATGGGTTTGGCCCTACTCGAATGAGCGATCATCCTCGCTGGCTCCTCCACAGCCTGGTGCCTGCCCAGCAGAGGCCCGACTGCGCCCGGCTCCTGGGTGTGAATTCCGCTCCCCTGCACCTGCTCAAAGTGCTTCTCCATGCCACACTGACCCCCGCAGCTTGGTGCAGGCACGGCCCAGGAAGGGACTGGGAAAAAGGTCAGCTTGCAGCCCTGGAGGCAACCAGCTGTGCTAGGGGTCCCGGGGCCATAGGCCTCCAGCTCCATTGCACACCCCTCATATGGACCTATAAAGGTGACCCTTCTCAGCAGCTGGCCCAGGCCTCATCCTTCCCACCCCAATTCAGAGACAGACTCCAGGCTGACTGCATGACAAACCCCTGAAAGACTGCCCCCAGATACTGGCCCGCATCATGATTGGCTGCAAGTCACAGAGAACCCAGGTTAATAATGACTTGAGGGGTCCCTGGGTGGCTGGGTCTGTTAAGGGTCAGCATTCAGCTCAGGTCATGGTCCTGGGATCCTGGGATCTAGCCCCACTTCTGGTCCCTGCTCGGTAGGGAGCCTGCTTCTCCCTCTGGCCCTCACCGCCACCCTTGCGGCTTTCTCTCTTCTCTCTCTACTAAATAAACAAAATATTTAAAATAGAACAAAACAAAAACAGTGACTTGATTTCTCTCTTGTGCAGCAGTCAGGAAATGGGTGGCCCAGAGTTGCAGACACACCACAGTGTCAGAGACTCAGATTCCTTTTACCTTGTGGCTTGACCTTGCCTGACCTCCATTCCCAAGGATACTTCCTGTTGCAAAATGACTGCTCCATCTCTGGCCATGATATCCACAATCTCACCAGCAGAAAGGAGGAAAGAGAAGGGGATCAGACTCTTCACTTCACGAAAACCCTTTAGAAGCTGTCCACACCATTCCCACTTACTCTGGCCAGCCCACACTTAGGCACGTGCTCATTTCCAGTTCCAAGGAAAGCTGAGAAATGTGGGCTTTTTTCCAACCATTCACTGAGCTAACCATTCGGGAGAGGGGCACATCACTTACTATGAAAGGGGGGATGGATCCTAGGAGATTACAGTCTGGTATACCTCATTCACACTTTTCTTTTGAATTTCAATTTCACAGTGTTTTCACCCATTTTCTTTCCTCCTGCGTGTCTCAGGGGAAGGGATGACCAGCCTCCTTTTCAAGGACCCATCCCTCCCTAGGCCTTCCGAGTCCTGCCCCCTCACAGAGTCCCCGCTGACATCTCCAGTCTGCCCATCTTCCCAGCTCCTTTCCTGTTCCACACATACATACGTGTCCTGGACCAAACCTCACCTGAAGCCATGCTACCACCAACAAGCTTCTCAGACTAGTCTCAGTACGTGCTGTCCTCCCTGTCAGCATCACACAGTCAACTCCAAATGCCCCACAGTTCAGCACCCCCGCATCCACCCCTTCCATGACTGGGGGTCACCACTGACCCCCACTCAGCAGTCTTTGTGCAGCCCCCTGAGCAGCACACCCTCCTTGGTTCAGGGGGGACCTTCTGTCCCTCACGCATTCACATGCCCCTCCTCCCTGTGTCCCTCCAGGCGTGAAAAAGCCCCCGTGTCACTCAGAGGTGTGCTCCCCATGGGCTTCCAGGCCCCGCAGATGAGCAATCCTGTCTCTGTCCATACCCACCCCAGCAGCTGACAGTGCCGCCCACACCTCCTTTCCCACCTGCAGACTCAGGACAGGGAACATTCAGGGTCCCTCCTGTTCCCCTCCAGATTCCCCTCCGGATTCCCCACACCTGTCAGACTCAGGTGCGGCCGGGCTGTGTCCCCAGCCAGGCCAAGGAGGGCAGAAGCCCGGGGGGAGGAAAGCTAGCACCCTAGCCCCCCACCGCCCTGCAGCCTGGGTGTCACTGCCCTGGGGCCAGGGGTACACAGCCGGGCATGCAGGCACGCTGTCAAGCTTCCCCCCAGGGCACAGCTGTCATCCCTGGAATTTTGGACTGTCCCCTGCTGCCTCCGGGCTGTCCCCTGCTGTTCCCTGCTGCAGCAGGACCCCGAACCCAGGTGGAGCTTCGCAGGCTTGGTCAGCAGTGCTCAGGACAGGAAGGGGGTCTTCCTTGGTCACCGTCCACAGTCGTACCAGCTGCCGCGTATGGAGCTGCGTGCTCCCTGCATGTGATGTCTTGGGTCTTTACAGACGTGCCACAAAACAAGGGGCCACTGCTCCTCCACTGCAGGTGGGGAAACTAAGGCTCCCCAGGTTCAGTCAGTGTCCGAAGCCTGCGTGGCTTGCATGGGGGAGGCCGGGGGTGCCCCGCCTCCAGGGCTCTGCTCCGGGCCTTGTCCTTCACAAGGAGGTTTCTGACCCGTAACCACAGGCCCTTTCGCAAAACCATCTGCCTTCACCACCCGCGTGGCGGGCAGCGACACCCATGCTCCCAACAAGCGCTTGGGCGCAATCAGCTCCCCAGCCTGAGCACCGTGCCACTGGATGGAGAGGGGTCCTCCCCACGCAGGGTGTGTGGCAGTGCCCCTGTCCCCGGGTCGTGAGCACCCGACTGTGTCCCCTGTGGCCACGGCCTCCTGGGGAGCACAACTGCCTCCCTGCAGAAAACTATGGCCTGCAACTCCTGCAACAACCCGAGCTGAATGTGCTGCACATGCCAGACGGGTACGTCACGAGTAACCAGGTCAGGAGCCACAGGCACCTGTTCCAGAGAAGCCGTTATCGCCAAAGTAGCTTCAGAAGTGTCTTTGGGAAGTACCTCCAGGGCCCCAGGATACTCCCAGATCAGTCCCCATGGTGGCTAGTCCCGAACCACTGATGCAAAATACTTTGAGAACAGAACCTGAGAGTGACGACTCCTAAAGGAGCCTCAGGGACAGAGATTCCCCTCAAGTGTCCAGCTCTGGCGCGCCTCCTGCAAAGCCATCGAACCTTCCACGACCGCGACCGTGTATCGCCCAGGCCACGCTCCCTTGCTGCTCTGCGTGTTCTCAGCGGCTTCCGGCCACACAGGGAGCTCCTTTCAGACAGAGAGCGTGCCTGCCTCGCTCCTGCCAGCATCCCAAATCCTGGCACAGCGCTCGGGCAGGCAAGGCCCTCAGTCAGCGTCCACGGAGTGGGTGAATGAGTGAACGACTACGTGAATTCAGTGACAGTCTCAGAAAATAACTGGTGCTCCCCACGCAGACACTTGTCAGGGATGAACACCTGGACCTCGCAGGAAAAAAACGGGGGCTCAGGGGAACTTCCAGAATTAGAGTAGGATAACAGAGAACCGCTGGACTCCACTCCTGGGAAGATGGAAGAGCTCAGGGTCGCTGAAATCAAGCTGCCCTACTGTGAGGAAGCAAGGCCTCAGGTACCTTGCCCCCACAGCCAGCAGTAACAAACAGCCGCCAGGTCTTGCACCTCACTGTGTGCCACACGGGCTGAGAGGTGCTCTATGTCCTTTCTTCCCTGAGCCTGTTAACAATCCCTGGAGCCAGGTCTGGGATCCTCAACACTCAGAGAGGTCAGAACCCTTGCGGAGCTCACACAGCAGCAAGGGCCAAAGCACTTCAAACCTGGCCTGCCAGAAAACATCAGGGCACTGCTCACACCTCTGTGCTGCCTTCTAAAGGACGCGGAGTGTCTGCAAATTCAAAGTGATCCACCAATTCACTTATTAGGCACCTGTAGGTTGTAATATGCCTCGGAGGATATAAACATTGGTGACCAAGCATGATCTCTGCCACAAGAAGACTTGCCATGTTAAGTCTTATTAACCTCTTTAGATAGAATGCTTTCTGGGGCAGAGGCAATGTTTTAGAAAAATTTGAAGGTCTTTGTTTTAAAATAAAAACAGCTTTGTCTCTGGTTAGTTATACTACTCTTGGTCTACACATGCTACTGAAATAAGGAAAATTTATAAGTTTTTAAAGGCCAGTTAAATGTCCTCGTATGCATAGTTAGTTATGTATTATGAGCAAAATTTTCATTGTATTCAGCAAAGCCAAAACTTAATATTTCAGAAAAAGTCAATCACTATTGAGACAAGATAATAAACTTTCCCCAACATTTTTGTGAAAATTACAACCAATTAAAACTATAACCAAGGCCTTAACCAGTCTTTTGTTAGTTCTTTCAACCCACTGTTCTATTCCTTTTTTTTTTTTTTGTGGTTTTTTTTTTCTTTTTTTGCTTTATCAACATTCCCTTTTTTTCCCCAAAAAATTTCACCTCTTGGATCCCATCTATCTACTACTTGTCAACACTAATCTATGGTTCAGGGTATGGATTAAAGTCGGCTTCCTCTCTGATTAACATAATTAATTTATCATTTGTTATTTATCATTAACTCTTCTCTTTGTGGATGAGATTATAAAGGAACAAAGGTAAATAATATCTGAAAATATCTAACACAAAAGGAAGGGCATTTGAAGGATTTAAAGTGATTTTCCACTTTACCTGTGCTAGCATGTTCTCGATGTTCAAGAATAGCCCTTCTGCTTCCTTGGTCTTGCCTATAAGCTTCAGAAATTTCCCGATAAAGAACATTAATCAGCATTTGTTAATGGTGGTGACCTCAAAAAGCCTGCATTCCAGCACTAGATAGGAAAGAAAGGTGAAGCATATTTGGGAAGGAATAAAGAACAGCCATCACCTAATCTTGACATAGGACTTATAAAGACATCAGCCACATTTCAGTGTTCCTCAAAGGATTAGCACTTGGCTTTTATTAGTGCCTACATGTATCACCAGGTATTTCACACAATGACATGAAAAATAATGCTTTTAAATAATCTTGACAGGTAAATGTTGAAAACTAGAGTGCAAAAGAGTTCTTTCTATAGCACAGTCCATATACTTCAGGAGTTTGTATTGGGGATGATTTTCAGGCAAGAGTAAACAGGCGTTTAAAATTACTTGCACAGTTCTGCCCTCTGTTGTAACTATCTTGAATTACTGGCTTTAACAGAAAGAATAAAATGTTAAGAGAACCAAATAAGGAACACACAGGGTGTGTGTGTGCGTGTGTGTGTGTGCGTGTGTGTTATACAAAATTCTAGAACTTGAAGATTCCATACATGGTACTGCAAAGCCATCACTTTCAGACTTTTTCTTCCCCAATATTCCAGCATCTGACATTTCACTATTGCCTCATCACAAAGCATTGCATCTAATGTATGTGACACAAGGACATCCCTTGTTCTCCCTCTGCTGTTCTGGACATGGAATACACTCCTGCCTTCTTTCTGCCAGCTTCTCCAGGGATCGCCATTTGTGCACAGAATAAACACTTATTGAGCACTTGCTGCCCATCAGGCAGCATTGTTGGCTCTCAACACCGAGCACAGTAGATGAGGCTGCAGCCCTCAGCACAGCAGAGAGGCCAGAGGGCTCTGACACATACAGTGCTTGGAGTCCAAAAGCAAAAACTAAGTCAGGGCCAAGGGAGAGAGTGCGCTAAGGGCCAGAGTCCAAGACTCTTGTCCTCAGCGGCCATCCAGGCAAAGGCACCTAAGGTAGGCATGAGAACTGAGGGGTAGAGGGTGTCTGGGGGGCTCAGCCGGTGAAGCACCTGCCTTTGGTGCAGGTCATGATCCTGGGATCCTGATTGAGTCCCACGTGGGGCTCCCTGCATGGAGTCTGCTTCTTATTCTGCCTGTGTCTCTGCCTCTCTCTCTCTCTCTCTTTCTGTGTGTCTCTCATGAATAAATAAATAAATTTTTTCTAAAATTGCTCTCATTATTTTAAACTCTCATTCTCACATATTTCTTTCTCCAAGAATTTTAAAATCATTTTGAAATGTTTTAATCCCATTGGGATCTCAATTAGAATTGTCTTATGTATATAAGTCAATTGAGGAAGAATTGATAAGCTTTACAACCTTGAGTTGCCCCATCCAAGAATATAGTACATCTCCCTATATACTAAAATTTTATTTTCTATAATTCTAAAGCTTTTTTAAAAAACAGAGATCCTACACATTTCTTGTTACACCTCTTCTTAGATACTTCATACTTTCTGTGGCCATTGTAAATTGCATCTTTTGTTCTTTTAATTTTTCTGTAGAGCTATTTTAAAAATTGTTTTTAATAAACCATTTTGTTTCATCTATCTAAAATATTGAGAAGTTTCCAAAGGCATCAAGGGCAACGCATCAGATTAGTCATGAAAAGCAGATGTTGTCCTGTTTGCTACAATCTCCAGACAAGATCCTGTACTGTAGTGCATTTACCCTCTGCCTTTAAAAGAGAAATGATTGTCCGCAACCTGCCACACCTGCCACCTGAAGGGTAGCCCACCATCGGTCAGGATGGGGACATGCAGGTTTTCAGCCTGTCTCTTTTGATGTTTGACTTCCTCTAAAAATGCAACTGCAGCCAGAAATGGATTTTCTCCACTTTGATGTGACCCAGGACTCCAGCCAAAAACAAGTTTATCAAGTCCCAGATGATCTATAAAAACTGGCCCGACCATTGAGGTTGCCCAGGCTACTGGGCAATCACTGGGAGATGTACCCGGCCTGGACGCATCCCGCAAGGGGACAGACCCAGGCAGCAGGTGCGCAGGCAGGCCGGCAAGCAGGCATCTGCAGAAGTGGCATCTTCTCCACCGTCCTAATGAGTTAGGGCTCCAGTTCTCGTCATCGCCACCAGGGGGGGGCCAAACCCCAGGCTCTGTGGGGACCTGACGTGGCTCTGAGCTCCCAGCCCTGAGCTGCGGTAGCCTCCTGAGCAGGGACAGTCTCACACCTGGGCTTGCACCCCAGCATGAGCTCCATCCAGCAGGGAGCCTACCCACACTGTCCTCCACAGCACAGTGCAGGCACTCAGGAAGCACGGTCAGAAGGTACCAGGGCAAGCCTGCCTGCCCACACCTGTTTATTAGGAGGGGACAGGGGGAAAAAAAAAAAGGAGGGGACAGGGGTGAGCTAGCAAGCACCCCGAGATTGCAGTCGGCAAAACAATTCCTATGAAAGCACGTTCCAGTCTGTGGGCCTTGCCCTGGGGCAGCACCCTAGGAGCACAGCCTATCTCGGGACAATGTGACCACACACTTGGCCTAACAGCCAGCCAGGCCACCGGGATGCCTCCCAGGATTGTCACACAGGATTCCTCGGAAATCAAACCTGTTCCAATGAATCTTCTATTGCTTTGGTGACAAGCAGTCTGTCTTGTGACTTTGTGACTTCTACGTTCAGCAACCCTAAGGCGCGGGCGCGGGGGCAGTGAACTACACAGCCCCCGGGAGGACTCCAGGGAGCCCCCACCCCCAGATGGCCATAGGCTGACTCTGCCAGCCAAGGTAGAGATAAGACAACAGGCCCCAAGAGCCTGCTGGTTCTGATGGAGATGATGTGCGAGGCTGCATGGAAATAAGATCTGCAGGACGTGCCCATGACTGGACGTGAGGAGTGAGGAGGATGGAAGCTGTCAAACCAGGGCTGGGGGCCAGGACTCCCTGCTGAGGAGCCCCCAGGGCCCAGAGTGGGCAGCGACTAGCCCGCAGACACTCAGACAGCAGCAGGCTTGCAAGTCAGCACAGAGGTCTACACATGTCTCCGGCCCATTCAAGGGGCCACATTCTGACTAGGCTCACTTGCAGCCAAAAAACCCTCACATGCTGTGTTGTTAGGTGCTTTCCCCCTGCCCACCCCAGCACCCAGCCCCTTTCATTGCCACAACAACCACGTATGACAAGCAGCACACATCACCAGGAGGGACATTCGCCCCACCCCGGAAGGCTCACCTGTGGTTGGCTTCCCCCTTCCTATGACACATGGTGCTTCCCCCAGCCCCCCCCAACCTGCCCAAGCCCCAGTCCCTAAGCACGGACCCCACACCTCCTCCCACCTGCCCACACCCCACATCCTTAAGCGCGGAACCCACATCCCTAAGCGCAGACCTCATGCCTCCCCCAACCTGCCCACACCCCACATCCCTAAACACAGACCCCACGCCTCCCCCCACCTGCCCATGCCTTGCGTCCCTAAGAACAGACGCCACGCCTCCCCCACCTGCCCACACTCTAATCCCTGGGGGCAGACCCCATGCCTCCCCTGCACCTGCCCACACCCCACATCCCTAAGCGCTGATACAATTAAGGATGCAATGGGTCCTCCTACATTGGTTGATGAGTGGATCAGGGAAACTCCAAAATTACATAATTCATACATGGCAAGAAGGATGCAGGTAAAAGCGGGTGCCTGGGGGGTTCAGTCAGCTAAGTGTCCAACTCCTAATCTTGGCTCAGGAAACTAAGGCCCACATCGGGCTCTGCGCTCAGCATGGAGTCTGCTGGAGATTCTTTCTCCCTCTCCCTCTGCCCTGCCCTCTTCTCATGTATGCACTCCCTTTTTCTCTCTCAAATAAATAAATAAAATATTTAAAAAACAAACAAACAAATAAACAAACAATACAGGTAAAGGCTACATGGTTAAGGACCAAAAGGGATACAGGACTGACATAGCCCAAATCCATTCCTAACTATGTGGGAGATCTTGGCCAACTTACTTCACCTTTCCAACACTCAGTTTCCCTCATTTCAACCAAGATATTAGTCATCTTATAGAGATTTTGTTAGAATTAAACAAAATACATATAAAGTACTGAAGTTAGAGCCTGGCACATGCCAAATGCTCAGAATCTGTTATTATGATCATTACATGGTAAACGTAAGGGCAGGGATTCATTTTTGAACTGGTTTTGAATTAGTTTGCTTAGTTCACTGGTATGTGGGCAGCACCCAGTGAGTCCATGGGCCCGGGAAGGTGCACAGTTACTATTTGCTGAAAGAATTAATGAATGTTATTACTGCCTAATAAGCCAGGAAATATGGGGAGCAGGATAGACAGCAAGGAGGCCTGCTATGGAGAACTCAGAGGAGAAGTACTGACCAAAGTGCTGTCCAAACCCAAGCCAGCAGGCAGATGTGGCAGTTCAGATGGGGGCTACCCTTGACAGTTAGTGCATGTTTCCAGGACTGAGTGAGGGGCCCCAGGGGGGTCTTAGGATAGAGGGAACACAGAAGGAAACTCATTTGGAGGGAATATCTGAAATAATTCAGGTTTTGCATCTATTTCATTTGAAGTGTCAACTGGTCACTCGGGAAAGTCGCTGATGGAGTGACAGCCCTGCTGGTACTGAGTGCGGAGCATGTGCTCCGATGCTCCAAAAGGAGGTCAAGGCCAGACATACAGATCAAGGAGAATGATGTCAGGAGCGTGGCTAAGGACAGGGCCTCAGGGAACAGATACAGCAGGAGAGAAAGAGGAGCCACCTCAAAACTAACACTTATTCTCCTTTCCTTATCTTCAGAAATTATGGCCCTAAGCTGTGGGAGGGGTACTCAGGGAGGTCTAAGGGAATGACCAGAACCCCGTGGGGAAACAGGAGAACAGTGACTCTTAGCCACAGTACATCCCAGCAAAGTGGACCATCAACACATAGTGATCCACTGTACCTGAGAGTGAACATCTCCTCCTCCTCGCCTTATGGCACCTGTCGGCTTTTTTTTTTTTTTTTTTTTACCTGTCGGCTTTAATCTTAGACACTGTGAACACATAAGTCCCAGCAGCATCATAGCCAACTTCTGATAACATGTTCCAGTAGTGGATGAGGTGCAGCCTTGTCCAGAAGCTTGAGTTTTGGATCTTTGATATGAAGTCTGTGATGCTTGCAATGCAATGTATTAACATGAGTCATTTCAGTGTTTTGTGCCTTGAAGGAAGCTATTCTTCTATTCACCCCATTCCATCAGCCTATTCCTTAACCACAACATCTTTCTTTGGTAGGTCACCAGGCAAATGTCAGACTGTCACTGTTAAGCCATCAAAGCCATTGCCACTCCTCTGCCAGGAGTCCCCCTCCTCTGGCAGGCTCCCCAAACCTGCCAGGCTTGCCAGCTGCACATCTCTGCTCTGGGGAAGCCCTGACCCCGTGTGCAGCTGTCTCTGGCTCCACCTGCGCCCCCCGCTACAGCCAGCTGTACCTCATTCACTCTTGCACCCCCGGAGCCCACACGAGCTGGGATTCAGGGTGAGTCGATGACACACATTTGCTGCGCGGGCACAAGAGGACAGGAAGGAAGCAGGGGTAGGTACGGAGAGGAGAAGAAATAAAGGGAAGGAAGGAAATTGAGAGGGTCTAGCCAGAGAACATGGAGCTGTTCTTTATCCTCCCCAGCTACGAGTCCTCCTGTCTCTGGAATCCTCCTCACTTTGAAAGGAATCCATGCAAAGTCAAGAAGGAAAAGAACACTCTGCAGTCGGAAGGTCAAATGGGACAATACTGAGAACCCATGAGCCACAGGAGTGGAGCCACATAAGGGGCCCCTGCCCACAAACTGGCAGGTAGTGGAAGGAGTAAAGGAACGAATACTCATGGCTTAAGGGATTCGTGGGTATAAACACAGCGCTTAGGAGGGGAAGAACAAAATTGGCCCCAACTCCACATAAGAAGGACAAGCCTTACCTAGGACTTGAGAGAAAGCTGCACAAGGCCCCCCAGGAGCCGCTCATCTTCATATGCCAGGGCAGTTCCTCGTACACTCTCCAGAAAGTGGTTTGCCGTTGAAAGTATCGGATTAATATTCGGTGGAAATGTGTTTTCCTGTGGTTTGCTGGATTCTCAAAGATGTATGGACTACTTTCTCTGACAGGAGTGATCACACCTATTGAATAATCAAGGACAGTGAAATGCGTCTGACTTTAGGATGAAAACATGATAGCAGATCATATCTGTGGCCATAATTAGACACAATAAAAAGGCAACTTGGAAAAGACCCTGGAATATTAAAAATGTATCTTCTTATAAGTCCTTGGAGTTTACCAAAGAATTTGTTACAGTTACGACCACTGGCCCAGATTTTGAAAAGCTAGGGAGCCCACTCATTTTTCATGCCCTCTCCCCAGCCCCCAAAGAAGTATTTGTAACCTACTTTTTTCTATTTTAAATACGCCTCGTGGTTACCACTTAAATAAGCACTTTCAAACATTTGAGGGAACACATTTGGGAGAAGTTAGTTTGCACTTGGGTCTCACATAGGCCAAGGGGAAGCTGAGCAGACTAATGACAAATTGAATGCTATGGTCAAGATTACTATGTTTTCACTGCCAGAGAAGTGATTCCAACAGATCATACCACCAGAAATGAGCTTCTTAAAAACAAAGGGTTTTTTTTTTTTAATTTTAATTAATTTATTTATGATAGTCACAGAGAGAGAGAGAGGCAGAGACACAGGCAGAGGGAGAAGCAGGCTCCATGCACCGGGAGCCCAACGTGGGATTCGATCCCGGGTCTCCAGGATCGCGCCCTGGGCCAAAGGCAGGCGCCAAACCGCTGCGCCACCCAGGGATCCCACAAAGGGGTTTTATTGCATTAAAAACTTAGAGATACCTGCTCTTGAAAGGTAAAATAGAAGAATTCTTAAATTTGTGCTTGATGCTTTTTCTTGCAAGATGAATGGTACGCTCTGTGGGATGGCCCACCAAGCCCAGCTCATCACAGGAGCTGTAATAAAATGGGAGCCTGTTGTTCACATAACCATCCTATATTTCCACTGAAATGCTTTCCAGGCTGTAGAGACTTCGTGCTAGCTGACCTACAATGTGCAGCCTCATGCAGGTGGCAGTGGAGCACTTTGAAAACCCACGGAAGGAGGAGACTCCCCTCTTCCACCGGGTACAGTGAGGGCATTTTTGTAGGCCATAAATAGGGAAGGGGGTTGGGGAATGGGAGAGAAAAGAACTGGAACAAATATTATCCTGCCTCCAAGATTTAGAGTATTAAACACAAAGCTTAAAGTACATAAAAAATTGTCATAGAAAACAGAGTTTACCTTTTTACAAAATAACCTTGTGAAATATGAAGATCTGTGATTTTTCCCACGTGACTTTACAAGTCAGCTGTACTGGGCTGAGGGATGCCCAGAGAGCTGGTTAGGTAGTATTTCAGGGTGTGTCTGTGAGGGTATCTCTGAAGAGACTAGCATTTGAATGGGTGGACTGAGTAACGATCACCCTCACCGATGCACATGGACATCACCCAATCTGCCCAGGGCCAGAACAGAGAAAAGGCAGAGAAGGTGAATTTTCTCTGTGCTGGAGCCGAGTCCCTGACTTCTCAGCACTTCTGAGTCTCAGACCCTCAGACTCATACTAGAACTTGGAGCATTGCCCCCCGCCCCCGCCCCCCCCCACCCCAGCTCTCAGGCCTTTGGACTTGGACCAGAACTCTACCAATAGTTTTCCTGGGTCTCCAGCTTCTAGAAAGATCCTGGGACTTCCCAATCTTCATAATCATGTAAGCAAAACCCTCATGACCTTTTCCCAGAGATCTTTAGAGAGATATACACACACACACAGATGCACAGAGATATAATCCTGTTGGTCCTGTTGTCTGTAGACCATACTTGATACAATCCCCAAGTGACAAACAAAATGATTTAAAACCAGAGCGACCCAGTGGCTGGCCTCTGGCTAGCATGTGATTGAGAAAGCAGGACTCGAACCTTCTGACTCAGCCCCAGTGGTCCTCCAATTGTGAGAATGTGAGGAAGGGCTGGACTGCAGCCTCCTCTGTGCACACAGTTCTTACAGGCAGACTTACTGGCTGACATTCTGCAGTGCTAGTCTCTGTAAGGACAGGACAGATTATGCTGCATGGACAGGTGACCCCAAAGTTTCAGTGGCTTAAAGTAGCAAGGGTTCTGATGCTGTCACAGGTTGGCCGGATCTCCTGGTCCAGGCCACTCACTATGGGACTGACAGGCCGGCCGCCATCTTGAACCCTGCCGGAGCCACAGACAATGACTCACAGGGTGCCACCACCAAAGGGACAGCATATGCTTCCCATGGAGCTGGATAGGCTGGAAATTGTGGCACAGGGCTGTCATGGCCACCACAGTGCTTATGAAGCACCCTCCATCAGGCACACTTAGCATTCCTAATACCCTGGAGGTCAGCACTTGTGACCATCACCAGCTTGCAGGTAAGAAACTTGAGTCTTAGAAAGTTAAGCCCCTTTGACAAGGTCATGCCAGTTCTGTCAGATTCTAAAGTCCTTGCTCTGAATGACAAACTGTTTATAACAGAAGTCATGGTGATGGCCAGAGGGAAAGGTAGACTCCGTCAAACGGCACACAGGCCTGGGAGTGAGGTAAGGACAGGATGCGGTGAGGTCACTCTCCTACCATGACCTCAGTGTCACCTGTGGGCATCTCAGACCTCCTGCCCTGTGCTGTGCCCTCCAGATCCCGATTCCACTGCAGGCAAACACTAGACACTGAGATTCATTCGGCATTGGCTCTCAAAACAATGAAGACAGAGGCTTCTAGAAATGGCAGGGCCAAAAAACCAACTGCGAGGGGTAGCCATGCGTTTCATTCATGCCCATATGGTAGCAACACACCTGTTGAAACCTCTATTTGCCAGCTTCCTTTGTGTCTAGCTGTGGCCAAATGACAAAGTTATGGGGACATAGTGGAGATGTTGGTGGAAACCTGGGGAAGCTCCTTAAAAGAAAATGCAAGCCCTTCTTTTTCTCTTCATCCTTCCTCTTGCCTGAAATGCAATGGCTGGAGCTCTGGCAGCCATGCTGCTTCCAGCAGTCAGGAACATGAAGTGACCCTGGGCATACAAGCCTTTTGAAGCTCATTGCAGAGATAATGGCTTTGAGAACAAACTTTCCTTCTCAAAAGATGGGCTTCTGAATATCAAAGGATAGACTCCTCACCACCAGTGGAATAAATCTCTTAACCACAAACAACAGACTCAGACAGAGGATGAGCTGAGGAAGACGGAAGTGAGAGAGGAGGGAGGGATAGGGAGGCGAGAGAGCAGCAAAGCTGCTCAGAAGGGTTTCTATGGAGGGGTCGTGCCCGCCCCTGAACCCCGGCTGTGAGTGGGCACAGAGCACCCACCACACGGATGCACCTGGCACCAAACAGACAGAGGCCTGCACTCTGCTTCCATTGGGAGCCTGGAAGCTAGCAGCTCCGCAGCTCTCCTGAGGCCCCCAGGACCAGGCAGTAGAGGTCGCTGTGGGGAGCCCCAAGGGCCAGGATCTCCAAGGGTGCAGTGGGCAACCGATGCTCTCTGTCAGGAACACTGTGTGCCCCCGAGACTGTAGGCTCCAGAGGGTACAAACGCTAGCAGAGGAGAGCCTCCTCACTAGGATGGGGGAAAGTGGCGGCAGGTGGCAGCAGAGACAGAACAACCCAGGACCAGATGGGAACACGGGGGCGTCCTAGTGGATGCCAAAACTGGAGGGAGGCATGTCGGTATTTGTGGACCATCTGGGGCCATAATCACCTCGGCGGAAGACAGCAGGGACAGTGACAACCAAGGACACCCAACATCAAGGCCCTTGGATTTGAGCTCAACCCAGAAGAGACACAAGAAGGACACAAGTCCTCCCTTGCCTGAAAAACACCCTGAGTTGTCTGAAAACAAGCTAAATTGATGGAATAAACCTAGATTAACTGAATTAGCTTCTGCCATCACTTGAACTATAGGCTCAAAAGAATTGAGTTATAGAAATAATAAAAGCAGGGACGCCTGGGTGGCTCAGTCAGTTAGGCGTCCAACTCTTGGTTCCTGTACAAGTCATGATCTCAGCCTTGAGATCCAGCCCCGTGTGGGGATCGGGGCCCAGTGCAGAGTCTGCTGGCCCCTCTCCTTCTGTTCCTCCCCCTCTCTCGTTCTCTGTCTTGCTCATAAATAAATAAAATCTTTTAAAAAGGGGCACCTGGGGGACTCAGTTGTTGAGCGTCCGCCTTTGGCTCAGGGCATAATCCTGGGGTCCTGGGATTGAGTCCCACAATTGGCTCCCCACAGGGAGCCTGCTTCTCCCTCCGCCTGTGCCTGTGCCTCTCTCTCTGTATCTCTCATGAATAAATAAAATCTTTTTTTTTTAATAAAATCTTTTTTAAAAAAACTTTAAAAAAGAAGAAGTAATGAAGGTCCATCTCTTAGCCCCTGAAAAATGTGCCTCATACTGTTCTCTTTACAGTCAACACAGAGCTCCCTAGACAGGGTTGTTGGATTTAGCAAATAAAAACATAGTATGCAGTTAAATTTGAATTTCAGGTAAACAACAAATTAACTTTTGGTATAAGTATAGCCCATGCAAGAATTTGGGATACACTTCTAATAAAATTATTTATCAACTAATTTTTAGTATAAGTATCTCCCATGCAATAACTGAGGCACACTTTCACTAAAAGATTATTTGTTCTTTATCTGAAATCACAGCTTAGCTGGACATCCTGTATTTTCTCTGATAACCTTACCCTGAAGCCCCCCTCCTCTGGGTGGTCTACCATACATCTTTCTCCCTGTGGACTCCAGCAGGCTGTCAATACTGGCCAAGGCTTACCTTCTCCTGAAGCCGCCATGTCTGAATTGGCCCTTTTTGGCGTAAAAGTCCAGCTATAGTCTTCAATCCAGCGTTTCAGAATCAATTCCCAGAGCTCCTGAATGGAGACCACCTCCAAGTACTCCTTCAGACACTGATACTCATTTCGGTAGATTCTACATTCTCTCAGTTCGTTTGCCAGGATTGTGAGTTTTAAAGGATTCAGGTTTGTTTTCTTCCTCAAAGTGTATTTGCTCTGTCAGAGGGGGTCTTTGTTGGGAACAAAGAGATGCTGTCTAAAGACGTTTAGTTTCACTTCTTCATCTCCTACACTAAGGAGCTCCACTGTCTTCACATCCAGGCGGGCACACAGCGACTTGTAGGACAGGCTGGAGGAGACGGTGCTCATGATAAATTTGCAATGAGGAGGCAGTGAGCCTGGCAGCCAAGAAAAATTCTGTGCCTGATGGAGAAAGTCAACAACATTTGAAATCATTAAAGACTATTTTTCTGATGGTTTTTAAACTTAGAGTAGCTGGAATATAGGGAGTAAGTAGAGGGTGAGGGCTAGGCTGGGGTTAAGGGTAATAAGCAATACAGTGATAAGAAAATACCACACACATTCCACGTAACTATATTTGACTGCATCACCCATCTGTTATGAATTTGATAGTACATGTGCAACCTCCAAAAAGAGGTTCTTGCAAGCAAGTAATCAGACAAATCCCAAATACAATCTGATTTGTAATCCAAGTCAGAATTTGTCCCAATTCCTAAGAATGATGGGACAAATGCCATCACTTAGGACCTACAGTGATGACCAAAGGAAACCTAAGAATGCAAACTGAACCATTTGGTTGATAAAGAGAATATTGTTTTATGCTGAGGAGTTGCTCTATATAGCAATGCTATCATAAGTTATATGGCTTTATTTAGGAATAAAATAAACACCTAATCAGATCTTTCTACATTCCTTTAACAGCCTTTCCCACCCCTCTTTGATTAATAATATCAACTATTATAATAATCAAAAGAGCAACTATCAAATGCTTACTGCTTACTCCGAGCCAGGCCCTGTGTTGGGTATGCCTTCAGGTACTAGCTGTTCTAGTTAGAGATTTCTATTTTGTGTGTCTTCTGATAGTTTGACATCTCTCAGGAGCCTTACAGACCCCACAGACATTGCTCCTCCTGAGACACGTTAATTCCTGGGGGCGGTGGACAGCTTATTGGAACGTGCCTGTCCCGTGCAGAGCAGCCAATCCAAGGCCACACTCCCACCTGACCTCCTACCTGACTCTCATCCACTCCGACCCACATCAGGCCAGGGCTGGGTGACCAGACAACCAGGGACAGCCCCTCTGCCACTACAGCTGCCAGAATTATACAAACGAGCCAATCCTGAATGGTTTACTCTGCCTTTCCCATGGGAGACCCCATGAAGGCTTTGGCCTTGGCCTTCTCTTGGCTCTTGTCTCTTGCATCTTGGCTATCCAATACTTCCCCCTGGGGCCCTGTATGACATGGCATGTCTCCTTCTCTTGGGAAATGTAAGTTATAATGTATTCTTTCAATGGTACTGGCTTCTCCATATCATCACTCAGTCCTCTGCACAACCCTCTAGATTCTACATTCTCTACTTCATACATACTCTAGAAAGGCAGAGGAGGGGCTAACCATCATATCTAATCCATTCTGATAGCAAGCAGCGGAGCTTGGATTGACACCAAGGGTCTGGCTCCCCAGGCAGGCTCTGAACCACTGCACTCTACGGGTGTAGATAACAGCCTGGACAGTCCCTCCTCCCCATGCAGTGCTCTGCCTGGAGTCCTTCTTCCAGGGAGCCTCCTCCAAAGTCCAAATCCCTTCATTAGAGGCTCTCACCAAACTACATACTGATCCTTGGTAGCACTTGTCACAGCTGCAATTTTATGCTTATTGTGTAATAGCATCATTAACAGCTGCCATCCCCTGCTATAGTGAAAGCTCTGTTTGCCGGACCATGTCTGACTTTGCTTATATGCTTTTCCCATAATGAGTGGTCAACAATTGTTGAATTTATGGTGCTTGCTGTGTATTAAGTTAAAAAGCGGGTTATAAAACAATACAGCATGTGACTTACTTACATAAGCATCAATGAGTGTATATAGATATCCATAGAAAAAAGGCTAGACTCTAAAATGGTGAACAGTGGTGAGACTATGAGTATACCGAATTTTTTTCCTTCTTCTTTATCATTTTCTTTATGAGAAACATAGATGACTTACATAATTTATAATTACATGTGTTTTTAAGTTTTAGAGGGAATGCTTCACAAAGTAATGACTGATACTAAGTTGTATTGTATTGTATTAGATCAATATACAATCAGTTGTATATTGATCCAATATAGCCTCAAGCAGGATCAAAGAGCAACTAGTTTGGTAGGTGCAAAATCAGTGTAGATGAGGCAAATCAAAATATACAAAGTAAGAAAATACTAGGGGCCCAATAAATGCTTGAGCAAAGCATAAAATAGGGAGGGAAGCAGAACCAGGCTGGAGTAAAGGCCATAGTGTCTAGAACCAGACTACCCACATCTGAATGTCGAGTCTATCATCATCTTCAGATGTTCTGTAAGTCACCTAACATCTCCACACTCAGCTCCCTCTGTGTAAACAGGGATGATGATCACGGTCTCTCTTTCATAGGGTTCTTCAGAGAATTACATGCATCAATATTCCCCAACTTCCTAGAAGGGCACCTGACCCCGCTGTAGGTGTCCCCACAGAAGTATTTGTTCAATAAAACATAGAGCAGTGACTATAAGCCATGCTGGCTATGGCTACAGATATGCATCATAATGGAAAGATGTTACATACATTCTAAATTATGGGGTTTTCTTTTTATAAAACGGCAGTAAAATAGGTATTATTTTAAAAAGAGATTACCTTCTGTCCTGAAATGCCATAAATGCCAATCAGTTCTTCGATTCCATCTAGGACAAGTATACATGGCTTTAAACTGATGGAAGCAATGAACACTTCCACAAGAAGCAAAAAGACCAAAACATTTGAGTCTTCGTTAAGAATATCAGTTTCAAGTTGACTACCTAGAGCATAGGAATTTGCTCAGATTAGGCAAAAATGTTTCCATCGTTGCTAGAATATGTTAATGGGATGGGGAGGTGGAAGAGGTTGGGAACAATGAGTGCTATTCACAGCTGTACAGATGACACATATAGGTATATGTGTGATTAGCAGCCTAAAAATATTCAACCCAAAAGGGATAATGATATTTACCACCAGATGTCTCCTATACATTTTCAGGATTTTATATAGAAAACATTTTGTATGATCCAAAGCATTACTCTCTTTCTCCAAAATGCAAAGATAGATCATGTTACAAAGAGTTGGTTGGGGAGAAAGAGAAGCCAAACTACATGGTCTGTGAGGTTTCGGCAGCTCTGTTACACCAAGTAGCTGTCTCAGGACCACAGTTACCACCCTGGGTGGTCCAGCAGTGCACACATGCATCATCTCCCCCCAGGCTCTTCATTCCTCACCCACATTAAACCTGACATAACCAATACTGAGTTACTCTACTCACAATATCGGACCCAAGACCTTAGATTCTGGAAATTATCAGGGAGAATTAGGTAAAGAGCCAGTAAAGGCTATATATAGGATATAATAAAAGGACCAACTTTCAAACTCCCATTAAGTGACATAGTAGCAGCAACCCAAAATTGTAATCAGCTACCTAATACTCTTTCTAAGACTTATTAATTTTAGAGCAAGAGAGAGAGAGAGAGAGAGAGAATCTTAAGCATGCTCCAAGCACAGTGCAGAGCCTGACTCTGGGCTTGATCTCATGACCCTGAGATCACAAACCTGAGCAGAAACCAGGAGTCTGACATTCAACAGGACTGAGCCACCCTGGTGCCCCTCAACTACCTAATATTCTAAGGACATTTTACTACATACAACCTTGACCTTGCTTTTATTTTTCAAAGGCAATGTTTCCCATAGAAATTTAGGCACATTAGAATCTAGAAAATCAAGTCATGAAAAGAAGTTTTAATGGATTTAGTCTCTCAGATGCATTTAGATTCTGTTAGAAGCTTCGAGAGTAACTCTGCTTAACAGGTACTTACTGGTTACCTGTTATATACAAGGCTCTGTGCTAGAAGCCAAGAGGAGATAAAATGGTCTATATTATAAAGTGTAGGAATTAAGGGAAGTGAAATGGGTTCTAGACACAAATAGCCACCTTTGAAGGCAGAATAAGAGTCTGAAGGTTACTGGAGTTTGATGCAGAGCCATCACAGTAAAGAAAGGTCCGTGCACAGGTAGAGATGAGGGCAAGGGTTACCATGCAGGACAAGGCACAGGTGAAGGTATGGAGGTAGGAAAGTGCATGAACATTCAAAAAACAGGAAGTTGATTAGAGCAGTGAACTCAACAGGGGAGGTCCAGGGTTTCTAGACATCCTACAACACAGGAGGCAATCAATGAAGCTGCATCCTGGGATCTACCAGACTCAAAGGTCTGTCTGACACTCATGAAGGAGGGAATCTTACTAATTACGTTACCTAGGAACCAACTCCATTTTCATGCAAACACAAAGTAATTTGCACAGATTTGAAACACATTAAATTTCCTAGGAATACAGCTACCATATAAAGTGATGGAAGATTATATGTTGCTTTGTCTGAAATGAGACCAAGATTTGTTCACCACTTCGGGAAATCACAACCCTGGCAGGAATATTGTTCGTGATGCTTGAACCTTGAATATATGCCCACGCCAGTCTGCATGGACAGCTACTGCTTTTGTGGTCATTTTCTGTATAGAGGCAGGCACCTGTCTACTCTTCTGGGGCCTCTATTGGAATTATGTTTGAGCATTTATATATTGAAATACATATTACTTTATAATAAATTACTTTATCTTTCTCTTTTGCATTATAGTAGAGGGTAGCACTGGTTTTCTTTTTATTGAGTTATAAATTAGTTTCAGGCATACAACATAATGATTTGATATTTGTACACACTACTAAATGATCACCACTGTAAGTCTAGTTAGCATCCATCACCACACAGATACAGAACCTTTTTTTTCAGGGTGCCTGGATGGCTCAGTCGTAGAGCATGCAACTCTTAATTTCAGGGTTGTGAGTTCAAACCCAATGTTGGGCATGGAGCTTACTTAAAATATTTTTTAAAAGAATCAAACAATTTTTTTTCTTGTGATAAGAACTCTTAAGATGTGCTCTTAGCCACTTTCAAATATGCAATACAGTATTGTTAACTAAGGTCACCATCCTATACAAGACATCCCCAGGACTTATTTATCATAAAATTCGACATATTGATTTTTAAAGATATTTTTATATCAGCAAACGACCATAAAATCAATGACTTGAAGGTTATATATGAATGTGAGGAATAAAGGAGAAGGAATCAAAAAAGATAGGGATATCCAGCTGGCTCGTGCGATGGACTGTGTAATTCTTGGTCTCAGGGTCATGAGTTCAAGCCCCACTTTGGGTATAGAGATTACTTTAAAAAATTAAAATCTTGGGGAGCTGGGTGGCTCAGTGGTTGAGCATCTGCCTTTGGCTCAGGTCATGATCCCGGGACCCTGGGATCAAGTCCCGCATCAGGCTCCCCATAGGAAGCTTGCTTCTCCCTCTGCCCATGTCTCTGCCTGTCTCTATGTCTCTGATGAATAAATAAATAAAATCTTCAAAAAAATTAAAATCTTAAAGAGAGATAGTTTGTGCTTGTGTCACACAATAAAAAATATTTTTCAAAAATGGGAAGAGAACAATTAATCTCAATGCTTCACCCTTTCAGGTTTTGGAGCATTTTTTTTTTCTCAATCTTTAAAGTACGGGCGATATCGAGACTTCAGGCCTTAAGTAGCTGAAGTTGAGAGCAGGAAGAATTCTGGAAATCACATAGTCTAGCCAAACCCTCATTTAGTAGGTGAGGAAACAGACCTAGGAAGGTGAAGAAACTTGAACACGGATCATTGGGAGCTTTGAAACACTGATTTTGCAAACAACACGTCATCAGTTAAAGATTACTCCATTTGAGGTTTCAAGCTGTGTGGGTCACCACCCATGTGTACGGTTCACCAGCAGTCCTATGTGGAAGACATGCACCACTCACCTCTTGCATGAAGCTGATATAGAAGCTAAGTGACAGGGAGGCCTGGGGGGCTCTGCCTTTGGCTCAGGGCGTGATCCCTGAGTCCTGGGATCGAGTGCCACATCGGGCTCCCCACAGGGAGTCTGCTTCTCTGTCTGCCTGTGTCTCTGCCTCTCTGTGTGTCTCTCATGAATAAATAAAATCTTAAAAAAAAAAAGAGGCTAATTAATTGACAAAATAAAGGCGAAGGAACCTCAGAAAATATACACAGCCTGACCATTGTAAAGCATAACGTCACTCATAAAAATCAGCAAAAAAATAATCCCAGGCAAAGAAAGGGAAAAAGAAACCTCAAGGAAGATACTGAATGGATTTTTATCTGCATACGCAAAGGAAAGCATTAGTTCAGTGTTTTTAATACTCCCTTTGGGGTGATTAGAATTATTTTTCCTCAAAATAATATTGAAGATAGAATTATGAGCAGGGGAAAATGATTCTAAACATGTCTCTTGGGCAGCCCCAGTGGCGCAGCGGTTTGGCGCCGCCTGCAGCCTAGGGTGTGATCCTGGGGACCCGAGATCGAGTCCCACGTCGGGCTCCCTGCATGGAGCCTGCTTCTCCCTCTGCCTGTGTCTCTGCCTCTTTCTCTCTGGTCTATGAATAAATAAATAAAAATCTTTTAAAAAAATAAAAAAAAATAAACATGTCTCTTTATTGTGTTAGAGCCAAACAGTCTCTACTCAATGACAGCCGCCCATTGCCTAATTTAAATGGTAACATCTCAAGTGTTCAAAGATCCAATCAGGATAGGTAAATTTATGGGGAGAAGGAAAAAGGTCAATGGATCTTTCAAAATGCTTTGTAACCAAATGATTTAGTGATTGACCAATTTTTTTCAGTTTTGCATAGTGTTACCTCATTATTCAATAAGGATTTGTTTAGAACCTTCTATATTAGGCTCTGCATCGGGCACTGAGTGTGACACTAACAAAATAGACATGGCTCAAACGCATGTGTTATTTCTGATGTTGTTTAGGTGTGTGAGTATAATGGGTTTATTATTTTTAAGCTAAGCTTTTGGTCTTGTTTGGAAAAATAAACCTCTCTGTGCCACAGTGGAAAAAAAGAAAGAATTGACACGGCTCCCTGCACTCTCAAGACTATAGGGGGATATAGTAAAACATCATGGCAGCACCACGTATAAGTCATGGGGGACCAGGACATCAAGCTCACAGTGTTTGCAGGGAGACACTCACATAAACTAGAAAACAATGAGACTGGGGCTATCCTCATCACTTAGTCAAAGTTGGAGGTGAGGGAGAGAGGCACCCCATAGGCTCTCTTATTGAGAGGGTGCTCTTTATTACTTTTAAAAAAGATTTTAAAGTAAGTAAGTAATCTCTACACCCAATGTAGGGCTCGAACCCATGACCCCTAGATCAAGAATCGCATGTTCCACTGGCTGAGGCAGCCAGGTGCCCCCGAACAGGTGCTCTTTAAATAGGGCCTTAAGGAGGGATAGGAGGGGTCCCTGGGTGGCTCAGTGGTGGAACGCCTGCCTTCGGTTCAGGGCGTGACCCCGGGGTCCTGGGATCGAGTCCCGCATGGAGCTCCCCACAGGGAGCCTGCTTCTGTCTCTGCTTCTCTGTCTCTCATGAATAATAAATAAAATCTTAAATAAAAAAGGTTGGGGGGGGGGATGAGAAGGTATTCACTGACCTGAGGAAAGGGAGGGGGCATTCCAGTAGAAGGGGACAGAAGCAGACAGACAAGGACAGAAGTGACTGGCTGTTGGGGGGCGGAGCGCGGGGCGGGATGGGGGTGGTACGGGGGGGGGGGGCACAACCCGTGGTGCGGCGGGTCCCGGTGGAGACACCGGAGCAGTCAGCCAAGCCCACGGCGCGGGGCTCCCCAAGCCCTGCAGCCTGCCAGGGAGTCCGCGGGCACTTCGCCCATTCCACATCACAGACTGGGGCGCAGACTCTCCTGGTCGCTGGTGCCAGGAGGGGACCCTAACAGATATCCTAAAGAGCAGGACGTCCCTCTGTGGGTGCGAGGACACAGGACCCGGCCACAGTAGGCCGGGCCGGGAGCTCAGCGGACACCTGAGCCGAGCCCTGCTCTGCACGCGCGGTGCGAGCCAGCGTCCCGGGTCTGTCCACGGCGCCCGCGGCAGTGCTGAGCAAGCCCCGCAGGCCCGGCAGCCGCACCTGTCCCGGGAAACACCGGGATGCGGCGTCGGCGGCAGGTCACCGCCGAGCACCAGCACCAGCGGCCTGGGCGCTGACCCCGCGGGCACCTGCGGCGGCCCCTTAACCTGGCAGCAGGGGCGCCGACGCCGAGGGGGGCGCGTCTTGCTGTCCCTGGCGGGGGGGGGGGGGGGGGGGGGGGGGGGGACCCGCAGGAGCCGGAGCTGCGCAAGGCTGAGCGCGCAGGGAGGGAGGCAGGGAGCCCCCCCACCCCGTCACCAACCGAGCTGCACGTGCTCCGCGCCCTGACCTCCCGCCCCGCTGCGCCCCCACCGCCGCTGCAGCCCCTCCTTCGCTCACCCCCACCCCAACCCGCCCAGGCCGCGCGGGGCCGGCTCCCCTCCGCTTCCTCCCTGGCTGCGGCTTTGCCACCTCCTCCTTTGGTCTAGTGAATGAATAGAGCCCCTGGTTTCCCTCAGCAGTCCCCGCTCTCTGCCTGTTTCTCTAGCTCAGTAAGGAATAATCCTAATAATAATCAGGACAAAAGTAACACTAACAACTGTGGCCAGGAACTCTTGTAAGTCCTTTTCCCTGTAGTATCTGCTCATCCCCTCGCAACTTTACGTCCAGGCCGATAGGCTCACCCCCGCTGACAGCCAAGGGCCCAGAGCACACAGCTGGCAAGCAGCAGAGCGGGACTGGACCGTGCAGGTGGGCTGAGAGCTGAACCACAGCCTTTCCCCTTGGGGTCTTCCTTCAGGGACACAAGCTGTCTGCTACGTACAGGCTGTACCTGATTTTATTCTACTTTGTCAATCTCAAGATGTGTTTCAAAGACAGCAGCTGTTTTGATTAGGAGCTTTCAGCACCTAAAAACAATCATTAAAATCACAATTCATGGGCAGCCTGGGTGGCTCAGCGGCTTATGCCGCCTTCAGCTCAGGTCGTGATTCTGGGGTCCTGGGATCGAGTCCCGCATCGGGCTCCCTGCATGGAGCCTGCTTCTCCCTCTGCCTGTGTCTCTGCCTCTCTCTGTCTCTCATGAATAAACAAATAAAATCTTTAATAAATAAATAAATAAAAATCACAATTCACTTTGCGAATAAAGTCATAATTGGGCACATTCGGGTTGAGTTCCTTTCCTCAGCCCAGCCAGACCCAAGTCCCTTGGCTGTGGCTGAGTCAGATCAGTGGTTGTCCTTCAGAACCAGTCACACCTGCTGCTCCTGATTTTGATTTTACCACTTATGCACCCGAGAAATGGTACCGCAGAGAACTCATGCCCACGTGTTCACCCTGGTTACAGACATGCACAGGAGCGCGCGCACACACACACACACACACACAGGAGCTCAAATATCTGTACCATCCTATAAAGATGATGCACGTCCATCAAAACTCATTCGGAGTCTCATATCCCCACTCAATACCCAAAAGCATGCTTGGGCCCAAGCCCACATGAGAAGGAACAAGTTCCCAAAAGCAGCCAGACATGCAAATACACAACAGACTCCCAATAATAATAACAGCTGAGGGGCAGCCTGGGTGGCTCAGCGGTTTAGCGCTGCCTTCAGCCCAGGGCATGATCCTGGAGACCTGGGATTGAGTCCCACATCAGGCTCCCTGCATGGAGCCTGCTTCTCCCTCTGCCTGTGTCTCTGCCTCTCTCTCTCTCTCTCTGTCACTCATGAATAAATAAATAAAATATTTTTAAAAAATAACAGCTGATATTAATTAGGGCTTACTATACGCCAAGCACTGCAACAGGTCTTTATTTATTCATACCTCACCTTAGTGATCACCTCCTGCACTGCCTGAAGACATTTCCTTTCTTATCCACATTTGCAAAGCAGGCACACTGAGCTGCAGAGCTCAAACAACTCAAGGAAGCTCCACTGCTAATAAGTAGAGCCAGGCTCCTGGTGGCTCCTAGAACAGAGGCGGAGCCCACACAGCGGCCCTTGTCCCCATGTACACCTTGTACCCCGAAGATCCTTCACCCAAAGCGGCAGCCTTCCGGTCCGCTCACAACCTGCTGCCCTCTCCCCGTGGACTCCACTGCATCTCATGGGGCCCCTCACCATGCAGGCTGTGCCCAGCTCCTCCGTGTTTTGAGCCCCACATTCAGCTCCCCAGGAGGTGCTCGGCCCACCGGCCCTCCTCCTTCTGCGCCCTGTGTCCCCCGCATCGTGACTGCCTGGACCACAGCAGTGTCCTCCAACCAGCGTCCTGCCTCCGTCCTTGCTCCCCCACATCCATTAGGCTGATCTTAATCTTTCCAGAGTATCAATGGAAGCACGCCACTCCCCTGGTGATGCCCCTCCACCGCCTCCCTCCGCATTCAATAGAGTGTGAACCTAACACTCTGAAACAAGACCCAGACCTGCGGTGCTGGTACCGACCTTCCCCTCCTCCCCATCAGGTCTGATGCCCCTGCGTCTCCACCCCCTACCCCCGTCTGGCCATATGGGCCTGCTTTCCCTTTCTAACTCAACTTTATCTCCATAGGACCCACATTACCTTAACTATTCCTTCTGCCTGGAAGGTTCTAACCCCTCAGTACCTGTGCCATCTCCACAGCGTACAGCAGAGATAGCTGCCTGTCCTGCAGAAGTCCATCCTCCCTGTCCCGGGCTGTGGTGTCCTGTCCTCCCTCAACTCCAAGGGTGGCCATGTGGGCCCAGGGTGGCCAAGTCCTCGCCCAAAGAATGGTAGTGGGAACAATCTGGATCACTGCCAGGCCTAGGCGTCAAAGGAACGGCTGTGCCTCTTCCACTCTTTTTCCTCTTCCTCCAGCCAAAGGCGGAGGACTCTGGAGCCCCAGGGCTTTAAGCCTCAAGATGCAAAAGGCCTGTGTCCCCACATCACCACATGGAAGAAAGCCACTTGTGACTGATGAGGAACCCCTTACTGGGCTGGTCCATGAGTGAGAAATAGACTTCATGTGAGAAGCCACTGATATGAGACTTATTTGTCACCACAGCTAGAGTTCCTCTTGCACAGAGACACGGCTCCTGGCCACTCAACCTAACTAGCACCCTGTCACCTTATCACAGCACTCTGCATGGCATTTATCACTGTTTGTTTCTCATTTATTTGTTGTCTGCCATTCTCAACTAGAACATCACATCTGTGAGAGCCATGACCCTATTTGCTGGACGTGTACATCCCTAGAACCCAAGGAAGTGCCTAGTGCACGATAAGCAACCAATAAATATTCAATAATGAGTGAATGAATGAGCAAGTGAGCAAATGAACACGCTCAGTAAATAGTTACAGGATCAAATAGGAGCAACAGTTGGAGGCCTGGCCCTTTTTTCCTTTGACTGGAATGCTGTCCCTGCAATACCAGCTCGGGTCCCTCCTTCAGATAGGTATTCAAATGTCCCTTTCACAGTGAGGCTTTCCCAGACCACTTTGCAGATCCTAACAGCTCTGACATACACTACACCCTGCCTCCCTTCATGTTCTGTTTTATTTTTCTTCATAGAACTTACCATCCAACATTCTACATTACGTTTTTAGTTGGTTAACTCTTTGTCTCCCTCACCCCAGTAACATAAACACACGATAAGGGTAAGGACTTTTGTCCACTTTGTTCATGCTTGTACCCTCACTGCTAGTGCCCTGGCACATAAAGGCACTCAATTAATATTTGGTGAAAGAAGAAAGAAAAGAAGGAAGGAAATTTAATTCTGTGAGGGGAAGCAGTGGGTAGATCATGTTGGTGAGACAGAACAGGGTTTACAGTGGAACAGGAGGAAAACAGCCACAGAAACAGCAAGACAGGATATATAATCTCTAACACAAATTTTCCAAAGTTAAAGCTTGATTCCAGTACCATAGTTTTTGTACTGTAACTCTGTGATGAAATAATGTATCACAGACATGATGTCACTGCTTTCACAGGTACTGCCCACAAAATGAGGGATCATCAAGATGCTGGGATATTTCTTTTTGAAATAATTCACCCAGTTGGCGATCAGAGTAGACTTCCCACAACCACGTTCTCCAGACAAGAGCAAAATGGACTTGTAAACTGGAACAGGATTTATTCTGAAAAAATAAAGGGGTAAAATATAGCCAAGAATATTTACAAAGGAAGGGAAGGAGGGAGCAGGGGAGAAGAAATTTTCCTGCAACTCTCACCAAGAGATAGGAAATTCTAGTCTCAACTTTGGCCTCATTTGGCTCTGGTAAGTTATCTGCCCTCTGGGCTTTAGCTTTGTCCTATGTAGAATTAGAACAGTCGAGAGATGGTAGCCTTGGAAGGCCCTCCCAGTTACACAGACCCTAGGGTTGTTGGTACCAACCTGGGGTACACCCAGGGCCCATCCTGCCCAGAGGCCTAGGGAGGGAGACCCTAACACATCCATCCATTGCCCTTGAATCTGCTGTTTGTCCCTCCCAGGGCCACAGCCACCAGCACCATCTGAGTCCTCTGGACAGCATCGTATCAGGAGAGGCTGAAACATAGGAGCATTCATATGCCAAGGACTCCCTTGGTCCCAGTTACCACGACTCTGGAAACTGCCAGGATGGTTGGTGCCTCCGTACAAGGAAGCCTGCTCCTCTACCAGGTGTTTCAGCCCAGGCTCCTGCAGTGCCTCTGTGACCGACATGAGCACAGTATAACTGGTCCCACTGCTCAGCTCTCGTGCTGCAGAACTTCCCCGGATGCAGAGGATTCCCAGGTCCCCCCATATCAGAACAGGTAGGCTCCTGCCCTGTTCCTTACATGTTGATGATGTAACAAGTCCGCATCCGGTGACCGTTCATGGATGCAGGTCACCGGGCCTATCCAGCTCGTGTCTGGGGAACTCGTGACTGGCACAGTGTCAGTCATTAACTGCTGACTGACTGAACGAAATCAGATAAATAAGCCTGACAGCTGGGTTCAGCGGAGCAAGAGGATCAGTCTGCAGAGCCTTTAAAACAGGACCTAAAACAGGTTAGGATCATTAAATAGAAATTGTTCCCTAAGAATTCCGCCTCCATTACCAGGACTCAGGAGTCAGTGTGCTAGTGTTCTCGTTACTTGGTCGTCACATCTGAAGGGCAGACTCTGTGCTACACAGAGGCAAAGCCCGAGTCCTGACAATGACCCGTGAAACCAGACAAGACCCCCCAATCTGTGACAGGTCCACCTCACGCCCCCTATCCTCCCTGCGGTCCTGACTCCCTGGGTGCGGGCTGTCTAGCCGCCCCACATTGCTCCAGCCCAGGACCTCCGAGTTTGCTGTTCCTTCCATCAGGAATGCTGTCCGCTCCCCGTCTGCGTAGCCTGCTCCCCAAGGGCTGCCACTAGTCAGCCGTGCGCCACCTCGCACCTTGTATTCCTCTCAAGGTCTCTGCCCAAAGCACTAAGGCATCCAAGCTGTCATGTACTTTGTGTGTCTACCACGTGGGTGAAGTAAGCGCCGTGGACGCACAGGGCTCTGTCTGCTGGTTTGGCTGCTATGGCCCCTGGTTCCAGAACACTCCTTGGCACTGAGCAGGCAAAACCAATGAAGGAAAAATACCAACAGAATGCATCCCCACAATGAGGCCAGGGTCTGAACGCTTGCTTCTTAGGAACAAACAAAACGAAAACCCGGCAAAGCAACCTGGCTCAACTGCTCTACAACTGCTCTACACGGTCAGTTAAGACAACACTTTGAAACTCCAACCGAACATCCCTTTCTGTTACCTTTCTGTTGCCGTATGTGTGATTCGGGAACTTACAGTACAAAGCATTGTTTCCAAATGCAAAGTCCTGTTTCCACACAGCTACTTTCAAAGGACTTGTTTCACCATTGTATCTAATTGGGCACAGTGGGCTCCTTTCATTGCAACAAAAATTATCAGATTTCTCATCTACTCTGAAATACTCAAAATGATAACCTAAGTGAGAAAGAGTTCATGGACCAGAACCTCACCATCTCACGGTGTACAATTCAGCGGTTTTCACTGTATTCACACGGTTGTATGAGTTATCACTGCTAAATTTTCAGCACCCCAAAAAGAACCCCCAGACCCACTAGGAGTCATCTCCTGTTTCTCCTCTTCTCTTACCCTGGCAGCCACTAACCTACTTTTCATCTCTATGGATTTTCATCAAGTCAAAGATGTTTTTAACACATGAGCTACATATTCAAACCCCTGTTAAGTTTTTAAAACCTTGCCTGAGCTCCATGTTGTATTAACCAAGTCACTTGTCTTCCTCTTGGCACGAGTTCCTGGAACCACAAAAATGTTGGTGCTGCCTGTACCTCACAGGGCTGACGGTGGGTGCGGAGCCTGGGGTGGGGGATGGTGAGGTGGGGTGGAGGAGCTGAGCATCCCAGCCACGTGGTGGGTTTCTTTTCAAAATATGAAACTCATGGAACAAATGAGATCAGTGGTAAGAAGAGGAGGACGATGATGGAAGAAGGGAAACTATCTCCAAAATCTCCCAATGTCTAAAGATGAGACTGAGAAGGACACTGTAGACAACCCTGGTCACACTTCACATCCCAGCCTTTTCCTGCCTGTGGCTGGTGAACAGAGTGTGCCACCACCATGCCCCTTGGGGAGGGAGAAAGGAATTTTAAGGGGAGGACAATGGATAAAACAAAGAGGGAGTGCATACATTGGGTAAGATAATTCAGTGCCCTACATAAACACAAATAATAATGTGGCCTGGAGTGTTGGGGCCAGGCAGGAAGGGAAACTCCTCAAGATGACGGATACCCCAAATGGCTGAGGTTCCTGTCACCACCTCCACTTGGGATGCCAATGGGCCAATGACCTGCTGACAGCTTGACACAGACCCTTACACCTCCCCTTTGGACTTCCCCAACTGAACCCAATGCCCTTCAAACCCCAGAGGAGGAAGTCACCTTTGGTCGAATTGCAATCCTTCCTTTGCATAGTGAGGGGTCACTCTGACTGGTTGGATTGCAATCCTTCCTCTGCATATGAGCCAACCAATAGGAAACCGTTCTGCTTTACAACGTTATGTAAACCCCCTACCACCTTGTCTTGGCGCGACTTCCCCGACTCACTCTCTTTCCCCCATGAGTCGTGGAACCTCGCCCGAGGGTGCCTGCAATAAAATCTGTTCTTGGACCCTCACTTGCCTTGGCGGTCTCATTTCCATTTAGTTACTAAAAAACCTTACATGGAGTAGACTTTCAATGAGTGTTAGCTGAACGTCTTAATGTCATTAATAATGAACTGATGATGTATGTGGAAGCTCCTTATAAAAATACACAACACTGTACAGATGCATTATTCATAGTTCCTGATCTAATTTCTTCTCCTTAAAGTCATTCCATCACTGTCAGGAATTACTTGGATCGACTTAGACCTATAGTGGCGGGGGAGTTTATCATCTTCTTGAGGAGACTGGAAGAAAAGAAGTGAACTTGCCAGGAAAACTTTGCAAATGCAGAGTGATACCGATAAGGAAATTCCAACCTAAGGGTGCTTCTATGGGGCCTCTCTAGTACAGGAAAGGATGGGCACAGGAAAGGGGAGGGTGGGGGACAACAGCTGAAATTTGAGGGATCGTAGTCACTAAAGTCAGGCTGTTTTGCTCAAGCCTAATGGAAAGGCTTGAGATTTCTTGACAACTTACCTGAGAATAGAATCTAAACTGGAACCTGCCACAGAATTGTTAAATTCAACTTCCACATCCTCTAAGGCAAATCTTTCCAAGATTCGAAGGTTCTGTTTGATTCCTTGGAAATAACAAACACTTGCTTGCACTTCTCAGTAAAGTCTTCATGATGGTAACATTCAAAGTTGTGCTTATAGTCTTTGTGCACAAAAAGTAAGTTTTAGTACCTTAGATTGGTTTCACATTTTCCATTACATATGGTTATTATAAATGCCCAGGAAGTATCTCCCCTTCTGTAACTATATCCTCTTCTTTCTATGTTGGCACCATATTTCATAGCCCATTGCATAATGAAAGCAGACAACAGACAAGCCATTTAATCTTTCTAAAGCTCTTTGTATATGAGATCCTACTTAGGATTGCAAGTTATTTCCTGACCTCAGAATAACAAGGGCAAAAAAAATAAAATTTAAAAACTGAATTTGCTACATACATCCACTCATCTTTTTATGTTGTTATCTAAGTATTAAGTGACCTAATTCAATCTTGTGGCAAATGTGTATATGTCTATCCATAGCTGAGGCTGGGAGAACAGGGTATATTTTTGGACAAGATGCCCTAATACAATGACAATGGTGGGTACAGATGTAGCTCTGCCACTGGGCAAGCCCCTTAAACTCTCTGGTAAAATAAGGGGCAGAACCAGACACTTGGATCTTTGAGCAATTCCTCCTAGTTTCAATTTACTTTAATTCTAAACTCATAGTTTAATTGAAGTCAAGGAGTTCTGGACTGCCAAAAGGCCCTTCTGTCCCTAAAGACACTTAGATTCTCCAAGGTTTGGCTTTTGCTTTTGTTTTAAAGGACGGAGGCAGTTATGCATGAAAATGAATGCCAGGTAGATTAACCTAGTAGATTCACCAAATACTTACCTGTACCTCCACATTAACTGGGCTGCCCTGTGGTTCCGGTTAGAGCCAAACAGACCTGGATGACCTACAGTCTGGCCAAAGTCAGCTTCAAATTTCAAGATCTTAGATAGAATTGGGAATGATCCCACAGTCTAATGAGTCGCTTGAGGTAAACCTGAACCTCACCCACTAATCTCAAGGATCTCCAAGGACCTCAGAAGTGTTTCTAAGAGTTAAGAGTATGAACCATATTTCAAGCTCTACATCACCTTACAACACCCACTGGCTTCCCAAATGGCCTTTTGCTACCCACCCCCAACCCCCATCAGATTTTGGAACCACCTGAGTGATTAAAGGGTATCAAAGATATAAAAGAAAAATAATATAGCAAGTCTTTCTAAAGCCTTTTTAATTTTTGTATATTTTTTATTGGAGTTCAATTTGCCAACATATAGTATAACACCCAGTGCTCATCCTGTTAAGTGCCCCCCTCATTGCCCGTCACCCAGTCACCCCATCCCCCTGCCCAACCCACCTCCCCTTCTACTACCCCTTGTTCGTTTCCCAGAGTTAGGAGTCTCTCATGTTTTGTCACCCTCTCTGATATTTCCCACTCATTTTCTCTCCTTTCCCCTATAATCCCTTTCACTATTTTTTATATTCCCCAAATGAATGAGACCATATAATGTTTGTCCTTCTCCGATTGACTTACTTCACTCAGCATAATACCCTCCTGTTCTGGAGGGTATTAAAGCCTTTTTTATAATTCATCCATACTGTAACTTCTAATCCACACATTTGGTCTACATATCATACATTCAAAACTAAAGTCTATTTTTCAATAATAACTAAAATCAAAGGCTAAGGAGAATATTACGGAGAAGCATCCTGTCTCTAGTCCAAATATACAAATAGGCTAGGTTCTTGAACACAGTAGGAAATATTAATCTATATATGCAATTTGGATTGAATATCACAGAATATCACTATTAACCATATTTCAAGCTTTAGCCAAATGCATATGTTCTTCCAGGACTAATTTGTTGTTATTCATTCTCATCAGCTATTTACTCTGTGCCTAACATGTGACAAGCATTGTTTTTAGGTATTCTACACAATTATTCTCAAGATGGTTAATGTTAACCTGTTATATAGAAGAAGAAACTAAGGCTTACCAGGATCATCATTTGCTCAAGGTCACACCCAGCTGGGAACTGTAAATCTGAGATCTGAGAACATGCGTGTTCTTAGACAATCTAAAACTCCAACCTTGTAGTAAATATTCAGGATATTTTTGGGCACTCAACACCCATCACCCTACTCTGGTTTCAGTAACAGCCCCAGATTATCACCCAATATCCCACCCTGTCTCAACACTCAGTTCATGTTATTCCAGTGGGTCTGACTCCACCTCCAGCTCCAGACATGGTATATGACCCAGGATTAGCCAATCAGAGCATCACATTCTTTTGGCACCAGTGATTTTTTTTTTTTTTATTTTGTTTTGGAGTTCAATTTGCCAACATATAGCATAACACCCAGTGGCACCAGTGATTAAGTCAGATACAAGCTTATGGTTCCAGTCAGGCTAATCAGAGACAGAAAGACTCAGTGCTAGGATTCTGAGCCACTTCTGCTTGACTTGAACTTGGAGCTACTACAGCCACCTACCTTCCATGATGGAGGAGCCAAGGAATTGAATCAATATCAAGACAGCAGATCCATGCTGAGAAATAGTAAGAAACCAGGGCAGATAACATCAACTGAGCCACTGGCTGAAGCCTGAGCTGAACCAGGCCTAATCCTGAGCTTTAAAGTTATAGAAGCTAATAAATGCCCTTTTTGTTAAAGCCAGTTTGAGTCACCTCCCAACCCAAAGAATTATGATTGACACAATAGTCTTTTCTAGGACTCCAAAATGATTTGGCTTGTAGGGAGAGTTGAGCAGCACTAGTAGGATTTTACCACCCACCTCCCTCCCCACCAACACTGCATTCAAATGAGTTTAGGTGAGTCAACTCTTTCTCGTTCAGTTCCACATAGATCCATCCACTCCCTTGATAAGGACTATTGCCTGCCTGACCCCTGAAAGCATTTGGGAATGTACCACCCACCATCACTTTGCAATCTCACATTAATTGGGCCCTTACAAGAATAATTCATAACCTTTTTTGGGTCATTGAACCTTTTGAGAATATGATCAAAGACACAGGCCATCTTCCTACTGCCCCCAACACTGATATGCATGTAAACATTCTATTTTTTATATAATTTTAAGGGCATAAAGGACCTCCCCCAAAGTCTGTGTAGGTGAAAAATCTCTGCCATACTCTAATATTGTTCTGCCCTTTTATTCTATATGTGTCTATGAGATGCTATTCTCAAAAATAAATGTAATCATTTAGAAGTCTAAAGTCTTCAGACATTTAGAGGCAGAATGGCAAGCTGTGCTTCTCAGACTTTAATGTGTATGCAACCCACCTGGTCATCTTATTCAAATGTAAACTCTTATTCAGTAGATCTGGAATGCCTTTCTAACAAGGTCCTGGATAATGTTGAGGTGGCTGGTCCACAGATTACTGAATAGTAAGGGTGAAAGAACATAAGCATGGATTTTGGAGTCCAAATGACCTGGATTCAAAATCTGGAATGATCCCTCACTAATGATGTGATATTAGATAAGTCACTTAACTGCTATACAGCAGTTTTCATTTGTTCATCTGTAAAACAGAATTATAGTACCAACCCTGCAGGGATAAACCTTGAAGATTAAATGTAAAAACATGCAAAAATCACTCAAAAATTAATAAAAATTCCCTTTCCTTTAGATCAGGGTTTCTCAACCTTGGCATTATTGACATTTTGGGTTTAGATCAGGGTTTCTCAACCATGGCATTATTGACATTTTGGGTTGGAAACTCTTTATTATGGGGGCTGCCTTTTGCTCTGCAAGATGTCAAGCAGTATTCCTGACCTCCACCCATTAAGATGCCAGGAGCACTACTCTAATTCTGACAACACCAAAACCTCTTCAGACAGGATGGCTGGATGGCTCAGTAGTTGAGTGTCTGCCTTTGGCTCAGGTTGTGACCTCAGGATCCTGAGATCGAGTCCCACATCAGGCTCCCCACAGGGAGCCTGCTTCTCCCTCTGCCTATGTCTCTGCCTCTCTGTGTGTCTCTCATGAATAAACAAACAAAACTTTTTTTAAAAAAATGTCTTCAGGGCAGCCGTGGTGGTGCAGCGGTTTAGCGCTGCCTGCAGCCCAGGGCGTGATCCTGGAGACCCTGGATCGAGTCCCACATTGGGCTCTCTGCATGGTGCCTGCTTCTCTCTCTGCCTGTGTCTCTGCCTCTCTCTCTGTGTGTCTCTATGAATAAATAAATAAATAAATAAATAAATAAATAAAAACCTTTTAAAAAAAAATGTCTTCAGAGTAGGCCCAATGCCCGGTGGGGGGACAACTGGCCCTGGTTGAGAAGCTCTACGTTAGAGCTACCACATTAACTGCTGGATATTTTAGGCCTTTTCTCAGCTCCTGAACTTCCTAAAGAATCTTCCATAACCCTTATTTTTACTTGTATTTCCAGTTTCAGAAATTTTCAAATGAAGAAATGAATGTTACAGAAGTATGCTAACAATTTTAAATGCTTAGAGAATATTCTCAATCATTTAAAAAGCCCTCTTACAAGGAAGACATTGAAAACATATTGACTTTATGTTGATACAGACTATCTCCACAGTTACTTACCTATATTTTCAATCATTAATGTGTCTGGGTAAAGTTGTTCTATCACAACTGACCAGTCCTTAAAAACCAGCTCACCCAACTCATGGAGATCTTTATAAAATTGAACAGGGAGGCCTTTACTAATAATCTTGGCCTTCAGCTTTTCAATCTTTAATTTTTCTTCGTCATTCAAGGAGCCTGAGGACAGCCTCTCCTTTTCCTCATCTAAAGTCTTCAGCAGCGTGCTTCCACTCCTAAAGTAAAAATACTGAAACTGAGACTCATTCTGAAATGCTGCTTGGATGATCTCAAACTCTGTCAAACTGTAGTTGGGATTCTCCAGGACCCAAGAGTAACCATTTTTTTGCAGCAACATAGAGATTCTGCTCTAGGGTGGATAAACTGGACAAGTCTGTCACTTTGGAGATCATTAAAAGCACGTGGTCAGGGATAAAGTCCCTGTATGTCTGACCCAACATGCCGATGAAAAAGGGGAAGCAGCTATTCACATAGTCAAGACAGAGCTTCAGGTTCTGGGAGTGGAGACAAGAATGCTGTCTAAACAGGTTGGAGGGTAAGGGTGGTGAGGCCTTTAACCCCGACCACCTGAGGTTTACAGCTTTGAAATAAGTGCCCCGGGAACTGCAGAGTTCATTAAGTTGAGGGAAGATGTAGTTGGCCAAAAAGTCTCTCTCTTCTTGAAAATCCTTCAGAGTTGAGCAGATGTAAGGCTGAATGGGTTTCTGGCACTTTAAGACAAATTGGGTATGCATGTCTACATTTGCCTTTGGGCTTATTTCACTTTGCTCAGGGGATGACATCATGTTTAAAACATAACAATTTTCATCCTGGCATAGCTGCCGATCTCCACTGCTTGTTAGACTTCCACTTTGAAAACTTTCCCCAAGATGGTTTCTTTCTTATTGACACATGAAGGGGAGAAGTGCCAACCAACAGACAGATTAGAGCTGAAAATCTAGTTTAAGTTAGGACTGAAAAAGAAAAAAAAATCATTTTAGGATTAAAGGAAGTTCATATTTCCTCTGTTTTCTCCAAAGCTTTGCTGAAGAGCTGAGAACCACAAGGTGAGCAGGCACTGGACACAGGGCCCTTCCCCTTTTCCCCAGCCTCCATTCTATCTTCCCAGTATTCCTTCCAC
Organism: Vulpes vulpes; assembly: GCF_048418805.1. Taxonomy (NCBI): domain Eukaryota; kingdom Metazoa; phylum Chordata; class Mammalia; order Carnivora; family Canidae; genus Vulpes; species Vulpes vulpes. The sequence continues at coordinate 80,012,317 of NC_132789.1, forward strand.
CCACTGCTACTTCTGCCCCCAATGAATTTGGAAATTATGCAAGAAGACTTCCTGAGAGTATGAAAAGGGAGACAAATCCAGAAAAGGATCCTCATGTCTCTAGGAGTAGAATTATCCAAGACTCATGATCAAGACCAGAGGCAAGAATGAAAACAGGGATGAGGTTGAGGTCAGGACAAGAAGAAGATATCAAGGTGTCACAAGGCCTAAGACCAGTACTGCACCTGACATCTGAGAGACACAAAGAAGTTGGGATCTAAGACCTTAATAGAGTTCTGTGATTTTTTTTTAAATCTTAAGTTGAGCAGGCTCATACAAATTCCATCCACCTGCACGAACTGGGAATTCAATTCCACTGAGCTAATGATAAAACACATGCCCTCCAACACGCATGTAGATATCCTTGCACCTTGCTCAGAGGCAAAAAATTAAATGAAAACTATCTCTTTATATGAGCTTTTTCTTTTTTAAAAAAAAAATATTTTTATTTTTTTTTCAACTTATTTATGATAGTCACAGAGAGAGAGAGAGAGAGAGGCAGAGACACAGGCAGAGGGAGAAGCAGGCTCCATGCACCGGGAGCCCGACGTGGGATTTGATCCCTGGTCTCCAGGATCGCGCCCTGGGCCAAAGGCAGGTGCTAAACAGCTGCGCCACCCAGGGATCCCTATGAGCTTTTCTTAATGCAACTAATTTTCATACCAAGCATTGAATTTTTGGTTATGTTTTTTGCCTTCACCTAAAGAGAAACATCATGTTACTGTGTACAGGGCAATTTTTCATCCAGATCACCTGACAAGAATAATTCAGTACCTTTTAAAAAATGTTTTAAGCCTTTTGCTTTTAATTGTCACAATCGTTCAATAATAGATAATATTGCCACCCTACTTACAGATGAAGAAATAAAAGTCCAGAAAGGATAAGCAACATGTCCAAAGTCACTTGGCTAGGGAATGGAGAGCTAGGATCTAACCACAGGTTAGCCTGACTCCAGAACAAATACATTATAGTGTCTCCAAATTACAGAGATAATGAAATACCATAAATCAATGGTGGGAAATAACTATCCAATAAACGATATTGTAATAAATAGGCGGCAATTTGAAATTAGTTTAAGCTGTACTCTCATACTACTGCACCAAAAAAATAAAAATAAAAAAACCCCACACAACTAAAAAATGACAGAATAGCTGCTTTATTAACATGTTGACTTCTTCCCTGCTGTGTAAGAGCCTAGAATTAGATTATCAGCTCTTGCAAATATCCACTTTCTCCTAGAGAGGTCATTTCTATTTTCATCTCTACCATGTCCTCAACATGGTATGACTGGCTGGCTAAGAGTAAGTGAGAGGTAAATATTTGTTGAATGAAAAAAATTAATTATCAAATGAAAAGAAAATATAATTAAATATTTATCAAACCTGGCAAGGACTTCCAAAACTTAGGAGCTGTAGAAGAAACCATAAAAGATGGGCAGCTATGGTTACATTTTTAAAAGACTGTAAAAGGCAATCAATAGACTGTAAAAAATATTTGCCACAAATAAATTTATCTTTATTCTAAAAAGCAACCCTGGCATCCTAGAAGATATACAAGCAAAAAATACAAACAGATAAAAAGAAACAATACAGGGTAGCCCACCGCCTTCAGCCCAGGGCGTGATCCTGGAGACCCAGTCCCACGTCAGGCTGCCTGCTTGGAGCCTGCTTCTCCCTCTGCCTGTGTCTCTGCCTCTCTCTCTTCTCTCTCTCTTCTCTCTCTCTGTGTCTCTCATGAATAAATAAATAAAATCTTTAAAAAAAAATACAAGAGGGATCCCTGGGTGGCGCAGCGGTTTGGCGCCTGCCTTTGGCCCAGGGCGCGATCCTGGAGACCCGGGATCGAATCCCACATCAGGCTCCCGGTGCATGGAGCCTGCTTCTCCCTCCGCCTGTGTCTCTGCCTCTCTCTCTCTCTCTCTCTGTGACTATCATAAATAAAAAAAAATAAATAAAAAATAAAAAAAATACAAGAATATATATAAAAGCACACGCAACATTTCTAGAATTCAAAAAATATTTTAAAGCAATGATATATAGATTTTTAAGCATGTAACATTGGTGAAACTTATATATAGCTACGGAACTATAAACTGGCAACTTTGTGAGGCTTTGAAGGTATATTTAGAAAATAAATGACAATATATTTCAAGATATATTAAAGTGTTTATAACTTTTGACTCAGTGATTCTACTTTCTGGGACTTCAAGGAACTAATCAAAAGAGCAAAAAATGATAGCCATTAAGAAGTCATTACATTGTTTATGACAGAAATGGTAGAAAGAAAGCAAACTATGTGGTTTTTCCATTGCTAAGGGAATAACTAAAAGGATAAAAGTATAACCACAGATGGCAGGCTGTATGTCTGTTAAAAAGACAGCTATGAAAAATGAACTATTGGGACTTCATCAAGATAAGAAGCTTTTGCACAGCAAAAGAAACAGTCAACAAAACTAAAAGACAACCTACAGAATGGGAGCAGATATTTGCAAATGACGTATCAGATAAAGGACTGGTATCCAAGATCTATAAAGAACTTATTAAACTCAACAGCCAAGAAACAAACAATCCAATCATGAAATAGGCAAAAGACATGAACAGAAATCTCACAGAGGAAGACATAGACATGGCCAACACACACATGAGAAAATGTTCTGCATCACTTGCCATCAGGGAAATACAAATCAAAACCACAATGAGATACCACCTCACACCAGTGAGAATGGGGAAAATTAACAAGGCAGGAAACCACAAATGTTGGAGAGGATGTGGAGAAAGGGGAACCCTCTTGCACTGTTGGTGGGAATGTGAACTGGTGCAACCACTCTGGAAAACTGTGGAGGTTCCTCAAAGAGTTAAAAATAGACCTGCCCTACGACCCAGCAATTGCACTGCTGGGGATTTACCCCAAAGATACAGATGCAGTGAAATGCCAGGACACCTGCACCCCGATGTTTCTAGCAGCAATGTCCACCATAGCCAAACTGTGGAAGGAGCCTCGGTGTCCATCGAAAGATGAATGGATAAAGATGTGGTCTGTGTATACAATGGAATATTACTCAGCCATTAAAAACGACAAATACCCACCATTTGCTTCGACGTGGATGGAACTGGAGGGTATTATGCTGAGTGAAATAAGTCAATCAGAGAAGGAGAAACATTATATGGTCTCATTCATTTGGGGAATATAAAAAATAGTGAAAGGGAATAAAGAGGAAAGGAGAAAAAAATGAGTGGGAAATATCAGAAAGGGAGACAGAACATGAGAGACTCCTAACTCTGGGAAACGAACAAGAGGAGGTGAGAAGGGAGGTGGCTGGGGGGTGGGGATGACTGGGTGATGGGCACTGAGGGGGGCACTTGGTGGGATGAGCACTGGGTGTTATGCTATATGTTGGAAAATTGAACTCCAATAAAAAATTTAAAAATTAAAAAAAATATATAACTATGCTAGGGAAAAAAAAAAAAGACAGCTATGGACTTCTCCCTGTAGCCATGATAGAATAATAGGGACTAGACTTACTTATCCTCTTCAGAAAATTGGAAAACTGGACAAAATCTTTTAAATAGCTTTTTTTCAGATATTAGACATCAGGCAGTATGGGAGTGTGAATCCTGAGAAAAATAAACTAGAGAAGTATAGCAGAAAAAGATTGCAGAACAAAGAGTATTACTAGGAAAACAGAGTGATGTTACATAATAATAAAGCAGTCCACCAAGAAGGCATAACAACCCTAAGAGTGTGTGTACCTAACAAGAGAGCTCCAAAATACACAAAGCAAAAACTGGCAGAAATGAAAGGAGAGATAGACAAAACTTTAATATAGTTAGAGATTTCAACATTCCCATTCATATATTATGTATTTTATGCTACAACAGCAGAGTTGAGCAGTTGAGTCTGGGAGCAGGCTTTAAGTACAAAGCCTGAAATATTTTCTATCTGGCTCTTTAGATGATGTTTTGCTGACCTCCATTCTAGGCCACAAACGAAAACTAGGCAAAGCTGAAAGAAGTGAAATTATATAAAGTATACTCTCTAACCACAATGGAATTAAATTAGAAACTGGTAATAGAAAGATACCTGAAAATTTCACAAATTGGGGGAATTAAACATTACATTTCTAAATTTCTAAAATCATGGGTGGAAGAGAAAGTAAAAAAGGAAAATTAGAACAGTGATAGAAAGTAGATCACTGCTTGCCTGGTGGAGGATGGGGAAAAAAATAACTTGCAAGGGTTACCAGGGAACTCTAGAAGAAGATAATTTTTTTTTAAAGCTTTTATTTATTTGAAAGAGAGAGAGAGAGAGCACAAGCAGGGTACAAAAGCAGAGGAAGAAGATTCCCCGCTGAACAGGGAGGCCAAAGCGGGGCTCGATCCCAGGACCCTGAGATCATGACCTGAGCTAAAGGCAGATGCTTAAATGACTGAGCCACCCAGGTGCCTTGGGAATTTTAATTATAGGGGTGGTTAGGTATAGGCATTCATCAAAATTTATCAACTGAACATTTAAAATAAATTTAAATTTTATGTAAATTATACTGTCACAAAGTTATTTCTTAAAAAGTCTGAGAACTAGCAAGAAGAAATATAAGTGCTAGGTGAAAAGAAAAAAAAAAAGGAAAGGCCATATAATAACAACAGTGTCAACGAAACACGGCTAAGTATTGGAAACAGCACAGTATAGAGGTGAAAGGCCCAAGCTCAGAAGACCAACTCCCTGGATTCAAGTTCTTACAGTAAGTTTAATTTCACCATGCTTCAGTTTCCTCACCTGCAAAATAGTGATAATAGTATCTACATCATAAAATAGTTGAGAAGATCAAACAAGTTGTTAGATGCAAAATGCTAAGAACAGTACCTATAACAAATATTCAATGAATGTTACTATCATTATTAGAGGGCATCTGAGTGGCTCAGTCCATTAAGCACCTGCCTTTGGCTCAGTCATGATCCCAGGGTCCTGAGATCAAGCCCTGTATCAGGCTCCCTGCTCAGCGGGGGAACCGGCTTCTCCCTCTCCCCACACTTCAAGCTCTCTCACCATCTCTCTCTCTCTCAAATAAATAAAACCTTCAAAAATATATATCATTATCAGAAAAAATGCACATGAGAAAAAAACAGGAAACAAAAGTGATATGGTAGCTATGTTAGAGTGGCTAATGATGGGCAGCCTGGGTGGCTCAGCAGTTTAGCGCCGCCTTTGGCCCCAGGCGTGATTTTGAAGACCAGGGATCGAGTCCCACAGCGGGCTTCCTGCACGGAGCCTGTTTCTCCCTCTGCCTGTTTCTCTGCCTCTTCTCTCTCTGTGTCTCTCATGAATAAAAGTAAAATCTTAAAAAAGAAAAAAAAAAAAAAGAATGGCTGATTGAGGCATATCTACTTCTCGAATCAAAACAATTCTAGCTTTATTTTATAATTAAAAATTTTAATTAAAAAATAATCATTTTCACAGATGCCTGGATGGTTCAGTTGTGACTCTTGGTCTTGGGGTTGTGGTTCAAGCTCCATGCTGGGTTAAAAATAAAATAAAAATAAAATCTTAGGGGTGCCTGGTGGTTCAGTCAGTTACACATCCGTCTTCAGCTCAGGTCTCAGGGTCCTGGGATCAAGCCCTGTGTGGGGTTCCATGCTCAGTGGGGAGTCTGCTTGTCCTTCTCCTTCTGCCCCTCCCCACTCCATTCATTTTCCTCTCTCTCAAATAAATAAAAATCTTTTAAAAAAATCTTTTTAAAAAATATAAAAAGAAACAATACAGGGTAGCCCAGGTCAGAGGTTCTATTTCTAAAAAATAGAAAGTAATAATCTCAACAGCTTGCTCCACAACTGCTAATAATGAGCCTTCCCAGTTTTTGCAGAAATAGGGGATTAAGAGGTGGGGAGTGCAAGAGGGACCTAAATCGAAGGAGTTATTTTTTAGTGGAAACAAAATATAGAAAAGACATGATATTTAACTTTCAAAACAATTTAAGGCAAAAAAAAATTAACTAGAAAACTTCATTATTACCATAAGTGGAAAACCCTTATCATATGTCACAAATAGATAGTAGCCATAAAAATAAATGCATTAAAAAGGAAACAGTGTGAAAAAAAAAACCTCTAAATACATTTCTCTTTTTACTGAATAGATTAACATGTACTTATTAGAGAGACATTTAAGACAAACTTGTACCAAACTTTCTCTTGGCCTAACCAAAAAGACTGAAATAGTGTGCAACATTTATAGCAGAGAATCAAAGTTACTTAACTTCTGCCCCTGGCCCATCTGATAGCAGCAAGGGGCATCAGAGTGGGTACACTCCCACAGGTGGAGCCCCCTGCCTCAAACTGACTGATACTAGTTCCTGCACCTGGAAATCTGGATATGACCACCACACCCTTGCGACAGGATTAAATGAGACTTTGCATAAAAAAAAAACCTCATAAGCTTTTTTTAAATAAAAATTTGTTTCAACACTGCTAAAATGGACTTCTCATAAGGAAATATCCTTCCCAAAAGATTTCTTAAGCAAGTTATCACTGTTTAATTTATTCATAATCTACAAGGTCCATACTAAGCCCTCAATGTTTGCTATTCCTATTGTTGTTGTGTTAATAGTCTTTACTATAAATGTTTGCCTTCATATTTTGTGATAAAGCAGCCTCAACAGTATTACTCCATGCATCATTGTACTTTATAAGTTTTGAGAATATCTATAAACTGCTCAAAATTTCCTCTGACCTTTTACAGAAACATCTCTTAATATTTTAAGGCTTAGAAATTTCTAGAATCAGGGATGTCTGGGTGGCTCAGTCGCTTAAGTGTCTACCTTCAGCTCAGATCATGATCCCAGGGTCCTGGACTGAGCCCCGCATCAGGCTCCCTGAGTCCCAGCAAGGACTCTGCTTCTTCCTCTCCCTCTGCCCCTACTGTGGGCTTGTGTGCTTGCTCTGTTTCTCTCTCAAATAAATAAAATCTTTTTAAAAAATGTCTATTTTCAGGGGATCCCTGGGTGGCTCAGTGGTTTGGCACCTGCCTTCGGCCCAGGGCGTGATCCTGGAGTCCCGGCATCGAGTCCCACGTCGGGCTTCCTGCATGGAGCCTGCATCTCCTCTGTGTCTCTGCCTCTCTCTATCTGTGTCTCTCATGAATAAATAAATGAGGTCTTTAAAAAAAAAATGTCTATATTCAAATGCCACACTCCCTGCTCCCCATCCATAATGATGCAGGTTCTGACTTTGGTAATTTTACCCCTGACAGCCCCAGATTTTAAGCTTCTAATGCATTTTTTAAAATGTCAATAGGTGGGAATGTAAATTGGTACAACTATTCTAGAGGGCAATTTTTGGTACCCAAACCCTTTTAAATCAAGGCACATTTTTTACCAAGCATTCCAATTTTAAAAATTCATTTTGTATATAAGGATTTATCTATAAGGATTTTCATTGCAGAAATATTCATGATGGCTTAAAAGCTGGTTATAACCTAAAGCCTAACAATAATAAGTTGTACAATTACAGCATAGTCATGACATGAAATAGTACATAACCAAAGATATCTTGTAAAAATATTCACATGGGAAAATGTTTACCATATATTGACAAGAGAAAAAAGAAAGTTTTGAAACAGTATTATTGTGTGATCCCAATGTTAATTTAAAAATTTATGTATTGGCATCCCTGGGTGGCTCAGCGGTTTAGTGCCTGCCTTCCGCACAGGGTGGAATCCTGGAGACCCAGAATCGAGCCCCACGTCAGGCTCCCGGCATGGAGCCTGCTTCTCCCTCTGCCTGTGTCTCTGCCTCTCTCTGTGTGTCTCTCATGAATAAATATATAAAATCTTTAATATATATATGTGAAATTTTAATGTAGACTCCAAGATGCTAATAATGACATATTGCATTAAGGCTCTAGGTTATTTTAATTTTCTTCCTTAACCTTTTTTTTTAATTTTCAAATTTTTTCATAATACACATTCATGACTTTTGAAATTATAAAAACATCAAATTTCTTTTTTTTTTAAAAGTGTTTCAAACTCTAAAGTAGTCAAGAGGTATGTGGTGGCTAGGACAATGTAAGAAATTTTTAAAGTAGGAGTTCTACTTTGATCTGCAACATCATTTAATTTCTCATGACCTCAAATTTCCGAAGCTGTTTTTTAAAAAGGGTGTGTGTAAAGGGGAGGCTTGATACGGGAGACAAATTGGTATAGCCTTTTTTTCAGAGGAATTGGTAAATACCCATAGGATTTTGAGTGCACATACATTTTGTTTTTTTGTTTTTTGTTTTTTTTTAATTTTTTTTTATTTTTTTTATTTATTTATGATAGTCACAGAGAGAGAGAGAGAGGCAGAGACACAGGCAGAGGGAGAAGCAGGCTCCATGCACCGGGAGCCCGATGTGGGATTCGATCCCGGGTCTCCAGGATCGCGCCCTGGGCCAAAGGCAGGCGCCAAACCGCTGCGCCACCCAGGGATCCCTGCACATACATTTTGATCTATTCCAAAATGAAATATTTATCTTCCAGATAAACCTGCACAAATACAAAAATCTGTGCATATTAAAGCATTTTCTGCAGCACTGGCTGAATAGTAACTGGAGACAATACAAATGCCTATGAAAGAGGAGAGTAAGTTAAAAAGAATGAGACATCAGAGATGTATTAAATGGAATTAGCTAAGATGTATTGTTCCATTTATCTTTTAAAAAATAAAAAAATTCTTGTTTTAAGATTTTTTTTATTCATTTGAGAGATAGCACAAGCAGGGGCAGAAACAGAGGGAGAGGGAGAAGCAGACTCCACGCTGAGCAGGGAGCCCGATGTGGGGCTCAATCCCAGAACCTGGAGGTCATGACCTGAGCAGAAGGCAGACACTTAACCATCCGAGCCACCCAAGCGCCCCCCAAAAAATAAAAAATTTCATCTTTAATTTTACCACACATGCATACTTTGCACACATATAAACAAATCTCTAGAAGGAAGCTCTATCAGTACTGACCTCTAGAGAATAGGAGCGGTGAGGTGGTTAGAACCTAGAACTTTTACCTCTGACCTATACTTCTCTGTACCAACTGGGTGGTTTTTTAAACCATGAAAATATATTTGTTTTATCATTTAAAACTGAAAGGGAGAGTTGTAGAACTACATGATTTCCAAGATTCCTTCCAGCTCTAAAACTCTGGTCTCTAATGTAAATTATCATCAACATGGTTAATTGGATCATGCAAAACATCAACTTACCACAACTTAAAATTTAACAAATCATATTTGAAGTTCAATTTCTTTTACATTCTGCTAGTGTCCAAAGTTGATAGAGGACAATTAGATGGATAGATTTATTTATTTATTTATTTATTTAAAATTGACCTGTTTTTCTAGGGCAGACTCTGGGGAGATATTTGTTTTTAATTAGTAGATAATAAAATATAGGGGCGCCACGGTTACAAGTGGCTTAGTTGGTTAAGTGTCTGCCTTTGGCTGAGGTCTTAGTCTTGGGGTCCCGGGATCAAGTCTCACATTGGCCTCCCTGCTCAGCAGGGAGTCTGCTTTTCCTTTTCCCTCTGCCTGCCACTCCCCCTGCTTGTGTTCCATAAAATAAATAAATAAATAAAATCTTTTAAGAAAAAGACTACAAGTGAATTTAATTTAAAAGTTTTAGGAGCACCTGGGTAGCTCACTCAGTTAAGCCTCTGAGTATGATCTTGGCTCAGGTCTCGATCTAACTGTTGAGTTTAAGCTCTGCATTGGGCTCCAACCTGGGTGTGGAATTTTCTTAAAAAACAAAAGCCGGGGCACCTGGGTGGCTCAGTGGTTGAGCGTTCTGCCTTTAGCTCAGGTCATGATTCCAGGGTCCTGGGATCGAGTCCTGCATCAGGGTCCTAAAAGAATCCCACTTCTCCTTCTCTGTGTCTCTCATGAATAAATAAATAAAATCCTTAAAAAGAACAAAAAGCAGGTTTAAACTTTCTAATTGCCTAAGAAAGTTCTACCCAGAGATTTTTATTAGCAAATATAGTTAACCATTTTATAAATTCAAAGTCAATTCTCAAGCAAGATAATTTGGTGTGAATTGGGGCAAGGTACAGGGAAAAGATCACAAAAAATCCAAAATCACAGTTAAAACTAGTAAAAAAATAAGATATAATATAAACTACAGTTATGTTAAATGTTTAGAAACACATTTATTGTTCTATAGCCAATATAATACAGTTCTACAGTTTGGAAACATTAAAAAACATTACATAAATTGCTTGATGAACAACCACCAAAAAGTTAACATAAGAAAATAATTATGGTCATTTAATGTCTTCCCTTAAAAAAAATTTTTTTTTAACCTTCAAATAGGACCAAGAAGCTCTTTATCCACTGTGTGGAGCCACATCTACTGCTACATTCTAGTATGATGGATGATGTGAGGCAGACAACCCTTTCACCAGTACTAGAGAAGATGGATAAGAAACTTTATTTATTTAAGATAAGAACTTATTTAAAGACTTCAGGATTTGAGGGGACAAGATTCCAGAAAAAAAAGGCAGCTTTGAGAAGTGAGCCCTACATTCTCTTGTTTTTCCTCTCAAAGTACTTGCTGATTCTTACTCCACATCGAACTTATATTCTTGGGAGAAAGCACAATATTGATAAGCAGCAGCCTCAAAGTGCTTGTGCTAGAAATACAAAGATTGGAATTGTGGGCCCACCAAGGAGGCCCAGGAAACACCCCAGGGTTTTGGTTGTATTTTCTGGATGCTCAATCTGAGGTTCCCTGCATCCCTAGTGCATGCTCACAGGTACTCTATTTTCTACTAAGCTGGAATTTTAGGTAGGTTCCATGCCCAGTGTGGGGCTTGAACTCACAACCTGGAGATTAAGACCTGAGCTGAGGGATCCCTGGGTGGCGCAGCGGTTTAGCGCCTGCCTTTGGCCCAGGGCGCGATCCTGGAGACCCGGGATCGAATCCCATGTCGGGCTCCCGGTGCATGGAGCCTGCTTCTCCCTCTGCCTATGTCTCTGCCTCTCTCTCTAAGTATCATAAATAAGTAAAAATTTAAAAAAAAAAAAAAAAGACCTGAGCTGAAATCAAGAGCCTGCTGTTTAACCAACTGAGCCACCCAGGTGCCCCTACATTAAGTTTAAAAAATTTCCATTTCTGTGTGTATTTTGCAAGATTAGAGCAGGTCTGTTGGTGTTTATATATTTATCTTACTTTACCGTATTTTCATACTCATTTTAATGTTTTTTCCCTGACTAGAGTCTCTTAGGTTGACAGGGTATACAATTATTTCACCAGTAAGAAGGAATTCCAGGGCACCCGGGTGGCTCAGTGGTTGAGCGTCTGCCTTCAGCTCAGGGCATGATCCCAGAGTCCTGGGATTGAGCCCCACATCGGCTCCCTGCAGGGAGCCTGCTTCTCCCTCTGCCTAGGTCTCTGCCTCTGTCTGTCTCTCATGAATAATAAATAAAATATTTAAAAAAAAAGAAAAGAAAAAAAGAATTCCAAAATAAAAGACTTTGACTTTCCTAAGATTAATGTCAATCACTTCATTTTCTTGTCTTAGACCCTCTGAAACAGTGCAGGACAATACTGACAAAAACAGGCATGTCTATCTGGTTCCTGATTCCGACTGAAACAGGTTTCAGTGTTTTGCAGTTTATAATGATAGTTGCTATCAGTTTGTTTGATCAAGGAATGATTTATATATAACAATCTTCTTTAAGTGTAGAGTTTTTAACCACCATGTGTTCTACCACCACCAAAATCAAAAGTACTTTTTTATATATCTTTGCTTCACTTTAAATAGGATACATGCACTTATGCAACTCCGCTGTTAATATTTGTTCAAGATCTGCACAGAGATTGTATCTACATTGCTTACCCCTATGCCCCCAGCACCTTGCATAACACCTGGCACACACCAGATCAACACTCACTGAACTGATAAATGAATGAATGAATGAACCAACCAACCAACCAACTCACCTTGGAGCTCATCCCCATTACTTAAGCTCCCTAATTCCAACTGCTTTCCTGCCTTCATCTCCCTGGTCTGCACTCTCCCTGACTCCTCACTGCTGGGCCACACCTGCCTATCGGTTAGCTATCTATTGCCCATAATGGCACCCCTTTCCCTATATGGTTTTCTCGTCCAAGAAGAGACTTACCACCAACAACAAAGGTAGTTGTTTCCAGCAGTGTCCATGGACACACAGTGTCAAAGAGAAAAACTAAAATTAGGAAGCAAGAGAATCAGATTCAAAGGTAGGGTGGTGTTTATTTTTTTTTAATTTTTATTTATTTATGATAGTCACAGAGAGAGAGAGAGAGGCAGACACACAGGCAGAGGGAGAAGCAGGCTCCATGCACCGGGAGCCTGACGCGGGATTCGATCCCGGGTCTCCAGGATCACGCCCTGGGCCAAAGGCAGGCGCCAAACCGCTGCGCCACCCAGGGATCCCTAGGGTGGTGTTTAATAACAGCCTGGAGTCTAAGTTCTTGAGGAACTAGACCAAGATGGAAAGTAGAGAATAATAGGTAGAAAGTCAGAAGAGATGGGCACCCCTGGCGAGAAACAGCAAGGCTGCGATCTGAAAAAGCTGCCCTGTCCTTATACAGGGTCCAAAGACAGGGATCCCATCTTAAAGGGGTAGACAAAGCGCCAGTGCGTGTCTTGCATCCTGCCTGCCTCAGTTCCCACCACCATCTGATGAAACAGCTACTCACAAGCAATGGATCTATTTTGGAGGACATGTCTCATTCTCACTTCCTTCCCTCCAGGTGCAACACAAACTAGCCACCACTGACCCCTTAAAATGGAATTTACAGTTTCAGAACTGGTTGCTTACTTGTCCAGAGCTAGAGAAAGAGATGAAGAAGTTGAGTTGTGAAATGCAGAAAAGTGAAAGAACTCATCCTTTCTAAAAGCAAAAAATGAACAGGAGTTAATACATACAAAAACGCAATTATCTGACATTTTTGAATATAATTCTCACCCTAGTATACTCTTAAAAAGAAAAAAAAAAACGGATATAAGCACAAAAGGATTTAAAAAAAGAAAGAGAAAGCTTTGTAAGGAACCCTTTGCTTGCTAGTAACAAATGTTGGTAATTTGGGCAGATGTAAATAAGTCACCACCACAATGTGTAAACACCAACCACAGAATTAAGATTGGGAAACCTAAATAGGGGAAGTTGCGAAAAGATGATGATGGCCTGTCCCTGAAAAGCTTGTTTTCAGGAACTCGAAGACCTGAAAACACATTCAAAGTTCCATTTTCCTGGAGGAAGCAACAAGGAAGGAAGGGAGTGTCTTGTTGGAAACAAGGTCAGAGCTGCGGTGGGGGGAGAGTATGTGAAGACTTAGGTTCAAGAGACACAGAAAATATTTCCCAAGGCGCAGGCTCAGGGTGAGGGACTTCCCTCGCCGGAAGACACCTGGCCCTTTGTCTTTCTAAACGCCGAGCGGGTATTTCTATGAAGCTACAAAGCTGCACAGGCTCTCGTTTGCAGCCCTACAGGTTTTGCTTTCAAATATCTGCAGGTGTCTCCTCCTGCACCGCGCAAACGAGTACTTTTTTCTCCTTTTCTGTGCTAGACAGAACTTCACGAACACGCTCTCCACCTGACAGGGATTCTAGGGCAGCCCTCCAGCTTCCTCGAAGGAAGGAGAAGGAGGACGAGGAGGAGGAGAAGGAGATGGAGAAGCAGCCGCCGCCCCACCATCCTCTCCTGCAAACCGGACCAGGGAGGCCGCAGGCTCCGGCCCTGAACGCGGAGAGGCAGCCGGGGCTCCGGCGGCCGGAAGCCAGTGTCGGATTTACCAGCGGGAGGCGGAGCCCAGCCTCCGAGAGGCCGACTCCCGAGCGCAGGGCGGCCGTGGCCGGTGTCGGATCTTCCAGGCCTATTTGTACACGCTGTGCACACGGGACAGCCCTGGAATAAATACAGACCTCTACTACAATCACACGTAAATTCTAAAATTCCCGCAAAGACACGTTGGGAAATGCGGGACGGTTACACCGCGCAGCGGGCCCACAGGCCCAAGACTACGACTCCCAGCATTCAACAGAGTTTACCCCCTAGTACGTTGCATGCCGGGAACTGTAGTGCCTTACCACATCCACCTAAAAAGTACTCCCGTGATTTTCCACGTCTCACGTGTTTCTCTTCTCCGGGATGCACCACCAAAAAGAAGGCTGAACTCGGAAAGGCGCGCAGGAATCATTCCCAACGAGACCCAGCGCGGAGACTGGGCAGGAGAAGAACCGTTGCCATGACTACCGTTTCCCCTGGTCACGGAATAAACGCGCTCAAGAACCCGGAAGTGGTTCCTCTGCGCCCTCTCCAAAACGAGGGTTGCGTTCTGTGCTGACGTTCATTGGGCCGTTTCCCTGAGAGGCCCGAGCTTCCCAGGCAAAGGGGCGGTCCCGCGTGAGAGGGCCCGCGGAGCCCTCTGATTGGAGAAGGGGGACCAATCGGGGGGAGCCACGCTTCGGGCACCAGGCACCGCACCTGGACGGCTCCGATTGGCGCACTGCGGCCCCCCCCTCGAGTCCCCATTGGGTGCAGGGGGTGCGTGGTGCGGCCCCATTGGCGGGTTCGTGTTTCCCGTCCCCCTCCCGCGCGAGGCTGGGGTGAAAAGCGGCCCGGCCTGTTTGGGGGGTAGTGGGCGGACCGCGCGGCTTGTGGTCTGAGCGTCTGATCCCCGGGGTGGGGGGTGGAGGCGGCTCCTACTAGCAGAAAGGACGTGAGACTCCCACCGGCCGCGCGCCATGAGGGCCCTGTGGGTGCTGGGCCTCTGCTGCGTCCTGCTGACCTTCGGTGAGTGATCCGGGAGGAGCGGGCAGCCCCGGACGCCCCCCCCTCCTCCAGCGCGGCCTCTTCTCGAAGGTTCTGGGGGCGTTGAGCCCGGGAGGGAGATTCCGGGGCCTCCGTTGGGCCGAGGGGAGTCCATCGCCTTTCCTCGAAAGAGGCTCAAGGGAGTTGGCGCACTTTCCTCCTCCTGTGGAAAGGAAAAACGAGAACGTTTAAATCCCTTACAGATCTAGTAGTTGTGCCCAGAGGTCTCGACCAAGTTGGGGTGGGGCGCCGCTCGGCTTAGGGTCCCCCGGGAACGTGGCGGCGGCCTATCCCGAAGGACTTTTGTCAGACGCAGGAGTCTCCAGCCCTGGAGCCGAGGACCCCGCATCCCGCCTCTCGTAGGTGCCGGACCGGGCAGTGTGGGGCCCTGAGTCCCGAGAAAGGCAGTGTCTGCGAGCTTGCCTCACTTGTGCGCGAGCTTCCTGACATCTCAAAGTCTCTCTGCTTCTCGTCCCTCGCTCAGTTGGGCCCGATTTCAGTTCCTCTCGCCAGTGGTTGCACAAATTCTGTTTGTATTCGGACCTGCGATGTTGAAGGTCTGTCTTGGCAGGGTCAGTTGGGAGGCCATGCCTCGGCCGCGCGCAACACGTGTGCGTGTGGAAGGGACCCGGTGTCAGGCCTGCTCAACTTTATGAAGCACCCGAGGCCACTCCGCAGGCGTGATGGCAGCCTCCCTATTCAGAATCTGCTGGAGGACTCCGTGTCTGAACTTCAATAAATATACCGAGTTGGGTTTACCTTGGGTGCTTAAACTGCTGGATCCATTCTTCCCGATCCCACATCCCATATTCACCTGAATTTTGCAACCCCTACTCTTGCTCTGTGTGATCGTGTTTCCTCTGAGAAGTACACGAAGCAGCGGTGGTTTAAGAGTTTTCTGGTGTTAAAATCTTCCAGGGTCAGTCCGAGCTGATGATGAAGTCGATGTGGATGGTACAGTGGAAGAGGATCTGGGTAAAAGTAGAGAAGGCTCCAGGACAGATGATGAAGTAGTGCAGAGGTTTGTGTTCTTTTGAAACTATATGGGTTAGCCCTTAGGAACGCTGGGATATAGTAGCTCGCTACCCTTTCATCAAAGGTCCAGGTGATGTGTAACACCCCAAATTTAGAGACCTAAACAATGGTCATAGAAAATGTTAGGACTGTGAGGCATGTTCATCCCTAAATATCTCCTAACTTGCCCACCTAGGAATGAGTGGTCAGAATGGATTTCTTTCTAAAACTATTTGGATGACTAGATTGCAGAATACGGGTTGTCTTATGTCCAGAAATCTGACTGGTTTTATACTCAGGAAGTGTGTAAACTTAGTACATTTTAAGTAATCTCTGCCTCTGATGTGGCCCTTGAACTCCTGACCCCCCAGATCAAGAGTCACCTGTTTACTGATTGAACATCCAGGTGCTTAGTAATTTTAAATTACCCAGTAATTTAAACTGAGTGATTTTTAAAAAGATTTCTCTCACTTGAGCAATGTTTTCAAATTTGGCTGCTTAGGATAGGACTTAGACAATTTTATAGACAACTAGAGGTCAAAGCTTCCTAGGCAAAGAGCCCAAATGTAAGGGAACATATAAGTAAGTATGACTTTACTTTTTATTTTTAGTAGAGGAAAGTCAAGTTTATTTTTCTGACAGTCTTAAAAACTGAGTTTTACAACTCAGTGTGAAGGTGGTAAAATTTTACTGTGGCTAGAAATAGTGTATTAGTAATATTTTATATTTTTTTATTTTACCCTTTTAACAACTTGAGGCAATCTTATGAGATCAGTGCTTTCATTACAGATTCTATGATTTTGGAGGGAACTAACTAAGCAATGCCATATTTGTTTATTAACTTTATTTTCTTAGAGAGGAAGAAGCTATTCAGTTGGATGGATTAAATGCATCCCAAATAAGAGAACTTAGAGAAAAATCAGAAAAATTTGCCTTCCAAGCTGAAGTGAATAGAATGATGAAAGTTATCATCAATTCATTGTATAAAAATAAAGAGGTAAGCAATGTGTGGTTAGGATAATATTATTTTGTCTCTGTGCGATAGCATACTTTTTTACCTTCAGTAGTAATTTCAAGTAAATAGCTATTAGCACATTACATACCCAGTATGAAAAAAAAGTTGCTGCCCCATTGCGGGGTGGTGGTTAGACATTTTCCTTTTGTCCTTTCCCCTTCAAATATGTTCATGGTCTGCTAAATAGTCTGTTTTGAGGACACTCAAACCACCTAAGCCATGTTACATATATGAAGATGTATGAGACTAGAATGTTACTACTCTTAACCAGTTCAGGGATTCCTTAACAGTTGCTACAGTCCTGTGTGTTAAGAGCTGGTACCTCCTTTTACCCAGAGAGTAAAGCCACTTCTCTACCATAAATCTTATTTCTTAAAGAGTGCTTTTTCAGAGGGCAGAAGAGAACTAAAATAAGATTGACATTAAATTTGATGTTTTGTATATCTTCAGGCTAATCAAAGTGTGTGTTAAATCTGGCTTCCATTTAGATTTTCTTGAGAGAACTGATTTCAAATGCTTCTGATGCCTTAGATAAGATAAGGTTAATATCACTGACTGATGAAAATGCTCTTGCCGGAAATGAGGAACTAACTGTCAAAATTAAGGTAAGCTTAAAACCGTTTTCTTTTCTTTTCTTTTTTTTTCTTCCTTCTAAACAAAAAGAATCCTTAGAGATAGGGAATCTCTGTCAGTCAAGATAGGCCAGGTTATGCTGCAATAACAAGTAACCCCCAAGCCTAGAGACTTAAATTGGGGTTTAGCAAAATACATGGCCTGTGGGCCAAATCCAACCTACTTGTTTTTATAAATAGTTTTATTGAAACATAGCCATGCCTGATTATGTGCTATGACTACCTTTGTGCTACACAGTTGGTTTGACTAATTGTGACAGAGACCATATGACCCATGTGCCTAAAATATTTATCCTCTGGCTCTTCAGAAAAAGTTTGCTAGTCTCTGGATTAAATCATCAACCACAGGCCACTGTGGCCTTTGCTTTGCATCATCCTCACTCCCAGAGGACACAGGCTGATTGAGTAGCAGCCATTTAGAGTGTAGCTTGTTGCCATGGTATAGAGAGCTCAGAGGGTCTCCCATCTTTTAAAGGCTCTAGGCTGAAAGCTACATTCCTGACTCCCACTTGCAGCTCATTGGCCAGAACCAGTCACAGGACCTTAACCAAAAATGAAGAAAGCATAGTCCTATTATGTTTCCAGATGACAGAGAGCTGGTAATATTTTTTTTTTTTTTTGAGAGCTGGTAATATTTAATGAAGAACATTGATCACCACAGATTCCATAAACAGAAGTCATTCAAGTTTTGACCTTTTATTTTCTGTGAAAGAAATAGGCATAATATAAATTTTTTTTTCTTCAAAAATAACTTGTTTTGTTTAGGTCTATCTCTCCCTTTGACATTCAGACCAATCTCTGTCGTCTTTATATTGATACTTTCTCAAATACAGTGAACTTAAGGTTATCCTCTATAAAGTAAGATGCTTATATAAGGTGCACATTTTCATAAAAGTCCATAAAACACTATATGGAAGAAAATTAACCCAATGTAGCACAAAGCTGGTAGTTTCTGAATATATAGCTCAGTAGTTACTTGGCATACCATGAGTATTAAGCAAATAAAACTATCCTGTTCTCGTCTTGCTTTCAGTGTGACAAGGAGAAGAATCTGCTACATGTCACAGACACTGGTGTGGGAATGACCCGGGAAGAGTTGGTTAAAAACCTTGGTACCATAGCCAAATCTGGAACAAGCGAGTTTTTAAACAAAATGACTGAGGCACAAGAGGATGGCCAGTCAACTTCTGAACTGATTGGGCAGTTTGGTGTCGGTTTCTATTCTGCCTTCCTTGTCGCAGATAAGGTTATTGTCACATCAAAACACAACAACGATACCCAGCATATCTGGGAATCTGACTCCAATGAGTTCTCTGTAATTGCTGACCCACGAGGGAACACCCTCGGACGGGGAACAACAATTACGTGAGTATTACTGCTTCCTAATAAGAATTAATTGTCCTAGCAAGGACCTGACTCCGAGCAAACCGCTTATTCTGGGCCTTCGTTCCTTGCCTACAAAATGAGGAAATGGACCTGTTTTCATCACTCAAGGAAATATTTACGAGACCTCCTTAAGAGCCAGACACAGAGTTATAATGGCTGCTATCCATCGAGGGCAAAAGGTCGGAAGGGTTAGCTCTCCTAGGGAAGAAGGCAGATTGGAGGCTTCACAGAAGTGGGTTGATGCAGAATTTCCAGGGAAGCAAGACTTGGGAAAGAAGTGTCAGATCTGTGGAGCATGGTGGATATAAAGGCATAGAGGCACATCTTGTTCACAGGATTAAAGAAATTCCTCTCAGTTGGTGGCAGTCAAAATGATAGAACTTTTGATTAGCTTTTTTAAGGTTTTCTGAAAATGATGTGGAGGATGGCAGGACTAGACGAGAGGAAACTCTGGGTGACAGTTGAAAATACTCAACTGTGGTAGGAGCTGGTGTTAGGGATAGGTTGGAGAGAACAGGTACAAATAAAGAGCTTGAAGAAAGCTAATGAAAGTTCTTTAGTACATGATGTCTCCTTTGAGGATGGTTGCAAATTGTTGAATTCAAATTGGAATTTGGTTTAAGCCAGTAACTATATAGGAGAGGTAGATCTTAAGCCCAGTATCTTGGTGTTTTTAGCTCTGTGAAGTGGACAGAACAGCTTTTTTTTTTTTTTTTTTTTAACCAGCAAATATAACAAGATACTCTGATTTGTTTAGTACTCACAAAATGACAAGTAAATATTGAGCTCTCTGAAGCTACCAGCTGTAGACCACATCAAAGAAATCTCATTTCAGAGGTCATTTGGCTCTCTCCTTCCCGTCAGGTGAAAATGTGCCTACAGCCTCAACTTTTTTTTTTTTTTAATTCAGTTTTTTCAACATAAGAATTTTTTAAGTATTAATTTAACATAAGAAAGCATATATCCTTTACCTTTCTCTACCATCATCATTCACAGTCCTACCTCCTGCTCTCAGTAGGAGGCTTCACTAGTTGTTATGCTACAGTGCTCTCTCTGTTAGGTGCTAAAGGAGCGTAGGTAAATCTCATCTCTCGACTACAAAGAGATAGAAAACTGCATCCCAAGAGGGCTGATAGCTTAGGGTGCTAAGGAACAGATGGGATTATCTAGATGGAAGCTCCATGGAAGCAAACCTTTGCTTGACTGTTCCATTCCTAGAGCCTAACACTTGACTGGCAGATATTTATAAGAGTGAATAAGGGTAATCAGGACAGCTTCAAGCAGGTAGCATAGCTGGCTGATAAGTGAAACCTTAAAATTGCTCTCCCTGAGCAAAATTAGCATTTTTCTATGTTCAAGTCCTTCTACCCCAGCATTTATTCAGCAGATAACCACTTGAGTGCCTATTAGATGCTAGGGTTTAGGACTCCAGTGGAGAATAAGACCAATACAGTTGCTGCTTCCATGTGGTTCATTCTAGTAAAGAACAAAAATGTGAAATAACCTCAGACTAGCAAATGCCAGAAAGGAAACTAGAGGACACTTCCCTTATCAGGATTTTCTAAAATTGTGGTAAGTTAGGTTCAGATATTCTAGGCAGCAAGCACAGTGTGCTGGAAGTTCCAAACGCAGGAGGCCCATTTAAGGAACTGACAGTCTAGAATGGCCAAAGGAAAAGGAGCACAAGAAAGTGATGAGGTCAAGTCCTCACCATATGTGTGCATGTGTGTATGTAATTTCATATATTTGACAAATAAAATAGAAGCCATCAAACAATTTAATTCCTACCTCCTTCTATTCCCACTAAATTAAGCCCCTGCTGTACTCTAAGGAGAGATTTTGAGAAGATTCAATTAGATCATGAAATTAAGCATCCAGTAAGTGTTAATACATTTATTTCTGTTCTTCCTCCTGTGAGAGAGATGTTCTACATCTTTTCCTAAAGCTGATCACTACTTCTGATCTGCCTGCCTTCTCCTACCTCAGAGGCTAATCACAAATTAATTTCAATGCCATCTTTTAAAGTCAGCCTTTCCCGTGTACTCCCTCTTTCCCATCGAAACATAGACATGTTCAAGTCTCAGTGTGGACAGAAGAGGTACAGGTGTTGCTGCACCCCCTTCTACTATCAGGCATTTGTGACTTTATCCACCACCTTTCCATTGAAATAAGTCACCAGTAATCTTACTGCTGAATCCAATGGATTCAGGGTTTTTTAATTGGCGTTACTCCCAGCAATAGTCTTTTTTTTTTTTCTTACTTTTTTCTCTTGTGTTTCCTACAGAATTTGCTAGCTACTTAAGACTATCCACTTATTAGTACCTAGTTTCCATGATACTACATATCTTTTTGTTGCTAAATATTGACAGTATCTCTTTCAGAGGTAACTTTTGCGCCCTTTCTCATTATTTTTGTGTTCCTTATGCAGTCTTCCTACCACGATGGATTCAGCTTCCAGTTCTTGCTCAGGGTTCTCAAATCTATGTTCTTAGTCTGGATCAGGAGTCAGCTGACTTTTTCTAAGGGCCAGCCAGTAAATATTTTAAGCGTTTGGATAATAGGATCTGTCACGTGTCAAATACCTCTAAGGTGTAGCCATCGGCTTCAACTTGGATGCACAACTGAACTTGCCTCCAACCCCCACATTACCAAGATACATGTTCTGAAACCAGAGACTTGGCCACTTCATTAGGCTGTGCTATCTGCCCATGGGTAAGCTTTCAGGAGCAGGAAGGGACCCATGATACAATATTGGCCATATTTACTTGTTGGGAGCACAGACAGCAAGAGGCAGTCTCCCCAATGTGTGTTTGAGGGTGTGTTATGGTGTGTTATTTTTGGTGAGTAGAGGAGGAGTTTGCAAAAGGGCCAGTAAGGAAGAAGAGGAAACAGTGCTGCAATTTTCAGTATTAGAATTATCTAAGCCAGTGCTATCCAGTAGAACTCTGGAAATATTCTACCTCTGCACTATCCAGTATGGCAGCTACTAGCCATATTTGTCTATTGAATACCTGGAATATTGCAGTACAACTAAAGAACTCTTAGGTTTTATTTAAATAAATAAAATGTGACTACTGTTTTGGATAGTGGGGATATGAACAGTAAGATTAATTTTCTAGCTTTTTTAAGGAACGTGTTTTTATTAAGGATTCACTATCCATAGGAGAGACTTTTTGAAGTTTTGTTTTTAAATTCTCTCTACAAAAAATAAATAAATAAATAAATAAATAAATAAATAAATAAATAAATAAATAAATAAATAAATTCTCTCTACACCCAATATGGAACTGGAACTCACAACCATGGGATCAAGAGTTATATGCTCTTCCAACCGAGTCAGCCAGGCGCCCCTGGGTTCACCATCTGTGATGATCATTTGATTTCTAGAGTAACTATCAGAGTGTGTGTCATCCTATTTTTCTCCAGAATGTTTCAGTGCCCTTGAGCTAACGTAACATTTCAGTTCTTCAAATGAAAAAACTAAACAAAACCAAAAAACCAATATATTCAGAAGAAGATTGGAACATTTGCACTGTTTACGTGGAACTAAGGATATTTTCCACTTGAGGAATACAAGGACAATTCTTCCTCTACTCTACTCATATTTGGTATATTTAGCTCACAAACTGTCATTGGTGGTAAGAGTTTTTAACATGAAAAATGGGCCATCTTGGATTACACTGAACTGCTGGCCATTAGTTTTGTCAGGAAGGTATTTAGATGAATTTATAATCAAATCTTTTAAACCAAGTATGTCTTTCTATAAATGTCTGTTTTCCTTGCAGACTTGTTTTAAAAGAAGAAGCATCTGATTACCTTGAATTGGACACAATTAAAAATCTCGTCAAGAAATATTCACAGTTTATAAACTTCCCTATTTATGTGTGGAGCAGCAAGGTAAATCTATATTAAATTTATATGTATTACATGGGCACATATTTCAGTATTTAACACTTAAAGAACAAAGGTTCAGTGTGGTTTTTCAGTGCAGGATACCCAGGGTTTTCTTACTGAAGACCTGTGTTTTTGAGCTGTAATTGTGTTTCATATTCTCTAGATGAAATCAGAATTTTTTTTTTTAAGAATTTATTTATTCATGAGAGACAGAGAGAGAGAGGCAGAGACACAGGCAGAGGGAGAAGCAGGCTCCATGCAAGGAACCTGATGGTGGAACTCGATCCCGGGTCTCCAGGATCAGGCCCCAGGCTGAAGGTGGCGCTAAACCGCTGAGCCACTGGGGCTGCCCCTGAAATCAGAATTATTAAATAAAATAATTTAACTGTAATTCTACTTCAACAGACTGAAACTGTTGAGGAGCCCATGGAAGAAGAAGAAGCAGCAAAAGAAGAAAAAGAAGATTCTGATGATGAAGCTGCAGTGGAAGAAGAAGAAGAGGAAAAAAAACCAAAAACCAAAAAAGTAAGTATGGTTCATCTCCACACTAAAATGTTGTAAATAAGGACTATTTTATTTGCTGTTGTGTGTGTTTTCTGCCTGTGGGAAGTTTTAAAGGACAAACACAGGTCATTTTTGTGCACAGTTTTCTGGGTTCTATTTGTTGCCCAGGACTAGTGGTTTATCATATTCTGAATTTTAAGATCCTAAATATCTTTCTACATTTTTTTTGTCGTTTAGATATTAACCATAAAATTAGCTCTCTGCCCTGTTAAGGTAGCAGAGTAGATGGAAGTAATGGTGGTAGGTTTGAGGAATATTCATTGTAAGATGTTAGATTGCTGTAGGTCATGAAGTAAGAATAATTAATAGGTGTATATCTTCCTAACCTCAAGATAAATATTTTCAAGAAATAACGTTTTAGCTAGTTGATAATGGAAGAAACCTTTGATTGGCTATCAATCTGTTATAGTGATAACCAGCTGCCTTCTTTGCATTATAGATCAGTCTTAAATGTTGAAATACTTGCAGATTTTTGGTCCCAGCGGCAGGAGCCATAATAGATTAGAAGTGTCCTTTAGTGTTTCCCACATTCATTTGAACTACCCTAATGTTATGATTTCCACTAGTAGTACTGCTGGTGAGCGCTGGGGCTGACTAATGTACTATAACTTTAGGTTGAGAAAACTGTCTGGGATTGGGAGCTTATGAATGACATCAAACCAATATGGCAGAGACCATCAAAAGAAGTAGAAGATGACGAATACAAAGCTTTCTACAAATCATTTTCAAAGGTAAATATTATTTGAAAATCATGTGGTGAACATTACTAAATCAAAAATGTTTTTAGGTTGTTTTACAACTATTTCAACATAATTGGTCTCCTTTTTAATCTTGCGGTTTAATATTACATATGTATTTTAAAAATTTACTCTGAGGAGGAATCTGTAGGCTTCACCATATTGCCAGAGGGGCTGTGTTACAAAAAAGATTAACAACTACCTACATAGGTAGGTGATTTCCATAAAACATAATATCTTGTATTAAAGGGTTTTTAATGTAATTGGGGGCTTTTTTCCATTCAAGAATGAATGCCTTTAACTTTTTTAACTTTCTTATTTGAAAATCAGCATATAGTGTTACATTAGTTTCAAATATACAACAGTGATTCGGTACTGTTTACACTCGCCTATGCTCCCCACCAGTGTAGCTACCATCTGTCACCATGCAACGTTATTACAACACCACTGATTATTCCCTATGCTATGAGGTTTAGTACCATGACTTATTGATTCCACAGCTAGAAGCCTGTATCTCCACTCCTTTCACCTGTTTTGTCCATTCCCTATTCTCCTCCTCTGGCAACCATCAGTTTTCTGTATTTATAGGTCTGATTCTGCTTTATGTTTGTTTACTCATGTGGCTTTTGACATAACCTTCAAAGAGCCTATTTACAACCTCAGGCATTTATTGTGAGGTCATATGCTTAAGAATGATTACTAAATCTGTGTTTCCTTAACCTTTCTTTAAAGTTACTTCCTTTCACTGATCCTTTGTTTTAACTGTAGAATCCAAAACTAGTATTGATTAAGATTGTTTCAAGTTAATATTTCCCCATACATCATTTTGTGCAAAATAGAATATTTTAGTAGGCTTAGCTAGCATGGCTAGATAAAACTTGTATGGTTATGTTTCTTTAATCTTTATTCCATCACTTGGTTTGTTTCTTAACCTTCTTTATTTTTTCATGTTAACATCCAACTATCCCTTAAGTTTTACCTCCTCAAACTTTCCCCTTGGTCTTGTCTCCACTTTTATTCCCATGAACTATAGTCTTAGTGTATACAAATATAACATATTTTCATCTAGGACAGCTGTATTAGAAATGTAATGTGAGCTACATATATGATTCTAGGTTTTTTAGAAGCTACATTTTTAAAAGTTGAAATAGGTGTAGTTTTTAATATATTTTATTTAACCCAAGATAGCCAAAATATTTTTACTTCAACATGTAATCATTTAAAAAATGAGTAATACAGGGATCCCTGGGTGGCGCAGCGGTTTGGCGCCTGCCTTTGGCCCAGGGCGCGATCCTGGAGACCCGGGATCGAATCCCACATCGGGCTCCCGGTGCATGGAGCCTGCTTCTCCCTCTGCCTATGTCTCTGCCTCTCTCTCTCTGTCTCTCTCTCTCTGTGACTATCATAAATAAATAAAAAAAATTTAAAAAGGCAGATATTTTTAAAAAAACCTTTTGCTTTTTGCTTTTTTTTCTGTATCTTCGAAGTCTAGTTGTGTATTTTTATGCTTACCCATACATCTCAATTCAGAATAGTCACATTTCAAGTGCTTGGTACCCACATGTAGGTACGGTAATGGATAATGCAGATCTAGGGAATTTCTGTGATTTATTTACCATACCTCTTTATAGCCACTGCTGTAGTCCATATCCCAGTGGAAAAAATCTGTTCCTGAGAACTTTTTGTGTTGAACAGTATACTCCTGAAGCGTCATATATTGTCATTTAGACAGGATGGTGATTTTCCTACCTTACTCTCTCACACATGTGGAACCTAGACTCATCCATTCTTCTCTGAGTTTAGGATATGGAATGATCATCCGCAAAACCAACCATGGCTAGCCAGTTAGAATAGCAGTCTTAATCATTTCTTCTTCCCTCCATTCCCTTACTTCCCTTTTGTTGGTAAGGAAGCTTTTTTTGTTGTTATTAATTAAAAGCTAAACTGAATGTATACCATGTAATAAATCAGCCTTTGCACTGCCTTTTTCCGGTACCTTTGAATAACTAAATGCCAACTTTCCCTAGGAAAGTGATGACCCCATGGCTTATATCCACTTTACTGCTGAAGGGGAGGTTACCTTCAAATCAATTTTATTCGTACCTACATCTGCTCCACGTGGTCTGTTTGATGAATATGGATCTAAGAAGAGTGATTACATTAAGGCAAGTTTTTAAGTTGTAAAAACTGAGTTTAGAATTCAAAAGTGTAATTTCCAGATAATGACTTTTTTTGGTCTCTGATTAGCTTTATGTGCGCCGAGTATTCATCACAGATGACTTCCATGATATGATGCCCAAGTACCTTAACTTTGTCAAGGGTGTTGTAAGTATCTAAAAATAATGAGGGGGCATTAAAAATGAACAGAAGTTTGTGTTTGTTTGTTTGTTTTTTCTTAGTTTGTTGGTTTGGTTTTTCCCAGTGTTTTATTGCTTACTGAACTTTGTTTTGCCGTCGAAGGTGGACTCAGATGATCTCCCCTTGAATGTTTCCCGGGAAACTCTTCAGCAACATAAACTGCTTAAGGTGAGTGTCTCTGGGAAGAGACTGGCTGGCTGCTTTGCCCTTTGATTGGGCTTCAGAGGACAGACTCCATTAGTGGAGTCACCAGAGTTTGAGATCTATCTGTGGCTCTTTAGTTGAAGAAGTTAATTTTATTCTAGAATTATTATTAAATCCTAAGCATCTGATTTTTTTCCCCTGGTATATTATTATTAAAGTTTCAAAGCTATAGAAAAGTTGAAAGAATTGTAAACATGCATATAAACCTACACTGTCTGGTCTAAAGATAGAATATAAATGTAAAAGCAGTCATATGACTATTTCTACTGACAACTTAATTTCTGCTCAGTCTGCATAGGATTGCTCACCATTCCCTGCTTCCTGATTAATGGCAGTGATGATGCCTCATCTTTGTATCTTTCCCCACTATTCCCCTGCTGTCTTACATATGGTAGGTTCTCAAAGGTTTGACGTGATGTTTCTAATGAGTTATTCTTTCATTTTATTTAGGTGATTAGAAAGAAGCTTGTCCGTAAAACTCTGGACATGATCAAGAAGATTGCTGATGAGAAGTACAATGATACTTTTTGGAAAGAATTTGGTACCAACATCAAGCTTGGTGTAATTGAAGACCATTCAAATCGAACACGTCTTGCTAAACTTCTTAGATTCCAGTCATCTCATCATCCAAGTGACATTACCAGTCTAGACCAATATGTGGAAAGAATGAAGGAGAAGCAAGACAAAATCTACTTCATGGCTGGGTCTAGCAGAAAAGAGGTGAGATGAACTCCCAACTGTCGTGCATCCTGGTATGTAGCCAACTCTTGAGGAAAAACAAACCCTAATGGTGAATTGGAGTCATTGTGAGGCCTGGTCAGTCACTGACAGGAAATTCATTTATATTCTCTGCACCTCTTATTTCTCTACCTATAAGGTGGGGTGAGTAGTCCTATATAAATGTAGCTGCTAGGGTGAACAAATATACCAAGGGTAGACTTGGAAACTTTATCATTTACCTTAATTTTGTAGGCTGAATCTTCTCCGTTTGTTGAGCGACTTCTGAAAAAGGGCTATGAAGTGATTTATCTCACCGAACCTGTGGACGAATACTGCATTCAGGCTCTTCCTGAGTTTGATGGGAAAAGGTTCCAGAATGTTGCCAAAGAAGGTGTGAAATTTGATGAAAGTGAGAAAACAAAGGAGAGTCGTGAAGCGATTGAGAAAGAATTTGAGCCTCTGCTCAACTGGATGAAAGATAAAGCTCTCAAGGACAAGGTATTCTGGAAATTAGAACTTGTAAAATTTTAGTATTTGCATTTTTTTTTTTTTTAAATTTTTATTTATTATGATAGAGAGAGAGGCAGAGACACAGGCAGAGGGAGAAGCAGGCTCCATGCACCAGGAGCCCGACGTGGGATTCGATCCCGGGTCTCCAGGATCGTGCCCTGGGCCAAAGGCAGGCGCCAAACCGCTGCGCCACCCAGGGATCCCTGCATTTTCTTTTTTAAAAAAATTGTGTGTCAACAAATTAAACTTTGCATCCGGTTACGTTGTAATCATTAAAAGCTGTACAGAACATTGTTTAATAGTGTAAGTTAAAATTTTCGGGGAGAATGAAGTTAGTTTATAAACGACAAGAGCACCTGCTGGCTCAGTCGGTAGAACATGTGGCTCTTGATCTCGGGGTTGTGACTTCGAACCCCTTGTTGGGCATTGGAGCCTGCACTTTTTTTAGAGAGAAGGAGTATGAGCAAGGAAAGGAAGCACAGTGAGAGAATCTCAAGCAGACACCACACTGAGCGTTGAGCCAGACATAGGGCTCGATCTCATGACCCTGAGATCATGACCTGAGCCAAAATCAAGAGCAGAAGCTTAACTCACTGAGCCACCCGGGCACCTCTACTTTAAAAGAAAATTTATAAAATACAAATAATTAAAAAGATAAAAGTAATTCTGTATGTGGATACTGCTTGGGTTTGTCACTGAAAGTTTTCTGTAGTTTAAATTTCTTCTGGTTGAATTTGTCTTAGATGAGTTTAAAAAGTGTTTATTTTTGACTGAAAAATTCATATTATTAAATAACAAGAGTCTTCTGAATCTGAATCAGAGGTATTTTTATGACCTGCCTCTGTTTATGATCTTACATGACAAATCCTTAGTTATTGAATGACCTTAACTATTGGTATTTACACGTATTTAACTTTTGGTTTCTTCTCCTAAGATTGAAAAGGCCGTGGTATCTCAGCGTCTGACAGAGTCTCCGTGTGCTCTGGTGGCCAGCCAGTATGGATGGTCTGGCAACATGGAGAGAATCATGAAAGCTCAAGCATACCAGACGGGCAAAGACATCTCTACAAAGTAAGCATCCTTGGGAAGGTCCCTGATGAGGTGTTAGTTCTGGTCCCGCCTTCCTTTAGAAATTGATGTCAGCATCTATAGAAAGAGCTAATGTGTGTTAACACCACTACGCTATATATTAGATGAGACAGGTTTTCAAAGGGATTCCTCTGACATTAGACTGATAAAGGAGAGGTGTTGGGCTCCTGATTTATTTACAGTATTTTTATACACACAAATGGGAATTTTCTTAATCTGTGACATACGTTGTTATTTTTGCATATATTTTGCATATATATGCTTGGCCTGGCCTTTGGGCAGCTTTGACATCTTTAGATCTTAATAGTTACAGATGAGGTTAACAACAGTGATGTTTGTCAAATGAGTTCAGTCCTTTTTAACTGCCACTCCCCTTCCCCAATTAGTATACCGTACAAAATAAAGGGGAAAGGACCCACGAATTAACAAGTTTATGACCTAATAGGCTAAGTACTATAGCTACACAAAGTCTTCAGTACCCTTTTTTTTCCTTTTTCCCCAAGAAATATATGTCAAATTTATATTTTAATGTCACAGCAAGAGTCTTGAAAACAGTCTTCCCCACTTTCATTCTCCCTTCTCCCACCTGGAATGTATTCTATTTATTGCCTTCTGATGGTCCTATGTTTCTCCAAGGCCTAGCTTAGGATTCTACTACAAATGTAGTCTCTGTTGTCACAATTCCAAAACTGTTTATATTTTTTTTTTGCATATTTGCATAGTGTATTTCATATTTAGCAAGATTCACCAACATATAAGGTTTCCACTGTAAAATGCTAAATGGCATCTTGTTTTTATATGTCTTGCCTCCCTGAAGATTTTATAGATTATAAAATTCAGGTGGAAAACAGGGTTTTGCTTATATCCCATTGAAACAGTATAGTAGGGCAGCCCAGATGGCTCAGCGAGCGGTTTAGCGCCGCCTTCGGCCCAGGGCATGATCCTGGAGACCCAGGATCGAGTCCCGTGTCGGGCTCCCCGCGTGGGGCCTGCTTCTCCCTCTGCCTGTGTCTCTGCCTCTCTCTGTGTGTCTCTCATGAATAAATAAATAAAATAAAATAAAATAAAGTAAAAAAAGAAAGAAACCGTATAGTAGCCATTATATAAATGTCCATTTATTTTTCATTTATTAACTGGAAGTTACCTTCCATTCAACAAAACCAGCACCTACTGTGTCTGTACACTGTGATTCTAAGTAGACATCACTGTCGTCTTACTGAGGTTCATACCAGTCAGGATAACAGATCAAGTCCTAATCTTCTTCTTTTATTTATTTATTTATTTATTTATTTATTTATGATAGTCCCACACACACACACAGAGAGAGAGAGAGAGAGAGAGAGAGAGAGGCAGAGACACAGGCAGAGAGAGAAGCAGGCTCCACGCACCGGGAGCCCGACGTGGGACTCGATCCCAGGTCTCCAGGATCGCGCCCTGGGCCAAAGGCAGGCGCCAAACCGCTGTGCCACCCAGGGATCCCCAAGTCCTAATCTTCTAAACTCTGTATATATCATAGGTATCCCAGGATAGGGATAGATGTAGTTTCTCCCTCTTCTCATCTATAGGAGGGAGAAAGAGTCCCAATTGACAGCAAAAAACTAAAGGTTAGGAAAAGTATATTTAGAATGCATTGAGAACTGAGCTCTGATAAAAGAAAACAGTTTGTCCTGGAACCATATTGGTGAAGCACCATGGGGAAGGTAGTAACTGACCAGCATGCAGAGGCTGCCTAGAGGTTTCCAAACTCACAGACTGAGCTGCAGTGAAGAAAGGGAGAATAAATTAGGAGGGAATGAAGACAACATTAAATCCATTCATCACTCCACAAAGTTCTAGGCACTTAAGATGCATTAGTAAATAAGTTCTCTTCATTGCACTCTTCCATCGCACCTTGCCCATCCCTATTTAAAAGGCAAAGCATGAAAGAAATAAAAATAAAAAATAAAGCATGTTACGATATAAATAAATCTTGTTTTTCCAACAGTTCTTTGTGATTTTAAAAATTTATAGAACATGGGGGGAATGTACGGATCCTGAAATTTGATGTTTCTCATGTTCATTTTTACCCCTTTCCAGTTACTATGCCAGCCAGAAGAAAACATTTGAAATTAATCCCAGACATCCCCTGATCAAAGACATGCTTCGACGAGTTAAGGTATTATGCAGCCATGCTCTTTCATCTTTTACTTGGAATACTTTGTACCTTTTAATGTTAATCAGACGTCTCTTCTTCCATCTCAGGAAGATGAAGATGACAAAACGGTATCGGATCTTGCTGTGGT
Organism: Vulpes vulpes; assembly: GCF_048418805.1. Taxonomy (NCBI): domain Eukaryota; kingdom Metazoa; phylum Chordata; class Mammalia; order Carnivora; family Canidae; genus Vulpes; species Vulpes vulpes. The sequence goes on from NC_132789.1 coordinate 80,043,572, forward strand.
TTTGTTTGAGACAGCAACGCTGCGATCAGGGTATCTGCTACCAGACACTAAAGCATATGGAGATCGAATAGAAAGAATGCTTCGCCTCAGTTTAAACATTGACCCTGATGCAAAGGTTTGAAATAATTTATGAAATGTCTGAATCCCCAGTGTTAAACACTGCTAGAATTAATAAATTCCCCTTTTAGATCCTTTGTTTTTAAATCTGTCTCCCTTTGTTAGCATAACTGTTAACTCTAGTTAGCAGATTCACTCTGCAGTTCTGGATAAAACAGGGGTGAAGTTAATTATGATGTTATACACTTAATGAACAAAGTGAAAATAGACCCAAGGTATGGGAGCCATGAGTGAGCTGATAAACATTGCCCTTAGGTGGAAGAAGAACCAGAAGAAGAACCCGAAGAGACAACTGAGGACACCACAGAAGACACAGAGCAGGATGACGAAGAAGAAATGGATGCAGGAACAGACGACGAAGAACAAGAAACAGTAAAGGTAAAACAAGTCGAGAATGGGGTTTGTGTTTTAGTTCTTGCAGAATTAGGCAAACTTATTTTTAGTTCTGGCGTTAGGACTGCATAGCTTCCAGAAGCTAGGCTTCAGGAAATCCACCAAAAAAAATAGGCCTCTAGTATCAAATTCAGAAGGTACAGCAACTCCTTTTTTTTTTTTTTCCTCTAAATGAAATGTATGTTTTCATCTCCCCACTCCTTTTGTTTTAGCCATCCATTCTTGCGATAGCGTTAAACAGATTTTTCCTTAGTTGCTTCCGCCTTATGTAGCAGCAGTAGGCCATTTTAAGCTCTTGATTATTTGTGTTCAGGGGCTATTGATCTTATTATCAGGTTCTAAATTATTTTGCAGATTAACAGGTTGAGGTTCTAGCCTTCAGCTGAAATAACGGAACAACGCTGGGCCCGTTTCAGTTGTCTTTTTCCACACATAAAACTGTGAGCTAAGATTTTTTCTGCTGGTTTTTACTACCTTCTGATTTTTCTGTTTTCACAGAAATCTACAGCTGAAAAAGATGAATTATAAAGTATACTCTCACCATTTGGATCCTGTGTGGAGAGGGAATGTGAAATTTAAGTCATTTCTTTTGGGAGAGACTTGTTTTGGATGCTCCCCGCAGCCCCCTTCTCCCCTGCACTGTAAATTGTTGGGATTGTGGGTCACAGAAAGAAGTGGGTTTTTTAGTTGAATTTTTTTTTTTAACATTCCTCATGAATGTAAATTTGTACTATTTAACTGACTATTGGTGTAAAATCTTGTCATGTGTATAAAAATAAAAAAGATCCCAAATACTCAGCGTCTTGTCTTCATAATGATTGTACATACTTGGCTTTTTTTTTTTTTTTCTTTGATGCTGTTTCAGGGTTTTTGCCTTACAGAAGAGAAATAATCCGTACATAGAAAAGTCTTTCAAATCCAGTATTTTTCAAAGTCACTTAATAGAGAAAAGACCATGTTCATTACAGAAGAATTCAAATAATAACATACAGATGCTCCCTCTTCCAAGGTGAGGCTTAATCCCCCTTTTTGAAAGTAGGCTAGATGTAGTGGCTGTCCTAGAATATGGATGGCAAGGGGGAAATGGTAACTTGGTAGCTGAGAAACCTGGCAGACAGGACACTAACCTGGTGTTCAAGGTTCATCTCCCCAGTGGTGTTGTGGATCCCTGGTAGGATGTGGTAAGGGTACCGCCATCTCTAACATCAGACCTATAGTATGTGGACAGTGCTCTTCACAAGTGTCAAGGTCAAAACCAAAGACAGAAAAAGATATAAGGAGACATGGCAACTATGCTTTTATTGCCTGGATTAGACTGGTAAGATTTCTTCCGGAGTATAATTAATGGTTCTTTGGCTTTGACAGGACCTGTGGTGATGGGGAGAGGACAGCATTCATGGAAACAGGGAAGGGACATGGGGGCTTGTACAATCTTCCCAGTTTCCCTGTAAATCTACTTACTCCAAAATAAGGTTTTAAAAGACCCATAATCTGACAACATAACTAGATATTGATGATGATCCTCATCAAGCAATCATTTAATTACTTTTGAAATATGAAACCAGTTTTTGTCATTTCACTAGGATAGCCATCCAAAATGGTAGTCTTTCAATATTTTAACTGTAGCTAGGGAGACAAAACCTGAGTTGGATATTCACAGATCACGTGAGAGAAAATTTTATGGAAACTATATGTATTATAGAGTCTTGTTACGGACTAAGTTTTTCTGATAATCTACGACCCTTAACTGGGCTGCTTGTATATCTATTGTATGGTTCCTAATTCTATTTTTCTAGGGTTAGTTTGCAATAATCACTGAAATTCAGCTACCTTACTTGAATGTGTGTCTCTAAAAATCTCTTTCCCTTTATAAGAAATAAAATGGGAGCTCAGTCCTAGGGAAACATGCTGTAGTTAAGAGTAATATTTGTTTCCAATTTGTTGGCCATAAAAAATTACCATTTTTTCAATAAAGATTGTATAGAAACTCAAGCCATCAAATTGCATTAAATCAATGCTCAGCATTTTCCAGTTATAAAATTTTAAGTTTACATTGTTTTCAACAGGAAGCTTAGAAAACATCATACTCCCTCAATTTTGGGTAAAAACAAACAGCAACGTCATACACACTTTGCACAAACCACTGTTTGACCTAATTTAATTACCAAACACCTGGCCAGTGGTCTATCTTGGGTGATTTTTTTTCCCCCACAGCTTCATTAAGGAATACTCCAGTACTACTTTTTTAATATTTGGTTTGTGTAGGTCACAGATTTGGTTCTGCAGGAAGCACTGAAATGGTGTTTAGTATACAGGATGTTTATTAAGGAATGCCCTTCAATCAGCAACTGTGGAAGAAAAGGAAGTGGGATAGAGCAGAGGGAGGATGTGGGAAGCAATGCAGGTCCAAAGGCCCCACCCAGTCAGCTCAGGGAACAGAGCTAAAAACGGGGGCCCTTAAGAGTTGTGTTCCTCAGAGTTAAAAACAGAGCTACCCTATGGCTCAGCAATTGCACTGCTGGGGATTTACCCCAAAGATATAGATGCAGTAAAAGATCAAGACACCTGCACCCCAATGTTTATAGCAGCAATGTCCACAATAGCCAAACTGGAAGGAGCCTCAGTATCTATCGAAAGATAAGTGGATAAAGAAGCTGTGGTCTGTGTATTCAATGGAATATTACTCAGCCATGAGAAATGACAAATACCTACCACTTGCTTCAATGTGGATGGAACTGGAGGATATTATGCTGAGTGAAGTTAAGTCAATCGGAGAAGGACAAACATATGGTTTCATTCATACAGGGAATATAAAAAATAGTGAAAGGGATTATAGGGTGAAAGAGAGAAAATGAGTAGGAAGTATCAGTGAGGGTGACAGAGCATGAGACACTCCTAACTGGAATACGAACAAGGGGTCGTAGAAGGGGAGGGGGGCAAGGGGATAGGGTAACTGGGTGACAGGCACTGAGGGGGGGCATTTGATGGGATGAGCACTGGGTGTTACATTATATGTTGGCAAATTGAACTCCAATAAAAAAACATACAAAAAAAAAAAAACGTGCTGACGGGTAGGAGGCGTGGCCCTGAGCAGGCCACTCTCTAGCAGGTAAAATCACTGCAGAAGCCACGATAACTGAAGGCTGCTCAATGAGAAGCACCCAGGGCCTTTCCTCTAGGCATCTGTTCATGCATTTCCACAGCTGCCACAATACATATTTTTCACAATAGGGGTCTACTTAAAAAAAGGTTACGTTGGTGATTGTCACTTACAATCATTAGAATCAGCACTTACTGAAATTATTGCACTTTCACTTTCAGTACATTTTTAATAGCTAGAAAATCCATCCTCTGTTTTCATAAAGCTGCCTTCTTATGGGAAAGGTGGATTCAAATCATGACTTTGGCTCTCAACAGCCAGACCACTCAGTACCTATAAATGAAAGGTATGGGCCCGGAAGGAGGAGTGCCTGTAAAGTGTGGTCCCATTGCACCCTCCCAGGGCACAAGCCTAGCCCAAAGGGGCAGATCCTTTCTTCCTCCAAAAGGGTGAGCAATGCCCCCCGCCCTTTATTCTGGAAAGTGGTGAGGAGAGTGCTCCTCAATAGCTACAAAATGCATTGTCAAAGCTCACCAGTTTCATGTTCACATTTTAAAATTACTGGAGAAGTAGAATTTGAAAATGTTCCTTTAGCAGTGGAAAAAAAAAAAAACCACCTACTATATTCAATTGATGAAAGTAGTTCAGAGTTTAAAAACTATCTATTGTTGATTTGTACTCAATCAGGTATCCATCCTGAAACTTTTTGGGTTCATTTTATTTAAGGGAGTTAGTCACTGAAGTTAGAATTACTGAATTTGAGTTTTGGAAACCAATTTTTAATCCCTTCAATTAAAAAAAAAATATCAAACTTTTTCCAGTCTGATATAAAGCCCTTGCAATTGGCTGTGGCAAGCTTCACCATTTATAAAGTATGTAATTTTTTCTTAAGAAAAAAACTATCAGGGGCGCCTGGGTGGTTCAGCTAAGCGACCGACTTGGTTTCAACTCAGGTTGTGATCTTGGGCATCATGGGATCAAGCTCTGTGTCTGGTTACGTGCCTAATGCAGTCTGCTTGGGGCTCGCTCTCCCTCTCCCTCTGCTCCTCCACCTTGCACTTGCACATGCACATGCTCTGCCTCTCTCTCTCAAATCTTTTTTTAAAAAAGTATTCAAGGGATCCCTGGGTGGCTCAGCAGTTTAGCGCCTGCCTTTGGCCCAGGGCGTGATCCTGGAGTCCCAGGATCTCCCTCTGCCTGTCTCTCTCTCTCTCTCTCTCTCTCTCTCTCTCTCTGTGTGTTTATCATGAATAAATAAAATCTTTAAAAAACAATAATGACTAAAAAAATAAAAAATAAAAAAGTATTCAATTGATGGCAGCTGCAAAATTTGATCCAGAGAAAGTTCAGAGTAAACATCAGCAAAGGCAACCACTCTCAATTCAAAATTCTGTTCTCCAGTCCTTTCCCTGGAGGAGGGGGCCACTGCTCATCTGTCATTGTAATACAGATCTTCTTCATGCATAGAATTCAATAAGGCAGCAAATAACACTGCAGCAGAAAAGAAAGACCTTGTATATAGACTGGAAATAATCCATTTCATTTAGTTGCTTTATACTGTTAAACTGAAAAGGTATTTACTATGGAGAGTAAAACAAAAACATTTTATTGCATTCGGGATTTAAGATTTCAACAATGACCCCAAAGGTTTATGTGATGTAGCAATTTGTTAAGAAGTAAGCCTAAGATGCAAGAAGCAAGCCTAGATGTTATCTTTAAGAATGCAGAATTCTGCAAAAAGTTCTTTTGGAAAAACAGCTCTATATAGAAAGCCAACTGCTCTATAAATAACTTTTGTTCTTTATTTATAGACTCAGGAAGAGCTGAAATATTTATATCACTTTCCTAGGGCTGCCATAACAAAGAACTGGATGGCTTAGAACAACAGAAATTTATTCTCTCAGATTTCTGGAGGGCAGAAATCTAGAATCCAGGTGTCCGCAGGATCACCCCTTGAGACTCTGGCTAGAATCCCCTCCTTGCTTCTTTCTGGCTTCTGGTGGTGGCTCTTACATCACTCCAACTTTTGACCTGCTGCCTCACAGGGCTCTCCCTGTGTACCTGTCTTTACATGGTGTTTTCCTCTTGTAAAGACACCAGTCATATTGGAGAGGACACAGTTCACCCCATAACAAAGCTCACTTATGCTTTTCAGTTATGTTAAAATATATTTTATAGGAATAATTATTACATGGTAACATGGTTTCTCAAATTTGGGGATAAAGAATTTGTGACAGTCCAAAGGACATTTGTTATAATTTTGTTAGCTACACAATTACAAAAGAACGTCAAACTTTAAATATTTCAACTTAATTCAGTTTAGTACAAATAGCACTTTCCAGTTTTAGAGAAATACTAACTTCATATCCTAAGCTTTAATTGTCAATGGCACTTTTATAATAGTTAACTTATAACTCCCATTTGCCATGATAGTCTAGCTTACTCCGAGAAATAAACCAGAATTATAAGGGCAGGAAATACTGCAAATACTCTTTTTCACATGATACTCAACATAAAGTATTTATTCAACCACATTCAAAAAGCTGATGATAGAAACTTTGGCAGCTTTCAAGAAACACTGATCAATCCATAATTAAATCTCAACGCATCAGTTAACACTTGGGCACTTCCTCTTGCAGTTAGCATTGCATTAGGTGCTTAAAGACAACCAGTCTGACTCAATAAACTTTACAAATAGACATTTAATACTTATAATATTATTCACGGAGTCCTTGGCAGAGTTGCATTTTGAGGTTTCTATTGCTGAGAAATTTGAGGTTTGTGTTGTCTCTTTTTCAGTCCCAAAAGCTCTGTTTTGAGTTCTCCAGGTTTTGGTGGAATTTCAGGTATTGTCTATAAAAAAAAAAAAAAAAGCATAGATGCCAGGGCTTTCTTAGACTATAATATAGTGTGACCTGAAAGAAAATAAAAAGTTTTCTTAAAAAAAGAACAAAAAGTCCCTGTGCACTCGATGATAAATCCTTATTAGGAGAGCCTGTGGCCCATAACTTCTTCACACCCCAAAAAGAAACCCCATACCCACCAGCTGTCACTTCCATTTCCATACAATGCTCCCCCACACCAAGCCACTGCCCTAGGCAACCATTCATCTACTTAGTATCTTGACAGATTTGCCTATTCTGAACATTATATTTAAACAGAATCATAGAACACATGGTTTGTGTGACTAGTCTCTTTCACTTTGCATGTTTTCATGTTTGCCCGATATTGTCAAATATATCTGTACTTCACTTCCTTTTAGGACAGAATAATATTTCATTATAAGGATAGTGTGGCTCAATCCCAGGTCCCAGGATCATGACCTAAGCCAAAGGCAGATGTTTAACCAACTGAGCCCTGGTACAAGTTTCTGTATGGACGTGTTTTCATTTCTCTTGGGTACAAACCTAAATGTGGAATCGCTAAGTCCTATGACTCTATGTTGAACTGTCTGAGGAACTGCCAGACTGTTTTTTGTTGTTTTGTTTTTTTTTTTAATATTTTATTTATGTATTCATGGGAGACAGAGAGGCAGAGACAGGCAGAGGGAGAAGCAGGCTCTTTGCAGGGAGCTCAATGTGGGACTCGATCCCAGGACCCCGGGATCACAGCCTGAGCCAAAAACAGATGCTCAACCGCTGAGCCATCAGGCGTCCCTGCCAGACTGTATCCCAAAGCAGCTGCACCATTTTACGTTCCCAACAGCATCATTATGAGGGTTCCAATTTCTCTACATCCTCACCGACACTTGTCATGAGATGTTTGGGTTTTCTAATCACAGCCATTCCAGCGGTGATGAAGTGGTCTTATTGTGGTTTTGATTTGCATTTCTTTGATGGCTAAGGATACAGAGTATCTTTTCATGTGCTTATTGTCTGCAAAGGTGACTTCTGAACAAAGACATCAAGGAGGATGAGAAAACCAGTATGCAGATACACCTAGGAGTGTTTCAGGCAGAATGAATCACAGATGCAGAGGACTGAAGGCAGGAGTGTGCCCTATGTGCAAGGAAAAGTATGTGGTCAACACAGCTGGTATAAAGTATTCAACGAGGTTAGGAAGGGATGAGGACAGGAAAAACGGGGGTGCACAGATGCAAAATCCCTGGAGAATTCTGAACAGAAGAACGACATGGGACTCCAGTATAAAAGGACAGTGGCTCTGTCGAGAAAAGACTGCAAGGGTGGAAGGCAAAAGACAGGTCAGGGAGCTGTTGCAGAAGATGAGGCGAGAGGTGACTGGCAGTGGCCTGAACTGGGCAGTAGCAACCGGCGTGGTAAAAAGCAGGGGGATTCTGGATGAAGTTTTCAAATTAAGCCAATGGGGTTTGCTGTTATGTGCAGTAGGAGAGGGGAGGTAAAGAAGACTCCTCGACTCTGGCCTAACAAGAACAAGAGAGTCACAGAGTCGTCATCAAGACCTCAAGAAGAGTTTGACCTCAAGAAGAGTAGGTCTGCTGGAGGAAGCCCAGGGGCTCAGCGTGGAACTTGCTCACTGCACATCCAAGTGGAACGGCTCGTAATGAGTCAGAGGCAAACCTATCATCAATCAGCTTAACTATGAGGTCCTGAGGAAAGGGACATCATAATCTCCACCTTTCTTACAACCCTATAGAATACCCCTCGTTATAAAAGGGAGGCAGAAACTGTGCTGAATGAATAACTCAACAGACTTTTCTTGGGACCCTTATAAGCTCATAAGACTAGAGAAATAAAATCTTTACGCAGATTAATTTATATAAAACTGCAAGATTATATCAGCATAATTTCATTCATATCAGAAAGCTTCAATAGTTTTTCGATGCCTGAAGTTCAAACACCCTGATCTGGTTCATTTTACTCTTTTATCTCCTAACAACTAATTAATCCTAAAGAAATAAAATAGTTTAGGAAAGAATGTAGGGTTTGGGGTCGAGGTCCTAGGAGAGGCAGGGAGCTAAGAGATGTGCTTCCCAGCACAATTCTCATTTTGAAGTGAAAATGACTTTCTAAAAATATTTTAGTGATGAGAACTGGAATAAAAGCCAGAGTAACTTATCTGGACCATTTCCCATCTTAAAACTAGTCCTAGGATTTTGACATTCCAATACCCTTAGTACAAGAAAGAATGTAGCTTGTTTCAAATACATTGAACTGTGGACACTAATTAATTTAGAAGAGATCTTTCCCCCCAGGTTACAAAAGGAAATTATCTGAAGTCACAAAGCCCTATAAAATACAGAATACTATATTGTATACCTGAAACTAATGTAACACTATGTGTTGACTAACTGGAATCAAAATTAAAACTTTAATAAAAAATAAAATACAATAGCATGTTTCAAATTTCTATAAAGTATATACAACCATCCACTTAAACACACCTAGGCACACATTTGGAGTAGCGCGAATTGCCAATATAGTACACAGCTAAAATGACAATTCAACTTTTATTGAAAGAAAGCACTTTTACTTACTAAATATACTAAATTTAAAATCAAATTTTAAAAGACTGGTAAGTTTACTGACATCAAAAGTTAACAATGTCAGCAGAGGTTCTAAATAGCAGCTGGCGTGTATGTCTGGAGACAACCAAAAATGAACACTTTAAAATGAGTCCTAATGATGTGGGACACAGGGCAGAAGAAAAGTTACATGTCCTCACTACCGCAGCCCACCGCCAAGTCCTTCAAACAGGCAAACGGACCTCCCTCCAGAGGCTCAGCCGCCCAAAGGCTGATCCCTTGCTGAGGGCAAAGGTGATCTCAGCCCAAGCCCCAGGACCTGGTGAGTCTACTCAGACGTAGAAAACCTCCTTTGGAAACTTCCTTTATCTCTACACCCCCAAGATCCATGTTGGCAACCACCCCCAAGCATAAGGCCCACTGATATACATCTAGGGGTCTCATGACTGAGTTTTTACAAAACAGTAATAAATGATCTTTCCTAACAATAGCTGGGCTCCTAGGGATCCTGGAAACCTTGTCTCCAAAACACCCGGGAGGCTTCCGCTCTCCATACCCACCTCCCAACCTGAGAGTCTACACTGGGCCCTCCCCGTGACCCTGGTGCAGCTCTTCCTGCCCGTGAGTCCTGTCCGGGTGTTCTAACAAAACCACTTTTCTACCAAAGACATCTCAAGAATTCTTTCTTGGCTGTTGGCTTCGAGCCCTAAGGTCTTCCTACATCACTGAGACTGCATTTTTTGACTATGTCTTCAATAGTAAGATTATACATTAAGGAAACAGAACCAGTCAAAGTAGCGCAAAAGTAAACAAAAATGCAAAGGGAAGCTCAAGCAAAAGCACGCTTTGTATTCCAGGACAGAACACCTGCCTTGAGTCCTCTTCTCCATTCCTATCCTGAGTAGCTGAGCTGGACAATCAGAAAAAGCATCCTTACTGTTGCTCCCTTAAGATAGTGCTGAGCACACCCTCCAGCATCACGCCTCTTCTGCTCTGTACTCCACCCAGACCTTCACACCACCTTAAAGGCTGAAAGAAGCCGACACAGACCATTGGTTGTTACAACAGTGACAGTCGTTGCTAGAACAATACCAGCAGACGCAAGTAAAGAACATAAATTCCTTAAATGTTAGTAAAGCACCCGGCATCCTACACATAGCCAGCCAGCCCTGAAACAGAAAGAGGGGGAGAGACACAGGCAGAGGGAGAAGCAGGCTCCCTGTAGGGAGCAGACGCGAGACTCCATCCCAGGACCCAGGACAGCCGAAGGCAGATGCTCAACTACTGAGCCACGCAGGTGCCCCTAAAAATGTTAAAATCAACCTACATTTCTCCCTCTTTGGAATGCCTGTATTCCCTCGTTCTTCTTCCATCAAATATCTATTGAGCATTTACTATATTCTAAGCTCTTTTTTAGAGATCGGGGGTGAACCGTGCAGGCGCAGTCCCACTAGGAGAGTACATTCTGGTGGAGTAAACAAAGAACCACGAAAGAGAAAAAAGGGATAAAATACTTGCAAATTGCGAGAAGTCCTCAAGGGACACAAGGAGGAAATCCTTTAGGAGCTGCCCAAAGGACTCTCGCTGCGGACAGAGAGCTGAGCAGAGACTTGACGTTTTGAAGTAGCAAACCAACCCAAGCTCTGGGAGGAAAGCATTCCAAGATGAGAAAAACCCTGGCCTTGAGATGGGGACAGGCTTGACGAGCAAAGAAACAGCAAGGAAAGCGGTGTGGCTGCCACAGTGGGATCGAGGGGTAAAATGGTAGAAGATCAAGGGCAGGCGCGGGCAGGTGGCTGGCCGCCTAAGGCCCGCATGAGAGCAGGCCCCGCACCGCTCCGAATGCCACGGACGCCCTCATCAGGCCCAGGCTCAGGGCAGACGCGTCTAGTCCGGTGTGGGCCGCTGGGAGGGGCGCGGAGAGGCCCCGGGGAGGCGGGAGCGAGGGCCCTCGGGCACTCACCAGGTCCGGCCGGTAGTACCGGTGCACCACCTCCGCGCCGGCGCACATGCTCAGGAGGCTGGCGGCGCACATTTTCAGGTAGGTGGCCCAGGACACGCCCGCGGGCATGGCCGGGGGGTGCGCGGGGCGCAGGCGGGCGGTGTCAGAGGGCTCCCGTGCCCGGGAGCAGACCGCACGGCGGCAGTGGGGCCGGTTCAGGCCCCTGGGTGGTCCCCGCCCCACGCCCCACGCCCCACGGGCGCCCTGACGACAGGCGCCCCTGACTCGCCCGCCGCGGACTTCGCTGGACTCTGCGCGGGGCTGGGCCTGCGGGCTTGCGGGCGGCGCCGGCGAGGCTACTGGAAGGCGATACGGAAAGGCACCCCCGCCCTCCTGACTAGCGGGCCCGGCCGCGCACCGCAGTCAGTCCCCGCTAGCCCCCAGGCCATCGGAGAGACCGCCGCGACGCGGGCACTGGCGTTCGGGGCGGGTCAGAGGGCGGCGGGTCGGAGGGCGACCGGAAGCGCACGCCGGGGTCGCAGGGGACGTGGGTCAGTCCGCGGAACCGGAAGTACGGGCTCGGGCCCCGCCGGACCGGAAGCCGGGGGTGTGCTGGCGCGGGCGGAGACGCATGATGGGCAGACGGCGACCAGCGGCCGGAGCGGTTCTCAAGCTTTCCGCCTTTTTTCTCCCTGCTTCCTCCCCGCGCTTTCCCAGTCCCAGACACTTGCTGCGATCTTTACTCTCCCTCCGGGAGGGTTTCCCTGGCGGATGTGGAGTTTGGGGGACTCGGAGCTGGCGAGAGTATGGCCCGTTTGCCCCTCCACACGCACTGGGACCGGGACGTGCTTTGCGTTTTTACCACCTTTTAGGAGCAGGTGGATGTTGGGAGGCCGACCGCTGGGTGCTTAGATGGGGCCCCTCCCGTGAGTGAAGTCCCAGGGACACGCAGGGCTAGGGCGGGGGCCTCGGAATCAGGCTCACAAAAGTCCCGAAAACATGGAGGTGAGAGACAGCCGCAGGTAAACCAGACCATCTGTCCCAGGTGCCAGAGGTGGGGTCTCGTTACAACAGCTACTTGTGACCGACAAAGAATTCCTAGACCCTATAAAGGAAGTATAAGCCATTTAAGGTGTTAATCAAGGAGTCCCGGGCAGCCCGGGTGGCTCAGCGGCTTAGCGCCGCCTTCAGCCCAGGGTATGATCCTGGAGACTCAGGATCGAGTCCCACGTCGGGCTCCCTGCATGGAGCCTGCTTCTCCCTCTGCCTGTGTCTCTGCCCCTCTTTCTCTCTGTCTCATGAATAAATAAATAAAATCTTTAAAAAAAAAAAATCAGGAGTCCTTACTCCATGATGGTAACAATCGAGATGTTAAGGATTTAGGTTCCCTGGTTGTCATTTAATTAAAGACCCATCCAAGACCCCTCTCAGTCCAGAGAGCTTTTTCCGTATCCTTAAGAAACTCCAGGGATCCCTGGGTGGCGCAGCGGTTTAGCACCTGCCTTTGGCCCAGGGCGCGATCCTGGAGACCCGGGATCGAGTCCCACGTCGGGCTTCCAGTGCATGGGGCCTGCTTCTCCCTCTGCCTCTCTCTCTCTCTCTCACACACACACACTCTCTCTGTGACTATCGTAAATAAATAAATAAATTTTAAAAAAAGAAACTCCAATGGCTTTATTCACGCCCCATTGGGAGCTTCATTCATTCTACGACTTCATGAGACAAGAACTTAGGCTCGGGCTTCGCTTTGAGATCTGAAACAGGCACACCCGCCCTGCTGTTCCCTTGTGCTCTGTGCTACTGGGATGAAAGAAAACTGAAGTGGGCATTATTTAATCTATGCGTATTTAGATTGCCATAGGGCTATGGATTGATTTTGTTGAAAGAGTTAACTCAGGACCAAATTCTGAAGCATTATGATTGTATGTATAACATGAATCATGATACACTCAACTTTTTTTTTTTAAGATTTTATTTATTCATGAGGGACACAAAAAGAGGCAGAGACACAGGCAGAGGGAGAAGCAGACTCCATGTAGGGAGCCCGAAGTGGGACTTGATCCCGAAATTTCAAGATCACGCCCTGAGCCAAAGGCAGATGCTCCTCCACTGAGCGGCCCAGGCATCTGGATACACTCAACTTTTAAACACAGAGGGGATGCCTGGGGAGCTCAGTTAAGCATCTGCCTTTGGCTCAGGGCCTTATCCTGGGGTCCTGGGATCAAGGGCGGAGGTCCTTAAACACGAAGGTATATTTGACATAAACGACATTCTTGAAATAAACAAATTGACAAGGTTTGACATGTGTATGCCTGTGTCATTACTACAACCAAAATAAGATATCCAGTATACCCAAAATTTCCCTGTTCCTCTAATTCCTCCCTTACTGTCTCCTCTGGATCAACCACTGATCTGCTTTCTGTCACAATAGATAAATTTGCATTTTCTAGAATGATATATAAATGGAATCATGCCATACAGTATGATATTGGTCTGATTTCATGTAGCACAATTATTTTGAGATTCATATCATTGCATGTCTCTGTAGTTCACTTCTTTTTATTGCTGAGTATAGTTATAACACAATTGGTTTAGCCATTCACCTTTGGTAGACATTTCAGTTTTTCTAGTTTGGGACTTATAGGAATAAAACAATTATGAATAGTGAAATTTACCCAAAAGATTCACAAGCCTGTGAACATATGCTTCCATTTCCTTTTTTTTTTTTTTTTTAAGATTTATTTATTTATTTACTTGAGAGTGCGAGCAAGTAAGCACAGAAGGGACAGAGAATATCCAACCCAGACTCCCACTGAGTGTAGAACCTGACGTAGGGCTCGATTTCACAAACCCTGAGATCAGGACCTGAGCCAAAACCAAGAGTCAGATGCTTAACCAACTGAGCCACCCAAGCACCCCCTGTATGCTTCCATTTCTATTGAATACTTTCCTAGGAGTAGAATGGCTGCAGCATATAGTAAGTAGGTGTATATTTTACTTTTTAAGAAATTGCCAAGCCCTTTTCCAAGGCAGGTATACAGTTTCGTATCCTACCAACAGTTTTAAGAGTTCCAAATCCTCTCCATCCTCTTCCAACACCTGGTCTGGTTAGTCTTTTTAATATTAGGCACTCTGATAGGTTGGCAATGGTGTCTCATGACTAACAATGTTGGGAATCCTGTTATATGCTTGTATTTTCTTTGGTGAAGTATCTGTTTAAATCTTTCATCCATTTTTTGTTTTATTATTTTAGTCATCTTTATCTATTATGGATAGAAGTCTTTTATCAGATAGATTGATCTACAAATACTTTCTCCCCATGTATAGCTTTTTACTTTGTCTTAATAATCTTTTGAAGAGGGATGCCTGGGTGGCTCACTGGTTGAGTGCCTGCCTTTGGCTCAGGGCATGATCCCAGAGTCCCAGGATCGAGTTCTGAGTCCCGCATCAGGCTCCCTGCAAGAAGCCAGCTTCTCCCTCTGCCTGTGTCTCTGCCTCTCTCTTTCTGTGTCTCTCATGAATAAATAAATAAAATCTTAAAAAAAAAAAAAGATTTCAAACATTAACCAAATTCTTGGATTATCTGTGGCAAATGGCCGATGTTGATTAAATACCATACTAAAAGTCAGAGGCTATGCAAAAACAATGCAGAAAATAATTTATATTAGGAGAATTCTACCCTTTCTAAGAATGTATTTTTTTAAGACTTTATATTTAAGTAATCTGTATACTGTCATGGGGCTTGAACTCACAACCTCAAGATCAAGAGTTCCATGTTCCACCGACAGCCAGCCAGGTGCCCCAAGATTATTTTTAAATTATACATTCTTATAAACTAAGAAAGTATGTACTTTTTTTTTAATTCTTGAGATAGAATACATAACAAGAAATTTCAGAAGAACATCTTTTCAAAAATTTTTAAAATTGAAATTCAATTTAATTAACACATGGTATATTATTAGCTTCAGAGGCAGAATTCAGTGATTCATTAGTTGCATACAACACCCAGAGCTCATTCCATCAAGTGCCCTCTTTAACGTCCCCTAGTTACCCCAGCCCTTCACCCGCCTTCCCTCCACCAACCCTGAGTTTGTTTCCTAGAGTTAAAGAGTCTCTTATGGTTCATCTCAGGAGAACATCTTTTTATATAGATTTATTTTTTATTGGTGTTCAATTTGCCAACATATAGAATAACACCCAGTGCTCATCCCGTCAAGTGCCCACCTCAGTGCCCATCACCCAGTCACCCTCACCCCCTGCCTACCTCACCTTCCACCACCCCTAGTTTGTTTCCCAGAGTTAGGAGTCTTTCATGTTCTGTCTCCCTTTCTGATATTTACCACTCATTTTTTTTCTCCTTTCCCCTTTATTCCCTTTCACTATTTTTTATATTCCCCAAGTGAATGAGACCATATAATGTTTGTCCTTCTCAGGAGAACATCTTTAAGGCAAGATAAATACCACAAAATATTGGCTTAGCACACCTAAAAAGCAGTGAAGTTGCCTTAAAAAGCTGTTAAATGACAAACTTGAGTAAAGACTCAATTCCACCAAAGAGAAAAATTGTCTTTTCTATCTTTTGAGTTTTCTGCTATGCACCTCAAATCACATTTTATGCAGTGCCCAACTCCCATTCTGATAGTCTATCAGTAATGGGTCCTGTGTCCATGTATCTTGTGTCTGTCTTCTTAGAAGGACACCAGTCATTAGATTCAGGGCCCACTTTAATCCACTATGACTTCCTCTTGACTTGATTACATCTACTATGACCCTATTTTCAAATAAGGCTACATTCACAGATATCAAGTGCACATGAGTTAGGAGACACTAGTTAACTCAGCACAAGCCCTTATCACCTATACAAAAACTTAAAAAATACGTAAGCAAAATTTTAAATGTTAACTGTGAAAAAAATGTTCAAAGGCCCATAAATTTTAAGAATAAGGAAAGTCAGGGGATCTGGGTGGCTCTGCTGGTTGAATATTTGGCTCTTGATTTTGGCTTAGGTCATAATCTCAGGGACATGGGATTGAGCCCTGCATGGGGCTCTGCATTCAGTGGGGAGCCTACTTGAGGATTCTCTTCATCTGCTCATCCCCTACTCACTCTAAGATAGATAGATTAATTAATTAATTAATTAATGAAAAATTAAGTCAGCTCTCTGAAGCCTAGAAAACCTTGTATCCTCCCCTAAAATGAATGTTCGTTAAAGCCCCCTGACACACAGATTTTCCTCTAAATCATTTGCTTGACACATGTAGCTATTCCCCCCAGGTGAAACCACAAACCCCCCCATTCTACAAAACATAGATTAAGGGGGATCCTGGGTGGCTCAGCGGTTTGGCGCCTGCCTTTGGCCCAGGGCGCGATCCTGGAGTCCCGGGATCGAGTCCCACGTTGGGTTCCCGGCGTGGAGCCTGCTTCTCCCTCTTCCTGTGTCTCTGCCTCTCTCTCTCTCTCTCTCTCTGTCTATCATAAATAAATAAATAAATCTTAAAAAAAAACAATGTAGGTTAAGTAGTAAAAACCTGCAATAAAGGGCTGAGTAGATACAGGAGTGTGAACCACAGGTTTCCTAATTTGCTATCATTTGCAAGAATAAGCCCTATTATAATGACTTTTCAAACTCTTCTTGATTGTGATTCACAGTAAGAAATACTTTTATAGGATGGTTATCCTATCTGTACACCTGTACCTATGTATGTGTAAAGCAATACTTACCTTTATTACATACAAACACTTTGACACTTATTCTGTTATATTTATTCTTAATGCTTAATTTCAGGACCTACTTGTGGATGAAAATCTACAGTTTGAAAAAACCCCTCCCCAGTAGTAGACCTTGTTGAAAATATGATGCATTGGGATCCCTGGGTGGTGCAGCGGTTTGGCGCCTGCCTTTGGCCCAGGGCGCGATCCTGGAGACCTGGGATCGAATCCCACATCGGGCTCCCAGTGCATGGAGCCTGCTTCTCCCTCTGCCTATGTCTCTGCCTCTCTCTCTCTGTGACTATCATAAATAAATTAAAGAAAAAAAAGAAAATATGATGCATTGAATGACAGAACATTAGCTAGGAAGGAAGCAAGCTTACTAGATTCTTAAAAGGGAGATGAGTATTGGGAAGAAGAGGGAAAAGGTGAAGCGACTTGGCCTTCTTTTTTGTTGTCCTATCATACAAGAACTCTTTGAGGTAGAGATACATCTGGCAACAACAGAAGGAGATTCTTCTAGACTTCCCCCAAGCTCTGGCAGGCAAGGCTCACAAGCAGAGCAAGTTTGTCTTCCAGATTCAGCTTCAGAGGGTGAGAGAGATACTGATGAGATAGGAACCTCTTTGCTGCAATTGCTTCATCGTTTCCAGGTTTGATGTCCTTCTTCCCAACACCTCTTCCAGTAATCTCTTCTTTTTGCAAGGCAGAAGTGAGCAGAGGTAAAATAAATAAATAAAATAAATAAATAAAATAAAATAATTAAAATTAAATTAAATTAAATTAAATTAAAAAGTGAGCAGAAGCCCCAGTCTGGTCAGGTTATGAATGGAGCTGGCAGGCCAGAATGCAGAGCACCCCACAGTAACTCCATGTAAGTGAAAACATCCTGAGAAAGGGTTTCAGCTCTTTACACTCATTTTTAGTCACCAGAATTCTCTCTCTGAAATAACTGCTTTAAAACTTTTCTGGATTGGGGTGCCTGGGTGGCTCAATCAGTTAAATGTCCAACTCCTGATTTCAGCCCAGGTCACGATCTCAGGGCCCTGAGATTGAGCCCCAAATTGGGCTCCATGCTCAGCGGGGATCCTGCTTTAGATCTCTCTCTCTCTCTCTCTCTCTCTCCTCCCCCCTCTGCCCCTCCCCTACTTGTGCATGCCGTCTCTTTAAAATAAATAAAATCTTTAAAAAAAACAAAAAACAAAACTTTTCTGGACTATGGTCCTGAGTGGTAAGAAAAACCAGAGAGAGAGGGATCCCTGGTGGCTTAGTGATTCAGCGTCTGCCTTTGGCCTGGGGTGTGATCCTAGAGTCCCGGGATCAATTTCCACATTGGGCTCCCTGCATGGAGCCTGCTTCTCCCTCTGCCTGTGTCTCTGCCCCCCCCCCCCCTCTCTCTCTGTGTGTCTCTCATGAACGAATAAATAAAATCTTTAAAAAAAGAAAAAGAAAAAGAAAAACCAGAGAGAGAGAGACAGAGTGAAAGAATGGGCTGCTGTTCATTCATTCATTCAACAGATATTCACTGGACACCTACCATGAGTCAGGTTCATTTAAAGTTTCATTTAAGCAATCAATATAATACAAATTAATCATTCTGTATTTACTCATGAAAGCCCTTTTCTGGATCCCAAAATGAAGAAGACACATGAAGAAAGAGCCATAGTCATTCCCAACCATGTTATATCAGTAAGAAATAAACCTTGGTTGCTGCAAAACCACTGAGATTGAAAGAGCCCTACAACTGTCTCCATTTTGACCACAGTCTGTATTTTCTAATTGACTGAACTTTTCCTTCCAGTTTATCTCTTAACTCAGCAAAAGACTCAGGGGGTAATGCATCCCATGTTGGGAACCAAAAGCACCCCTCAAGCAATAGGGACTACCTTGATGCCAGCAATACCTTGCATGATTGACCTGAAGACAATGATCAACCTGATCTTACTGCCCACCTGCACCTACCCCACAGACTTTCTCCTACATTTGCCCTATATAAACCTACAAGTATTTTCAGTGTTTTGGAGACAATCCGAGACTTAGTCTACTGTCTTTCTGGTGTTGGCCTTGCTGAAATAAATTCTTGTTTCACCACCATTCCTCTCTCTGCCTTTGGATTTTGTCAGAAGTATGTGACCAAATCTGGTCCATTTGGGACCCCTGGAGCCATGTGCTCTTGCACCCTAGGGCTCGGGCAACAAGATTTTGGAGTCATTTGTTCCACAGCCTAACTAGGAAAAAGTAACTAATACAGCAGCCATGATTTTCATCATGCAAACTAGAGAAACAGAAAAGCCTATTTCCATTAAGTTATTTCATGAAGTCTTTGTACAAACACCAGCGATAACTTGAAAACTAATGAAACAAAAACTAGCTGTTAGAGCCATTGAAAAATAAGAGTAGCTAGTCTGTAAGGAAGACGTGCTGTTAAATCATCACACACTTGAAACGTTATTATGTTTATATATACAAATTAAAGCAATGTTTCATGTAAAGCTTTACATTTTACGAAGCAGTTTTACAATCGCTCTTTTTTTACATATGAGGACACTGAGGCCCAAGATGGCACAGTGACCTCAACTCCCAAGTATTCTGACTCCAAAGTCTTACTTGCCCAAAATCACACTTCATAGTTGATACCTGGTGATTAACGCAAAATATTGTTTTTAATCGGGATAAAACTTGAGGTGGACCGGCCTGCATCACCCTGATAAGGATGCTCCTTTTCAGGGCCCCACCCACACAGCGCCCCCAGGACGTCACCCTCCCAGCTCCGGCCCCCGCCGGGGCCTACGAAATCTTACGTCAGCAGAGCGCGCCTCGTCCCACCCTTTTCCGTCCGCCACCCTTCCCGAGAGGCCAAGCGGAGAGCAGGGGGAACCAGCGAGAGGGGAGCGGACGCGATTGGGCTGGCTGTGTCACGTGACGGCCACGAGGCGTCGGATTCGGCCTTGAGCAGGCGGAGGCGCCGCGCGAAGGGGGGGTTCGGCGGGGAGCGGCTAGGAGGTCGGGGGAGGAGCTTGAGCGCCGGCCACCGTCCCGGCTCTACCAGACATCGTGTCTAGTCTCTGGCTATTGCCGTCCGGCCGCTGGCCCGCCGCGGTACTACGGAGGCCAGTCGCTCGCCCGCCCGCCCGCCAGGAGCAGCCGCCAGCTGGAGCGACAGCGGGGGATGGAAGCGGAGAACGCGGGCAGGTGAGGCCGAGCGGAGCGCCGCCCCTCCCCCGCGCCCCTCGCGGGGCTGACCGGCGGGCGCGCGCACGCACGCGGGGGTCTTTAAATGCCGCGGCCGGAATACAAAGGCCGGGACCGCGCCTGCGCACCGCGGGCCTCCCCGGCCGCCGGCCGCTGGTCGCGGGTTCCTCCGGCAGCGGCGGGTCCAGCGCCTCAGCTCTTCCTTCTTCCGGCCCTCCCGGCATCCCGCCGGCTTTTAAATTTTTTTTTTTAATTTTTATTTATTTATGATAGTCACAGAGAGAGAGAGAAAGGCAGAGACACAGGCGGAGGAAGAAGCAGGCTCCATGCACCGGGAGCCCGAGGTGGGATTCGATCCCGGGTCTCCAGGATCGCGCCCTGGGCCAAAGGCAGGCGCCAAACCGCTGCGCCACCCAGGGATCCCTTTTTTTAAATTTTTTTTTTTTAATTTTTATTTATTTATGATAGTCACAGAGAGAGAGAGAAAGGCAGAGACACAGGCGGAGGAAGAAGCAGGCTCCATGCACCGGGAGCCTGTTGTGGGATTCGATCCCGGGTCTCCCGCCGGCTTTTAGATGGGTTAGTGAGCAGCCAGCAGTCTCCACTTGATGTTTCTTCGCGGTTCCCGTGCTGGCAGCGTTTCTCTTTAGCCTCATTTATGCGAAGAGCTGTAAAGATGGAGAATCACACGTATCACCCCTGGAGGTTTTACTTTAGAGTTAGTAGATTTATTGTGGCTTCCCCCCCCCCCCCCTTAGGTTTACTAAAAGCACCGTGAGGAGCCCCAAGGTAGGTAACACTGCCGTACTAGAGCTCTTGAATTCTGGTCTGTGACTCATACCCCAAGAAGTCATCAGTCCTTTCCTGTGATCTTGGAGGCGAACTTAAGAATCTACTTTCAGTGTGACCTTTGGGGAGTGTTAGATACGTAGAGAGAACGTTTGGCAAGAGCAGAGATTTCACAATTTGAACTCCTGGCAGAGAACTAAACGAAAAAATAATTAGATGGGGTAACAGGGTCTTTAAAAAGAAAAAAGTAATCTACATTGGAGTAAGATTGTTTTAGACCTAATGAATTTTCCTGATTCTCCGTGGCTAATGAGTCCTGGACTTAAGCGAGACATTTCGCTTCTCTGGGTCTGTTCATATTTGTAAAATAGGGCATCTCTGATACCGGGTCCTGCATGCTGTGAATCTGGGTTGTATGGAAGGGATTACATTAAATAGTCTTTAGCGTTTAGGAGAGGTCTATGTAGAGAAAGTGTGGGCTTGATATCCTGCCTTTGCAGGTCGAATCCTGAAATAAAGTATTGCACTTCCTTCCCAGAAGAACTTTACATTTAAAAGAATATACTGGAATTTGTGGAACTTGCTCCTACCTGTGTAATCTTACTTCACATCCGCACTGAAACCTGTGTTGAGTCTAACAGCAAATGAATTACACGTTAGAAGACCTTGCCCACTGTCTCACAGCAAAGTAATAGGTGTCTTATACAATGTTTATCCACAAATTGACATTTCTGTTTTAACTTCATCCCGTGTTATAGACCATTTTTAATTTTGACTGGCAAAGTTTCAATCCCAGGAAATAAAGAGAATTTTGTGTTAGTAGTCAGTGTAAGGGCTTTATCCTTGGGGATTCTGAAATGACCAAGGCCCCAGATAATCCCGAGAAATTGTTTTTTTGTCAATCTCCACTTTATGCTACTCAAAGAGTAGAATGGAATGGGTATGATGAATTTATTTTTTATTTTGGAAGAGTCATTTTTAAAAAGTCAAGGAAAAAATTCTATTAATATGGGGACTCTTTTTAAAAAAAAAAAAAAAAAAGAAGATAATTCAAGTATCATGAGTATTTAAAGGCTAAACCAGAGAGGAGAAAAGGAAGAAGGGGATACTGTTTCTACTGAGCTCCAGCACAAAAAGGACATTTACCAAAAACGGAAAGTAGGGTGTCAAATTAAAAATGACTGGAAAAGTATAACACAGACCACTGAAAATACAGAATGACAATAGTAACCCTCAAATGAAATCAGCCTTTCTAGAAATGTTAAAGAAACTGGGGTACCTGGGTGGCTTAGTGGTTGAGCGTCTGCCTTCAGCTCAGGGCGTGATCCGGGGGTCCTGGGATCCAGTCCTGCATTGGGCTCCCCGCAGGGAGCCCACTTCTCCCTCAGCCTACATCTCTGCCTTTCTGTGTCTCCCATGAATAAATAATAAAGTCTTAAAAAAAAATAAAAAGAACTGTTAAACCAAGAACTTTTTTAGTTAGATATTGACAACTGGGGCAAGAAAGGCTTAGGTTTTCTGTGTAGTCCACTGACATGCTATTAGGAAATAAACCCTTGGTTCTGGTGTTAATTTTTTATCTCTTGTGTAAAGAAAAATGATTGTAGACTGGAAGTGGCAGAATGAATGTTTTTAAGAGACACGATCGGGCAGCCCGGCTGGCTCAGCGGTTTAGCACCACCTTCATCCCAGGGCTCGATCCTGAAGATCTGGGATCGAGTCCCATGTCAGGCTCCCTGCATGGAGCCTGCTTCTCCCTCTGCCTGTGTCCCTGCCCCCCCCTTTCATAAATAAATAAATAAAATCTCTAAAAATAATAATAGAGACAAGATGGATGAGGGCATTTAAGAGAACTTTCAGCTGCTCTAAGAGAAATCATATTTCAAATGAGAGGTAGATTACTGCCAGTCCATAAGAACTTGTAGAAAATGGGAGAGGAGCCCGAAGCCTGAAAATAAACATGTGGGGTCCCATTTCTTCCAAAGGTGGAGTCTGTTCTCTAATTTATTGACTTTGATCCTAAACAAAATTTTTACTTTTCAGTGGTTTTGAGCATATTTAAAAGGAACCAGTGACCATTAGGCTACAGTATAATTTCAGAAAAAAGTAGGACATACCAAGTTAAGTTAATTCCATTTTGGATAATGATAACTGGACTAGCATCAGGAGGATGATCAGAGGTACCTAAAGTATGTAATCATTTCTTGCTGTCTTTATTATTCCAGCAAAATTACTACATAATAGGGAGTTTCAAGTGTTTTGCATGTGTTAACTAATTTAATCCTCATAACCAGTGAACTAGGTACAACTATTGGCATTGTGCCGATGTGGAAACTGAAACAAAGAGGCTAAGGAATTTGAGTCAGTAAATGACAGAGCTGGAATGTGTACCCAGGCAGTGTCGCTCAAAGTCTGCTTCCCTAACAACTGTGCGTGTGCTGTACACCACTTCTCTGTGGGCAGGATGGACTGATGGCTTGGTTAGGTAAACTCCAAACTGGTTTACCGCTGAAAGAATCAAGGGTCAGCTGTGTGTCCTGTACTTCTACCCCATCTTGTTCTTTTCAATAGTTTAACCATGTGAGGGTGCTGATAAAATTTGTCAATAACCCAACTCTGGGAGAGGTTTGTGGAATCAGTAGTTTGAGTCAGAACCCAGATCTATCCTAACTGGATGGGATGGTGAATCACCTTTTTCTTTCTTTTTTTAAAGATTTTATTTATTTATTCATGAGAGACACAGAGAGAGAGAGAGAGAGGCAGACACACAGGCAGAGGAAGAAGCAGGCTCCATGCAGGGAGCCCGATGCAGGACTCGATCCCGGGTCTCCAGGATCAGGCCCTGGGCTGAAGGCGGCGCTAAACCGCTGAGCCACCCGGGCTGCTCGTGAATCATCTTTTACCAAAAGAGCCACAATCCTGTGCCTAGGTGCAGAAAAATCAGTGATACAGTGGGGAGGTCATAAAAGGGGAGTTCTCGTTGATGAAAGTCAATGACAAATGACAAAATAGTGAGGATATTTGAAATCCTACTATATGAAGAATAGTTGAATTAGTTGAGGATTCTAGCTTACTCTAAATCTTTGCGTTTATAGTTTCTGATAGATTGTATACCACAAATACCCAGTAATGCATGGTGAAACACACACTTCCACTTTGCAATATTAAGTGTAGTCTTTAGGGGATCCCTGGATGGCTCAGTGGTTTAGCTCCTGTCTTTGGCCTGGGGCGTGGTCCTGGAGTCCCAGGATCCAGTCCCATGTCAGGCTCCCTGCATGGAGCCTGCTTCTCCCTCTGCCTATTTCTCTGCCCCTCTCTCTGTGTCACTCATGAATAAATAAATAAAAATCCTTAAAAAAAAAAAGTATAGTCTTTAAATAGTTATGGTAGTATTCCATCATACTTTATGTAAAGGTAGTTCCCTTTAGTTGAGCATTTGGATTATTTAGCATTGATTGTTATTTTGTAACTATTCACTGTTGTATTATTATTATTTAAATGAAAATAATAAAATACAGCTATATGAGTATCCTTCCAAAATTCATATGTTGAAAACTAATAGTCCCACTGTGATAGTATTTGGAGGTGGGGACCTTTGGGAGGTGATTAGGTCATGAGGGTGGAGCCTTCATGAATGGGATTAGTGCCCTTATAAAAGAGGTCCCAAGAGATCTCTCACGTCTTCCATTTTCTAAGGATTTAGTGAGAAGGAACCCATATGAACCAGGAAGCAGACCCTCAACAGGCGCTAAATCTGCTGGTGCCTTGAACTTGGACTTTCCAGCCTCCAAAAGTGTAATAAGTAAAAATGGTGGGGTTTTTTTGTTATTTTTAGTGAGCGAGAAGGCAGGGGAGGGGCAGAGGGATAGAGAATTCCAAGCAGGCTCCACACCCAGTGCAAAATCCAACGCAGGGCTGGTCTCAGGAGCCTGACATCCCGACCTGAGCTGAAACCAAGAGTGGGTCGCTTAACTGAGTGGCCTAAGTGCCCCTAAAAATTGTTTCTGATGAGCCACCTAGTTTATGGCATTTGTTACAGCAGCCCAAGGGGACTAAGGCAAACGTATTTAGAAAAGAGCAACCTAAATCTTCAAAATCTGGAAAATAACTGAGGATTAAAGAAGTTGGAGTTTTTAATTTTAGAGAAAACCTGAGAGAGTTTTTGAAATTCAGCAAAACCTGAATTAACTGGACTCCTCAGTCCACTGTGTTGTGTTTTTGAGAAAGACTCAGGAAATACGTAGTTCATCAGGAAAATGGACAGTATGTCGATTCCAGGTGGCCATAAAAAACAGTGCTTTGAGCACTGATGTTCAGGAGAAGGGCGGTGTGAATGGCAGCCTGGGAGGGGATGGGGGGGGGGGCGGTTAGCTGGAAGCACAGGAGAGGTGGCACAGAGAAGTGCAGGGACAAACGTGATAGAGAAGATAAGTGAGCAGAGGGAAATAAGACTATCCCTCTTGCTTAGAGATTTAGTTATCAGGGAGTTACAGAAAATAAAAACTCTAAAGAGTCTGTTTGGAGTCTGGACAGATTTAGTCCTGTTTTCTCTACATTGTCCATGTATAAGAAATCATTTTCATGGTTCTGAAAGGTCCTGAGAGGATGAGTGACCTGGCCAGGTGCTCTTCTGTTGCTGTCCCTCACACAGAGAAAATGAAGGATGTAAGTTTTGCACAATTCTGAGTTACAAAGTGGCAATCCTGTCTACAGCAAATGTATTAAATATTTTCACATTAAGGTTGAACAGGTTTATGCTGCTTACAGGTAGAACTATTACTGGATCATAGAAAATTAAATTATCCAGAACTCCAGTTTCCTAGATTTGAAGTTCTTGAAGGTTTTTGTATGGATATATTGCTTGCTTCTGCCAAGTAATAAGAATATGTGATGCACTTTTTGCTTTTGTTCTTTTTAGGAAGCTGAGATGCTAAGACTAAACACACAAATATAGTGTATTACCTTAGAACTTATCTATCACATTTTTCATAGCTTTATTTTCCTATTCCTAATTTCTTTATTTTCTATTTCTAGTTTAACTGGTTGTCAAGTACCAGGGATCATTTTTAGAAAGATTAAAAAGGACATTGTTGATGATATCAGTACGTTTCTCGGTTTCCTTCAAAATAAATAGATCTGTGTCTCTAAAATCAACTTCATATTTTTTTCTTCCTTTCCATTTTTTCTTCAGCCAATTAATTTCTAAAATTTTAGTTTTCAGATTCTGAGGTTCAGAATTTAATGACTCCTAAATATGTGAAAGGATCCACATTTTGGAAATTTATTTTTTAAAGTTCAGATTCCTTTTGTAATGTGGTATTTTCCTAAATTAAGTATCTTTTTTTTTTTAAGATTTTATTTATTTATTCATGATAGACATAGAGAGAGAGAGAGGCAGAGACACAGGCAGAGGGAGAAGCAGGCTCCATGCCGGGAGCTCGATGCGGGACTTGATCCCAGGACTCCGGTATCGTGCTCTGGGCCAAAGGCAGGCGCTAAACTGCTGAGCCACCCAGGGATCCCCGCTAAATTAAGTATCTTAAGTTTGGACTTTGTGAAGTGCTTGAAATGGGACTCCTCTGTGAAACTCTTGAGAGAGGTAACGAGGCAAATGGAAAAGGGTGAAGGTTGCCCTCCTGAGTGTGGCATACTAAGAACAGACATCGTGCATTCTTCTGGCACTCACTTATTATGACCATATATCTTTACTTTTACATATTCCGGTTGAAAGGGGCTGCTAATAGCTCAGGAAACTGCAGCTGGCCACAATCAAAAGTTACAGTTCATTTTACTAGAATTTCCAAAGGGTAACTAAATAAGATGTCTCCATGTAACCTAGCAGTATCCACACCTTCATTAGAGTATTTGTGTCATCAGCACTAAACAACAGGACAATTGGAGCTTCTTCCAGACATGCCTCTCTCCTGGTTTCATGGAGTTTCCTCACAGCCCAGGCACCACCCCTCGCTCAGGCCTCAAACGAAGGAACTGAGGCTGCTTCCTGCCCCCAAGCCGGAGGAGACGTCAACCTCTCAGTACTTGCCGAAGGGAGAAAAAGAACAGCAAGAAGCAATTGAACATATTGATGAAGTACAAAATGAAATAGACTTAATGAACAAGCCAGTGAGGAGATTTTGAAAGTAGAACAGAAATAAACTCCACCAACCATTTTTTCAGAAGAGGTCGGAATTGATCGCCAAAATCCCCAATTTTGGGGTAACATTGGTTAACCATCCACAAGTGTCTGTACTGCTTGGGGAGGAAGATGAAGAGGCACTGCATTATTAACAAGAGTTGAAGTGACAGAATTTGAAGATATTAAATCAGGTTACAGAATAGATTTTTATTTTGATGAAAACCCTTACTTCGAAAAGAAAGTTCTCTCCAAAGAATTTCATCTGAATGAGAGTTGTGATCCATCTTCAAAGTCTACTGAAATCAAATGGAAATCTGGAAAGGATTTGAGGAAACATTCAAGTCAAACACAGAATAAAAGCAGCAGGAAGAGACAGCACGAGGAATCAGAGAGCTGCTTCATCTGGTTTACTGACCATTCTGATGCAGGTACAGATGAGTTAGGAGAAGTCATCAAAGATGATATTTGGCCAAATCTATTACAGTACTACTTGGTTCCCGATATGGATGAAGAAGGAGAAGATAAAGATGATGATGGGGGGGGGGGGAGGAAGGAGAGGAGGATGAAGGAGAAGATGACTAATGGAACACCGATGGATTCCAACCTTCCTTTTTTAATTTTCTCCAGTCCCTGGGAGCAAGTTGCATTTCTTTTTTCCCCTCCTCTTGTGCTCATCTGCTCTGTTTTTTGAAGTCTCTTTTCTCTCCCTTTATATCATGGTTCTCAACTTATTTTGGGGGGAAGTACCTTGAGCAGAGTACAGTGGGAAAAGAATCTCTACCCCTTTCTGTTCCAAATTCATTTTTATTTCTTCCTGTCTCAACAAAAACTTTATGGAATCAACACCACTGTTGATCTGTGGGAAAAAAGAAAGACCTTCTGCTCCCTTAGCTCTGTTGGAAGCTGGAGGGTGCTAGGCCCCTGTGTAGTAGTACATAGAATTCTAGCTTTTTCCTCCTTTCTCTGTATATTGGGCTCAGAGATTACATTGTGTCTCTATGTGAATATGGACAGTAAGCATTTACCAGCATGTACCTGTCTACTTTCTCTTGTTTAAAAAAGAAAAAAAAAAACTTTAAAAAATGGGGTTATAGAAGGTCAGCAAAGGGTGGGTTTGAGATGTTTGGGTGAATTAAGTGGTCATTTTGACAACATGGCTTCTCCTTTGGCAGAGGGAGAAGCAGGCTCCAGAGGGATCCCGGGTCCCCAGGATCACGCCCTGGGCCGAAGGCAGGTGCTCAACCACTGAGCCACTGGGCCTGCCCTCCTTTGGCATGTTTAATTGTGATGTTTAACAGACATCCTTGCAGTTTAAGATGACACTTTTTTTTTTAAGGTTTTATTTTTATCATTCATGAGAGACACAGACAGATTGAGAGGCAGAGACATAGGCAGAGGGAGAAGCAGGCTCCATGCAGGAAGCCTGACGTCGGACTCGATCCCTGGTCTCCAGGATCACACCCCGGGCTGCAGGAGGTGCTAAACCGCTAAGCCACTGAGGCTACCCCTGATGACACTTTTAAAATAAAACTCTCCTAATGATGACTTGAGCCCTGCCACTCAATGGGAGAATCAGCAGAACCTATAGGATCTTACTTGGAATTGACATTCTCTATTGTAATTTTGTTCCTGTATTTTTAAATTTTCATTTTGTTTCACTGGAAAGGAAATATGCTCAGTTTTAAACCTTAAAAGTGTACAAGTTGCTTTGTTATAATAAAACTAAATGTGTACACATTCACAAAAAACACTGAGCAATGGATGTTTTTACAATTCATCAAAAAGAGTTATGAATACTATTAAAGAAAAGTAGGGGGTGGGGAAGAGGACATGTTACTTTGTGCCTAGCACAATTTAAGCACTTCACTTCTCCATTTTTCACATTTGAGCTTCTAGAACTTACAACATACTTTTCTGGTGTGCAGCCTCAGGTTACAATACTGTTTTGTGTTCTTTCTACTTTAAAGTCTGCATTAAACAATTTCTGTGCTTTTAAAAATATCAGTAAATGTAATTATGCTACATAGTATTTTCTCATGTTAATGTATCAAGTTTATTGCATTACTGTGTTTTTTTTTTTACATAACTGAACATGATATATTTAAGGAAATGAAACACTTAAAAAAAATATTTAATTTGAGAGCAAGAGAGAGAGCACAAGCAGGGAGAGGCAGAGGGACAAGCAGACTCCTTGCTGAGCAGGGAGCCTGATGTGGGGCTGGATCCTAGGATCCTAAGGTCATGACCTGAGCCAAAGGTAGATGCTCAACCGACAGCCACTCGACACCCCAGAAATAAAACTCTTAAGATATAGTATAATATCTTTCTAATTCTTAACCGTTTCTTTAGCAGCTTATCTTAAAGGTAGCTTAAAAGCTAAAATTCCTCTCCATTGGTTTTCCACTGGGGTTTGGCCCCTGTATGTCTCATGAGCACCCAGCATCCTAGCCTAGCCACCCACAGTCTATTATCCTGTATCTGCCTTGGACATTTAAGTTTATTAAGGCTGTTTTATTAAGATGCAAATTATACACTATGAGTTTTTACCCATTTACTGTGTACTAGTTTGCCTTTTTAATCTCTACTTTCTGAGCTTCTACTTTGCTTTCTTTGTGACTAAGAAGTGTGTAGTTAACCCACAGAAAACATGACTTTTCTCTCCAAATGGCAAATGATACCCATTTTATTTCCTAGTGTTTTCTTTCCATTGTGTATTTAATGGCATCATTTGGCATCAGTTGTAGTTTGAGTTTCACAAAATATATGGTTTATTCCTCTGGCTTTGTGCTGAGGGAAGCAGTTTGAAATAGTGATTTATAGTCACTGTAAGATCTTTTTGGCAGTTTTCTGTGAAGGCCTGTGTTCCTTATATTGAACTGACCACTGGGAACCGTCTAAAAAATATTCAGAAAAGAGGTTTTAAAGTGTTTTTTTCCATAAATTCACAGATATGTACAGAATATCAAATTCTAGTCTTAATCTAATGGTAGAAGCCCAGCAACAATTTAATAAAGATCCAGGGCAGCCCCGGTGGAGCAGCAGTTTAGCGCTGCCTGCAGCCCGGGGTGTGATCCTGGAGACCGGGGAATGGAGTCCCACATCAGGCTCCTTGCGTGGAGCCTACTTCTCCCTCTGCCTGTGTCTCTGCCTCTCTCTCTCTCTCTGTGTTTCTCATGAATAAATAAATAAATAAATAAATCTTTAAAAAATAAAATAAAATAGATCCAATGAATAAATCATTAAGTAGGCAGATCAACCAAAAGAGAACCTTAAGTTAACTTGGAGGGAAGGCAGGAATAGGGAGATTTGGTCGAAGGTATAAAGATTACCAAGGTCTGGGGATCTAATGTACATCGTGGTGATTACAGCTAATATTGTACTATATTCTTGAAAGTTTCTAAGAGATTTTCAATGTTCTCATTGCAAAAAAGAAATAGTAATTATTTTTTTTTAAGAAATAGTAATTATTTGACATAATGCAGATACTAGCTAAGACTCTTAATAATCGTTTTTTGTAATACATGTATCAAATCAACATGTTACATACCTTTACCTTGCACAGAGTTGTGCAATGAATCAGTAAAGCTAGGTGAGGGTTAGATTGGCAGAATCTTTGTGACAAAGGGATTAAATCTGAAGTTAGAGGTGCAAATTGTTTTTATGGACACTTTAAACCTGTATGAGCTGCTGTGCCTTTTAAGTTTCTCTGCTCTAATGATCTCATTTCAGAGAAAGCAGAGACTGACTTGACAGGACTGGTAAGTTTTACTGATGACACATTTTGTCATTAAACAGTGGAAGAGTTAATTAGTGTTTGGTTAGTAAGGACAAGGTAAAATTAGGGTGAATGTGCACATATGGAAAAAGATATTCCTTCTCCCTTTTGACCATTTTATCAACTCTAAATATTACAATCTGTTACTAAGTGTTTGGATCCTGAAGTCTTTTATTACAGTTAATTGTTTAAATTCCTGGTTGGGAATGGCTTTTATTGTCATATTTTATATTTTTATACTTAATTTTTCTTTCAGCTATTCCCTTCAGCAAGCTCAAGCTTTTTATACATTCCCATTTCAACAAATGATGACAGAAGCTTCTGATATGGCAGTGATGAATGAACAGCAAATGCCCACAGAAGTTCCAGACCCAGCTCCTGCTCAGGAACCCGTACAAGGTAGCTTTTATCAGGATAGTTTAGAAAATTAGCTATTGGACTAGCCAGCTTACAGTAAAAAAGGGTTAGTGATGAATTTTAGTTTTATTTCATTCATTTATTATTTTTTTAAGATTTTATTTATTTGACAGGGAGTGTATACAAGCAGATGGAGAGGTAGTCAGAAGGAGAGGGAGAAGCGAGCTCCCACCTGAGCAGGGAGCCTGACACGGGTTCTGGGATCATGACCTGAGCCGAAGGCAGGTGCTTTATCAACTGAGCCACCCAGATGCCCCTGGTTTTATTTTAGTATTAAAATTTCTAACTTCTTTTTAAGTATGTACCAGGCACTGTGATAGGTTTTGGGAAATAAAAGAACATGGATCCTGTCCTCAAGTATCTCGTGATCTAGAAGTATAGAATAATAAGTAGAGATCCCTCGGTGGCTCAGCGGTTTAGTGCCTGCCTTCGGCCCGGGGCGTGGTCCTGGAGTCCTGGGGTCGAGTCCCATGTCAGGCTTCTGCGTGGAGACTGCTTCTCCCTCTGCCTGTGTTTCTGCCCCTCCCTCTCTCTCTCTGTCTCTCTGTCTCTCATGAATAAATAAACAAAATCTTAAAAAAAAAAAAAAGAAAAAGGAATTGCTTTTTCTTTTATATTATATTTCAACACACAAAGGTGAGGAGGGGCATAGAATGCCTTGAGAGCTCATAGGGTTGACACCTAGTTTGGACCAAGGCTCAAAAGCAGCTTCCCAGAACTCAGGAACCAAGGGTGGGGAGATTTTATCACCATGAATAGTGGAGTGGGGAAATTCCAGTCTTAAGGAGCAGCATGTGCAGAAGCATAGATACAAAAAAGCATGACCGTTAAAAAAAGTAGTGATTCTGTGTCACTGGCCTCTGGTGCATAGCCAGAACATAGGCTTGTAACCTGATGAATGTAGAGTCTTTTCTGAAGGCAGTAGGGAGCTGTTGAGAGAATGTAAGCAGAGGGTGACTTGCATAGACTGACATTCTAAAACTCAGCCTAGAAATAGTGTAGAGGATAGATTGAATGGCAGGAGCTGAGGCAGAATATGGAGACAAAATGGGGACTCAAGACTGAAGAATATGGAGATGAAATAAGGAGGTCCTGAGGGGATGGAGAAAAGGTAATGGCTTTCTCCAAAGTAGCAGTATCGTAGGAGAAATGTGCTCAGAATTTCACTGTATGATTTCAGAAAACGCATCTGCCTCCGTTGCATTGGAGATGACCCTGCTCTTGACTCTCCTATTGGTGTAGAGGTAGATCCCTTAGTATAGGAGTAAACAGAATGAGGTAGAAGAGAGGACGGACAGGAGGCTGGGTTAGGGAACTGCCAAAGAGTAGTAGAATGGGAGAGGGGCCCAAGAAATTGAGAAATGTCAAAGAATTAAGGGTAAGAAAACCCAAGCCGTCTTGTGGGTAACTTTAGGTCAGTGATTCTTGACCGAGCAACTCCCAATCACCCCCCCACACACACACGCACACACGTCGCGCAAGGAACATTGCAAGGAACATTGGGCATTGTCGGAAATGACTTTGTCATGGTTGGCAGGGTGCTCCTGGCATCTATTAGGTAGAGGCCAAGGTTGCTGTTAATTTCTGTAAGGTACAGGACAACCCCCCATAACTAAAAATTATTCAACCTAAAATGTTAGTAGTGCTGAGATTCAGAAACTCTGCTTAGGTCCTGAAGTAGATCCCTACTCTTCCCTTTTCAAAAATTCTTTCATCTGAGAGATTTCATCATTAGCACCTCTAAATTCACCTCTTTGGCTGTGTGTGGAACAGAATATACATTCAGTCTCTAAAACAAGCCCACAAGCCATTTGAGGCTTTCTATTGCTGGAAATGGGAAATTGAGTTAAAATGTTTCTATTTTTCTACTTATTTTTTCATTTGTTTATTGACCTATTTGTGTATTTACATTTAGAATTTCTATAAAATAGTATAGATGCCTTGTATCCCTGGGGAGGCAAAGATGACAGGTAAGAGTGTGTGGAAAATCAGTCTTAGTTATTATGGGCATTTCATCCAAAGAACAGCTAGCAGAGGAAGGAGGGTGGGGGATGGGCCCATGTGAACCCAGTCCCAGGGTGAAGAAGGAGAGAATAGTGCAGAGGACCCTGAGGTTGGGAGATAGAAGAGAAAGATAGTGTTAATAGAGTGACTTTTCTGGGAAAGTTGCCTGATGTTGTATAAGTTATATTTTTCTGCATCTACATCCTGGAAATCATTGTGTTTCAGAGACTCCAAAAGGAAGGAAAAGAAAACCCAGAGCAAAAGAACCCAAAAAGCCAGTAGAACCTAAAAAGCCTGCTGAGGCCAAGAAATCTGGCAAGTCCACAAAATCAAAAGAAAAGCAAGAAAAAATTACAGACACATTCAAAGTGAAAAGAAAGGTAGACCGCTTTAACGGTGTTTCAGAAGCTGAACTTCTAACCAAGACCCTCCCAGACATTTTGACCTTCAATCTGGACATTGTGATTGTAAGGATTTTTGTCCCTATTTGGTTCTATAAATGGCACATAGCATTTTGTTGAAAACAATCATTTCTAAAAAGTCCTTTTAGTGGTAAATGGTCTCTCCTTCATGAGAATGTGTTATATGGGTGTGTTTAAGAGGATGGGCTCCACTGTGGGGCTGTCTGGTTTCAGATCCTGCCGTAGGATATAGGGGTATGACCTCGGACAAGCTTTAACCTTCCTAATCACCAGTGTCATTACTGGTGAAGCAGGGGTGGTGATAGTACCTCCCTCTTGGAGTGACAGATAAAATAATCCATGTGGATTGCTTAGATTATATGACACCTGTGAGTTCTCCATAAATAATACTGCCTTTGAGCTTTGATTTTTGTCAGTAACTCTCAGAAACATCAACATGCAAACAGCTCTAGGTGATGTGGAGTGAGCTGCATGGTGGGACCTCACTCTTTCCAGCCCACTTGGAAAGAGTGAGGGGGGCCTGGAGATATATGAGAAGTAAAATGGTTTTTATTTTTAAAATTTGTTTTTTTTTCTTTGTATTGAAGCATAGTTCGTACAATTACATTCGTTTAAGGTGTACGACAGCGATTTGAGAAGTCTGTGTGTCACTCCACGCTCCTGATGGGTGTAGCTACCATCTGTCCACATACACTGTTAGAGTACCCTTGGCTGTATTCCCTGTTCTGTGCCTCCTACTCCTCTTTGCCTGTTTTGCCCATCCCCCTTTGCCTCTGGCAAACACCATTTCCTCTCTGTATTTATGGCTCTTTTTCTGCTTTTTTTTTTCCCCCCAGACTGGTTTTTGTTTTTTCTTGTTTTGGTTGGTTTGAGAGAGAGAGAGAGAACGAGAGAGCAAGTAGTAGGGGCAAAGGAGGAAATAGAGGGAGAGGGAAAGAGTGAATCCCAAGGAGGCTCCTCACCCAGCATGAAGCCCCACGAAGGGCTCAGTCTCCATTATCCTGAGATCATGACCTCAGCCAAAACCAAGAATTGGATGCTTAACCAACTGAGCCACTCAAGGGCTCCCAGACTGGTTTAAAAACAACAGCAACACTTTAAATATAAAGGGAATGTTTTTCCTCAAAATGGAATACTTTGGGGGTGCCTGGGTGGCTCATTAGGTGTGGAGTCTACTTAAAAAAAAAAAAGGAATATTTTGTTCAGATCAAGGATAGGTACTTAATAAAAAAACATTGCTTATGATGCTGTCTTAAATTTTTATTTTAAAAAATTTAGTTTTGTCCACCACCTCTCCACAGAAGCCCTAAGGCTTAAACCATATTTTTCAAGACTTAACTATATAAACATTTTTTGTAGATTGGCATAAACCCAGGACTGATGGCAGCTTACAAAGGGCATCATTACCCTGGACCTGGAAATCATTTCTGTAAGTAATTATTTTTTTTATTATTATACTTTTAAACTGTGTTTGTTAATATTTGGGGATTTTTTTAAGCGAATTGTGTTTTTTAAAAGAGGGTATTTGTAGAGATCTATATGTGTTTTCTATGCCGGTGTACACAAAAATAAAAGATTTGAGAGGATATGTCACTGTTCACATTTTAGTGTAAGAGAATGAAGGGCAAGAAAACAGTACTTCCCCTTTTGTTTTGTCAGTTATTTTATAGGGGTTTTACTATATTTTTTTTTAATGAATTTTCTTTTTTACTTGTTATCTATGGTGAGAGTAACAATAGTACATCATTGTGCCAGAGCAGACAGAGAACTGACCTTTCCAGATTTCTGCTGATTTTATTTCCCAAGAAAGATGAAATGCATTGCTCCCTGGCAGTCAGTTATTACAGTAGTTAAGAAATTCTGTGTTGGAGACATTCTCTACAGATTCTTTGTATTTAGCAGAAAATACTTGTAGAGTGAGCTTTATTTTTATTTATTTTTAAGATTTTTTATTTATTTGTTCGTGAGAGATAGAGAGAGGCGCAGAGAGAGAAGCAGGCTCCATGCAGGGAGCCTGACGTGGGACTTGATCCCGGGTCTCCAGGATCAGGCCCTGAGCTGAAGGTGGCACTAAACCGCTGAGCCACCCGGGCTGCCCCAGAGCGAGCTTTAAAACCAAGTATAACTACTGTTGTATTATCTTACATGTAAGTCTACTTACCTAACACCACCTAATAGAGAAAGGCCTGCAAAAGCCCTCAGGAAATACTAGTCAGTTATCTAAGAGTAACATTAAAAACATTTAGGTCAGGGGCGTCCGGGTGGCTCAGTCAGGTAAGTGTCTGCCGGCTTGGGTTATGATCCCAGAGTCCTGGGATCAAGTCCCAAGTCAGGTCCTCTGCTCAGGGGGAGTCTGCTTCTCCTTCTCCTTCTTCTGCCTGCTGTTCCCTCTGATTGTGCTCACTCTATGCCAAATAAATAAAATCTTTAAGAGAAAAAAAAACATTTAGGGCAAAAGATCTAGTAATGTGTTTTTGGAACTAATTGATTGATTTATAAAGATTTTATTTATTTATTCATGAGAGACACACAGAGAGGCAGAGACACAGGCAGAGGGAGAAGCAGGCTCCATGCAGGGAGCATGATGTGGGACTCGATCCCAGGTCTGCAGGATCACGCCTGAAGACTGTGTTAAACTGCTAAGCCACCCAGACTGCCTTCATCTCCATTATTTAAAAAAAAAAAATGTCTGTAGAAGTTGGGTCTTTTTTTTTTTTTTTTTAAAGATTTATTTATTCATGAGAGATACAGAGAGAGGCAGAGACCCAGGCAGAGGGAAAAGCAGGCTCCCTGTGGGGAACCCAATCCCAGGAACCCAGGATCACGACCTGAGCCAAATCCACTGAGCTACCCAGGCATCCCAGTTTGAACTTTTCATTTCTTCCATCATCAGGACATTTGAATGTTCTGGGTCTCTTGGTGTATGTTTTTATCTGTTTGTGATATTCTGAGGGCAGGGGGTAGTATCACCAATTTTTAGAAGGGAAACAAAGATTTTCAGTTTCCTACACTGAGTAGCAGTGTACTTCTGATAGCTACTTACTTAATCTGCCCTGTGAAAAGGAGATAAAAATGGTAATTAATGTCTTAGAAGATCATTATGATCATTAAATGAGATAATCCATGCAGAGGGCTTAGCACATAGTAATTGCTTGATATATGGTATTTGATCTGTAATTTTTTAAGTATCCTAAATTTTTTTCTTGTAATTTCAGGGTAAAATGTAGACTACTGTGTCGATTCATGGGGCAAAAATCTTTGACTTACTGGAAATAAACTGAACTGTCATTTTCACAGGGAAGTGTCTGTTCATGTCAGGCCTGAGTGAGGTCCAGCTGAACCATATGGATGATCACACTTTACCAGGAAAGTATGGTATTGGATTTACCAATATGGTGGAAAGGACAACACCAGGCAGCAAAGATCTTTCCAGGTAATTACATTTATTTTTATAGGTTGGAACCTGATCATGCCGATGCCTCATATACTCTAAGAATGCTAAATGTACCTACTTGAGGCTGAGCTTAACAAATACATGAATAGATCTTTTATTCAAAGCTCTCTGAATTTAGCATATTAATATTGCCATACTTATATTTTGACTACTTTTTAATTCAATTTTAGTAAAGAATTTCGTGAAGGAGGACGTATTCTAGTGCAGAAATTACAGAAATATCAGCCACGAATAGCAGTGTTTAATGGAAAATGTAAGATTTACTTTTAAATTTTATCTTTTTTATTTGCTAACATTATGGGCAATGTAAATATGTTTGTATTTCATTTTAGGTATTTATGAAATTTTTAGTAAAGAAGTTTTTGGAGTTAAGGTTAAAAACTTAGAATTTGGACTTCAACCCCATAAGATCCCAGACACAGAAACCGTAAGTACTTAAAGTGATTCTTGTAACAATCAGCTAAATACGAATTTTTTTCTAGCTAGTTTCCCTTTTTTATTTGTCCTATCCATTGTAATTCATGCCATTCTAAAAACACTGTATTTTGTTTAGTAATAGTTACATGTCAACTGAAACTAATTGTTGCAAATTAATTCAGGAACTATTTTAAAAAATAAACTTTTTTTTTGGATAAAAATGTCTTACTGATGTTATTTGGCTAAACTGGGAGGAGTTGAAAATAAATTTAATGGCATATTTTTATTAGCAAATTCAGGGAGGTTAGTCCTTTTTCGGTATGAAACAAACATGCTCCTGATGAGTAAAACTGCTCATTACCCCCTGCTGGTGTATCTTAGCCCAATTTCATTCTAGAGCTGTATGAATAGTATGCAGCTCGGTTGCAGACAGACATCCAGCTAGCCTGACTGGCACCTGGTACTGTTTACTGGTGCCGTGTCCACAAAGCTCTGCAGAAATGACAGTGGGTTTCAAACTGTCATTTCTGCAGAGCTTCTGCAGACATTAGGTTTAAATTTGCTTCTTAATGTAGTTTTGTTTACAACTTTTTAAAAAACAACATACACGCACAGACCCATGTGTTCTAGACAACATTTTAAATAATGGAGAAGCCCATGTGCTGACAGGGTTTTGTGGAGAGCTCAGAATAAAGTTTCTGTCATTTCCATACATTTGAACTTCTCCTTTTTAAATTTCTTCTAAGTAAATATATGCTTGATAAAGTAAGTGGTCTTTCTTAAAACCGAGGCCCAGGGATCCCTGGATGGCTCAGCGGTTTAGTGCCTGCCTTCGGCCCAGGGTGTGATCCTGGAGTCCCAGGATCGAGTACCACATCAGGCTCCCTGCATGGAGCCTGCTTCTCCCTCTGCCTGTGTCTTTGCCGCCCCCTCCTTCTCTAATGAATAAATAAATAAAATCTTTTAAAAATAAAAAATAATAATAATAAAACCAAGGCCTACACTTGTCTACTTTGGTAAAGTTGGTGCAGCTGAGTTCATTGCCTTCTATAGATAACTGCTTTATTGTCCCGTAGGAGCCAGATGAGGCTCGGCTACACGCCTTGAATGTAAGTGCCATAATAGTGCAGTACTAAGTATTGGATAATATCATGACAGGTAGTGTTAGCTCCTATAGTGACCTTGGGAGTGCTTGTGTGTTTTAGCTTATTCTTTTGTTATGAAATATTTGCAGTTACTGATGATGTTAGTGATTCAGCTTTGAAACAAATTTTTTTTTCAAATTTCTGCATCATTTTAATTGAAGAATATCTTGGGATGGGAAAATGAGTAATTACAAAACCTGGTAGCATTTATACCTACATATCTTTAAGAGTCAGGAGTTTCTAAATGCTTTATAAACAAACAAAAAAAAAAGTTTGTTTTATGGAATGTTATGGAGGGCAATATAAAAATTGCAAGAAATTGCAACTAGAAGTTCCATAATCGAGCAGCCTCAGTCTTTGATATGTATGTGATATATAGTATTATATATTTTCTGTTCTATGAAGGACCGTTTGTCACCATTATCCCAAATAATAAATGCAAATGTCTTTCTCCTTAGCTATTTGACAGAATTCTCTCTGATTATGCTTTTGAGTAAAAAAGCAGGATGTAGAACAGGAAATAGAGAGCATGTGACCATTCGTGTGTATTTAAAAAGGGTGTGGGAGAGTACATATGTGAGATACATTTGATCGTATATTCATAGAATACATCCGGAACCAGCAACTGTGATTGCCCTGGGAAGAGAACTGGTAGAGACAGAACTGGGAGGGAAGATTTTCAGTGTATATACCTCTTTGCCCTCTTGCACCTTTAGAATTGTGAACCATGTTTTTACTATTAAAAAGATAAGATGATTGGTAAATGAACATGAGGGGGAAGCCTCTTCATTTTTTATTTATTGACTTTGTAGTAAGTAAATTTTACAAATTTGAACTCAGACACAACTACTTGTATTGATTTGCATATATTAATGTGTGATGAGCATCATTTTTAACCAAAAAATGTATTAGTTTTTTAATCTCTATGTGAGTGGATTCAGTAGACTTTTAAGATTTATGTAACTGTAAAATTTTACGATTCTAGCTCTGCTATGTTATGCCATCATCCAGTGCAAGATGTGCTCAGTTTCCTCGGGCCCAGGACAAAGTTCATTACTACATTAAGCTGAAAGACTTAAGAGATCAATTGAAAGGCATTGAACGAAACACAGATGTGCAAGAGGTACAATATACATTTGATCTACAGCTAGCCCAAGGTATGTTCCCATTTTCACCCCATTCATTCATTTCATGGATCTATACCTTACAGAAAGCAGGTTGTGAATTTAAAAGCAGGAGAAAAGAAAAGTTACATTTGCAGCATG
The DNA here is from genome assembly GCF_048418805.1 of Vulpes vulpes. NCBI lineage: Eukaryota > Metazoa > Chordata > Mammalia > Carnivora > Canidae > Vulpes > Vulpes vulpes. The sequence continues at coordinate 80,083,292 of NC_132789.1, forward strand.
AGTTCTCAGACAACATTAGTCACTGTTAAAATCTCGTTTTACCAAGGTCATCTATCTGTTGTGGGTACACCTACAGATGTTGAGAGTATAAGAAACATGGTAAAAAAAAAAAAAAAAAGAAAGAAAGAAACATGGTAGCCACTTGAGATTAAATCTAATAGGCTTTTGCAATTCTTAGGAGCTAATTTAGTATATGTTATAAAGAGTTTAAAACATGATACTAATGAAAGATACATCTCAGTATATGTGAACTAGAAAAAGATTCGTTCCTGATGACCTTTGAATAAAGCTATTTTCAAAACCGTTGTACAAAATCCAGTTTAAATCCCTTTTACTCTCCTCACAGAGGATGCAAAGAAGATGGCTGTTAAGGAAGAAAAATATGATCCAGGTTATGAAGCAGCATACGGTGGTGCTTATACAGAAAATCCGTGCAATGGTGACCCTTGCAGCTTCTCTTCCAGTGGGCTAAGTATGTTCCCCTCCGTATGTGGATTCCTTTTAAATGATTGGTTTTTGTCAGGACTGGGGGCAAGTTTTTTGTTGTTGTTTGTTAGCTTTTGGGTTTTTTTTTTTTTTTTTTTTTTTTTTTTTTTAGAGAGAGTGAATTATTGGAGTGTAGGAATGGCACTGAAAATCTGTAGTGGCCAGTAATGGAAATACAGTGGTTATCTGATGTCCCGCCACACATGTGTGTCCAGCTCATTCTCTCTAAGTTAGCGAGTCATCCCATTTACAGTCCCTCTGTGAAGTCCTGTATCCGCCGAAAGAACAGAGATTTATTTATCATGGTAGTCAAGAAGCTTGCATAACTATTTAATAGCAGTTTCCCCTCACTGGACTGCTCACATCTCCTCATTGAATCCTGTGACAATTTTAGATAGAACAAACTAACACTAACATCCTTTTCCCCCCTGGCAGCTGACAGTGGAGAATCAACTTTCGGTGACATTCCAAATGGGCAATGGATGACCCAGTCATTTACAGACCACATTCATTCTGTTAATAATCATCGTGAAACCCAAGAACAGGAAGAAGGAAACCATGCTTAAGAGTGGTGTCTCTCAGCTCTACTCAAATGCTGCAGTTTTAATGCAGTTGTCAAGAAGTAGTCCTCAGTTTGCTGACAGAGGCGTTTTATTAGTATTTTGCTCTGGTGATACAATGATAGTACAGTTGTGTGGTAGAATCAACTGTATGAACCTAAGTAAGTGGGAAAGGAAGAAGTGGGGTTTTTTTGTATTTGAATTAACCATCATTCCAGCTTTTTATAAACTATACTTCATTCATGAAGAAACTGATTTTCTTGTGGGAGTCACTTTTAATCTGTAATTTTAAAAGAAACATTCTGAAAAAAAAATTCTGAATATTTATACTTGATTATTAACTGTGCATAAACCCAGACACACTGTTACTTCTTTTATGCTTAAGAAGGACATGCTAATAATAATTACCACTGGTAAAGAGGCGGATGTATTCATTTTTGTATATGAAGTTAACCCACAGTGGAGTCTCACTGGGTAGTTGTTAGCAGCGTTTGAGTTGTATTCACACTCAGACCTCTATCTCCACTGGTTTATGAGAGATGCTCAGCAGTAGAAGTGTAGTTTGGCCTTTGGGCAGCAAGGCTAGCCCGGCCTTCCCTGCCAGGGTACCAAGCCCTGGGTGTAAATCCCCTAGTACAGGCAGAATGGGAAGTTCCAGAGAATGAAGTAGACCTTTTTTAAGTTTGTTACTTCCTCTCTGTTTTACCTGAGAGACATACATTTGATAGGGAAGGAATTGAATTTTTCTTACAATATCTGTCACCATTCTAATTTTATCCTTGGCTTTAAGGGTACAACATGGAAAGTGGTGAGAAATGAACTCTCAGGCTGAGCAGCAATATGCTGGAAGTGTTTGATAATCTTATTTAAACTGGTGCTTTATGTACATGAGATGTATTAAAATAACAATTTTTCTTGGTAGGTATATCTAGTCAGTAATTTAAAAAAAATCTCTGCATCATTGCTGTTACTGTGGACTTAACTGAGCTTCACGGCGGGGTTGGTTTGAAGTAACATCCCTTTGTGATTTTTCTGATGCCTCTTCCATGGTGCTACAAATAGTCCAGACTACTCGGCCTTGTGGATAGTGAAGCTAGGTATTCAGAAATGCTACTGCCATTAACTCCTGGTCACTTCTGAATGCCCTGATTTCATACATACCCAGGGAGCATGCTGTTTTTCAATATGAAAATATTTATGAGGCTTTGGGGTTTTTTTTTCCTCTAAGAGATTATATGTTCTTCTCTATGTAATAAGAGAAACAAATTCTTGTGAATCTTTTTTTTTTTTTAAATTCTTGTGAATCTTAACATGCTTTTTAGCTGTGGCTATGATGGATTTTATATTTCCCTTAGTCTAGGTCAAGCTGTGTAAAAGTTATTCAACTTATGTTATTTAACTCATGTACTGTACTGCTGTTTACATGGATGTTTTATGCGGGTGCTTTGAAGTGCCTTGCATCAGGGATTAGGAACAATTGAATTATTTTTTCATGGGACTATATAAAGCATGTAAGTAGGAATTGCTTTGGTGTATAATAATTGTAGCCTTACATTAGATTTTTTTTCTTTGAGTAGAGAAAATACTCTTTAAATTATGATGGACACTCATTAGAGAATGAGTTTGAAGATTTTCCAAGCTTACAATAATGGTGTTTTTCATTACATATGAAAAATGAGTGGTAAATGTTGATATATCCTGTACATGATAATATGGGACTTTTTCATTAAATAATATTGAAAAAGTTTTTAAATTCATTTGGAAGTCTGATCGTTTTTACAATAAAAAATATTAAGAACGGTTATCCCAAGTTGCAAGTTTTTCTGCAGCAAGAGCGACTGGTATTCTTTCCCCCTTTACATGTGAGGTCAGTCTACCCTGTATTACATTTAACCTGTAGAATAACATATATACTGAAAATCATTAGAAAATCTGTAAATATTTTATTTTTTCAGACATTATGTTTTAAATGAAATAGTGTTTTATAAAAGATAAAAAAAAAAAAAAGATTGGCAGCCTGTTAAAAAATACCTACATGTGAAAAAACACATTTAGAAATTTTTTAAAATTGTGAATACAAGTTGTCATTCAGAGTTAAGCAAATTGCTGAAACCTAAACATTTCCTTCTAACAATATATCTCAGGCACATCATCTTATTTCCATTGTTGCCACCTATACGTAGGAGGTCCATGCCTCTGTGATCCGGAGTACCATTGGCACACAGTAGACTTTGTGTTGTACATTGTGAATCATCTGTACTGAAAGTGCTAGTCATAAGAACAATGAAATAAGAGGGCTGCGAATGCACAATTCCACATTTTTATATAGGAAATACTTGAAATGTCAAGTCATATCAGCTATTGTGGTGATGGAGTTTAAATATCCCTGCAGGGTCAGGAACAAACCAGCTTTCCCATAAGTCGTTGTGAACACTAGGGAAGTCCCAAGGTTTATGTCTTCCATTCCAGTGGAGTAATTTTGCTTCCTGCAGAAAATGCTCTGAATATCTGGTATCTGGATTCCAGCCTTCATTTGTGTTTAGAAGAAAATAATAGACTTGTTAGAAAGTAAGATTTTTATATTGAAAATTGAATGCAAATCCATTATTTAAAAAAATTAAGCAAATCAAAGAGTATACAAGGAAAGATTTACCACCTACTCTAAATCGCCAAAATAACCACTGTTAGAAGAGTTTCTTATGAAATCCTTCCAGTAATACTCTACCTGTATGAGTGTGTGGGGGTTCGGGGGTGTGGCACATGCAGATTTGCTGAATTATTTTTAATGACTGTTTAATGACAATGGATATATAGTTATTTGTATTTCTTTAGTGAGTTCTTTATTGAGGATATCTAGGTTTCTTTCCCTTCACAAACGTCAGTGAACACTGCACAGACTTCTGTGCATATCTTGTGCGTGTCCACAGATACATCTGTAGGGTAAAGTCTTGTAGGTGGAATCCCTCAATTGAAGGGTGTTTGCCTTCACATTTTTAGTAAGAGATTGCCAGATTGTCCCCAGGAGAACTTTATCAGGTTTCCTCCCACCAAGAGTTTATAGGAGTTCTTGTTTCTCTACATTTCCCCTCCTTAGTATGGCAACATCTTTCTATAATGATCTTGTTTTTACCATATGAAATGTGATGGAGGAATAAGATTCACTTCTTAACACAAAACTATCCCCATTTGGATATTACCCTCATAAGGAGTCACTTAGAAATGGCGTTTACCCTGATATTGCCATTGGTTAGAGTATTTTTAGAATATATCTTCCAGAAGTACATTAAGATCTTGCAAATGCAATGTAACTTTTTTTTTTTGAATCCTCTATGATATTAACACTTTCTATGAAAGAATTTGATATATTTTTAAAACTGAAAATCCCTTGGGATGCTTAGGTGGCTCAGTGGCTGAGCCTCTGCCTTCAGCTTAGAGCGTGATCCCGATGCCCTGGGATCGAGTCCCACATCAGGCTCCCTACGTGGAGCCTGCTTCTCCCTCTGCCTCTGTCTCTGCCCCTCTCTGTCTCTCATCAATAAATAAAATCTTTAGGGGATCCCTGGGTGGCTCAGCGGTTTAACGCCTGCCTTCGGCCCGCGGTGTGATCCTGGGGTCCTGGGATCGAGTACCTCAACAGGCTCCCTGCATGGAGCCTGCTTCTCCCTCTGCCTGTGTGTTTGCCTCTCTCTGTGTGTCTCTCATGAATAAATAAATAAAATCTTTAAAAAATAAAAAAATCTTAAAAAAAAAACAACACTGGGATCCCTGGGTGGTGCAGCGGTTTGGCGCCTGCCTTTGGCCCAGGGCGCGATCCTGGAGACTCAGGATTGAATCCCACATCGGGCTCCTGGTGCATGGAGCCTGCTTCTCCCTCTGCCTATGTCTCTGCCTCTCTCTCTCTCTCTGACTATCATAAATTAAAAAAAATCAAAAATTAAAAAAAACAACACTGAAAATCCCTTAAGAGAGGGTAAATAGCTGGAGTTGTGTTATTCCAGCTTAACATATCATGCAAGAAAAAAAATCTGTCTTCTATTATTCATAAACAGCTGTGAAGGCAGTTGCAGAAGAGGATTTAGGTGTTTCAGGCTATGGTAACATAACTGGACTGATTACCAACTTCCAAAGACTACAAAGGAAATGCTCATTTGGGAAGAAACACCTTAGAGTCTTGATTCTGTGGGAGATCATCTCTCTGCCCCATGATTGGAGGACTCCATATGGACGTAGAATTTGCTTTTAGCTAAATATATATCATAAATTCTTAAAATCTTAAGACCTTCTGCTTGAACCCTGACCTTCTGCTTAATACCCATTAGTGTCACATTGGTTTCTGCTTCCAAAACACACTAAGAGTGAATCATTTTTCAAATGATTTCTGTGTAGCTTATTTTGCTGACTTCGCAGATTCCAGAACCTTTAGCATAGATGTAGTCTCTGCTTAAAAGAAAAATCACTTCTTTCCCTTAGGAAGATTCTGTCCCTTCTTCCCAGTTAGATATTTCATAAAATGTGATTGCGACTCTATTCCAAGGCATGGACTGTTCTAACCTTATCAATGTAAACTACGTGTAACTGTTCCTACACAACCATCCTTATAGACCTACAACTTTGATGGGATTTTCTGCACATTCACTACATGGAAACATTGATATTTGACTTAACAGTGAACCCAACATTATTATAAATCAAACCAGATGGAACACTGGTGTCCCTAGCTCCCCTGCGTTGGCTCCTGTGTGCATACAGATGCTCAGGAAAATCGAAGATTCCGATAATGAGGCAGAAGCAAATCTATACAGAATCCTTAAGAGGAGACCCAGGAACCCAGCTTCTATAGTTTTATGTGTCCCTTCTTTTCTTTATTTTTTTAATTTTTTATTTATTTATGATAGTCACACACACACACACACACAGAGGCATAGACATAGGCAGAGGGAGAAGCAGGCTCCATGCACCAGGAGCCCGACGTGAAATTCGATCCCGGGTCTCCAGGATCGTGCCCTGGGCCAAAGGCAGGCGCTAAACCGCTGCGCCACCCAGGGATCCCGTGTCCCTTCTTTTAAAAGGAGAGTAAGGGACATAACCACCTTGCAGGTTGTTCTGATAATTAGAAATAGTAATCACCTTTATCGCCAGAACTGAGCTCAGTTCTTGACAGTGTGGAAGGTATTTTTAGTAAATATACATCCATAAGCCATTGTCTCCAATTCTAAAATCCCCAAATGTCGGAAAACAATTTTTACTAACTTTTTTAGTAGCAAAACCTAGATCCCACTCAGCGTATTGTATCACATAAATGTATGCATCGCATTACCTTTTTTAAAATTCAAAACCTTTCCAATTTCTAAACAGGTCTGGCCCAGTGCTTGTGGCTATGGGGTTGTGGTCATGTGTTTGAATGAATGTGACTGTCTTCTGCATGAGGCTCTGTGCTCAGCAATTTACATGCACTAGGTAATTTATTCCTTATAAAAACTTTATAAGGTTCTATTAGCTTCAGTTTACAAATGGAGAAACTAAGGCAAAGAAAGGTTGAATAATTTGCCCAACTTAGGTAATAAGAGTTGCAATTCCACTCCATATCATAGGGCATTGCACTCCTATAATGAACAGTGTGAATAAAAGACTCACATGGTACACGGTCCGGAAATAACTTTTTAAAAGAAAAGTTGTGAGCTATCTAAATGCATCATAAACCATCATGCTAATTTGGTTTCGCCTTGCTGGCTACTGCAAGAGGGCAATAAAGCTGAGTGAAAAAGTTTTGACAGTGAAAGTTCTATTTTAACAATAGGTAATGATTATGGAGCACATGCTATATGCTAAGCATGAGTCTAATGGCTTCTCATGAATTCCTAGAAACACCTCTCAGGCCCTTTTTTACTTTTTTAAAATATTTTATTTGGGCAGCCCAGGTGGCTCAGCGGTTTAGCGCCACCTTTGGCCCAGGGTGCAATCCTGGGGACCAGGGATCGAGTCCCACATTAGGCTCCCTGCATAGAGCCTGTTTCTCCCTCTGCCTTTGTCTCTGCCTCTCTCTCTGGGTCTCTCATTAATAAATAAAATCTTTTATTTATTTTTTTAAACAGATTTTATTTATTTATTCCTGAGAGACCCAGAGAGAGGTAGAGACACAGGCAGAGGGAGAAGCAGGTTCCCTGCGAAGAGCCTGATGTGGGACTCATCCCAGGACCCCAGGGTCACGCCCTGACCCGAAGGCAGATGCTCAACCATGGAGCCACCCAGGCGTCCCCTCTTAGGCCCTTTTTAGCAATTGCATTTGTAGAATGTGAGCAATGAAGGTTAAATAATGTGTCTGAGATGACCTCCAAGATCACCTGGAGGACCCGAATTGAGGAAGTTGATGCCCTAGCAGTTTGGTGCTCAAAGATCTATAAAATGCACAGCTGTGTTGTCTCTCTATGATACTTACCCAGGTGCCTTATGTGCCACAGGGGGTTGATTGCAGAGTATTTCCCATGAAACACAATCAGCATGGGGGAGGTGGCCACCCCTCCTCCCAGGGAGCTGCTGTAGAGATTTTCCCTAAGAAATGGAATAGAAAAACATTTGGCCTCAAACCACACAGACTAGATAAAGTAGAAATTACTACTCTTGAAAGATGTTAGTCTCTCACTATATAAAAAGACCATAGTTTTTCATTTTTCTCTCAACTTTATATTTTGAAAATTGTCAGACTTACACAAAATTGTAAGAATACCATGAATTCCCATATAATTACCCTAAACTCAGCATAACATTTTGCCATTTTAATTTTCAGCATTTTAAAAATTTTTCAGTATTTTTAATGTCAAATACAGAAGAAGATCAAATTCTGATCCTATATTACGTAGAAAAACTTCACTCATAAATTCCAGGTGATGATGGTATTTAAAATATCCTGATAAAAGATGAATAGGAAATAACAATGACATGATAATAGTGGTTGTGTTAGAGGGTTTTTTTTCTCTATTTTAAAATTTCAATAATGAAAAATGATACATTTTTTAAAATTCAACCTTCAAAAAAAAGTTGAGTTTATAAAATAATTCTTAAAAACAAGTCTATGGGACAGCCTGGGCGGCTCAGCGGTTTAGCGCCACCTTCAGCCCAGCCCGGATCCTGGAGACCCGGGATTGAGTCCCACGTTGGGCTCCCTGCATGGAGCCTGCTTCTCCCTCTGCCTGTGTCTCTGCCTCTCTCTCTGTCACTCATGAATAAATAAATAAAATCTTAAAAAAAAAAAAATCTATGTAAGAAAGAGAAACTTGACTGAGATAAATTATTTTCAGTAGAGAAGCTTCACTAGGCTTCTGGGAGAAGACTTAAAATTGCGTTATTCATTAGAAAAACGTTTGTATAAGATTCTGAAGGATCTCGCTTCCGTTTACGTATCATTTGAGACTAGATTTTCATCTGTCTCCATTCTTTCTCATCAGTTCTGCAAGAGAATCTGATCTAAGATGTCTGTGAAATACTTCAAACCCCTGAGTTATGCACAGAAAATTAATTGAATAGTTCTGTTGCCAAGCATGGAGAAGGGCAGAGAGGTTTACACATACTCCACATTCTTTTGCATCCACTTCTCCAGCTGTTTGGTGATGCGCTGGTGCTTCCATTCTGTCATGTTGGCCACAATCACACCCGGATTGAAGGAGCAAGTGCTGGGGCTTATGCCAAGGTCCTTTATCGCCTTCTTCCTGTAGTCTAGGTAGCCCATGTACGTGTTCTATAAAGGAACAGGATATGCTTTTGACTAACAAATCTTTGATTTCTGGAACATAATCATTTTCTTGAAACCACTGCCCAGAATTTCTGGGTCTCCTGCTGTGTCACTAGCCACTTCCTAGTGTCCCTGGCTGCTTTTCTCCTTCCTTAGCCTCCAAAAGCAGTGCCCCCGCCTGGTCTGTAGCACTAACTCCCTAGACAGCCTCATCCAGTTCATGGCTTGAAACACTGTCCAGGTAGGCAGCCCTGGCCTCTCCTCTGGGTGGCCGACTCCTGCTACCTCTGCCAACTCTGTCTCCTGGAGCCTTAATTAAGGCAGCTCCCCTTACAACCCCAAACTGATCCCAATCCTGTCCCAAACCTGCTTCCCTACAACCTGCCCCCACCTTCATTCCTAGCAACTCCAGACACTTAGGCAAAAAACCCAGGGTCATGAGGTCATCCATGGCTCCTTCTCACTCACATTTCATCCACATCCATCAACAAGCCCTGTTGGTCTTGTCTTCCACAACATATCATAGGCCAACCACTGCCCACGCTGCTGCCCTCCCAGTTCAAGCCATAATTACCACTCAGGATTTCTGCAACTCCTCCTGAATTGTTCCTGCTTCCACCCTTTTCAACTTTGTCTCTATGTTACTCATCTGCTCAAACCCTCTCCAGTGGTTTCCCATCTCAGAGTAAAAGCTGGAGTTTCTAAGTTTCCCATGTCCTATGCCATCTGCCCCCACCGCCATTACCTTTCTGACATCTGGTCTCTCCCTGGCTTCCTCTGCCACACTGGCCCCCCAATTTTCCAATACAAGAAAGACCCACTCCTGCTTCAGCATCTTTGAATTTGCTGTTACCTCCTCTTGGAATATGTTTCCCCTAAATACCTGCTGAGGTGGTTCCCTAAGTTCCTTTAGGGTCAGGCTCAGTGACACCACCTCAGTGAGCCTTCCTGATCACCCAATTTAAACTGCAGTCCCACCCTGATCCTCTGTTAAATAATTTGTTTACTGACGGTCTCTTCCCACTAGCATGTAAGCTATACAATTGCAGTAATTTTAGTTTTGTTCACTGTATCACTGGCACCTAAGACCGCGTCAGGCCACAGTAAGCACATAGGGAGTTGCTGAATGGATGTGACATATTGTTTGCCCCCCCACACCCTGGGCTGTCCTACCCACCTCCGTGTGATGCTCAAATGTAACATCGAAATAATGGAGACACCTGAGCACTTTCTGTGCACCAGGCTCTGTGCTAGGAACTCTGCACACATTAGCTCATAATTGCACAGAGTAACTTTACATGTATTAACTAACAATTCTCACAATGACTCTACAAGGGAAGTGCTCTTATTGCCTCTACTGGAAACTGAGGGAGAAGCTGATTGGTAAAGTAACTTGCCTGGGGTTACAAACCAAGTAAATGACAGAGCCAGCTTTTGACCAAGTCGGGTCTGGCCTGAAAGCCTAGGCCTCAAAGTGTCACATCTCATTGTGACACACATAAAATTATTTCCTGGAACTTTTTGTGGAGAACAGCATTTGATTCTTAACAGCACCTTGTCTTTAAAGCCATCCTTTTGGTTTCCATACTCCATGTAGGTTCGACTTTCCTCATTTCCACCGGGGTAAGGAGCTCTTTACCATTGAGGAAAATCAGTACTTTCCTCTATTGAGAGGGGGTGGGGAGGGAAGCAATGATCACAACTTGGAAACAGAACCAAAAGTTCAGGGAGTCTCTCATAGGAAACTCCATCTGGGACAGGGAGTGTGGTTCGGGCCACCTACATCCTGAACAATCATCAGGGGCTGTGCTTCCTGCCTCCTGCAGGCCCGATTGGATGACTGAGCCCTGGGGAAGGGAAGGGGTGGGAGCAGCAGGTCCGGGCAGGGCTTGGGAGCAGCGAGCCCACCTGCAGCCCCACAAATCTGTTCATGTCCTGAGCGGAGGGCAAATCACAGTCATCGGAGAAAGCTGCCGCGTGGCCCAGGGCCAAGGTGGTGTCGTAGAGCTCTTGGATATCACCTGGATTTAGAAACATCAGTGGTTAAAATATTACAGCATTTGTTTTAGAGCCACATGGAGCCTTAGGACATCAAACAGTCCCTGATTTGCCCAGGAAGAAAAGTACATGATTTGACTTTCAAGTGGCCTGGTCATTTACTTAATAACATAGCTTGTCTGTCCAGAAAGCCACTTGACAATAAGCTCAGCTTGGCATCCAGTGGGCCTGACTGGGGCTCACCTGTTTGCACGTGGCAGACAGAAAGCATCACTTAAACACCCACACTTAGCTGCCGGGAAAAGGAGGCTACTAAGTGATTTACTGCCGACTTTGACAGAGTAGCTCTCAGAAAGTCAGCCAGACTCTATAGGGAAGTGGGTACCAACCCCCATTATCAAAATATTCCTAAACTTCTAACGATACTATTCTCCCAACTTGAATACACAGTCAAAAACACTGGGCATTGAGCTATTTGGAAAATGAAGGAGATGGTTATTCTACTTATCAGCTGCTCCTTTTCCGAGTGTTCTTGGCAGTCGGCGAGTATACCTTGCACAATTACATCATCGTCCAAATAGATGACTTTCTCATGTTGATGAATAAGCAGAGGGAGATAAAATCGAACAAAATTCAGCTGTTAAAACAACAAAAGAGGCAATGGTGGGGAAGAGACAGGTGGCTCCGTGTCTTTTCCTGCTGGAGGCGTGGCTCTGACCACAGCCTCCGCTCAACTCCAGGTATGGAGCTAAATAAAACAGGCAGCAGACATCTCACTGCAGCCTCGTGGTGCCCAGTTAGTGGATCTGGGGTGGCAACTGGCGCCGGCAGATCAGTTCTCTCCTAGATCAAAGCCCTCAGCTGCCGAGACCATGGCATGACCCTTGCACCTCTGCAAACTGCTAGAGTGGGAGTCACAGAGGCATCTTTTAAGGCCACAAATCGCCTGCCCTCCTCTACACTACTAATTTGACTATTGTCAACTAAATCACACACGTGGGCACGGGGGTCCCAACCACAAACTCAAACTCTTAGCTCCTTGGACCAGAAAATCAGACAAGCATGAGCTGAGGGTGGGAGTCATAGTTTTATTAGGCATACCACTTAATCCAAAATCCCAACTCAGCTCACACTCTGATAATAAATACAAGGAATTAGGAAAAGATCATGTCATCAGAGGGTTTAGAATTCAGTAAATTTTCAAGGATAGATTTCAGTAACAATTAGAAGGTGGCTGCATTTTCGGTAACCCTGCCATCAACACTACTCTTTATACAAGAAAGAGTCCCTTTTATAAGAACTCTTGCAGTAAAATACCTTAAGATTCCCAATGCTAGGGTAAAAGTGGGTGTCTGTCTCCTGAAGGTATTATCTCAGTTGATCCTACGAGATATAGAATCTATCATATAGATAGATTGTTTTTCCCTTAGCTGCTGGGATATGCTGGGCTAAGTTTAATGTTCAACTGCAATGCACACAGCAGCCTGTGGGTTGGGAATATTTTTTCCTGGCCCCACCATTTGGCCCCGACCCCCAACCCCTACAGGCATATTCACACACACAAACACATCCTACGTTTTCTTAGGCTTCATTTCTTCTTTAACAGCTTCATTATGTTTAGCCAAACCATCTTAAATCCTTCTGGAGCAGGTGGCTTATAAATTATAAATAAGCAGAGCTTCGTGGAGATCTAACACTGCTTCAGAAATATTCCGTGTGCATAGTGCTTTCCCCTGAGCAAGGGTCTCACCAAAGACTGTCCTCAGCATATGCGTGTTTCCTACTCACAGGCTGGAGCAATTCAGGCCTTGACGAGTCTGGTCTGATCTTCCCTTTGAGGACTACAGGGTTGAATTCCACGATTTTAAAGTTTATTTCTCTTAGTTTAGAATGTTCAATCCATTTTCTAAAGACATGACAAAAAAAAAAACACAACACAAAAATGCCTCTAGTATACACCTCCAACCTTTCCTCAACTTGCCTATTGCCTCAGAGTCAATCTGCTGCTTCTTAGAAAGTTAAAAATAAAATGCGTATGGCCTTAGTAGAGTTAGTCTATAAATCCTTCTGATTTTTCCCCCCATCTGGTCTGGCTTCGAATCTTTCCTCTCTTTTTCCCCTTTAAGTCACATAACTCTGCAAAGGAAATGAAGCAAAATAGTAATAACCAAATATCTCCCCAGATCCACATAATCTCCACAGGAAACTGAAAGAACAAAAAGCATTTCTTCTTTCTCATAAAGCTGCATCTGTGGCCACTGGTCTATGTTTGCCCCGGGCCAACAGATCTGTCCAGCTATGAAGCACGATGTTCTGAATCTTCTGCTTGATGGAAGCGTCCTTACTCTGCTCTGTTGGACTCCAAGGATGATTTGCTTCTGCCTCTGTGTTCCCCTCCTGTCCTCACTTCTCATCTCATCCTCCTTCCTCTCTCCGCCCTCTCCTCTTATGTCTGCTCAGTCTTAAACAATTTGTGACTATCTTTAATTCAATTCATAATGCAATTCTTGGTAGAAATTATTTCAAAATTGCCAATGACTAAAGCCACACATGGTAGCATTTGTTGTTGCTCAAAAATCGACAAAAGAGTCAATCTTCTGAACAAAATTTAGATCTACAAAATTTGAACTGTAAAAGCAAGTCATTTATACAATGTTATATATCAGTTATATCTCTATAAATCTGTATGTGGGGAGAAGTCATGTCAATATGAAAAAGACAATCCAACTGAAAAACTGGCAAGAGACTCAAGCTTGCACATCTAAGTGGCCAAGAAATATGTAAAAATCAGGGCTCAAACTAATTGGAAATAAAGGAATCTCAAGTTAAGCTACAATGAGATAACCTTGGACACTCGCTGGAATGGCAAACCTAAAAAGACTGACCATACCACGTGGGTGGGAGTTGTTACCTGGTTATGTTTACCTTGTGATGATTCACTAATCTGTACATAGGATTTATGTAATTTTCTGTTTTTTTTATTATTATACTTCAATGACAAGAGGGTCTTTAAAATAATAATAAATTAATAATTTGAACGGGGGGCTACTACACCACCAAGGGCTGGGAGACTGTCCCTGCTCAGATGTCATCAAGCCCTGGAGCTCACGCCTTTTGTTCAAGTACAAATCCTTGCTCAGAACATATTACACACATGCCACCCTTTGGGGTTTGGTTATCTGGGTTTCATACCCACAGATAATTACAGTAACAGCAAGCTAAATGAACAATCTGCAACAATAAATGATAAGATGAGTGAGAAATGATACAGAAAATCTAGAATGTATGCAGAAGCCCTCAAAACCCATGGGAGCCAAGGACCATTTAGATTAGGAGTGAGTGTCTTCCATAGTCAGTACCTCTTAACAGTGCTATTTTTAAGTCATACATGAACACATTCTCGGGGAGCCTCACCAGCTCAGTTGGAAGAGCATGCAAGTCTTGATTTGGGGGTCATGAGTTCAATCCCTACATTGGGTGTAGAGATTACTAAAATAAATAAACTTAAGAAAAATAAATTCTTTAACTTTTTTTTAAAAGTAGGCTTCGTGCCCAGTGTGCAGCCCAACATGGAGCTTGAAATCATGATCCTGAGATCAAGAACTGAACTGAAACCAAGAGTCAGATGCTTAACCAGCTGAGCCACCCAGGTGCCCCCATTCTCCTTTGGAATAAAGGAAATAATACTTGAAATATCCTGAACTATACCTTTCATCACTGCTCTCCCCAATCCCTCCATCCTCCCCAGAGATAGTCACTGTTAACACATGGAGATCTTTGGGGTCTTTTTCTTTATAGAAACATATATATGTACATGTACACATTTATAGTTTGGGCCTTTTTTTTTTAAGATTTTACTCTTAGGTAACCAACACTTTATTCTCTATAGTTAAAAGTCTGTTTCTTGGTGTCTCTCTTTTTTCCTTTGCTTGTTTTTTGTTTCTTACCTTCCATATAGGAGTGAAATCCTATGGTATTTGTCTTTCTCTGATTGAGTCATTTCACTTAGCATCATACCCTCTAGGTCCATCCATGTCATTGCAAATGGTAAGATTTCATTTTTTTTATGGCTAATATTCCACTCTACATATATATGCCACATATTCTTTATGCATTCATCTATCGATGGATATTTGGGCTGTTTCCATAGTTTGGCTGTTGTAGATAATGCTGCTATAAATGCTGGGGTACATGTATCCTTTGAATTAGTGTTTTGGATTTTGGAGGTAAATACCCAGTAGTGCAATTACTGGACTGGGGGGTAGTTCTATTTTAAACTTTTTAAGGAACCTCCATACTGTCTTCCACAGTGGCCACACCAGTTCTAGTATATAAAATTTTATTAGACATTGCCATATTGCCCTCTCAAAATGCTTTCCCAATTTATAAAGTGTACATTGTTTTTTTTCTTAAAGATTTTATTTATTTATTCATGGCAGACATGGAGAGAGAGGCAGAGACATAGGCAGAGGAAGAAGCAGGCTCCTTGTAGGGAACCCTATGTGGGACTCAATCTCAGGGCCCCAGAGTCATGCCCTGAGCCAAAGGCTCAACCACCGAGCCACCCAGGCATCCCTAGACATTGTTTAAAAAAAGAATACACATGCCCATTTTTCTGCACTGGATATTGTTGTCCTATTTAATTTTTACCATTTCGATGAGTGAAAAATTATATGTCATTGTCATTTTAACTTAAATTTCTCTATTAGTAACACAGAATACCTTTTCATGTTTGTCGACCATTTGTATTTTTTTCTTCTGTGAATTGTCTGTTTGTATTCTATCCTCATTTTTCTACTAGATGCTTATATGTTTAAAAAAATTTTTTTAAGAATTCTTTATATACTTTGGGTAGTAATCATTTATAATACATGTTGAAAACATTTTGCCTAGTTTATCGTATGATTACTTTCACTTACAGTATTTTTCATCATTAAAAGTTTTTGGAGGCACTTGGGTGGCTCAGTAGGTTAAGTGTCTGCCTTCAGCTCAGGTCACAATCCCGGGGTCCTGGGATCTAGCCCCATTTCAGGCTCCCTGCTCAGCAGAGAATCTGCTTGCCCCTCTCCCTCTGCTTGTTCTTGGGTCCATTTCTCAAGTAAATAAATAAATAAATCCCTTGTCTGTGAATTCCAACACCCCCCAAAAATTAAATAAACAATTAAGTAAAAGTTTTTAATTGTTACGCAGTTAAATCTGTCCATTTTTTCCTCATGATATTTGGACTCACGGTCGTTGTCCATAGCAATATTATATAATTATCCCACATTTTTATTTAATACTTTAAATTTTGATTTTCTGTTTATTTCTTCTAAATCTATTTCCAACTTATTTTTTTAGCATGTTGTGTGATAGGAAAGAGATTGCTTAGTGGTTCAAAAATTTTAATTAGTGATGATTCTGGATCCTATTAAAATGCTATTATATTGATATCCTCCCAAATTAAGAAGGCAGAGAAAAGAGAAAGCATTTTAGAAAGACTTCCACATAACCTGCCTAAGGGCTGCAATTCTTTAATTCATTAGACAGTTCACTTTGGCAGTATGATGCATTGCTCTAGTAGAATAACGAGGCTTTGCTGAAACTTCCTTAGCTAGGCAACACATCCATCAGGTCACCAAGCAGACCTTAGGTCATGCCCTCATTAATTCATTAATGACATTTATCAAACCCAAAACATAGCGAACTCCATTAAGGAAAGATAAAAAAAAGGTGAAATGTAGAAAACTCCAAAGTCTATAGCACACAAATTACCGGATGCGAGACAGAGTATTCCGGAGTCCAACCACATAGAAGAGAATGTTGGCGTCGGTGTTGCTGTAGATGCTGTTGATAGCAGCCATGGCGGCACCCATTCTCCCTGCCGCGGCACAAATCACCACAGGAATCTCCTCCTCCATCTCCTCAGGAGGCTCAGAGTCATCATCTGGAAACACCAAATCTATTGTCTTAGAACACGAAGGAATTTCACAGTAGGGCCATATTAAGCTGTCTTCCACCCTCCTAGGGGAGGATAGCGTAGTGCGCAAGAGACTGCTGATTGTTCAACATCCAGTCTCCTCTTCTCTCAGAAATAGAACATTGGGGCAGCCCGGGTGGCTCAGTGGTTTAGCACCGCCTTCAGCCCAGGACCTGATCCTGGAGACCCTGGATCGAGTCCCACGTCGGGCTCCCTGCATGGAGCCTGCTTCTCCCTCTGCCTGTGTCTCTGCCTCTCTCTTTTTCTGTGTCTCTCATAAATAAATAAATAAAATCTTTTAAAAAATTAAAAAAAAATAAAATGCATTTTAAAAAAAAGAAAGAAAGAAACAGAACATTGAAGGGGCGCCCGGGGGCCTCAGTCAGTGAAGAATCTGCCTTGAGCTCAGGTTGTGGTCCTGGGATGTATATATCAGGTCCTCTTCTCAGTGGGGAGCCTGCTTCTCCCTCTGCCTCTGCTGCTCCCCCTGCATGCTCTCTCTCTCTCTCTCTCTCTCTCTCTCTCACTACCTCCCTCACAAATTTAAAAAAAAATCTTTTTTTTTTAAAGAAATAGAGCATTGGAATTTCAGCTGGCACATAGCCAACAATGAGGACTATTGTTGCAGACTCTCTTGGAAGTCTGTGTGATCAAGATCTGACCAACAGAAGCAAACGATGAAGCCGTGAGGGTGGGGCCTGAGCCCAGGAGGGCTAGTGACCTTCTAGGAGGTGGCAGGGACACCAAGGCTGTGAACACGCAGGAGAGGTCATCTGAAGACATGGGGAGAACTATGAGCCTACAAGGGAAGTCTTGGGAGAAACCAAGGCTGCCAACACCTGGGTCTTGGACTTGCAGCCTCCAAGAGCTATGAGAAAATAAATTTCTTCTGTTTAGGCCACCTAGTCTGTGGTATTTTGTTAAGGCAGCCCAGGCCCACTAATACAGGCTTCTTAAAAATTTGGGAAGTTTGGAAATTTCTTAAGATTTCCTACTGTAGGTATACAGCTCCATGATTTTTCGTAAAGTGATAGAGTTGCACAACCATCAATCACCACAATCCCATTTTAGAACATCTCCACCTCCCTGCAAAGGTTCCTCAAACTGGGTTGCAGTCAGTCCACTCCTGCTCCCAGCCCCAGGCAACTACTGCTCTCTTCTCTGTCTCTGTAGATTTACGTTTTCTAGAAATCTCCTTTAAAAAAAAAAGGATTTTATTTATTTATTTGAAAGAGAGAGAGAACATAGAGGCAGGGGGAGAAGGAGACTCCCTGCTGAGCAGTGTGCCCGATGTGGGACTCGATTCTAGGACTCGGGGATCATGACCTGAACTGAAGGCAGGTGCTTCACTGTTGCCTCTTTTCTAGAAATTTCTATACATGGAATTGTATAATATATGTGAGTTTTCAGGTGTGGCTTCTTTCATGTAGCATCATCTCTGTGAGGTTTGTCCATAGGGGAGCTGTAATACTGTGTTCCTTTTCACTGTTGAAAAGGACTCCACTGAGTCAATACACTACATTTTATCTACTCAGTAGTGGATTCCCATGTGGATTGTTTCCAGTTTGCAGCTACAAAGAATAATACCCTAGCAACATTTGTATACACATCTTTAGGTGGAATCATTCTCTTTCTAGATGCTCCTTATGTTCATTTAGACCAGATTATACATGTTTTTAACTGTTTTTTTTTTAATGATTTTAAAAATAGTAAGATAAATCAGCATTGTGAGAACAGGGACATTGTTTTTTTCACTGATGTTTGTCCAAAGCCTAAGCTGGCTTAAGAAAAAAAAGTGCGAAATGAATGTATGTAGGGCACCAAAATATTAACTGTATTTGTCTTTGGCTGATACAGCAACAGGTGATATTTTTCTCTTCTGCATTTTCCATAAATGTATTTTGTTTGATTAATATAAAAAGTAAATTATTTAAAAACAGGGGCATCTGGCTGGCTCAGTTGGAGGAGGGGGTGACCACTGATTTCAGGGTTGTGAGTTTGAGCCTCCTGCTGGACTTAAAAATAAAATCTTTATTGCGGCTCCTGGGTGGCTCAGTTGGTTAAGTGTCTGCCTTGGGCTCAGGTTGTCATTCTGGAGTCCTGGGTTGGAGCCCCACATCAGGCTTCCTGCTCAGAGGGGAGCCTACTTCTCCCTCTCCCTCTGTTTCTCCCCCTGCTTGTGCTCTTTCATGCTGTCTGTTAAATAAATAAATAAAATCTTTTAAAAAGTCCTAATATATAATATAATATAATATAATATAATATAATACAATATAATATACATGCTACCAGTATTTCTTAATTTTTGTGGCATTGATTTTGTGTGTTTAGAAGTTGTAAAGGTGCCATGTCAAAGAATCCACCCCTCAGGAGGGAAATTGGGCTCCTCAGGACAGCTGGAAGAGGATATAGGGTCAATTCAGGATCTTTTTTAAGTTGAGAATTCTGAGGCTATTGGTGTACTGATGGGAATGAACCAGTAGGGGAAAGATAGAGAGGGCAATTTTCATAAGCAAAATCATTCAGAAATTCAAAGGATGGATGCTAAGCAGACAACCCAAGCATAGTCCAAGAACCAGTGTCAGCATCTACTGGGAGCTTATCAGAAATGAAAATTCTCAGGCCTCATCCAAATCTACTAATTCAAAATTTCTCAGAGTGGGCCCAAGTATATTGTGTTTTAACAAACCCTAATTGTGATTCTTATATGTGCTTAAAGTTTGAGTGGCACTGATCATTCTAGAACATAACTGGACTTGGGTGGATATTCTACAAGCAGGCCCTTGGGATCCAACCAAATTGTTGCTTATCTCTGAAGCCAGCTACTGAAAGGAATCAAAGGAACACGTTTAAACCACAGTCCTAGGTATACCAACCTAATATATGCTTGTTTATCTCCTTTCTTTTTTTAAAATTCTTTTTATCATGGTAAAAAAAATCATAAAATTTATCATCTTAACCATTTTTAAGTACACAGTTCAATGTATTAAATATATTCACATTGTCGTACAACTATTGCCACTGTCCATCCCCATAACTTAAAGAGTTTTATAAACTCCTAAAACTGCAACTTATACCCATTAAACAAGAACTCCCTATTGCCCCTCCCCCCAGCCTCTGTCAACCATTATACTTTGTTTGGATGATTTCAACTAAGTACCTCATATAAGAAGAATTGCACAGTATTTGTCTTTTTGTGACTGGCTTACTTCACTTAGCATACCTGTCTCATTCCTGAGTGTAGTCTCCCTGTGAACTTTCTTATACAGGATCCCACAGAGGGTCACAATCAGAAGGAACAGCAACACCTGATTAACTGAAATGGAAACAGAAACACATTCAAGTGTAACTTCTCAATTTGAAATTTGGGGAGAGTTTAGAACAGTCATATGAGCAGAGTGGTGGTTGGGGCTGCTCTTTCAGCAGAGAGCATGTGGGATGCTGTTGATGCTCAAGGATACAAAGATGTAGTTTAAGGAGGATCCAGGGCTACACCCAGGCAGTCTGATGGCAGAGGATACAACATTAATGCCTATATGATGCGGCTTCTGTGCATGAACACTTTGAATAGCCAACATTTACTTAATGTTTATGGTGAACCAGTACTTCTTAAGAGTACATGTTGTTAGCTTTTATAACACAGCTCCTTCTCAGTTAATTTAAACACTGGTCAAAGATGATGTACAGAAAATTCTGTATAGTGAGAAGTCAGAAGACCCAGTACATTTTCCAGGTCTAAGTATCCAGGACCATCTGTTCCAGAGCTATGATGCTTGCTCTTGGGATCTGCTAAGGAACAGAGTGATATAGGACAGTGCTCTCCTAATAGAGCGCATGTACCACTGATTGTACATGAGATGGCTTAGGAGGCTTGTGATCCAACATCTCCAAAGAAACGAGAGCTTTAAATGATACACTGGACCAGATGGATTTCACAGATATCTACAGAACTTTACATCCAAACTCAACTGAATACACATTCTTCTCAAGTGCACATGGAACTTTCTCCAGAATAGACCACATACTGGGTCACAATCGGGTCTGAACCGATACCAAAAGATCGGGATAGTCCCCTGTATATTCTCAGACCATAATGCCTTGAAATTAGAACTTAATCACAACAAGAAGTATGGAAGGACCACAAACACATGGAGGTTAAGGACCATCCTGCTAAAAGATGAAAAGGTCAACCAGGAAATTAAGGAAGAATTAAAAAGATTCATGGAAACTAATGAGAATGAAGATACAACCATTCAAAATCTTTGGGATGCAGCAAAAGCAGTCCTGAGGGGGAAATACATCGCAATACAAGCATCCATTCAAAAACTGGAAAGATCTCAAATTCAAAAGCTCACCTTACACATAAAGGAACTAGAGAAAAAGCAACAAATAGACCCCACCCCCAGCAGAAGAAGAGAGTTAATTAAAATTCGAGCAGAACTCAATGATATCGAGACCAAAAGAACTGTGGAACAGATCAACAGAACCAGGAGTTGGTTCTTTGAAAGAATTAATAAGATAGATAAACCATTAGCCAACCTTATTAAAAAGAAGAGAGAGAGGACTCAAATTAATAAAATCATGAATGAGAAAGGGGACATCACTACCAACACCAAGGAAATACAAACGATTTTAAAAACATATTATGAACAGCTGTACGCCAATAAATTAGGAAATCTAGAAGAAATGGACGCATTCCTGGAAAGCCACAAACTACCAAAACTGGAGCAGGAAGAAATAGAAAACCTGAACAGGCCAATAACCAGGGAGGAAATTGAAGCAGTCATCAAAAACCTCCCAAGACACAAGAGTCCAGGGCCAGATGGCTTCCCAGGGGAATTCTATCAAACGTTTAAAGAAGAAACCATACCTATTCTACTAAAGCTGTTTGGAAAGATAGAAAGAGATGGAGTACTTCCAAATTCGTTCTATGAGGCCAGCATCACCTTAATTCCAAAACCAGACAAAGACCCCACCAAAAAGGAGAATTACAGACCAATATCCCTGATGAACATGGATGCAAAAATTCTCAACAAGATACTAGCCAATAGGATCCAACAACCCATTAAGAAAATTATTCACCATGACCAAGTAGGATTTATCCCTGGGACACAAGGCTGGTTCAACACTCGTAAAACAATCAATGTGATTCATCATATCAGCAAGAGAAAAACCAAGAACCATATGATACTCTCATTAGATGAAGAGAAAGCATTTGACAAAATACAGCATCCATTCCTGATCAAAACCCTTCAGAGCGTTGGGATAGAGGGAACTTTCCTCGACATCTTAAAAGCCATCTACGAAAAGCCCACAGCAAATATCATTCTCAATGGGGAAGCACTGGGAGCCTTTCCCCTAAGATCAGGAACAAGACAGGGATGTCCACTCTCACCACTGCTGTTCAACATAGTTCTGGAAGTCCTCGCCTCAGCAATCAGACAACAAAAAGACATTAAAGGCATTCAAATTGGCAAAGAAGAAGTCAAACTCTCCCTCTTCGCCGATGACATGATACTCTACATAGAAAACCCAAAAGCCTCCACCCCAAGATTGCTAGAACTCATACAGCAATTTGGTAGCGTGGCAGGATACAAAATCAATGCCCAGAAATCAATGGCATTTCTATACACTAACAATGAGACTGAAGAAAGAGAAATTAAGGAGTCAATCCCATTTACAATTGCACCCAAAAGCATAAGATACCTAGGAATAAACCTAACCAAAGAGGTAAAAGATCTATACCCTAAAAACTATAGAACACTTCTGAAAGAAATTGAGGAAGACACAAAGAGATGGAAAAATATTCCATGCTCATGGATTGGCAGAATTAATATTGTAAAAATGTCAATGTTACCCAGGGCAATTTATACATTTAATGCAATCCCTATCAAAATACCATGGACTTTCTTCAGAGAGTTAGAACAAATTATTTTAAGATTTGTGTGGAATCAGAAAAGACCCCGAATAGCCAGGGGAATTTTAAAAAAGAAAACCATAGCTGGGGGCATCACAATGCCAGATTTCAGGTTGTACTACAAAGCTGTGGTCATCAAGACAGTGTGGTACTGGCACAAAAACAGACACATAGATCAATGGAACAAAATAGAGAACCCAGAAGTGGACCCTGAAATGTACGGTCATCTAATATTCGATAAAGGAGGAAAGACTATCCATTGGAAGAAAGACAGTCTCTTCAATAAATGGTGCTGGGAAAATTGGACATCCACATGCAGAAGAATGAAACTAGACCACTCTCTTGCACCATACATAAAGATAAACTCAAAATGGATGAGAGATCTAAATGTGAGACAAGATTCCATCCAAATCCTAGAGGAGAACACAGGCCACACCCTTTTTGAACTTGGCCACAGTAACTTCTTGCAAGATACATCCACAAAGGCAAAAGAAACAAAAGCAAAAATGAACTATTGGGACTTCATCAAGATAAGAAGCTTTTGCACAGCAAAGGATACAGTCAACAAAACTAAAAGACAACCTACAGAATGGGAGAAGATATTTGCAAATGACATATCAGATAAAGGGCTAGTTTCCAAAATCTATAAAGAACTTATTAAACTCAACACCAAAGAAACAAACAATCCAATCATGAAATGGGCAAAAGACATGAAGAGAAATCTCACAGAGGAAGACATGGACATGGCCAACAAGCACATGAGAAAATGCTCCGCATCACTTGCCATCAGGGAAATACAAATCAAAACCACAATGAGATACCACCTCACACCAGTGAGAATGGGGAAAATTAACAAGGCAGGAAACAAATGTTGGAGAGGATGCGGAGAAAAGGGAACCCTCTTACACTGTTGGTGGGACTGTGAACTGGTGCAGCCACTCTGGAAAACTGTGTGGAGGTTCCTCAAAGAGTTAAAAATAGACCTGCCCTACGACCCAGCAATTGCACTGTTGGGGATTTACCCCAAAGATGCAGATGCAATGAAACGCCGGGACACCTGCACCCCGATGTTTCTATCAGCAATGGCCACAATAGCCAAACTGTGGAAGGAGCCTCGGTGTCCATCGAAAGATGAATGGATAAAGAAGATGTGGTTTATGTATACAATGGAATATTACTCAGCAATTAGAAACGACAAATAGCCACCATTTGCTTCAACGTGGATGGAACTGGAGGGTATTATGCTGAGTGAAATAAGTCAATCGGAGAAGGACAAACAGTGTATGTTCTCATTCATTTGGGGAATATGAATAATAGTGAAAGGGAATATAAAGGAAGGGAAAAGAAATGTTGGGAAATATCAGGAAGGGAGACAGAACATAAAGACTCCTAACTCGGGGAAACGAACTAGGGGTGGTGGAAGGGGAGGAGGGCGGGTGTTGGAGGGGAATGGGTGACGGGCACTGAGGTGGACACTTGACGGGATGAGCACTGGGTGTTTTTCTGTATGTTGATAAATTGAACACCAATAAAAGTTAATTAAAAAAAAAAAAAGGAGGCTTGTGATCATGACATTCAGTAACATTAAATCACAGCGTGAGAAATTAGTTCTAATCTCATTGCAGGGAGGGAACAAAAGCTACCCAGATTTGAATAACATGGTTCTAATCATACATATTTGTATAATCACCTTCTTTTTATCATAGGAGATAGCTTATTTTACTTACAGTAAGGATATACACTTTTTTAATTATAAAGTACACATAATTCTTTAAATGAATCAACTTAAAATAGTTAAGTCATGCATAGGACAGAAGAAAAACAGATGATGAAAAATTGAGATGCTAGTCCTCCTTCTAAAAGGTAGATCCCCATTGTTCTACATGAAACACAAATACCTGAAGTCTGGAAAATGTTGGTAGGAAAGGAAAGGGCTAGGATTTCAAGTGAGATTCAAATCTTGTTTCTAACACTTCTCACCTGTGTGGCTTTGGACAGGTTACTTAACCTCTCTGAGCCTCAGTTTGCTCATCTGCGCAGTGAAGACTGTAACTGTATTATTAATCATTGTCTCACATGGAGGTTTTGAGAGTCAACAAAGGCAATGTAGGCCAAATAAACACATTACAATTGTTACATATTATCATTTCCTATCTTTGTGCAAGATATTTACATTTATTGGCCTCATATTGATCTATTTTCTGGCCCCCAGGCCTTTGTCTTCACATCTGTAAAAAGAAGGAGTCAGTCTCTGTGGATGTCTTCCAGAGCCAAATCCTGAGGCTCAATGATCCTACTGTGCTGACATCCAGCTCATCTCGGCTTTTCTGGATTCTCAGATTCAGCCAGAGACAACTGGATATTAGACTCAGTTTAAATAGAAAAATAGAAGATAAAGAACAAGGTCCTATAATTTATCAATACGTCTGATTGACATTTACCTGACACAGCCAGTTTGGGGAAGCAACTCAACATCTATTACCACCTCTTTTTTTTTTTTTTTTTTAGTATGTCTTATGCAATATCTGGGATATACTTACAATAAATACTATTCCTAGTTAGTCTGAAATTCATATCTAGCTGAATATCTTGTCTTTCCATTTGCTACATCAGACAACTCTGCCCTGAGGCTAACAGTAACACAATTAGGTTACCATGTTTCCCTCCCAGATTCACAAACTGCTAGATCTAAAATCAAGGGCAAATACAGGTTTTGATGGGATTTGAAGATTATATAATTTAAGGTCACTCTTTAAGAACAGGAACGCAAAATTACAACTGCTAAATTAGATAGGAACATGAATATTTATTTAAAGTGGGAAAATAAATTATATTTGCAAGTTTTATAGAAATGTATGACCCCTCTCAGGATAAATCCACCTCTGGACAAAATACTAAACATCTTTCCACAGGCATCATCCTGAAATGATGATGCCAAGAATTGCCTGTGGGAAAACTACCCATAAAAATCAAAGAGGCTTGGGACACCTGGGTGGTCAGGGGTTGAGCGTCTGCCTTCTGCCCAGGATGTGATCCTGGAGTTCTGGATCCCACATCCGGCTCCCTGCAGGGAGCCTGCTTCTCTCTCTGCCTGTTTCTTTGCCTTTCCCTCTGTGTCTCTCATGAATAAATAAATCAATAAAATCTTAAACAAAATCAAAGAGGCTTTCAAAAAGAAGCCAAGACCTAGCATCACAGTCCTTTAAAATATCTATTTTTAATAATCATGATTATTAAAAGCTATAATCTTACTTTTTCGTAACAAAGCCATGTGTGTTCACGCTGACAAAAACTGTGACCTGCGGATTAAAGAAAAAAATTTGTTTAAAACAGAATCAAAAAAAAAAAAAAATAAAACAGAATCAACCCAAAAGTTATCATACAATTATTAAGGACCATGCCTTTGATGGTCTGGTATGTGGCAAACTGTGGACTCATTCTTTACTGTCTTGAATCTAGAACCTTGGAAACAAATATTTCTTGGATGTATAGCTCTCTCTTCCAATTATTTTTTCTGGCTGTACAAAAACCACAAACATCCCCCAAGAGGTAATCTTTTGTCTTCAGTGGTTTTTTTGTTTGTTTTGTTTTGTTTTGTTTTGTTTTTGTTTTTACCTTTTCCCAAAAGAGCCCTGTCAGATTTCTGGGTTGGCTAGTCAGACAGTGCCAACTAAAGAAATGTCACATAGGAAGATCTCCTTGATCGAAAATATCAACACCATGCATATTTTCTGCTATTATAACTGCATTCCTTTGACAAGGAAATTTTTACATCTTCAGGGACTCCTTGTGGAAACAGAAGTATACCTTACACTACAGTCAATCATTCATTCCATGAGTATTTACTGAGATCCTACTAAAAGCCCAGCACTGTGTACAAGGATGCATCAGTGAACAAATCAGTCCCAGGCCCTATCATACTAGGAGCTTTCACTCCTGTGGGAAAATATATATTACAATGTAACAAAATAATTGGATTATGGTAGATGTGAAGGAAACAACAGAGGTCCTAGGATAAAGATCAACAGAGTTGGGGAGTGTTTCAGGAGGAGAAATTAGGAAAAACCTCACTGATGAGTGGCATTTGATTAGAAGGAAGAGCAGGAGCCAGTGGGGAGAATGCAGAAGGAAATAGAAAGTGCAAAGGAAACAGCAGGTGCAAAGGCCCTGAGGCTAAAAAGAGCCCTGAGTATTCTAAGTACTGTGAGAAGTTCAATGTGGTTGGAATAGACTGGACTAAAGAAGAGACTGGCCAGATGATAGTGGAGACAAACTGTGTTGTCTGTAAAGGAGTATAGATTTTATTTCACATGCATGCAACTCCCTCCATCAGTTTTTATCTTCATTAAAGTCCCCACAGCAAGGTTTTCAAACATTCCCATAGCAATTCTGATAGTAAAGGAGAGTAGACACTCAAAGTCATCCACAACAAGCTCTAAAATACAAGGTCCTTGCATTACCTTCAGATTCCTGTAAACTATACAAGAATGAAGAAATATAATGACCCCTTTCGTTGCTAGCAGAGGTCCCCTCAGAGAGAAAGTTCTTTGTTCTTCTGAAGCCAGTTTCCCATGCATGGATGGGGTGGGCATGGATGAGAGGAGAACAGTTAAATGGGTCCCAGTAAATGATCAGCTGGAATCCTGGGGTTGGCAGCACTCACAATGTGAGGAGAAAGACCCATTGTAGGGGCTGCCACTTGCTCATCAGAACTTCTTTCCTTGTGGCCAACGGCCCCCAGGGACCTTCTGAGAACTGCGATGCCCAAGATTCAGTCCCCAGTCTTCCGCCATGCCCTGCACCCTCTAATCCCCACCCTATCTCCACCCTCCTTCCCCACTGGATCTGAAGACATGTATCCATGTGTTTGGAGGAAATCAAGGAAAGGAGGCCATGTTCCCCTTGTGGGACATGGAGAATGGGGGACAGATGCAACTAAGACAAAGGTCTTTTTTTTTTTGGTGTTTATTTGCCATATGTATATGGTTGTGATGGTTAATTTTATGTGTCAACTTGACTTGGCCATAGAGTACCCAGAATGTGGTAAAATATTATTCTGGGTGTTTCTGTGAGAATGCTTTTGGATGATGTTATATTAAAGTGGTAGACTAAGTAAAGAAGATTGCCCTCTCTGATGTCAGTAGGCCACATCCAACTAGTTGAAGTTCTGAATAGAACAAAAATGCTGAACTTTCCCTGAGTCAGAGAGAATTTCTCTGGCCTGACTGCCTTTGAACTGGGATATTGACTTTTTCATACCTTTGGACTCAATGAAACACATGTTCTTCCTGGGTCTTGAGCTTGCCAGACTACAGACTGGAGCCCACCACTACTCCTCCTGGCTCTCAGACTGGAGCTACACCATTGTCTTTTGAGTCTCTAGTTTGCAGCCCTACCCTGCAGATCTTGAGTCCATAAGTCACATGAGCCAATTTCTTATTAAAAAAATCTCTTCTACATGAATATGCCTTCCATTGATTCTGTTTCTCAGAGAAACCCTGGCTAATATAAAGGTGAAGGTTCTGCTTAAATCTTTTGCTTAGTTTTTTTTATTGGATCATTGCTTTTATTTTTGAGTTTTGAGAGTTCTTTACATATTCTGAGGACAAGTCCTTTATTGGATATGTGATTTGCAAATACTTTCCCCCAGGTTGTGGCTTATCTTTTAATTTTCTTAACAATGAATTTTGCAAAGAAAAAATTTTAATTTTGATGTCAAATTCATTCATTTTTTTCCTTTTGTGGATCATGCTGTTGGCCTAATCCAAGGTTATGATGAGTGCGCCCCCTCTGTTTTCTTCTGAGACTTTTGCAGTTTTATATTTTACATTGACATTTTGAGTTAATTTTTGTACATGGCATGTGTTATATGTCAAAGTTCATTTTTTAGCATGTGGACAGCCAGTTGTTCCGGGACTATTTGTTGAGAAGATGGCCCTTTCTGCGGAACTGATTTTTTTCTTTAAAATTTCATTCCAGGGGTGCCTAGATGGCTCAGTTAGTTAAGCAGCTGCCTTTGGCTCAGGTCATGATCCCAGGGTCCCAGGATTGAGCCCCCGCATCTAGCTCCCAGCTCAATGGGGAGCCTGCTTCTCCCTCATCCTCTGGCCCTCCCCACCACTGGTGGGTTCTCTGTCTCTCATGTGTGCTCTTTCTTAAATAAATAAATAAATAAATAAATAAATAAATAAATAAATAAATAAAATTTTATAAATAAATAAAATTTCATTCCAATTTCAGAGTGTCCAAAGGAACACTGTCAAGGAATTGGAGTCTAGAGGACTGTGTGTTCCAAAGAAAGCAGAGAGAGCTCAATAGAAATTTTGGATTTTCTCTCATGCTTTCTATAAGGATTATAGCTCTGGACAGCCATCAGTGGCTAAAAGGTGAGCTGTATCATCAAATAAAGATTTCATGTTTTCCAAGTAGCACCAGGCTTAAAGAGGCAAGACAATGGCTAACACATCATGACAAAATTTCATCTAAGCATTTCCCCAAATTCAAATCTTATCTTGGCACAATATTCTGGAGTACTTTACCTGTGCTCTGAAACCCAAGAAAGCCAACAACCTCTTTCTCAAAGACCTGTAACAACTCTGCTTCCTGGTTGTCACAGTTTACAATCCATTTTTATGCTTATTACAATACCTTGTATACTCATTAGAATAAGCAGTGGCATTAAGAGAAGCAGAGACTAAAAATGCACCCTTGATGAAAAGATGAAGTTTCATCAAGCAAAAATTCTTACAAAAATAGATTAGAATTTAGATTATAAAAATAATTTAGATTATTTAAAAAATTCAGGGTAGTCTGAAAAACTAAAATTGAATTTTGTCACATTTACATGTTCATTCCTGTTTTTGTGACATTTTATCAATCAGCCCAGGAGCCGGAAACTGACTTCTTTATCTTACAATTAAAAAAAAAAAGTTAATTTGCTATAAGTAACAATTTGTCTTGAAAACCCAAAGTTTATTTTAAAATTAAGTTGAGAAAAAAAAAGAAAAAAAATGAGAAAAATAAAATAAAATTAAGTTGATCCCTCTTCACTGTGGTCCTTCAGAGGAACTTCTAAACTTCACATTTGACTGGAGGCAGCAGTCAGCAAACAGGAATAATAACCTGTGGAAACCAGCAGCATGCCAGACAGCGCTTGTGAAGGAAGCAGGAAAAGCGAGTGTCAAAGCACCCCAGAGCTCCCTCATGCCCGAGTGTTATGAGAGCTTGTTGCCAGTGATCTTGGGAAACTCTTCAAGGGGAATTTGGTTCAAGTCTTTAATTCATTGTAAAGAACCAGCTACAACATCCCTTTTATTTTTCCCAGGCCATACACATGCACTTGCCTGCTCCCCTTCTTCTCTTGCATCCGGGAGGCAATCAAGTCAAAGCAGATGTTACTTAGGACTCTTCGGATATTGATTTCAGGTACTTTTGATCCACTTATGATTCTAGATCATATGCATTCAGCTAACTCTCTGAGATGGTGACGTAAGCTTAGAATGGTCTCTGGCCACATGCTCCCCCATCCCCACTCCGAGAAGTAAGGTCCATCTAGCACCATGGGAGAGAGTGAGGGGAAGCGCAAAAGGGTCTGAGACTGAGTCCCTGATGCCAGCTCTTCCCTGGGCATCACCATTAGTCAAACCAATCAATTCCCCTTTTTTCCTTAAATTGCTTTGAAATGACATTCAGTTTCTTGCAAACAAGAGTCCTTACAAATGCATTCCTTAGGGCCAGAATTGTGTACACATATGTGGAGAGGTTTGCAGGGCCAGGTAATAATGACAGCCATCATTTATTGCACACTTAATTTGCACCCAGCTCTATGCTGACCAGGTCCATCATTTCCTTTAATTCTTACAATACTTTTCAGGTGGATATATTACCATCTCCAGGCTTCACATGAGAAAAATGTGGCTCAGAGAGGTTCAATAAGTTGCTTAAATTCACAGCTAACTAAAATGGCACAGCAGGGATTCGAAATGAGGGCTCTCTGACTTCAAAGCCCATGCTCTTTAATCACAGGGTGCTAGAGGTCTTGAAGGGCCAATCCGGCTATCCCAGGAAGCAGGAGAGTCAGGTTCCAACTAACAGATGGCTCTGTGTGCTGGTGGAGCATCAGTCAAGTTTGGTCTGCTTGCCCCTCACTGTTCAGTTAATGTGACTGCTGAGATCTTGCCAGAATCAGAGTGCTGACTAATCTGAGAAGGTGGCTCATCTTTTCCCTGTCCAGCATGTTGCTAACTTGAAAATCCCTTTACGACAGAACAAGAGGCTTCAAGGAACAGATCATGGCACACCTAATTGGGAGGCTTAGCAGCGGGGAGTCAAGGAGAGAAATTCCTGAGACTGATTCTCAGAGAGAACTTTCTGAGCAGCTTTCAGAATATAAGGCAGGAGTGGAGCCCTTGAAAAGCGTGTACTTCCTAGAGAAAGCCTGTTTTAGGGATCCCTGGGTGGCGCCAGCGGTTTGGCGCCTGCCTTTGGCCCAGGGCGCGATCCCGGAGACCCGGGATCGAATCCCACGTCGGGCTCCCGGTGCATGGAGCCTGCTTCCACCTCTGCCTGTGTCTCTGCCTCTCTCTCTCTCTCTCTCTGTGACTATCATAAATAAATAAAAATTAAAAAAAAAAAAAAAAAAAAAAGAAAGCCTGTTTTATTAATTTTTTTAAAAATATGAAATTTTTACTCTCTCAGCTAACTTGGGAATCTGGGGGCTCAGTTGTTGAGTGTCTGCCTTCGGCTCAGGGCGTGATCCGGGGGTCCTGGGATGGAGTCCCACATCAGGCTCCCTGCAGGGAGCCTGCTTCTCCCTCTGCCTCAGTCTCTGCCTCTCTCTGTGTCTCTCAGGAATAAAATCCTTTTCAAAAATGAAATGATTAAGATTTGGCACACCTGATTGGAATCCTCCCCCTTGTTATAGTCTCATCTCATGACTGATGGTGGCATTTTCCATGTAAACTGCTGTAAATTAGCGTTTCTGGTACTTGCAGTCAGAAGCATTCTAACAGATTAGGTGCTCGTGAAGAGTTCGCAGCCCAGAGATATGAGCTGATTGTGTGGGCTTGGCAGAGGGACCAGAGTTGCAGAGAAAGCTGATGGAGGAAGTCAGGGCCATGTGCTGCAGGAACGGCTGGGGGATGTCCTAAGACCCCAGAGAATAAAAGGCAGGGACCTGGGCCCAAAAGAAGCTGGAACATCTGGGCAGAGCCTGGGAGAGCACCTTGTGGGTTAACATGGTTCCTGCACGTGAGGAAACAGCTTCTTGCCTCTGAACTTTGGTTCATGCATTCCCTTCTGCCTCGACCACCCTTCCTCCGTCCTGGCCCTTTCTCCCCTGTAAACCGTGGACTCAATGAAAGACTCAATTCAGGCATTACCTCCTCCAGGAAGTCTTACCTGATTACCCTGCTGGGTGCTCCCCTGACCCCCATCCCCATCTCTATCCCTGCCCTCAGAACACTGTTCTAATATTAGGGGTGTGCCTGTTGCACCCACTGTGGCTTGCCCACCTCTGTGTGCCTCAACAAATGGGTGTGGATTGAATGAGTGAGAGAGGAAGAAAGGGAGAGGCTCTAGTTCTGTTCTTGAGTTCCAGGAAGAAAGGGGGCGGCATATCATTACTCAGGAAAAAGGCTAGGAGGGGAGGCTGTCCATTCCAGGAACAAAAGTTGAGGGCTCTGGTCTTTTTATCAGCCTTTTTCTAACCATCAAAATAAGAAGCCCCAGGTACCGTGTCCCCTGCACCTTTGTAAGCTCAGTGACTTCTGCACTGTGGTTTCTCTGCAGCAGTACGTAGCCAAGCCTTTGCCATTAAAGAGCCCATGGGGTTGTCCTCAAGACAGGAAGATAGAGCCTCGTAGCCAGTGTTGGAGAGAGGAGTTGCCTAGGCAAGGCCCTAGGTTGGTGGCACCTTCAAAGAGCAGAGGAGGGAGGGCTGAGGTCCTGCGGCCCATGAAGAAAAGGAGAGTGTGGAGAATTGGTCTGGACCTGAGAAGCGTCCGTTAAGTTTAAAAAATGGGCCCCTGAAAACCTTACACAGGGTGCTGTTTCACCAGATGCCAAAGAGTTCGGGCCTGTGGCCAAATCTGGAAAGAATGTTTTAAGACCTGGCAGTGGCTAAGCAACTTAGCTCTGCCTTGGAAGCAAAGGCAAACATGAAGACTCCAGAATAATATTCTAAAAATCAGAGCCCCTAAATTTTATTCTACACATGCCAACTCTAATCAGTTGGTATGGACTTTCAATATGGCTAAATTGAGAAGAAATCTAAAGCCATCACCAGAGTTGGTTAAAAAACAAAACAAAACAAAACAAAAAACAGAAAAGTAAAAAAAAAAGGGAGAGCACTGATTAATCCTGTCTGCTATGGGTTTAGGTAAGGAGGACTAGGAAAGAACTTGGAAATCTGAATGAAAGATAAAAGAGGGGGCTTCTTTTTTAAAAATGTAATTTATTAATTTGAGAGAGAGAGGGAGTTAGCACAAGCTGTGGGGAGAGGCAGCTGAGGGGAGAGGCATAGGGAGAAGTAGAAGCTGACTCCCTGCTAAGCAGGAAGCTTGACACGGGCTCAATCCCAGGCCACACAAGACTCGACCTCAGGACCCCAGGACTATAATCTGAACCGACGGCAGACACCAAATCACTAAGCCACCCAGGTGCCCCAAGGGGGGCTCCTTAAAGATATTATTGAATGAATTACATCTAGCAGGGCATGTACCTGAGTGGAAATGCCATGGACTTTGTCATTAGAAAGAGCTGAGTTTCAATCCTGATTCTGCCCCATTTCTTAGCCATGTAAGCCTGGGCAATTTACAAAACCCAATGAGTAACAAGGGACTCTGCTGCAGATTTAACAACAGGTAACTCTTACATAGCGATTTCTGTGTGCTAGGCATTGTTTTATGACCTTTCCTCACAACAACCCATGAAGTTACTATCCCTGATTTACCAGGGAGGAAGCTAAAAGTTCAGAAGGGTGATACAATTCATGAGGGGCAGAGATTCCCGTCCAGGCAGTCTGGCTCTGAGTTCACATTCTTAGCCACCATAATATATACTGTAGCCAACCCCTTTCCATTGCTGATTGCAATCCCTTATGTTATGGGTCAAGCAACTGACATAAGCTCTGTGATTCAACTGTATTCTGTAAGACTCGCACCTGCATAGAACATTTTCTTTTTTAAAGATTTTATTTATTTATTCATGAGAGATAGAGAGAGAGAGGCAGAGAAACAGGCAGAGGGAGGAGCAGGCTCCATGCAGGGAGCCGGACGTGGGACTCGATCCCAGGTCCCTGTGTTTACACCCCGGACTGAAGGCAGTGCTAAACCACCAAGCCACCCAGGCTGCCCCCCGCATAGAACACTTTTGTAGAGCACTTCACCTTAACCGTGTGAGCTACAGAGTCATGAACAGGACAGGAGCATGAACTCATCTGATGAAAGGAGAAAAAAGGACAAAATCAGGACTCAGGAATTTGGTCTTTAATGAAACATCTCTGGCCTTTTTATTTTGCTCTAGCATGAAAGGTTTACTCAAGAGCCATCACAATACACAGAACAGTGAAGCCAGATGAGGGAGTCTTCAGCTTGTGGAGGACTCGTTCTTTCTCCCATGCTGGAATGAAGCATTCTTTCACAAAATAGTTTCAGAGCAGGTGCCAACAAACTATGGCTCCTGCATCAAATCCTACCCATTTCTTCTACATAAAGTTTTATTAGAATGTAGCCAGGTTTATTCTTTGATGTTTGGTCTATGGCTAGTGTCACACTACAACAGCAGATCTGAGTAGATGCAAAACAGACCTGATGGCTCACACAGCCACCTTTCTAGCCGTTTGCAGAAAAACTGCTGATCCTGGCTCTCCACTCGAGGCCGGACTTTCTACATATCAATATGGCACAGGTGATCATCTCATGCCCTGACCTAGGGAAGGAAGAACACCATGGCCCCTTGGGTGTTTGCTATGGGAGATGTGAAATAGGATGTCTATAAGAGAAACCAAAAGGAAA
The DNA here is from genome assembly GCF_048418805.1 of Vulpes vulpes. Classification (NCBI taxonomy): domain Eukaryota; kingdom Metazoa; phylum Chordata; class Mammalia; order Carnivora; family Canidae; genus Vulpes; species Vulpes vulpes. The sequence continues at coordinate 80,117,952 of NC_132789.1, forward strand.
CAAATGTGGCCAGAATAGCATACTGCGAAGTGTGCTCTGAGGAATGTTAACCAATGTTTTGTGATAAAACGGTTCCAGGGTCAACTGGGAACTTCTCTGGTAAACAACCTTAAGCAGATTTCTCTACTGCGGGACTTCTCAGGACATTTAAAATGCCATTATGCTTGAGATTTCTCAGAAGGTGATATGGTTCACAGAATGTATTTTCCTCATGGAGCTATGTTCTTCAGAACATTCTTTGGGAAATGTTGAAATAAAAGAAGTATTTAGAATTATGCTTCCTGGGAGCTAGAAATGAAAACTATGTGAACTGTGGCTTCATAAGCATGTCTTTCTCTCAGCAAGGAAAGAGAATGAAGAAGAAATAAAAAGAGCCAGGGTGAGAAAAAAGAAAGAGAGAGAGAGAGAGAAGAAAGAAAGAAAGAAAGAGAAGAAAGAAAGAAAGGAAAGAAAGAAAGAAAGAAAGAAAGAAAGAAAGAAAGAAAGAAAGAAAGAGTGTTTGAAGGGAAGAAGGAAGGAAGCAGAGCCCTGGAGAAATACTGTATGAGGATATGAAGAACACCTGGGTGATGGCACCATCAGAGGGAACAGTGTATCAAACGCTGGGTACCACCCAACGCAGAATGTGTGGCCACTGCCAACATCACCATGGTCATCATCAGCACTACCAGAGAAGCTAACCTTCCCTGGGGTCTCGCCACTCTGTAGATTCTGTGTATGTCCTTTACATCTACAATGTCACTTAATTACCTTTTTACAGATGAGAAAACAGAGGCACAGACAAGTAAGTAGTCAGAGTCAAAGCTTATAAAGTTTGTAAGTGGCAACGCATAGATGCAACTCTGTGATACGGGCCCAGAGCCCATGTTCTGCCGTGGCACAGCATTGCTCTGCTTGCACCTCACTTGCCTGGGGCCGCAAGCCCACCAGGCAACACAAGAAGGATTCTGTACAGAAATGTGATACGAAGCCATTTGGAGGAAAAGACAAAATAAGCCAACCCCTGTCACGTTGGATAACCAACCACGCAGGGAGCCAAACAGTTAGAGGACTGATTTCTTCCCCCCATAGGACAGCCAGATGTTTCGACAATATCATGTTTTCTTCCTCTTTCTCTTTCTACTCGTGTTAACTATTCCTTTTTAACTCTTATCATAAGTTATCTATCAGGCTTATCCAAAGTACTACATTTGCTTATAAAGTGAATATAAGATAGTCTTTGAATGTTAAAAAAGCATTTTCAAACCAAACACTATAACTACTGTATAAGCCTCATTTAGATTCCCACAACTACCAATTTATTTTTATTTTTATTTTATTTTTTTTTTTTAGGATGACGGCCCACATAACAGCTTTCTTTGACAGATTCTGAAAACATGAATCACAGCTCAAGTAAATCTTTTGTGGCTCAGAAACATACCTACATTTAAATACTAGCATTATCCAGGTCCTAGCTAACCACTGACTTCCATGCCTAAAATATGATGAACATAGTAAATCACACTGGGCAGGGGAGTTAAACCCAGGTCTGGAAAAGCAGTCCAGTCCAGCATGTGAAAAATTTGCACAGAGTAGCCTGGATTTGCTCCAATGGCAAAAAAAAAAAAAAAAAAAAAAAAAAAAAAAAAAAAAAAGAAAGAAAGAAAGAAAAAAAGAAAGATGGTTGCCTCGGCCTGGGCCAAGACTGCAAAACATTGACTGGGAGCTCCTGAAGGCGAAGCTGGTGTGGGACAGTCTGCCTCTGCTCCTCGAGCCTATAGCAAACCAAAGGGCCAGGGCAGGGGCCCAGGTCAATGCAAAGACCGCCACGCTGCTCACCCATGTCCGTTTACCTGGTGCAGGTGAAGGCAGGGCTGTGAGCTCCTCCGTCCGGAAGAGCCGTGTGGCAGTGTGATCCTGGCCTCCTAGCCTCCCCGGCGGCCTGGGCTGCTGCCCTGCACGCTGCTTCCGCGGCTTCTAAGGTCCCATTGGAGAGCCCCATGGGTTGGGGAGCCCCACCGCTAGGATCGGTTTCCAAGAGGGTGTGCCTCCCCTGCCCCCGACCCGCCCTCCCCCCCCCCGCCCCCCTTTACGCCTTTGCTTGCGTTGACTTTGGAGAGGCTCGGGTTTCTTCCACTCCTGCGCTGGCTGCTGGGGTGAGGCGGCCCCTGAAACCACTTCCAGATGTGCCCGCAGGCTGGCTGGCTCGGCCGGACTTCCTCTCACATCCTCCTCTGGCAGTCTGGGTGCAAATCAGCTCAAAAACAAGGCAGCTCTGGAGGAAAGGATTCAAAGCTGGAGAAGAGCAAATGCTTGGAGGGTGAATTTCCACCACACATTGGGTCTAAGTAAACTTTGGAAAAGCAGAAATGGAAAAATTAAGTTCATACTGATTTTAAGAATCTCATCATAGCCACTAGTTTCTCCTCAAATCTCCCAGTCATTAAAATGCTGTGGTCCCCAAATTAAAGCCCAGATAACAGCTCTCATCTCATTTCACCAAGGCAATGATAACAATAGAATTTTTAAGGTGGTTTTGAGCCAGAACATGAAAAGGAATCAGTCAGGGAATGAACCCCACCCAGCTCTGGGCTGTTCTGTTTCTGCTATTGATTCTCAGAAACCCAGGAAATGGTGCCAGCACATTGCCTGGGATCATGGAATTTATTTCTGCAACCTCTCTCTTAACTCCTATAAGGAAATGAGGATCCCTCTGCTCACTGGCTTTTTCTAAAGTGGTGTTTCCCAATAGAAATATAATGCAGGCCACTCTGTAATTTTAAATTTTCTAGTAGTCATTTTAAGATAAGTACAAAGAGGGATCCCTGGGTGGCGCAGCGGTTTAGCGCCTGCCTTTGGCCCCGGGGCGCGATCCTGGAGACCTGGGATCGAATCCCACGTCGGGCTCCTGGTGCATGGAGCCTGCTTCTCCCTCTGCCTGTGTCTCTCTCTGCCTCTCTCTCTCTCTCTCTGTGACTATCATAAATAAATAAAAATTAAAAAAAAAAAAGATAAGTACAAAGATAAGTACCTAGCTGGCTCTGTCAGAAGAGCATTCAGGTTATGAGTTTGAGCCCCACATAGGGTACAGAGATTACTGAAATAAATAAATAGATAAATTTTTGAAGAGCGAGGGGGAGAGAGGGAGAGAAGGAGAGGAAGACAGAGAGAGAGAGAGAGAGAGAATGAGAATAACTCTGCACCAGGCACTGGGCTGAGCATTAAATTAAAAAAAAAAAAAGGTCTAAAGAGGTAAAATTAATTTTAATGATATATTTTACTTAACCCAATATATACAAAATATTATTTCAACATGGAATTAATACAAAATATTATAACAAGATATTTTACATTCTTTTTTGTATTAAGTCTGGTGTGTGTCTTACATTTGTGGAAATCTGGTGTGTGTCTTACATTTGTGGCACATCTCAATTCAAACACTAAATTTCATCAGAAACAACTGGTATGTATTTATATTTCATATAATTTACAGATTAACAATTAGGCTCACATACTCAGGTTGTTCCAAGCATACTTAAAAGCTTTCCAATAACTGAATCAAGTATCAGTTTTTCAACCTAAATTCATTAACATGAAGTACAATTTAAAAGTCAGTTCCTGGGCAGCCCGGGTGGCTCAGCAGTTTAGCACTACCTTCAGCCCAGGGCATGATCCTGGAGTCCCAGGATTGAGTCCCCCGTCAGGCTCCCTGCATGGAACCTGCTTCTTACCTCTGCCTGTGTCTTTGAGCCTCTCTCTCTCTCTCACGAATAAATAAAGTTTTAAATAAATAAATAAATGAAAAGTCAGTTCCTTGGTTGCACTAGTCACCTATTACATGCAGAGCAGCAGTATGAGTAGTGGCCACTGTACTGGACGGTGCAGCTCTAAAGGGTGGGTTGATTGTTTTTTTCAGACTTGAACTTGGAGAGTGGGAATGTCTGAATACCTTCCCTTTGTACAGGACTTTGAACACTGACAAAGCATCTTCACATTTTCTATTTCATTTTCTTCTTATAACATTCCCATAAGGTAGGCTGAACAGAGATGTTGTTCACCAATTTGCAGATCAGCAAATTGAGGTCTTGGGCATGTTAAAGTCCTAAGTTCCAAAGTAAGATGGTGGATAAAGCCAGGACTGGAATTCCTCTCAGTAGGTCTCTCACCCTTTTCTCCCTTGAGGCACATGATTCAAAAATGAGGATTTTTGGCTGCAACTCTAAGGGTTAAACTGCATTCAGGGCTTTCGCATTCTTCAGTATCCAGTCAGGGTGCAGATGGAGTTGTCTGTTGCCCTGGTGGTGTTCCCTCACATACTCCTATCCTAAGGCCCTCATACGATCCAGCAAGAATGCCGTTTTTCTTTGGAGCAGGCTTGATATTATGCTATTCTTCTTTTCTCTTTACTTCCAGGAGGTGTGCTGTATCTTAAAGCACAACTTTACTCAACGTTTGAGCTAACAGACATGGTTGTGAAGTATTCATCTTTGGTTGCAGCAGGGGCACCTGACACATGGATAGCATGCAGGAAGTGAGAAGGCCCAGCAGCAGCACAGACAACTGTACCCTGAGCACTCCTGCTCCAGTCCTCCTGGCCCTCACGTGAGCAAAAATACCACCACTTCTTGGCTCAGGGCTTGCTGCTACCCTTCCAGAATCATGTGCTATCAGGAGCGGCAGGACGGTCAGTCAGATATGTCCCAAAGTATCATTGGGGGAAAGCCCTCAAGCTGACCCCTGTCTACTCCAGTTTCCTCCAAAGGCTGGGGCTCCCCTCCCACCACCTTTGCATCTCTCATCCACCTAGCAGAATGCCTGACCCAGTGTGAGACCCAGTAGCTAAGTAGGTTCAGAGAGGATGACAACCAAAGTACTCCAGAGGGGGGCTCACAACTGAAATGGTTCTGTTGTTTTCATAGACTCTGCTTGCTATTCATATTGGCTTCCATCTGGACCTAAATCTCTCTGCTCACTGTTCTTTGTACACTTTCTCTTTGATGCCCTACTGTCTCCAACTGGGGATTCTCTCTCCTTTATTTCTAGTGGACCATGTCCTGAGGATGCAAGAGGCTTATTACCTATGACCTAGATTTCTGCATTGTGGGCACATGTATCCTTTTCTGGGGAAGAAAAGAGGAGAAAAGAAAGAGACAGGTTTTAAGGGATACTCCGGTAAGTGCAGTGGCTGCCAGCATGGGCTCTGGGGATGGACAGACCCGACTGTTAGCTCAGATGTTATACTGCACACATCACTCAGAATCTCACCTGTGGTTTCCTCAGCTGTAGTGTCAGGAGCCTCCTAGTGAGCACTGAGTAAGGGAAGTACATGGAAGTCATCACAGTCATCCCTCCTTGTCTTCCGGGAGTCTGCTCCCAGACCCCCAGGGGGTGCATGAAACCATGGAGAGTTCCAAAACTCTATGTATACTATTGTTTTTGCTATACATATAAACCTACAGTAAGGGGTGATCTATGCATTAGGCACAGAAATTAACAACCATAATGATAAAGTTGAACAATTATAACAATATACTGTAAGAAAAGCTATGTGAATGTAGTTTCTCTCTCTCTCTCAAAAGATCTTATTGTACTGTTCTCACCCTTCTTGTGATGATGTGAGATGACAAAATGCCTGCGTGATGACATGAAGTGGACAAAGTGACACGAATGACGCCGGCATTATGACGCAGTGTTCGGCTACATCGTCTTCTGACCATCCATTGTCAGAAGGCAGATATTCCACTTCCTGACTATGGCTGACCAAGGGTAACAGAATCCTCAGAAGCGAAACTGCCAAAAAGGGCGGGGGGGGGGGGGTACTACTGTATTTTTACTGTTGGATGAAGACAACCCTCTTCAAGGTATAAACTAGGAAAAGGAATTATAACAGTAAGTTATTTGTAACTTTTTCTTAAAAAGTCCAAAAGAGTGATATGATGTTGCGAACGCCACCAGTAGCCTACTTAATAACCCTCTCTGCTTCCTCCTTTGAAATAGAAACACTCTTTCGTGTGGGGGCAGCAATTTCCCAGTTAAAAACACTTACCTCCTCAGACATCCTGCATCTAGGGTGGCACATGAGCAGAAAGAAGTCAGCCATCTGTGACTTCCTAAAAAGCTATTGTGTTCCTGGCAAAGAGCCGTTAGGGGCTTCTTGCCATTTCTTCCTGTCTGAAATCCAACCTTGATGCCTGGAGGTGAACTCTCCATCTTGCAGCTCTGGAGATAAAAGGTCCACACTGTACTTCTGCACATGGCCACACCAGCCATGCACAGATTAGTGTTGAACTGTCAGGGTCCTGGCAGGATACAGATGGCTCACTCCAGAAGGTTAATGGTGGAGACTCTGAAAAAAGGCACTATTTGAAAAGGTCAGTATTAAGGAAACACAGTAGCGTGGAATTAGCAACTGCAGGAATTAGCAGGTTGTAACCTGGAAGGATAAGGCAAGGGAGTGGCTACTAGGACTGGGAAAGTAGGTACATGGACAAGGCTACCCAACAGGAGCAGCCTGTGTTGACTAACAAAAGGGACCAGGGGACTAGTTACCCTAAGTTACCTCCAATCTCCTGTTAGTGGTGCCTTCCACTGGCTAAACCATACTGGAAGTCAGAGAGCAGGGGAGCTCAAGAGACATAATATCTTTAAGTCAGCCTCTCAGGGCTGTTCAACATGTTCAGTGAACATGTTGAAGAAGATTGGAGGGTGGATCTGTATAAGCAAATAGGAAATACCCTTGCACAACGTGCACAGGGTCCCCTGGTAGCCCTGCGCGTGTTAAGGAGGGCAGAGCAAGAACACAGGAGGAGCCTAATTCCCTGCTGGCACTGGGAGTCACCAGAGCAGCAATGAACTAAGTATTCTGAAACACCTAACCATGTGAGGAAAACAAACCATCACGTGGGCATGTCACTCTGGTCAGATTTCAGTTGTGTGTCTGAGTGCAGTTCTATGGGATTTATATGCATCTTCTTTTTGTGGTATCATCAGCTGACACGATGTATATCTGAGTTTATTTTTTTATTAGTTGAGAGTCAAATGTTCATCCTTACTTCTTACCCAATAGGCCTGCCTTGGCTGAGTGTACTACTTTGTAGATAAGACCTTAGATAAAATCTATTAAGGCTGATAAATGGACTAGAAGTAAGGAAGCAGCTTAGTATAGCAGCAATGAATCACTACACTGGGTCTGGCTGATGGCCTCGATTATCGCCTCGTCTTTCAGGGCTGGGCTCCAAGATCACCCACCTGGGGTAGGACGTATAACTAGAGGAGCCTCAGTTCCTCTCTTTTTCCTGATGGGACTCAATGACTGGTCATCTTTTCGTCCCATGCTGAGGCGCTCAGGACTCTTTCCTGCTACCCCCTAAGCTGCAGCAGTTGTGCCTGCACCTGCCTCTCTACCTGTTGGCCCTCTTTCTCACTCCAATGAAGTATTTTTCTTCCTTGATTCTGAGTTCCCTGTTTTGGGAACTGATGTAGGCTCTCTCTGGCTTAGAGTCCTGGCTTGCTCTTGCCTGCTGCCTTTGCCATGCCTTGGCCACATCTCTAGCCAAGACACATGGCCAGAGCCCTGTGATCTGTGAATAGGCCTCTCAGACACCATCTGCTTCTTTTAACTCAGGAGCACTGCCTGCCCCACCTCTCTGCTGTTGAGTCCTGCCCCCCTGCCGCCACTCCCTAAAACTCCCTCCTAAACCTCTGCCAATAAGACCTTGGCCTGAATCCTTAGTTGAAACGAAGGTATCCCTTGGACATGGCAATTTACACTCTTGGCTGAAAACACAGCCGTCTGCCACCTCCCGGTACCAGCCTCTTCCTCTCCAGCCAACTCCTCAGTGGCTCAGAAGGAAGAGCAGAAACAATAGTGATGTAATGAGAACGACAAAGATGACACAGGTGAGATAGCCTACTACCTACTAAGTGCTAACTACCTGCCAGGCATCACCTCGTGCAGCCTAGCCCTGGCTTTGTGTGGCAACGGCACAAACACCAGTTTTCATGGTTCAGGTCAATGACATCAGGCCCTCTGCATAGTTCACAGTTTGCATCTGTTACCATAGTACATTAACAGTGAGTACTTGCCCAAGGACAAACTTTGCTGCTAGCTTTTAGTCCATGAAATTACTATGCAAATAACAGACCCAAATCCTGATCCATAACCAATCATGTCGCTTCCATCAGTTAGCCAGTGGTTGGTCACTGGACATTTGCTATTCGGTTTATGTACAAAGCATGTGGTCATGTCACCTCCTTAATTCCTGGTGATAAACTCTTGCGATGTTTACAAAAATGAATAATAGAGAGAATTGGCCAACAAAGATAATAGGGTAGCAAATAAACAAAAAGTGATAATGACTAGAGTGGAGTTCAAATCAAAGGTAAATGGAGGTAGAGAAGAAATAGCTGGCTGTGGGATGACACTGTCACCAGGCAATTCTGGACATGCAGCCAGAAGAATTGAGTAAAGGTAACTTTATGAACATGAATGCAGAAACTGGTTGTGTAGAAAAGGATGAAGATGTTCCCAGGGAAGAGACATGGATAAAAAATTCATCTTAAAGGAGCTCTCAAAGATATTTCACGACATTGAAAGTGCAAAGAATAAAATATGGGAAGCTAACCCAAAGCTGGAAAAGAGTATGACAATTTGTCAAGGCACAGAAAAGATGCTCATTCTGTACAGTAAGTTTTATGATGGTAAGGCAAGCACTACTCAAACTACTCTTGATAAGTTTTATTTCTTTTTTAAAGATTGTAGCTATTTATTTGAGAGAGATAGCAAGCGAGGGAGGGAGTCCGATGTGGGACTCGATCCCAGGACCCCAGGATCATGACCTGAGCTAAAGGCAGACACTCAACCAAGTGAGCCCCCAAGGTGCCCCACTCTTGATAAGTTTTAAACAAACAAAAGTCCAAAAAACCCAAAAATGTAACTCTCAATGTTTCTAATGATTCAAATTATAGTAAAGTAAATAAATACTAGGTCTACTAATTTTATCATTTCCCTAGGCATTTAAAACCAACAGTAAGAGTATTAAATACTTTTATGAAAATGTTTAAAGATCACAGCACAGGGGTGCCTAGGTGGCTCAGTGAGTTAAGCATCTGCCTTGAGCTCAGGCTGTGATCTTAGAGCCCTGGGATTGAGCCCCACATCTGGCTTCCTGCAGAGCAAGGAAATCTGCTCCCTTCCCCATCCCCCACTCATGCTCTCTCTCTCTCAAACAAATAAATAAAATCTTAAAAAAAAAAATAAAAATCACAGCACAATTGCAATCTTTCCCATTGAGATTTAAGATCCCTTTGCAACTTATATGGTCATTTTACAGAACTACACTACTGGTGCGCCTGCATGGCTCAGTCAGTTGGGTGTTTGACTCTTGGTTTTGGTTCAAGTTTTGATCTCATGGGCTATGGGATGGAGCCCCACACCAGGCTCCAAGATCTGAGCTTAAGTGGGGGAGTTTGCTTAGAGGTTCTCTCCCTCTGCCCCTCCCCTTACTCTCTCTCTCTCAAATAAATAAAATCTTAAAAAAAAAAAAATACAATAGCCAAACTGTGGAAGGAGCCTCGGTGTCCATCGAAAGATGAATGGATAAAGAAGCTGTGGTCTATGTATACAAAGGAATATTCCTCAGCCATTAGAAATGACAAATACCCACCATTTGCTTCAACATGGATGGAACTGGAGGGTATTATGCTGAGTGAAATAAGTCAATCGGAGAAGGACAAACATTGTATGTTCTCATTCATTTGGGGAATATAAATAATAGTGAAAGGGAATATAAGGGAAGGGAGAAGAAATGTGTGGGAAATATCAGAAAGGGAGACAGAACATAAAGACTCCTAACTCTGGGAAATGAACTAGGGGTGGTGGAAGGGGAGGAGGGTGGGGGGTGGGGGTGAATGGGTGACAGGCACTGAGGGGGGCATTGACGGGATGAGCACTGGGTGTTATTCTGTATGTTGGTAAATTGAACACCAATAAAAAATAAATTTATTAAAAAATAAATAAATAAATAAATAAAACAAACTATATTCTATGAAAAAAATAAAATGCAAGGATGAAAAATGAAAAAAAAAATAAATAAAGAGCTACACTACCATGCAAACCAAGGACTGCTTGTACTTTACATATGCTATCTCATTTGGTCTGCAAAACAACTTTAATAGATGCTATTATTATCCCCATCTTATAGACAAAGAATCTGAGACTCAAAGAGGATAAATAATTTGACCAAGACCACACGGCTAGTAAATGGCTACCTCCACTGAATTCTAAATCCCATGATCTTAATTCCTGCTATGTGGCAAGTCCAGATACATGATGGGTGTTTGATATGGGAGAGCAGGAGTGAAGGAGAAAAAGTAGCGTGGGATGAAGGGACCTTCTCTAAGGGAATCTTGAAAGGCTAGAGCAGCACCATCCACTAGAGCTTTCTGTTTTCCACGTACACTTACACAATAGAAATAATTATGTAATCTAGAATCTATAGCACAGAAATACAATATATTAACCCTTGTGCATATGTAAATCTTTTTTTTAATAAATTAATTTTTATTGGTGTTCAATTTACCAACATACAGAATAACACCCAGTGCTCATCCCGTCAAGTGCCCACCTCAGTGCCCGTCACTCATTCCTCCCCATTCCCCCGCCCTCCTCCCCTTCCACCACCCCTAGTTCGTTTCTCAGAGTTAGGAGTCTTTATGTTCTGTCTCCCTTTCTGATATTTCCCACACATTTCTTCTCCCTTCCTTTATATTCCCTTTCACTATTATTTATATTCCCCAAATGAATGAGAACATACACTGTTTGTCCTTCTCTGATTGACTTACTGCACTCAGCATAATACCCTCCAGTTCCATCCACGTTGAAGCTAATGGTGGCTATTTGTCGTTTCTAATGGCTGAGTAATATTCCATTGTATACATAAACCACATCTTCTTTATCCATTCATCTTTCGATGGACACCGAGGCTCCTTCCACAGTTTGGCTATTGTGGCCATTGCTGATAGAAACATCGGGGTGCAGGTGTCCCGGCGTTTCATTGCATCTGCATCTTTGGGGTAAATCCCCAACAGTGCAATTGCTGGGTCGTAGGGCAGGTCTATTTTTAACTCTTTGAGGAACCTCCACACAGTTTTCCAGAGTGGCTGCACCAGTTCACATTCCCACCAACAGTGTAAGAGGGTTCCCTTTTCTCCGCATCCCCTCCAACATTTGTTGTTTCCTGCCTTGTTAATTTTCCCCATTCTCACTGGTGTGAGGTGGTATCTCATTGTGGTTTTGATTTGTATTTCCCTGATGGCAAGTGATGCAGAGCATTTTCTCATGTGCATGTTGGCCATGTCCATGTCTTCCTCTGTGAGATTTCTCTTCATGTCTTTTGCCCATTTCATGATTGGATTGTTTGTTTCTTTGGTGTTGAGTTTAATAAGTTCTTTATAGATTTTGGAAACTAGCCCTTTATCTGATACGTCATTTGCAAATATCTTCTCCCATTCTGTAGGTTGTCTTTTAGTTTTGTTGACTGTATCCTTTGCTGTGCAAAAGCTTCTTATCTTGATGAAGTCCCAATAGTTCATTTTTGCTTTTGTTTCTTTTGCCTTTGTGGATGTATCTTGCAAGAAGTTATGTGGCCGAGTTCAAAGAGGGTGTTGCCTGTGTTCTCCTCTAGGATTTTGATGGAATCTTGTCTCACATTTAGATCTCTCATCCATTTTGAGTTTATCTTTGTGTATGGTGAAAGAGAGTGGTCCAGTTTCATTCTTCTGCATGTGGATGTCCAATTTTCCCAACACCATTTATTGAAGAGACTGTCTTTCTTCCAATGGATAGTCTTTCCTCCTTTATCGAATATTAGTTGACCATAAAGTTCAGGGTCCACTTCTGGGTTCTCTATTTTGTTCCATTGATCTCTGTGTCTGTTTTTGTGCCAGTACCACACTGTCTTGATGACCACAGCTTTGTAGTACAACCTGAAATCTGGCATTGTCATGCCCCCAGCTATGGTTTTCTTTTTAAAATTCCCCTGGCTATTCGGGGTCTTTACTGATTCCATACAAATCTTAAAATAATTTGTTCTAACTCTCTGAAGAAAGTCCATGGTATTTTGATAGGGATTGCATTAAACGTGTAAATTGCCCTGGGTAACATTGACATTTTCACAATATTAATTCTGCCAATCCATGAGCATGGAATATTTTTCCATCTCTTTGTGTCTTCCTCAATTTCTTTCAGAAGTGTTCTATAGTTTTTAGGGTATAGATCCTTTACCTCTTTGGTTAGGTTTATTCCTAGGTATCTTACGCTTTTGGGTGCAATTGTAAATGGGATTGACTCCTTAATTTCTCTTTCTTCAGTCTCATTGTTAGTGTATAGAAATGCCATTGATTTCTGGGCATAGATTTTGTATCCTGCCATGCTACCAAATTGCTGTATGAGTTCTAGCAATCTTGGGGTGGAGGCTTTTGGGTTTTCTATGTAGAGTATCATGTCATCGGCGAAGAGGGAGAGTTTGACTTCTTCTTTGCCAATTTGAATGCCTTTAATGTCTTTTTGTTGTCTGATTGCTGAGGCGAGGACTTCCAGTACTATGTTGAATAGCAGTGGTGCGAGTGGACATCCCTGTCTTGTTCCTGATCTTAGGGGAAAGGCTCCCAGTCCTTCCCCATTGAGAATGATATTTGCTGTGGGCTTTTCGTAGATGTCTTTTAAGATGTCGAAGAAAGTTCCCTCTATCCCAACACTCTGAAGTGTTTTGATCAGGAATGGATGCTGTATTTTGTCAAATGCTTTCTCTGCATCTAATGAGAGGATCATATGGTTCTTGGTTTTTCTCTTGCTGATATGATGAATCACATTGGTTGTTTTACGAGTGTTGAACCAGCCTTGTGTCCCGGGGATAAATCCTACTTGGTCATGGTGAATAATTTTCTTAATGTGTTGTTGGATCCTATTGGCTAGTATGCATATGTAAATCTATGTGTACTTCTGAATCCACCTTTCCTTGATCCTTCAGGATCTTGCTCCAACAAGTGTGAATTCTCCTCCAGGTAGGCCTCGTTGTTTAGCTCAAGTAACTCTCATTTCCAACCTTATTCTCCCTTCCCTCCTTCTTATTATTGAGGCTGAAAACAAACAAACACAACTACTTTCCCAGACTTCTGTAGCCACCCTCCTGAAGATGAACCCCAATGTCTGTTCTCCTTTCTCTGTAGCAGAAACTTGAACATTAGCTGGGGACATGGCCATTCTAAATAAAAACATGTCCCATACTTTCTTTCTTTTTTAAAGATTTTATTTATTTATTCCTGAGAGACAGAGAAAGAGAGGCAGAGACACAGGCAGACGGAGAAGTAGGCTCCCTGCGGGGAACCCAATGTGGGACTCGATCCTGGGACCCCAGGATCATGCCCTGAGCCGAAGGCAGATGCTCAACCACTGAGCCACTCAGATGCCCTGTCCCAGACTTTCTTCAACTAACTGTGGCCTTGTGACTAACTTCTGGCTAATGGGATGTAAACAGAAATAATATATATAATTCCAGAATGTGTTCTGGAGAAGGGAACATTCTTTTCCCTTACTCTTTCCTGTTGGCTGGAATGTAGATGCAATAGTTAGAGCTGAAGCAGCCATCTCAGACCATGAGTTGGAAAGAGGAAATTTTTTTAAAAGATTTATTTATTTACTCCTGAGAGGCACAGAGAGAGAGGCAGAGACACAGGCAGAGGGAGAAGCAGGCTCCATACAGGGAGCCGGACGTGGGACTGGATCCCAGGTCTCCAGGATCACGCCCTGGGCTGAAGGCTGCGCTAAACCACTGAGCCACCTGGTCTGCCTGGCTTTTACTTTGATAACCACTTCCACTTCTGTGAAATTCCTTTCACCTGTGGCTTCTTAATCTCACCTGCTTCCCTTTCAACCTCTCTGGCTCCTCATTCTCTGTTTCTTTCATTAGTGCCTCCTTCTGTTTTTACCTCTTAAGTGTTGGGTTCTTCAGGGTGCTCTTCTGCCTCACTCTTCTCTTTCTACATTCTCCTCCTAGGTGGTAACTTCCATTCCTAGAGTTTCAAAGATTGAGAATCAGAGACCTATTCTAAATTCCTCACTAAGGGGGATCCCTGGGTGGCGCAGCGGTTTAGCGCCTGCCTTTGGCCCAGGGCACGATCCTGGAGACCCGGGATCGAGTCCCACGTCAGGCTCCCAGTGTATGGAGCCTGCTTCTCCCTCTGCCTATGTCTCTGCCTCTCTCTCTCTCTCTCTCTCTCTCTCTCACTGTGTGCCTATCATAAATAAGTAAATTCCTCACTAAGCAGAATTAAGCCAAAGCTGCTGTGGTAAAATAGCATCGCCCTCCGCCCCTCTTTTTTTAAAAGAATTTATTTACTTATTCATGAGAGACAGAGAGAGGCAGAGACACAGGCAGAGGGAGAAGCAGGCTCCCTGCAGGGAGCCCGATGTGGGACCCGGGACTCCAGAATCATGCCCTGGGCCAAAGGCAGATGCTCAATCACTGAGCCACCCAGGTGTCCCTGGATCCATCCTTTCTTTTTTTTATTTTTATTTTTATTTATTATTTATTTATTTATGATAGTCACAGAGAGAGAGGCAGAGACACAGGCAGAGGGAGAGGGAGAAGAAGCAGGCTCCATGCACCAGGAGCCCCATGTGGGATTCGATCCCGGGTCTCCAGGATCGCACCCTGGGCCAAAGGCAGGTGCTAAACCGCTGCGCCACCCAGGAATCCCTGGATCCATCCTTTCTAACGGAAACATTTATCTTTGTGACAAAGAAGCATTAATACATAAATATTCATAGACTCCTTTGTTTCCAGCCATCTTCCCTCTCTTTTCCAAAATTCTCTTTGACCATATTGCAAAATTGGGGTAATCAGTGACAGGATGAACTTGAGAAGCAGCAGCTGAAAGAACAGTGAGAATTGGGCACCTGGGTGGCTCAGTAGTTGAGCATCTGCCTTTGGCTCAGGGCATGATCCTGGGATCTAGTCCTACATCTGGTTCCCTGCAGGGAACCTGCTTCTCCCTCTGCCTATGTCTCTGCCTCTCTCTGTGTCCCTTATGAATAAATAAATCTAAACATATATATAAATAAAAATTAAAAAGGTAGAGAATCACTTCTGAAAGGAAAAGTTTAGAGGGATGAGGAGGTGGAGAGGCAGGCTCATGGCTGAGGGAGCTGGGGTACAGGGGATGATACAGCCATAGCAGAGAAATTGCAAATGATAAGAGTTGAGGAATTTTAGGAAATTTGCTGTATGTTGTGTGTATTTCCTCTCCCGTACCTTCTTAAGAGTGTGAGATAGATTTAAATTGCTTTCAAAAAAATTTTTTTTCTTCTGGAATTGTTTCTCTTCGAGTGTCTTTATAGGACCAGATGATAAGGCAGCTGTTAGCCCTACCAGAATTACATATATGACTGTGAGCAGAGGAGCCTTGTGTTTGATTCCTGGTCCCAATCTGCTTCTGCTGTGTCCATGGGAGAACTAGTCTACGTCTCTGTGCCTCACTCCCCCGGGCACGATGGGGAGACACCAGCATCCACGTCACTGGAGTGTTGGGATTATCACGACTTATACACACGGCGAGGAGGGCAGCGTTCGGCGACGGCAGACGTCCGCCAGCAACCAAACCACAGCTTCCCGCCTGCTGAAACAAACAAACAAACAAACAAAACGCCTTTCGCGGCGGGCTGTTGCTAAACTTCCTGGCACGACTCCCAACACAGCGTCCAGGGTCTGATGTGCCTCAGCAGGGTCAGCTCCGAGCGTCCCGAGGCGCGGGCGCCGGGCCCCCTTTGCAGTCCTGCCTCCTCGTCCCTCCCGTCCATTCGCCGGCGTCCTCGGCGCCCGCGGCCCAGGCTCTCGGCCTCCTCCCCGCGCTCCCGGTACTCCGAACCTCCACAAGAAGCGGTTCTCCCCGCGGCGCTGTAGCTGTTCCGGGGCTGACTGGCCCGCACATCCTCGGTGCTCAGTTAAAGTGGCCGTAAGGGAAAACGCTGAACCTTCTCCAGCAATACGACCCGGGGGGCCCTGGGTGGGGAGGGGAGACTCGGTTGGTCGAGGCTTTACACCCGAAGGCCCGTGGCCAAAGGCGCTCGGTCCGGACACCGCGCCCCGGGGTGAGGGCGAGGCGACCCTACCGGCACCCCGCGGCTCCGCGCCCCGGCGCCCGCGGTCACGTGACCCCGTCCCCGGCGCACAGCGGGAGGCGGGTCCCCGCCCGCCCCGGGAGCCGCGGCGCCGGAGCGGGCGCGGTGCATTGTGGGCAGAGGGGCGGGGGTTGGGAAAATGGCGGCTCCCAGCCTCCTCAACTGGAGGCGGGTTTCCTCCTTCACGGGGCCGGTCCCCCGCGCCCGGCACGGACACCGGGCCGTGGCCATCCGGGAACTGATGATCATCTTTGGAGGGGGCAATGAGGGCATTGCGGACGAGCTGCACGTCTACAACACGGGTAGGCGCGGCGGCCGCTCTACGGCCCCGCCTGTGGGAGCCGCGGAGGGGGAGGGGAGGCGAGGCGGCGGCCGAGGCCCTGACAGCTGTCACCGCCGGGTCACTGCCTCTTCGGGCGGGCAGCGGGGACTGCGGCTCAGCCGGGCGGCCGGGGTTCCGCAGCGTCCTGGGTGGCAGCTCCGTCTCCCCAGGGCCCGCGGGGTGGAACCGGGCCCAGAGCGGGGAGCGCCGGCCCTCAGGCGGGCCGCCCCGGACCCCCCCCCCCCCCCCCCGCCCAGGCCCTCGGGCGGACGTAGGCGAGGGAGAGACGGTTTCCACCCGCCTGGGCCTCTCCCCGAAGGCTCGCTCACTCCGGGGGCCGGGATCCCTCCCCTGTCAAAAACCCAAACCAACTCCAAACCCAAGCTGCTCTGGGCCTGTGTCGCCTTTGCCTGCGGTCTTTCCTTTGGAGGAAATGAATCAGGGCTGGGGGGGGGGGTGGCTGGGGGCCGGTGAGGCCTGGTACTTTCACCCCAAATACAACAGCGTATCTGGCAGGTGGGAGCCAAGATTTTTCCTCCACTGCTGACCCTCCTAACTGGCGGGGAAGTGGTTGGCGAGACCGGCGCCTGCTCCCTGCATAGGTTTGTGTGCTGAAGCTCAGCTGGGCGGCGCTCGCGGGAGGGGGCCTGTCCGCCTGAGCACCGCTGCAGTCACTAGTGCCTTCGAGGCCTCCGAGGCCTCCGGATCAAAGGAGGGTGGAATGTCATGCTCCCCAGCTTGTGGCCGGGCCAGCTATCAACAGGGAGCTGTTTCCTCGGTGTAAGGCTAATGGCCGAGTTTTGGGTCTATGTCATGATCAGTGACTTTGACCAAATAGCTTAATCATAGTGGTCATTTAAAGGTTAACGAAATAGTGCCGTAGGAGAAAGTTTATTTTTTTTTCCCCCCGTCTCCTCCTCTTGGCACTCTAATATATAGTTTAAAAGTTATTTGGCAATTCGGTATAGTGTAAAAATCCTGGCTTTGGAATAAGTTAGACCTGGTTTTAGTTTTGCTCTGCCAGTTGCCCAGGATCAGCGCTCAAGTTACCAGACTTAAACTTTTTTTTTTTTTAATTTTTATTTATTTATGATAGTCACAGAGAGAGAGAGAGAGAGAGGCAGAGACACAGGCAGAGGGAGAAGCAGGCTCCGTGCACCGGGAGCCCGACGTGGGACTCGATCCCGGGTCTCCAGGATCGCGCCCTGGGCCAAAGGCAGGCGCCAAACCGCTGCGCCCCACCCAGGGATCCCTAAAGTTACCAGACTTAAAATGTCAGATGTTCACTTGTAAAATGGAGATGATGATACTCAAAAAGTAGGATTTTGGTAAGAATTAAATTGTATAGGTCAGGATTGTTCAACAGCAGCACTATTGCCACTTGTAACCAGAGAATTGTTATCAGAGCGTGCACTGTACATTGTAAGATCTTGGGATCCCTGGATGGCTCATCAGGTTAGAGCCCGCCTTTGGCCCAGGGCCTGATCCTGGAGTCCAGGGATTGAGTCCCACATCGGGCTCCCCGCATGGAGCCTGCTTCTGCTCTCTCTCTCTCTCTCAATAAATACATAAAGCCTTTAAAAATAAAAAAAAAATAAAAAATAAATAAATAAATAAAAAAGATCTTTGGCACCATCTCTCGACTCTACCCACTAGCGTCTCTCCCCTCCCTCCAGAGAGACAACTACACATTTTTAGTTTGCTCCTGGGGGAAAAATCATCTCCAATCTCCAATAATCACTGATACAGATGATACATATAAAGTACATAGTCATAGTTTGTGATGACTTTATTATAATTGGTTTTAATTTTATTTTGGCAACTAGTTACAAATCAGTGGTTCCTACCAGCTGTTAGAGGAGACATCCCTCCAGGTTGCGCTGCCCATGGATTTGTCTGTGATGGTACCAGAATATTAGTATTTGGGGGAATGGTTGAATATGGAAGATACAGCAATGAGTTATATGAGTTGCAGGTAAGTGTATTTCAAATTTATTTCAATCTGTGGCTTTAATAATAATATTGCTCCTAATTCTTTGAAAGATCGCAAAATATTTCATTAACATATTTAAAATAGTATGAGCTTCACATTTTATAGTTTCAAAGAAAATGTTTCCACTGCACTAAAAAGTCAAAGTGTCTAATGTAAGTCTTTTTCTCCTACCCAGTGTAACAGTTGTAACATTAAGATATGTTACTTAGCATCAGTTATACATGTTACTGGTTTAGATTTTTTGTATCTTAGTGTCCTAGTTCTTCAATTTTAGCAGCAGCAGAAGCATTGGAGGGCTTGTGAAAACAGATCCCTGTGCCCTGCCCCCCAGAGTTTTTCTGAATGGGTATTGTCTGGTGTGGGGCCTCAACACTGGCATTCCTACCGAGTTCCCATGTGTTGCTGCTGGTCCCCAGACCATACTTTGAAAACCTCTGCCTTCGTTGTAGAGTTTGTTACCCTCAAACTAATAAACACTATTTTTTTTTTTACTGGCAAGACATACAAAAAAAAAAGGGTACAGTTTCACATATCCTTTATAAATGTGATTCTACTAAGCCACACTCAGAGCCCTCTCTGACAGCTGTGCATATGTTCATAGGGCTGCTATCATGAGCTGCTAATCGACAGATATAGGTGAATTATACCTACTTAAAAGCAAATAGTTTTGGTAATAGAGCCTCCATAGAGCATAAGTTTTGGAGTTTGGTTTATTAAATGATCTTTATTTATGCTTATTTAAAGGTTGAAATATATATTATCTATGGACTACCTAGTTTCAGAAAAGAGTATATAAATTTCATTTAATCTTCAAGTGATATATATTTAATTTTTCATGTGGTAAATATTTGGGAACTATTAGTGTTTATTATTATTTGCTTAGGTTTGCTGTTGAGGAAAGCTGTGAATATGAAAAACTAGACTGAATTCATTCATTCTTTCTTTCTCTCTTTCTTTCTTTTTTTCTTTCTTTCTCTTTTCTTTCTCTCTTGTGGAATTGGGGGGCAGAGAGGCAGAGAGAGGAAGAGAGAGAATCTCGAACAGACTCCAGGTCCAATGTGGAGCTCAATGCAATGCTGGGCTCGCTCTCATGTCCCTGAGATCATGACATGAGCCGAAATCCAGCGCTAACCACTTAACCGCTTAACCAACTGAGCCACCCAGGTGCCCCAGGAAGACTAGACTGAATTTCTATTGCAGTGTTTATTTTAGTTCCAGAAGTTACCTGTTTCCTTCTCATTTGTCCTCAGAATAGCTTATTGGAGCCTTCTGATTGGATTTTGATTAAAATATATTGATACGATGTTATACTATTGGCAATATAGGAATGCTTTCTTCATTTTATCTGATTGTGCTTTTTTTTAGGCAAGTCGTTGGTTATGGAAAAAAGTGAAACCCCACCCCCCTTCTTCTGGTTTACCTCCTTGCCCTCGGCTTGGACATAGCTTCTCTTTATATGGTAACAAATGCTATTTGTTTGGTGGTCTGGCAAATGAAAGTGAAGATTCAAACAATAATGTTCCCAGGTATGTTGATTCTTTTTCGAACCAAATGTTTAAGACTTAGATTAAGAAAATTTAATTTCTACCAGTTATTAAAAAGATAAAACTTAGCCTTTTGCATTTAAATCTAACAATAAACAAATTTGTGAGCAGTTGTGTTTTCCTTAGTCCCTGGAATGTGTGTTTTCATAACTATGCCTTTTCTAATCAGAAATCATCTTATTAAATGATATCAACATAATTGTTTATAGCAACCTATTTGTATATATTGAACCATAGTGTATTTTACTTGTCATAAATGATAATGAAAATAACAAATGATTATTTTCAAATTAGATGTCTCTGGGAATTTGGTGACAAAAATGTCACTATAAAATAAAGGCTATCATATCCACTTTTCATACAGGAAGTTGTTATGGTAGTTCACACAAGCAAATACTTTTTGAAACAATCCTCTCCCCCTTTTTCCAAACAGAACTAATCACTACCTCTTTTTGTATAGTGTTTTGATCACATTGTCATTTTGGCACTCAAGTTTTGGAGATTTAGAATCTGAAAGACTTTTCTAATTCACTACTTACCATGGGTGTCCTTTTGTGGATTTATTTTTATTTTTTAAAAACTAGTAATGAGTGTGACAACTGGGTGGCTCAGTCAGTTAAATGTGCAGCTCTTGATTTTGGCTCAGGTCATGATCTCAGGAGCATGAGATCCAGCCTCATGTTGGGCTGCAGGCTCAGTGCGGAGTCTGCTTGTCCTTTCCCTCTCCCACTACATCTCCCCATACATGTTCATGCACACTCTTGCTTGCTCTCATAAATAAACAAACAAACAAATAAATAAATAAAAATCTTAATAAATACTGATAATGAGCTTGATTATGCTTATCGGACATTTGCAATTCCTTTTATGAAATTGTTCATATCTTTATTTTTCCTTTTTGAATAGTTAAAACATAAACTTTATATGATAAAATTCATCCTTTTTATACATACAATTCTGTGATTTTAGTCAGTTCATTATGTTGTGTATCCATCACCATAATCCATAATTTTTCAAGTCTTCTATTTGCCTTTTTTAAAAAGTGTTTTCATTTTTGTTTTGTCAGGTTTGACAGTATTTTTCTTTAATTGCTTTGTGCTTTAGGAAGATTCTTCTACCCCAAAATTATTCAGTGCATTCATAGCTTTGTCTTTATGTTTAAAATATTAATATATTTAGAATATATCTTTGTGACTATTATGAGGATTTTTACTTTTTCTTCCTAATGGATTTCCAATTCTCTACCACCATTTATTAAATAAACCATTTATTTCTTCACTGAAGTCCCATCTCTATCATATCTTAATCCTCATATAAATGGGTCTTTTTCTAGGCTTTCTAGACCAGGGGTTATGAACTATGCTCTGTCTTTGTTAATAAAGCCTTATTGGAACACAGTCATTCCTATTCATTTACATGTTGTTTCTGGCTGCTTTCATATTAAAAGAGGAAAGTTGAGTAGTTGTGACTTGCATACTGTAAAATATTTACTGTCTGGCTTTTTACAAAAAAAATGTCAACTCTTGTTCAAGACTCTATTCTGTTTTATTAATATATTTACATTTCTGTCATTAATTGTGATGTTTGCTATAGGTTTCTAATATTTGCCTTTGATCAGATTAAGAAAGTTTTAAAAGATTTCTAGTTTTCTAATTAGTTTTTTTCTCTCTCATTTTAACCAAAGGCGGATGTTCATATTCATTTCTGACATGGAAATGAACTTACTTTTTCTTTTCTTTAGTCCATTGGTTGTGTGAATTATTAAGTTTTGAAATATAAGCCATCTTAAATTTGTAGTTAAACCCCAATTTGTTGGATTACAGTGTTATTTTCATACTTTGCTGAATTCATTTGCTAACATTTATATATTCTCTATAGTCTCTAGTGATTTTTCGTATATTGACTTTATTTAGGGTAGTGGTGTCCTATTCTAATCTGATTTGAGTATCAGAATTCTCTTATTCTCAGGAACACAGTCAGGGCTCTGTTCTGAGGTTTCAGGAAGCCTTCTATCTTATGCTTAAATAACACAATTTCTTGAATATTTAGTAGAAATTTCCCATAATTGAGATTGGTCTAATTTAGGAAGATGATCTTTGACTACCTTTTCAATATCTCTTATAGTTATTGATCTATTTAGATTTTCTACTTTCTTTTGAGTCATTTGGTAATTTATGTTTTCCTTGAAAAACACCCATTTTATTTAGATATTTATATTTATTGATAAAAATTAAAAGACAGTTTTCTGTATATTTTTAAAATCTCTATCTGTAGTCACAATCTCTTTTCTCATTTATAAATTTTGTTTTGTCTTTTCTCTAATCAGGCTCATAAGTGGTTTGGTGTTTTCAAAGAACCATTTTTCAGTTTTGTTAGTGATTTATTTTTATTTTTCACTTTTTTCTTTATTCCATTTCTTTAATTTTTTTTATAACTTCTTTTAAAAATTTTCTTTAAGATTTTATTTCTCTATTTGAGAGAGAGAGAGTGAGCACAAGAGCTCCCACCTGAGGGGGCAAGTGGGGCAAAGGAAGATGCACAGAAGCAGACTCCCTTGCTGAGCAGGGAGCTAGACGTGGTTGGGAGTGGGATGTGGTGGAGGTTCAATCCCAGGACCCAGGGATCATGACCTGAGCCAAAAGAAGACACTTAAGCGACGAGCCACCCAAGTGCCCCTCTTTTAAACTTTTAATAGTTTTGATGTTTTTTTCTAACTTTTTTCTAATTTCTAGTAATTTGAATGCCTATTCATATATTTTTTGTTTTATTTTCTATTAATTGCTACAAATTTTCCTCTGCTTATGGCTTTGGCCATATTCCATAGGTTTAGGTGTATAATACTCTTATTGTTACTACTTTTCATTAACTCTTTAACCCAAAAGTAATTTGACATAAATTTGTAAAACTTTCCAAAGGGAAAGTTTTGTTATTGTTGCTAATATGTAGTTTTATTATATTGTATTAAAAAATATGTGACCTGTTGGATTTCTCTTTTTTGGAGATTGTTTTTGTGGTGTATGTCAGTTTTTGTGATTACTCCATAGGTGTTCATAAAGATTTTAAGTTCCTGATTGATTGAGTACAAGGTTCTTTATTAAATCACTGTTTTACATTATTATTCAAAGCTTTTTTATTTTGTGAGTCTGGATTGTATCAGCTTCTGAATGACATGTTCAAACCTCCTAATATGATTGTGAATTTACTGTTTGTACCATCTATATCTACTTTTCAACCTGTGTGTATGATTTTGTTGTAGACTTATCTTTTGTAAATAGGAATAACCATTGATCACTATGAGCTAGTATAGCTTACTGGCTGGCATCCATTCTGATCTGTGTCAGTCTATGCCACATCAGTGGCATAGTATTAAAATAGTATTGTATTATCCTTGCTGTTAATTGGTTATAGCTGGTTTCAGGGTTCTTTTATTTTGTTTTCCTTATATACTTCATGCCCTTGAGAGAAGTGTTTTTTCTTACCTTTGTTTTTTGTTTTCCATTTATTCTGTTTGTTGTTGCTTCTCTACCTCCAACCCCCTGCCTTTTCCTGCATTTGCTGATTTTAAAAAATTAAAATGAGGTGAATATTTGTGTATGTATTTGTGTTTGTTTGTGTTATATACAACTTTTATTTCTCATTCTGTGAACTGTCAGTTTATGTCCTTTTATTTATCTGTTGTGTGATTGTTTGTAATCTTGATCTTGTAGGAACTTGTTACATTAAGAAAATTTTGCCTTTTTCTGTGATATGTACCAAATTTTTTTTTTACAGAGTGTCTTTCTTTTGACATTGTTTTATAATATTTTTCCCCTAACCATCTTATTAACTGCTTTCCATAGACTATGCTTTGGTTATGTTTCATTTTCCTTTTTCTTGATTTACTGTTTTTTTCTTCTAATGATTTGAAAGCTAAACATGCTAATTCCGTGCTTGCCTTAGTAGTTGCTCAGAAATTATCACATACATTTAAACTGAAAAGATCTTGTCATCTTTGAGAATAGATTAGTCTTTACTGTCTTTTGCTTATCCCCTTTTCCCATATGTTCCTTGTATTCTTGAGTCTTATTCCAGATTATAATAACTCTAAGAAGTTAATTTTTTGGTCAGTCTTTATTAATGATTATTTAGACCTCACAACCATACTTATAAGCATCAGTTTAAGCATATTACAAATTACTGGTTTCTTTGTACTACAATTTCTCTTATTTCAGTGTGTTCTTTCTTGGATTTCTTTTTATTTTTCTGGAATAATATCTAGAAAAATCATTTTCTCCCAAAACAATTTTATGGCTAAATTCTGAGTTTTTTTTTTTTTTTTTAAGATTTCTTTATTTATTTTGGGGGAGAGGGGCAGAAGGAGAGGGAGAGTCTAAAGCAGACTTGGTGCTGAGCAGGGAGCCCAACACAGACCCAATCCCATGACCCAGAGATCGTGACCTGAGCTGAAATTGAGAGTCAGACGCTTAACCAGTTGTGCCACCCAGGGACCCCTAAACTTTGAAACTTTATATGTCCTAAAGTGTTTTAATTTTGCCCTCATATTTGAGTAATAAATTGATAGGAAATATATTCCTGTAAAAGTTATTTTGCTCAAAACATTGGAAACATCCATGTCACAGATGAAAAAAAAATTTTTTTAATTTTAAATTTTACTTATTTTTCATGAGACAGGGAGAGAGAAAGAGAGACAAAGACACAGGCAGAGGGAGAAGCAAGCTCCATGCAGGGAGCCCGATGTGGGACTCGATCTGGGGTCTCCAGGATCACACCCTGGGCCGAAGGCGGCGCTAAACCGCTGCACCACCGGGGCTGCCCCACAGATGAAAAATTTAATGCCAGTTTCTAGAGTTTAAAAAAAAAAGCTACAGGGATCCCTGGGTGGCACAGCGGTTTGGCGCCTGCCTTTGGCCCAGGGCGCGATCCTGGAGACCCGGGATCGAATCCCACGTCGGGCTCCCGGTGCATGGAGCCTGCTTCTCCCTCTGCCTGTGTCTCTGGCTCTGTCTCTGCCTGTGTCTTTGGCTCTGTCTCTCCTTCTATCTCTCAAGAATAAATAAATAAAATCTTAAAAAAAAAATAAATAAAATAAAATTAAAAAAAGCTACGTAGAGCTTTGCTACATTATAGTGTGAATGTTTTAAAAGAAAAAAAGTTACAAAGGAACATTTGTAATATATCTCACTTATATATATGTGGATGTCGAAAGAGAGAGAGAGGTCAGAGGATATTTAGCAATTATTGCCAATAGTGATTGTCCTAGTTATCTAGTACCATGTAGTCAACTCCCCCAAAAGTTAGTGATGCAAAATGACAACAATTTATTATGTTCGGAGACTCTGCATTAAGCATTCAGACAGGACACAGCAGTGATGGCTAGGCCGAAGATGTAAAGGCCTAATGGTCACTCCCACATCTGGTGCCTCCACTGAGATGACTGAAGGCTGAACTGAACTGGGGCTGTCATCCTAGGACACTTCCACTCCACTTGCACATATTAACACCACTTGGTGTTTTTGTGGGAGTTGGACTTACGTGGTGCTTCAGGATCCCAAAACCAAGTGTCTAGAGTGAAGCTGCCTTCTGTGACCAAGCTTTGGAAGTCACCTAGTGTCATTTCACCATACTCTAGTTGAAGCAGTCACAGGCTTGCCCAGAATGGAGAGTGAGGATGGACACATAGACCCTACCTCCTGATGGGAAGAGTGTCAGAGAATTTGCAGCTATGTTTTGAAACTATCACAGCTGTAATAGACAAGAGTGTTGGTTAAAGGATGACAGGAATGTTTTTAAAAATTTCTTCTATTCACTACTGATTACCCCAGAAGAGTAGTGTTTGATAAATATGTGTTGAATGAATGAGGAAAGGAGTTTTTGCTCTCTCAATGCTTTTCTGTACTATATGAATTTTTCACAATAAGCATATATGATCTTTATAAATAGAAACAAAAATCATATAAAAGGTATATATTATGTTAATGTTTTAATTTATTTCATGATATCCTAGATATTTGAATGATTTCTATGAGTTGGAGCTACAGCATGGTTCTGGTGTTGTGGGTTGGAGCATTCCAGTGACCAAAGGGATTGTGCCTTCTCCAAGAGAATCCCACACAGCTGTCATATATTGCAAAAAAGATTCTGGAAGTCCTAAAATGTATGTCTTTGGTGGAATGTGTGGTGCTCGCCTAGATGATCTATGGCAACTTGACTTAGGTAAGCTTACCTTGATTTAGGCTCAGGAATTGGTTATGATTGATAAAGGCAAATACAAAAATTGCTATGGAAAAAAAATTTTTGATTGCAGTGTTTATTGAGTTACATTTAGATTTATAGAAGGCACTTGTGGCCAGCTCTGGAACAACAGAGATATGATGCAAATGGTTGCTGGTCAATGAAGTTAAACAAATGAATGTTTGGCTTATGACAGTAACTCTCCTGTGCTCCTTATAAGTAGGGTCTCCATATGTAATGGTTTGCCTGAGATGGCTCTGATTTATGCTTATTGTCCTGTGTAATTTTCAGTAGTACCAATTATCACTCTGTAAAGTGTCCCTCTTGGGGATGATCAAATTTATATGGTTACTGTGTCTCCAGGAAATGTAGCATTAATAACATTATGGCTGGTCCATAAAAAAAAACATGGCTAGCTTTTTTTAAAGAGATCCTAGAAGTGAGTGAGTGGAGGGTAGGTGTGTCTCACTTTTGACTACCTTCTACACAGTATGTTCTTACTTAAAATGTTAAAATCCCTAGTCTGGTTATAATTCAAAGTTGGTGGCACCCTAAACACACTTCTCCTTTACAAATACTAACATTCAAATATAAATAGATTACTATAATTGGCTATTTATGTCAGCTGGAAATGTTTATTTTAAGATGAAGTTCATGTAATGGTTTTGAAACACTTTTGCTTCTTTTTGATAAGTCCCTTTTTATTTTTTTAAATTCTTCAAGGTGAGGTAAATTGCTATTATTAAACCAAATTGCTAATATACTTATTTTTACTTCTAGAAACTATGTCTTGGTCAAAACCAGAAACTAAAGGGACAGTGCCACTTCCACGAAGCCTTCATACAGCCAGTGTTATAGGAAACAAGTATGGTTTTTGTTTTCCACTTTTTTTTTAAACCAACTCAAGAAAGATACAAAGAGCAGTGCTACCAATTTCTTAGCAATAGATTATTGAATTTAATAATATTTTATTGTGTTTACTAAAGCTAAAATTATAAGCCTATAGAAGCTAAAATATTTACTGTGCCAATTTCTTATCCTGCTGCCTCTTATATTTCTGTATATTTCTTACAGTGCCTTGCTCAGAGTAGGTAGTAAATGTGAGGCAGAGTGTTCTGACACTGATCTGTCCTCCATTGCCAGGTTTGACACACCAAACTCAGTGTTTCATTTTATTTATTTTTGGTAATGCTTGATTTGTATTCAGATGTGTACTCAGTATGTATGTTTGATGATTGAACTTGGGATGTCGCTATGGTTGGAATGTAAACTCTGTAACCAGATTGCCTGAATTCAAGTCTCCAGTTTTGGTACTTGTCATATATGATCTGGGGCAAGGAAATTTAATCTGTCTGCACCTCAATTTCCTCACATATAAAATATAGATAATAATAAAACCTATTCCACAAGGTTGTCTTGAAGATTAAATGGATTAATACATATGAAATGCTTCAGATGGTGTCTGGTACATAATGAGCACTCCATAAAGGTATTACTGTCATCAACAAGTTCCCTATTTGTGCATTATTGTGTAAATAGAATTTAATTAAATATTTTCCTTGTGTAGGGACTTTTTCTTATAAGTAATGTTTTAGGAAACAACTAGAACCTCATTAGTTCTTTTTTAAGAATAGAGTGCCTGGGCAGCCTGGGTGGCTCAGCGGTTTAGCACTGCCTTCCGCCCAGGGCCTGATCCTGGAGACTCAGAATTGAGTCCCACATCAGGCTCCCTGTATGGAGTCTGCTTCTCCCTCTGCCTGTCTCTGCCTCTCTCTCTCTCTCTCTCTCTCTCTCTCTCTCTCTGTCTCTCGTGAATAAATTAAAAAAAAAAAACAAACTTTAAAAACAAAAAAAGAGGGGTAGCCCCAGTGGCTCAGCGGTTTAGCTCCGCCTTCACCCCCGGGGCTGGATCCTGGAGACCAGGGATCGAGTCCCACGTCGGACTCCCTGTATGGAGCCTGCTTCTCTCTCTGTCTGTCATAAATAAATAAAATCTTTTTTAAAAAATAATAAAAATAAAATAAAATAAAAACAAAAAAAGAATAGGGCGCCTGGGTGGCTCATTCAGTTAAGTATCTGCCTTCAGTTCAGGTCATGAACCCAGGGTCCTGGAATCAAGCCTCGGATTGGCCTCCTCACTTAGCAGGGAGTCTGCTTCTCCCTCTCCATGTTTTTGGTCCCTTTCTCTTTCTTTCTCAAATAAATACATCTTTGGGGGAAAAAAAAAAGGAATACTCTACTTTGTTTAAAAAAATAGCCATAAAAAAATCTTAGTAAGATACAGTTTTTATTTTTTTTTATTTTTTTTTTAAGATACAGTTTTAGAATATCAGAACCCTTTTATAAAATGTAGTTTTTCCATTGGAACTCTAATATGTTAAATAGAAAGAAAATAGAGCTTCTCTTGTTGGCATAAGGTCACATGGGCCCTAAGCTCTACCTGATGAACCTTTCTCCTTTAGCAGCCATTAGGCATGTCTCAAGAACCCTTAGGGCCCTGAGGGACATAGTTTAAAGTATTTTATTTGAGTGATATCAGTGACCAAAGTTATAAGAGACTTAATCCTCTTTGGGTACTGTATGCATACAACTCCAAATTTGATTTTAGGTGTCATAGATCATTTGACTGTCTTTCTGACTGAGGTATACTGAGTATATTATACATAATGATTTTCAAAATAAGTGAAATATTCCCCATTTTAACTTGCTGGAGAGAAATAATTTGATTCTGTATTGCTTCATGAAATTGTAAACTTTTCAGAGGAGACCTCTTTATTCATTATCTTATTCCCATTATCTTGATCATGATAAGTGAGTAGTCCTGAAGCTTTGAGTCAACAAATAAGAAATTTAAGTCTATTGTTAGTATTTTAAATCTTAAAAAAATTAAAGCTTTAGTAAAAAAGTCAACCACTTTATGTTCTCTCTTTTTGTTGTTCAGGATGTACATTTTTGGTGGATGGGTTCCACATAAGGGGGAGAATATTGAGACTTCACCTCATGATTGTGAGTGGAGATGTACTAGTTCATTTTCTTACCTAAATCTTGGTGAGTATTTTAAGAGTTACTTACTGAAATATATTAATAAAATCATTTTTGTTACTTTATTTTTTAAGAACAATAGAGTAGTCATGGATATTTCTATCTTATAGATACAGCAGAGTGGACCACCCTGGTATCAGATTCTCAGGAAGATAAAAAAAATTCAAGACCAAGACCAAGAGCTGGACACTGTGCTGTTGCAATTGGCACTCGATTGTATTTTTGGAGTGGAAGAGATGGCTACAAAAAAGCACTGAATAGTCAAGTTTGCTGCAAGGATCTTTGGTATCTTGATACTGGTAGGTAAGAGTATTCAATAAATAAAAATTTTTCCTTCAGGTAAATAAATACTTGAGCACTACATGTCTCTTGAGATTTAGTGTAAATGCTACTGCGTCTCTCTTCCATAATTAAAAATGAATGGAAGAAATATTATATGTAGATACTTCCCACTCCAGGAGAGTTTCTTAATTTTCCTGTCCTTGAGTGTAAAGGACAGGATTTAGTGACTCTCTTCCAAAGCACAGAACATGAAAAGGGACCAATAGTAACTTAACAGTGGAAAGACCTGGAAAACACCAGCTTGATCGAGTAGTCAGTCTTAATAAAACTGGTGATAGTCACGTTGAATCATTTACCCCTGCCTCTAATATCATGTGAGAAGAAACTTCACTTCTGTGTTACCCCAAAACCCATAACCTTACTCTCACTGTGAGAACATACCAACACACCCAAATTGAGGAACATCCTAGACATTCTACAGAGTATGTGAACCATACTTTCCAAAAATTTAAAAGTGATGAAACATAAGGAGAGTGAGAAATAGTCACAAATCAGAGGAGACGAAGGAGACATAATGACTAAATGCAGGGTGGTACCCTAGATTGGATTGGAACCAAAAAAACCCCACATTAATTAGAAAACTGGTGAAATATGAGTAGTCTGTAGTTAATAGTATTACTCCAGTGTTAATTTCTTAACTTTGACAAATGTGTTAACATTAGAGGAAACTAAAGAGTATATGGGAACTCTGCATTTTTTTTTCTGTAAATCTAAAAGTACTCCAAAATAAAAAGATTTTTAAGAAAGATTTAGTTAGGGGTGCCTGGATAGCTCAGTTGGTTAGGAGTCTGCCTTCTGCTTGGGTCATAATCCCAGAGTCCCAGGATCAAGCCCTGCAACAGACTCCCTGCTCAGTGGGAAGTCTGCTTCTCCCTCTGCCCCTCACCCCTCTCATGCATTCTCTCTCTCTAAATAAATAAATAAAATCTTTCTTTAAAGGATTTATTTATTTATTTTTAAAAAGCATGAGAGAGCATGGGGTGGGGTAGAGAGAGGGAGAGAGAGAATCCGAAGCAGACTCCTGGCTGAGTGGTTGAGCCCCAAGATAGGGTTGTGTTCACAACCACAGCCAAAATCAAGAGTCAGATCCTCAACCAATGAGCTCCCTGTTAAAAGGGATTTCTGTAAAAGTGTTAGAACATGAAAGAATTTTAAATACAGAACTTATCCATTTTTCAAGAAATATTTACTGATTGACACCTATCAGGAATTGTTCTAAATTGTTTTACATGCTGAGATGTGAAATGCTACAGCAATGAGAGACTGATAATGTCCCTGATGTTAAGAATGTATATTCTTAGAATGTGGGCAGCAGGATGACAGGCACTAATCAGACAAATTAATAAAATAAGTTCCGTTTCTGGTAAGCATGGGAAGATAGTAAGATAGAACAGTGAGATAGTGATGAGAAGTACTGGAATGGAGAAATGAGGTTAACTTCAGAGTAGGTATATATGAGATGGCATTTGGGTTATAATCCAAATGGAGAGAAGACGCTATCCATGGAGAAAGCTGGGAGAGAAACACTGTAGGAAGAGTCAACAGCAAGGACAGGGCCCTGCGTTAGGAATATATGGCACATTTGGGAACAGATTTGAGCTGATTGAAAAAGGAGAACATAGGAATGGAGGTTAGAGAAGTGACCACAGGACAGATCATGTAAGGCCATGAACATTGTGGTAGAGTTTAGGTTATGAAGTACAAAGATAGTTTATTTATTAGTTTGAAGGAGACGTGTTGTGATCTGATGTACATTTTGGAATGGCCACTGCAGTTGTGTGGAAAATAAATTGAAGGTGGGCAAGAGTGCACACAGGGAGACCAGTTAGGAGACTTTCACAGGAGCCAGAGAAGTCTTAGACTACAGCAGTGCCAGTGGAGATGGGTAGAAGTGGATAAATTCAGAATATGTTTTGGAGTTCTTGAAAGAACCGACTGATGAATTGGGTGTGACATATGGTACAAAGAGAAGAATGGAGGATGAAGTTTTTAGCTTGAGTAATTTGGTGGTATTTCCATTTACTGAGATGGGGAAGACTGAGGAGAAAACCAGTTTGTGGAGAAAAGAGTTCCATTTAGACTATACTAATTTTGAAATAAGGAGATCAAAAACATAGTCAATGAATAAAGAAATCTGGAGACCAGTAGAGAAATCAAATCTGGAGGTGTAATGTGCGTTGTTAATGAGAAGAGAAGATTATAAAACATACTTATGAGTCCAGGTTTTTTTTTAAGGGTATAAACAGAAAAATCTGGAAGGATACATTGTGTACCAAAGTTTTATCTAAAAGGTGAGATTTAAAAAATAATAATAAAAAAATAAAAGGTGAGATTAAACATTTTCTGAAAGGTTTTTCTTTAATCTGTATTTCCTATAGGAGCATGTATTGCTTTGGTAATGTAAAAACAGTTTAATTTTAAAATTAATTTAAAAAGTAATAAATGGAACAACTAAGTTAGAGACTAAAATATCTTCTATGGAAGAAGCGCATACTAGCAAGCAGGAAAGAAATCTAGAAAATCCACCTTACTGATGCATCTTTGAAATTGAGAGTTATTTCCTGAAGTCCGAGGATAAACTTCAGTCTCTGAGATTGAAAGAAAAATGTGCGTGTATAAATTTTTCTTGGCAGAGAATACATCACTTTCAGCAGATTGTCTAAGGGATCTGTAACTTTTAGAAGGTTAAAAATTATAGACTGGCCAGTTTTCCCATAAACCTTTTCTTTAGAAATGAATATCTATCTAAAAGTAATCATGGCCACAATCATAAGGTCAAAATTTAGATTTTGCTTCTCGGTAAATTAACATTAATTTGGGGGATTGGAGAAATGAAGGCTCTTCATCTTGCTTTTTTTCCCACTTTATTTAATCTTTGTATATTTGATAACATTTAAAAGAGTGATTAATTCCATAAGGCTTTTTTTGAAAAATAGCAGTCCTTTGCTCCCACCTTCCTCTCATTTTCCTTGCTTCACAAGCATCTACTTTCAACTCCATTAAACAATTATTTTGGTATTTACTTCCATCTTTCCATATAACATGCATATATTGTTATCTTGATTTTTTTCAGTTTAGGCATAAAATGCTCACTTTTTACTATGGAAATTAAGGATTTATCTCTTCTTTCCACCATTCCTCACCTCTCTCCTATACACCTCTCCTACCCCCATTCTCTCAATATGGTTATACCATAATTTTGTTAGATGAGTATTCATTGTTTACCTTATGACCATATAAACACTGTTCACAGGTGAGCCATGTAGAATTTTGTGAAACTTTTTTTGTATAACTTTTTATTTACCATAGATTAATAATTGTCACTTTTGTTTATTATAGACTTGTATGTATCTACCACTAATTCAATCCATACTGTGTTATTTGTTTAAATCTTCTCTCATTATGGTTAGATGCATCAGATATTCTATCAGATTTCATCGTCTTGAAGAAATTTCTCCTGCTCCAATCTGGGATGGTTGTCCTCCACAAATCAAGCCCAGCTATCATCTTGGAGTCTCCCTTCATCATCTTCCTGGCGATATCTTTTGCCTCTCACCTGTGCCGGATTCCCGGTTTCCTGGATCCCATATTTTTCCCGTCCTTAGTTTACTGTTTCATTTCTTGTGGAACACATCCCAGGAAAAGGGTGCATAGGTGATAAATTTATTTTGAGATTTCACATTGTCTGGAAATATGTTCCATCTTTCTTACACTTGGCCATTTGCATAGAAATAGAATTCTACTTTGGAAGTCATTACCCTTCAGGATTTTGAAAGCATTGTTAAACTGTATTCAAGCTTCCATTTTTTTGTTAAGAAACCCAAACCACGGGGATCCCTGGGTGGCTCAGTTGTTTAGCGCCTGCCATTGGCTCAGGGCGTGATCCTGGAGGGCGTGATCCTGGAGTCCCGGGATCAAGTCCGGCATCAGGCTCCCTGCATGGAGCCTGCTTCTCCCTCTGCCTCTCTCTCTCTCTCTCTCTCTCTCATGAATAAATAAATAAATAAAATCTTAAAAACAAAAAAGAAAAGAAACCCAAACCACTTCTAATTTTTGTTCCTTTTAAATGTGATCTTCCCTCTCACCCTTGATAGCTTTCAGGATTTTTTTTTTTTTTTTTTGCTCCCACTATTCTTAAATTTCATGGTGATGTGCCTTGTGCATCTATTTTTAACCCATTGTGTTGAGTACTCAGTGAGTCCTTTCAATCTGGAAACTCATGTTCTTTAGTTCTGGAAATTTTCTTAATTTATTGCATTGATTTGCACCCTTCTGTTTTCTCTATTTTCTCTTCATGTAAATTCTGTTATGTGGGTGGTGTACCTCTTGGACTTGTCTTCTTGTTTGCTTGTATGGGCTGTCTTACTTTAAGAAACATAAACTGGACTATGAATAGGATTATGGAGAAATCCAAATGGGGAATAGTTGAAGGAACTGTGTTTACTTATCTTCTAAAACACAGTCATCAAATTTTTTCTGTAAAGAGCCAGGTAGTAAGTATTTTTGACTTTCTAGACCATATAGTCTTCATTATAACTATGCAATTCTGCTGTTGTAGACGAAAGCAATCATAACTAATACATAAACAAATGATCACAGCTGTGTTTCAATAAAACTTTATTTACAAAAACAGCCCATAAGCTAGCCAGTTTGCTGACCCCTTCTCTAAAAGATACAGAGATAGGTATTAGACTAGTTCTATAAGAATTACATTATAGCTTATAGATAATCAACTCATTAGAAGAATTACTTTTCTTATATAACTGTCTAAAGATGGAATGTACTCCTCTAGGAATTGTGAGTTCCCTGAGTTGGTAGGTAAACAAAAAGACAACAAGGATATTGTAGAAATAATTTTAGGTTAATTTCTTTTTCCCAGTTCTAAAAGTCTATGATTGGTATTTGTTTTGGAATTTTGGAAATGTTGGTAATATTTAATACCAAAGTAATTATTTGTTTGGGGTAGTACAAGTTTTGATAAGAGTGTAGGGGGGCACTTGATGGGATGAGCATGGGGTGTTATGCTATATGTTGACAAATTGAACTCCAATAAAAAAATATACAAAAAAAAAAAGTGTACTAACTTGAAGAAGTTATGTTTTTCCTAAATATCATGTCCAAATTATCTTTGGTAACATTGACAGTGTTTCTAACATGTATGCTATTGTCTGAAAATTGGTTCATAAAATTAAAAACTTACAAAGAAGGTAAAATAATGTAGCTTTAACTATAAAATACTTGGTTCCCTTCTCCCCCTCACTGCTATGATTAAACATTTCTTTCTGATTCTAATAACTCAAATAGCTTGGAACCAGATTGTTTTGTTTGTAGAACTATTTGTATAAGGAATTAAATAAATAAATAGAATCAGAACCCCAAACTGTTTTCATTTGACCTACGATAGCTATGTTTATCTGAGTAAATTTTCTCTCTCTTGGTAAACAGATGAAATACTCATTGCTAACATTTTCCAAGCCCCAGGCCCACACAAACTATATAGGCAAACTGTTGATACATTTGAAACACCAATGTTTAATATCAATATTGTTCTTTAGAGAAACCACCGGCACCATCACAAGTACAACTGATCAAAGCCACTACCAACTCTTTCCATGTCAAATGGGATGAAGTGCCTACAGTTGAGGGCTATCTTTTGCAGCTGAATACAGACTTGCCGTACCAAGCTGCATCATCAGATTCTTCAGCAGCACCAAATATGCAAGGTAACATAATTTCACCTTAAAGCATGCATGCTCATGCTTTTTTTAAAAAGTTACTGCAGGAAAACCAGTGATTATGGCCTAATTTAAAAAATCAAATAGGTTGCATTTCAACTCTGAAGCTTACCTGTCTTACCATTATAATGTGGTAGAATGCATAGATATGTAGGATGGAATGTTTTTTTCTACAGTTCATTCTGATGTACTTTCTTAATTTGACATACTACTTGACTTCAGGAGATGGTTTTAATTAGCTTTCATTAGTATTTCAGCTTTTTTCAAAAGTGTTTTTGTATAGTAACAGGCACTTAGTAAAAACATTTGATTTTACATGTACTTTTAGGATTGTAGTCAACTATTAAGCAAGCTATTAAAATAAACTTTGATAAAGATACTACTTTTTAACCTTTAATACATAACTTTTTAGAAATCCTTAATTGTAATATATTTTATTGAAGCTAATTTAGAGCGTCGTGTCAGTCTGAACTTTCTTATCCCTACAGGAGTCAGAATGGACCCTCACAGACAAGGCAGTAATAGCACCATTCCTAACAGTGTAAGTTAAAAAAAAATTATGATGGCAAATGAATGTTTATGGTTAGAATCCCAATTTTTATTAATATTTTTAGTATATTACCCTAGGACAGAGGTTCTCAACCCTGTCTGCATGTAGAATCACCTCTGAGATTAAAAAACAAACACACACAGAATCCTAAGCCTTTCCCCAGATTTAGTGAAGCAGAATCTTTAGGATGATGCCCAGGTAACTCTGGTTTTAAGGAACATTCCATAGATCACTATGACAGTAGCCTATATTAAGAACCCCTAACCAAGAGATTAAAGTCAACCCTCATTACACAGCATCAGAGGCTAATCCATTATAGTTTATACTTACAGTATCTTGAAATCTGTATCTTGACATTTGTAAATATCATACACATTTTAAATTTTCCATATCCATTGAAATATGGAATGTGAAATATATTTCTTTACTATGTACTTTGTTGACCAAAGAATGAGTTGCTAAGTTGAGCATTGATGTTCGTGAGGTTATTTTTTGTTTATGAAGTGCTTCACAATAGGTATTTGTAGAGACTAATGAACAAGCTTCCTAAAATTTACACTGGTTTTATATGGCAAACTGCTATTTAAATATACAGTAGATTCTTTTCAAGGAAAATGATAGGTATAAGTGCATGTGTTCTGAATATGCCTGTTATGGACAAGTGTCTTTAAGGCCATAAGAAGTTATAACTGACTCTAGAGTTCTAATTGATAATTAAGATAGAGATAAAAAAGTAACAAAAACAGGTAGGTAAAAAGGGGGCCACATATTGGGGTTTTTGAATGAAGCCAGATCACTTTTATGGCTCAGTAGAACCCTAAATATTGCTATATAGTAACTGATATTCACACTGATAACTTGAATTATCAAAAAGTTTAAATGTATTCATTATAGTGTATATAAGAAGACAGAAACAGAGTTAGAAGATTCCTATCTAAAATGTTTAATGGTAAAGAATATTGGTATGTGTATGTATTAAATAGTAATCTCTCTTTGGAAAACTTAGTCATACAGAATAGTTCATTTGCTTGAACTGAGATTTTATTTTTAGGAGTCATCAGATCTTTAATACCCATATTGACCTTGTTAAGAAAATTTGACAAAAATGTTAAGCTTGTTAGCTTTGATGTTGTCTCCTTTGTTACATACATATTTACTTGAATATTAACTACCACTTATAAAAATGTTGTGGTTTTTTTTTTGTTTTTGTTTTTTCTCAAAATATACCCTCTCATTCCCCTTCAGAACTGGTGTTTTGAGAATAGAGATTAAGTGAAGAAATTGTTCTCTTAAACTATTGTAAAATTTAAAGAATAGCCCTATACAAATTAAGAGTATAATTTAAACTGTTTTATATTTTGGTAAATTTATTTTCAAAAGCATTTAAGTTGTAAATTATTTTCTTGTTTTTTTTTATATGTATTTCAATTTAATTGAACATTGCTTGCTACAGTAAGCTATTTTATTTCTTATAGGTCAGTGATAACAGTGCAAAAACTGAACACACAGCTCTGAAAGGAACTTCTGTGAAAAACAGACCAGATCTCAAAGCATCAAGTGATTCTAATGCCACTTTGCATTCATCTTTGGCAGCTAATGCTTCTAATCATAATAGTTGTGTCGTGGATGTGCTAAGGAAAAATGAAGGTATAAGGATGGCGTTTTAAATAAAGCTAAAGCTTTTTATAATAATAGGGAATTTTAGTCTTTGGAGAAATAAATGTCACATGGTTTTGATCCATTTTCAAAATAATAATAAACCTACTGTATTGACCCTCGTTAAAATGATGTCAGGGTACTAAGGAACCACTTAACCTGAATAGAAATGCTTAGTTAATGAGCTATGGAATTCAGGCGAGGCAAGCTCTTGTGTGACATTTGTTGTATGACATTTGAAGTTGGCCAGTGTGTTCATTGTCCCTCTCCAATTACTGTATTTTCTTAGCACTTAGAACTATCTGAAATCATTGGGCAGGGATTTTCTTGTTCATCTTTATTTCCTTAGCACCCAGATCCATGTCTGGTTAATAGTAGCCACTTAGTAAATATTTGTTTCTCAAGTAACTGGATTATTCTCAGAAAGATAGTTCATTTATAAGAACTGTTGGTTACATTCATGGGACAGCTTGTAATTCAGTGAACCCTATGTTTAAAATGAGTTCATTTGAGTATCCTCATGCCATTTGAGATACATTAAGCATTATGCCTGATTTTAATATATGAAATTTATATAAAAATTTATATAAATTTTATAAATCTCATTGTGATAGATATATCTGTGACATAGAAACATGTGTTTGTATTCTTTTTTGAAGATTCTATTTATTTATTTGACAGAGAGAGAGAGCACAAGCAGGGGGAATAACAGAGGGAGAAGGAGAGGCAGGCTCTCTGCTGAGCCAGGAGCCCGACACAGGCTTGATCCCAGGACTCTGGGATCATGACCTGAGCTGAAGGCAGAAGCTCAACTGACTGAGCCACCCAGGCACCCCTGATTGTATTTTTAATTTGATAAAATCTTGACAGCTGATATAAATCTAAATCCTCTTCAATGATGGAAACTTAACATGATGAATATTATTTCACGTGAATATTTTTCCTCATTTCATTATATGTAGAAAAGGAGAAGTGTTGTTTTCTTGATTTTCTGATAGAATCATTTGGTCAAAATTATAAAAGCCTGGTCCTGGGCCTCCGCTTATCTTCCTTCTTCCCTCCCTTTCTTCCTTCAAACAGAGAGAGAGTATAAGCAACAGGAGTGGCAAGAACAGGGGAGAAGCAGACTTCCTGCTGAGTGGGGAGCCCAATACAGGGCTTGATCCCATGATCCCTAGATTGTGACTTGAGACGAAGGCAGATGCTTAACTGACTGAGCCACTCCAGGCACCTACTTCTTATAATGATTTTTTTTACGTCTGTCTTATAAAGAAGTTTATACTCTTAAAAACAAAAGGAGCTTTGAGATTTCAGAATCTTAATGTACTCTAAATCCTAGATCGGAAAGCAGTTTGGATAAAATTAGTACTAAGCAAATGTGAAAACTAGAGTGGTTGTACAGTGATAGTATCTGGCAGATCAAAGACATTCAAATATGTGAAAGAATGGCTACCCAATCTCAGGTTAACAGGAGATTGGACTTTTTCTCTGTAGTTTGAAAAGCTATATGTTTCCAAAGTGGGAGAGTGACATGAGTAGTTGTTTAGAAAGAAACTCTGGCCTCACTATCAGAAGAACTATAGTAGGAAATGATTGGGGGACCTGTTAAAGTGTTCTTTTAGGACTGTAAGAGACACAGAGACTAAAGCAGTGGGTAGGATGGAGAGGAGAGAATATATTATTTCTCAGGCTTTTAGAACCTAGCATCTCTTATTAGCCTTGGAAACTAGTTGGATGTGTGAAATAAAAATGAGTTGACCATGACTCCCAGTTTTGGGGTTGGAAGGTCAGTGGATGACGGTACTCTTTATCAAGATGAAATGTAAGAGCAAGAACAGACGTGGGGGAAAGGTAAGTTCAACTTTGAACTTAGTGTTTTTGAGGCACTTGAAGACCATATTGGTAAAGATTTCTAATAGGCAGTTGGATACTTAGGTGTAGACTCTAGGTGGTAGCTTTGGCTGGAAGTACAACTTAGAAGTTAAAGGCACCTGGGTGGCTCAGTGGTTGAGAATCTGCCTTTGGCTCAGGGTGTGATCCTGGAGTCCTGGGATCGAGTCCTGGATTGGGTTCCTTGCGGGGAGCCTGCTTCTCCCTCTGCCTATGTCTCTGTTTCTCTCTGTGTCTCTCATGAGTAAATAAATAAAATCTTAAAAAAAAAAAAAAAGTTAAGAGTATCTAAAATATAAGCTCCACAAGAGCAGGGACCTTGTCTGACTTGTTCACTGTGAGATTCCTAGTGCCTGGCACAATGCCCAGGACATATGTATTTGAGAGATATATGATTTGTGAATGGTAGTTAAAGCAAAGGAAAATGTGTCAATGAAGATAAGAGAGGGCTTGGGAATACCTGCATTTAAAGAGTCATTTGAAGAGAAGAAACCAGCTAAAGAGATTGAAAAGGGGTTGCTAGGAGGTCAGGAAAAGAACCAGAGATTGGTGTCCTGTTTCTTCCAGGCATCACAGATTGTGACTATATATTTATTGTGTTTGCATGTCTGTCTCTACCACATCATTATAAGTTGATGAAGTATTAACCATGCCGCTTTGTTTCAGCATTGTAGAGACAAGTACAGTATCTGTAAATAGTAAATCTTCAGTATTGTGGAATGAGTAATTATAAGTCATAGAAAGAAACGGCTTCAAAAAGGAGTATGTGGTCAGCATTGTTTACATTGCAAAAAAGGTCAAGTAAATAGAAATCAAAAGGCATCCCCTAGAAACCATTGACATTTGCCAGAGCCGTTTCATTAACCTAGTGGGTTAGAGACCAAGTTTGAGGAGGCCAAGGAAGTAGAGACTGCTCTGAAGGGAATCAGTGAGGGGCAAAGGTAATGGGAGATTTGTGGAGTCAAAGAAGTTGTGTGTTTGTTTGCTTGAGAGACTTGATAATGTTTATGGATTAAAGGCCAAAAACTACTAATGAAAAAGAATCTGGAAACCTTGAGAGAGAGGAC
This sequence comes from Vulpes vulpes, assembly GCF_048418805.1. Classification (NCBI taxonomy): domain Eukaryota; kingdom Metazoa; phylum Chordata; class Mammalia; order Carnivora; family Canidae; genus Vulpes; species Vulpes vulpes. The sequence goes on from NC_132789.1 coordinate 80,158,480, forward strand.
TGATTGATGAAAGAGGGTCCCAAAATATGGGGAAGAAATGAGACCAAGAGCACAGGAGGATAGATTATCCTTTCTCAACAGAGAGGTCAGTTCATCCTCTGAAATGGAAGAAAAGACAGAAAGTTTGGGCATAATCACAGACATGTGACTTCTATATTTTTCCCTAAAATGGTAAGTAAAATATTTGATCTACGATTTAGGGAAAGTCCGAGAGCAATGATTCAGTGTTTAGAGTGGACAAAAGAGCTGAGAAATTGGACATCTGTTATCTATGTAGTGCACTTTATTTTTCTAAACATTTTATGGCTGGTGGTTAATTCATGCAAATGACATTAGTGGTACTCATGTTTATAATTTTAAAATTGAAAATACGAAGAATTGTATGACAAGAACCATAAGATGGCACATTTATTGAGGTATTATGTTAATAATTGATCTTTTCACTTTAATTTTAGGTCCTCATACTTCAGCATATATAGGTGTTCTAAGTAGTTGCCTGGACTTAAGAACAGTAGTCCCTGAAACTTCTGTATCCAGTTCTGTTTCCAGCGCACAAACTATGGTAACCCAGCAGACCATTAAAACTGAATCATCCAGTACAAATGGGGCAGTTGTTAAAGATGAAACTTCACTAACAACATTCAGTACCAAATCTGAAGGTTTGAAATGTATTTCGCATACTGTATTTTGAACCATTTTTGTATATAAATTCATCAGGCTTATTTGTTTGGATGGGGATTGCATTTCATCTTGGATTGAATTATATATAAACAGATAAAACACTTAATTAAAATTATTCTGTAATATACTCTGCCGCCTTCCACAAAATATTTAAAGCAACACACACTGAAATACATTCAGAATGTATTCTCCTACCATGAATATATTCAGCAAATTTTTTTCCCCATAGAAAAGATTCATTCTTTAGACTATGGAGTAACAATTCTCCCAGCTTGATTTCTGTTTTTGTAAATTCTCATTTCATTCTTTTGGAGTAGGACTTGTGTTTCATCTTTGGTAAACGTTCTCTGCAGTTCTAGCTAGTCATCAAACCCTTGAGAAATGAACTTTGTAGATTAGTTCGAGTTAGAGGGTTCATATCTAATTATTGTGCCTTTCTCCTTCTGGCTATTTTTTGTATGTTTATAAATTATATTTTAATGTGTCTGTTTGGTAAGTGATTACATAAGTCTTACATGATGAATTGTTTGGTTTTTAGTTGATGAAGCATGTGCGCTGCCTGCAACTAAGATCAGCCGTGTAGAAGCACATGCTACAGCGATGCCGTTTTCTGTAAGTATATGACCTGAAGATCATATGTGTTTACAGGTGGAATTCTGAGCAACTTCAGCATGAATTCATGAAAAGATTCTTTGGTGTCCTCTAGTAATGACTTGCCAGAGATTGAGAAATGAAGGCTTGAATAGGGAAATGTTTACAATATAATGTTAAGTGAAAAAGGTGCATAAAAAATTATACACATATACACATATATATACACTGTGGTCCCAATTTTATTAAAAAATACACGTGATACATTCTCTTTTTTTTCTTTTTTTAAGATTTTATTTATTCATGAGAGACAGAGAGAGAGAGAGGCAGAGACACAGGCAGAGGGAGAAGCAGGCTCCCTGCAGAAAGCCCGATGTGGGACTCAATCCCAGGACCCCAGGATCATGTCCTGAGCCCAAGGCAGACGCTCAACCACTGAGCCACCCGGGCGTCCTGATACATACATTCTCACTCTCATGTGAGTCCACACATAATTCACACTACAATACCAGATAACTCTCTGCAGGCTGTGCGGCCACAGATAAGTTTTACTTTCCTCTCTAGACCTTCAGTATTTTTGTATAGTTAAATGTGCTCTTTCATAATCAGAAATACATGTCTGTGTGTGTGTGTACATATATATGTATATACACAAATTACGTTAATGAGTAAAAGGACACGTTACAGAATATAAAACTCTAATGACCCTATTGCTAGCTACTTATTAGGAGAACAGTAGAATATTGCAGTATGGGGTTAGATATACCTACAGGGTAGCCCAGTAATCTCTGACTTTGGGTTGTTTTATGAAAGGCCAAAATTGGTCTGCATGGCACCAAATTTAAAATGCTCAGTATGTACCTCACAAATATACCACAGTTGTTATAGTGAGGTAAATATAAGGGTCATACATATGTGTATATATACTTTTTAATTTATTTAAAAATTATCAGTCATTTCAACTTTATTGCTATGAGCAAGAGTTTTTATTTGACTTAATATTTACCTCTTAGAGACACCTAACTCTGGAAAATGAACAAGGGGTAGTGGAAAGAGAGGTGGGTGGGGGGTTGGGGTGACTTGGTGATGGGCAGTGAGGGGGGCACCTGGTGGGATGAGCACTGGGTGTTATGCTATATGTTGGCAAATTGAACTCCAATAAAAAAGTAAAGAAATAAAATAAATAGTAATAGAATCTTCAGGAATTGTCTGTAGTTTTAATTTTCTTTCAATCATTATTTTATGGATTTTGATCATATATTTACCTTATTCAGCATTCATCTTTCCAGAATGTTAAGTCCTAGTGTTCTTAGACTCTCCTCAGGGAGGAATTATTAAAGGGAACTTTTTTCTCCTAAATCTATTTTGCAACACATCAGCCAGAATGGTATTTGTTATTTCAGTTGGAGCCAGTTGTTTTATAAAAATTGTTGAAGAGAGTTTTTACAACTTTAAAAATGAAAAGTTTAAAGATATTCCTTTAAAAAAAAAAAACCTTAAAAGACTTTTCTAGTTAGCTCACTTTGTCATATGTGATAGCTTAAATAACAAATAATGTGAATTATAAGCATGTACCTCTGCTATTATATATTTAAGACAGAAATAAATAACTGAAGTGCACATTTGTTTTGAGCTTCTGGAAACAGTGTCTCATTTATAAAGAAGATGGCTTAAAAAGGTTAGTTCCAGGGATAAGTATTCCCTTATCACTAAAAGTAGCTTAAGGTAGAGGAAGTTTATTTGTTTTAAAGCAAGGTAAAAAATGTAAAACTGTTTAATCTGCTCCTCTTTAGTATATACTAAAGTATATTCAAATTGCATTTTAGTTTTGAACATTTTTTCTCCTTTTAGGTTTGGAGAATCCCAGGTATTTCAAGTGCAAAGATCACTGAATTTCTGCTAGTTGTTTTTGAATCTAGAAATAAGCCAGCTTGGAATGAATTTTTCCTTATTTGCTCCTTCTGGAGCAAGGTATAATGTCACACTAAAGGGATTACATTTTCTGAGAGAGTCTCTGAAATGACAATGTTCTATAAAACAGCTGGCATTTTAACATATCACTGATTGGAAAGCATGCTAACTCCAGCTAGGTTGATAGTACAGAGCTACTGACTTGGAGAATGCCTGTCACTCCCTGTGTTTGAATTGGCATCCCTGTTTCACTGTCAGTTGACCTAATCTGTTAAGAGTTTATTTACTTATGAGCTATTAATGTTGTGGTGTTTACCCATATACCTACTTGTAAATCACTGCATGGATTTATTAAATCTTGAAGTGTCTTATATGCACAATAAGAGTCCTGACAAATTTTTCTTTCTCTGAAATTAGAAGGAGACTCCTTCAAATCCAGTGGCCACAATGAAAGCAGGAGAACGACAGTGGTGTGATGTAGGAATTTTTAAAAATAATACAGCTTTGGTGAGCCAGTTTTATTTGCTGCCAAAAGGAAAGCAAAGCATCTCAAAGGTAGCTATTGATATATTTCCCACGCTGTGGGTTATAAGTTTCACGAATTAGATCTTTTTTTAAAACCCTGATTCAAATCGCTTGAATGCATGAAATTGGGATCTGTTTACAATCTATAATTGAGAATTTTATATGCCTCATTATCTTGTATTCCTTTTTAAGGCACTTCTTATGGAACATATCATAAGCAGGTCACTTAAAAAACCTTATACAATCACTGGGCTGGATTCTGAGTCATAAATTATATGGCCTAGCCAGTATAGATAAGGATTTTCAAAAATATCTCTAATTTTGTAACCTGGTGTGTTTAGAGGATGGGGCATTTTTTTCTTACTAAGAAATTTTTTTAAAAAAAGATTTATTTATTTTAGAGAGAGAAAGAGCATGTGTGCAAGTGTGCACATCAGGGGAAGAGCAGAGGGAGAGAAGCGGACTCCCCACGGAACGTGGAGCCTCTATCTGAAGACCCTGAGATCTGATGTTATGACCTGAGTAGAAATCAAGAGTTGGACGCTTAACCATAAACTGAGCTACCCAGGCATCCCTTTACTGAGAATTTTTTAAATTCTCGATCTCACAATTTAAAAAATGTAAAAGCCCTTGTATGTTATTGAATACAATCTAATTTCTCTTAATTCTGAAACCCCTTAAAGAAGAACTCACATATATAAAAGAGACGTTAACCCTTAGAATTATGAAAGAGGTGACAGCTCCAAAGCACTTTGAACTAATTTCTTTTTGGCATGGGATATTTCAGAGAGTGAATTGCTTAGACCTGGACAAATGAAGAACTTACCATTTGTCGTTACATTTTAGTTTCTCCAGTATTACTTTTGATATCTTTTTCATACAGAATTCTTCCAATTCTTGACAAAAATAGAAATCCTGGTAAATAATTCATTAGTATTATACCTAATGAAATTTCTGGCTGTAGTTTAATTTCACATATAAGGAAATAACATATCTAAGGACTAATAACTACTTGTTTTTCCCCAAAAGAAAAACAGAGCATTAAATTTAAAACCAGTAAACTTTGGTTTGAATTATTAGTTCCTGTGCTCAACAGTGTGACTTTGGACAAGTCATCTATTTAACCTCTCTGAGACTCAGTTACCTCATCTATAAAATAAAAATGATATAGCTCCCTTAAAAATGGGAATGATGCATTAGCACTACCAGTCTCATGGTGGTACAGTGAGAGTTAGGGAGAACATGTAAACATTGTTTGAAAGTTGTCAATGTTATGAACTTCCTACCCAGAGTATGCAGTCCAGTAATTTAACATTTATTCAGCATTTACTGAATATTAATTTTTAAAATGATATATACTACATGCTAGTCACTTTTCTGTCATTGTTCCTGGTTAGACTATTTGAGAGTAATTCTTCTGAGATCTGTACTCTAATTAAGTTTACATGGATAGTTGTTACTTTGTTTATAGTGGTTGTCAGTGTTTTTCTACCTTCATATTCTTCATGTGCAGAATACGCTTACATTTCTCTTTATAATCAGTGGTTTTTAACTGGAAAGAGCACTTTTTCCTCTGGGTAAGAATCACCAGTTTATGGGCTTAGTTGCTTTTGGATTGGAAGGATTATTCCATGTGTAAAAAATGGATATAAAAGTGATTTAGAACCTTAAAACAAAATTCATTCTTTTAAAGTGTTCTTGTTTAATGAAAAAATGATTAATTGCACCTTTTGACTTTTGCATATATTACATTTTAGATAGGAAATGCAGACGTACCTGACTACAGTTTACTTAAGAAACAAGACCTTGTTCCAGGCACAGGATACAGATTCAGGGTTGCTGCCATCAATGGTTGTGGAATAGGCCCTTTCAGCAAAATCAGTGAATTTAAAACTTGTATTCCCGGTTTTCCTGGAGCTCCTTCTGCAGTCAGAATTTCAAAGGTGAGATGTCAGGTCAAGCCATGGTGATTTAATTATTGATATTTTGTACATGAAGTGAAACTGTCAGTTTAGAGATTCTTGTTAATATCTGATGAGAGATATCTAAAAGGGATGGATTAATGTACACCTGAAACAAATGTAATATGTGTCAACAGTACTTCAATTAAAAAAAAAAAAAAGTTAAGTCTTAAAAAAATAAATAAATGGCATGGAATTAAAAGTTTAAAAAGGGCAGCCCCGGTGGCTCAGTGGTTTAGCGCTGCCTTCGGCCCAGGGCGTGATCCTGGAGTTCCGGGATCGAGTCCCACATCGGGCTCCCTGCATGGGGCCTGCTTCTCCCTCTGCCTGTGTCTCTGCCTCTCTATCTCTGTGTCTCTCATGAATAAATAAATAAAATCTTTAAAAAAAATAAAGGTTTAAAAAATGTTGTTTGGTAATCATTCATAATTTTAAGGACCAAATTTCAAGCAGAATTACAGCATCCAAATTATAGAAAGTTAGGCAAATATATTTCATATTAACTTTGTTCATGTTGTATGGAACCAAAGAGTTTGTGCTGGAGAATTTTAATAGAACACATGAAATTGAATTATATTTTATCCTAAGGTCCTGCCCCTCTTTAGAGAAGAAAAGATCTGCTTTCAGGTAAGAAAAGTCCCTTTCTTAGGATGGTACAGGCAGACATTTCAGCCTAGTTATAATATTGAAATGTGAGCATGAATTTAAACATTGTAGGTCCAATTGAGGTAGGTTTTTAAAAATCATTAATAAAAGTTCTAGTACCTAATGAAGTTACTTTAGCAGAAAACAGTATTTTGTGTTCTAGAGCTAAACTCAACATTATACGTGATATTAGAGAAAATTTCAGAACTTTTACCTCGTTTTGTTTTGTTTTTCTCCTCTCTTCAAGAATGTTGAAGGTATCCATCTCTCCTGGGAACCTCCGACTTCCCCTTCTGGAAATATTTTGGAATATTCAGCCTACTTGGCTATCCGCACAGCACAAATACAAGATAATCCAAGTCAGCTTGTGTTTATGAGGATTTATTGTGGTCTTAAGACATCATGTATAGTAACTGCCGGGCAACTTGCAAATGCACATATCGATTATACATCCAGGCCTGCCATTGTGTTCAGGATATCAGCAAAGAATGAAAAGGGATATGGACCAGCTACGCAAGTTCGATGGCTTCAAGGTAACAATAAAAAAGCACCTTTAAATTGAATTTTTTTTTTTTTTTACTGAAGCTATTGTGATGATTATTTATTAGTAACTGGTTATGAAGATTTGTCATTTAAAAGAGTATTCTCTGTATTTCTAGCACTTATGAGTTTGAGTTTGTAAGTTGTTCTTAAAATGTATTTGCTCAATTTTAGATTCAAATAAACATAGAAAAGAAGCAAAGACTCTCTGAAAATCAGTATATGGATTCGTCCTTACAGTTATATAATTGCTTTTCTATAAAAGAAAATAGTAAAATTAAGATAAAAGCTAGAAGGCTTTATTACCCCAATATCTTTTCTAAAGGCCATGTAACTCAGTCATCCTAGAGTTATTGAGATGATTCTAGTAACTGGCTGTTGTACACTGTGCTGTCTTAAATAGTAGTAGATGTTCTCTCCATTGTAAAAGGCCCCGTCTTTGAGTACTCCCTCTAACTTTATTATTCTAGATAAGCAGCAGTCCTCTTAACAACTGTCTTCTACTGAATAATATTTGTGATACTAATTTTAATAAGCCGCTATTTGATTCATTTCTTTGTCTATAGTTAGCAAAGAGCTTAAGAAATTACAAAAGAAAGAAAGAGGTGAGTTTAGAAACTCTGGTTTTGAATTTTTATTATTGTCCAAGAATCATAGCAAAATACAAAAAGAATAATGGGTTTTCTTGATTTATACCTGATATATTGGAATATATTTTTTGGCCAAAGCACTTAACTTACCTGGTTCTCGATTTCCTCATTAATAGAAGAGAGAGTTAAAAGAATTTACACTTAAGGTTTCTTTCAGCACTAAAACTCTCTATTTTCATCAGAAGCAAAGTGTATCTGTGAACATTTTAACATCTTTCTTAATGGCTCTAACTTTGCTTTTGCTGAAATTAATAAAATGTTCGAAATTTAAAATTTGAAATTGAAGTATTTATGTCCTTCTTATTGCAGAAAGAAAGAAGCACCTTAACAGGACACAAATTTTGAAATAGTGTTTTAAACATTTGTAAGATTTTTGTAAATGCTCTAAATGTTTTATTTTTGCATTGTTTTTACCTCAAAATTGTATAAACTTTTTTACAACCGAAATATAAGCATTAGACAGCTCACTCAGGTCCCATTGCAACCTTAAAGATATAGATAGGCATTATGAATCCTCTGCCACGGGTAGCTTGTTTTGAACCTTTTCGGAATGTCACGGTTCCACTGCCTGTTCAGATCTGGATTGGAAATACAGAGCAATAACTTCACATAAAGTATTTCACACTAGGAGCTGCAATAACTGCACAGGCCCAGGCCTATCTCTTTTATATCATGTAACCTTATGCCAGTTTAAGTTGACTGAGTAGCTGTGTCCTCGAGCTTCACATAGAATACTCCCAGCCAAGATGGATTTAATTGTGCAGAATTGATATATATGTATGTTCCAGTTACTAATTTAAAGTGTATAGAATATTTTAATATATAATTTTTGTAAAGAACTGGGATTTTTATACTACAGTATTTGTAATTAATGTGTCTCACTAATTAAGTTTCTCTTGAAGAAAATATGCAAACTGTTAGACACATGATGAGTGATTTCCAAACTCTAAAGGTAAAATAAATGCACTACTATGGTGTTGTTAGAATACCTTTTTTGTGGCTGTATGAATCTTTAATCTTTAAATGTGTATTTTTTAAACAATGTTTACAAGGAGCTTCTCTGGTTTGTTATGTCAGCATCTCCCTTGGTGAGAGCTTCATTCTGCATTTGTTAAATTCATATGCTTTGCTTTTAGCATATGCTTGCTTTTTGCACTAGTAGAATTTTAACTTACCTCATTATTATGTTTGTAATCATTTGTATAGCTTCCATAATATGTCTGATATAGGCTAAACAAATACTTAACCAAAGTTAAAATAAATGGTAAGCAATTTTGCACATATTAAATGCTAGGATTTGTTTTGTATATGTGTGTGTTTAGTTATAAAAAGAGTAAGAATGGAAAAAAAAGAGTAAGAATGGAAAGGGATAGTATATGTTTCAAGTCCAATTATTTTAATGATCTGTTGGCTTTATTAGAAAAAGGTCTCACTTTTAACTCCTTATTCTCTGCATTAATTAACAATTTGCATCTTGAAGCACTTCTCTCAATGACAAGGACGAAGTTGACTTTAAGCAAAGAATAGAATATTTGTTTGAGTGTGCACATTTATACCTATTTAGTATCTGGTTGTTTACTTTGCTTACATGCCTCAACTGTGCTGTGAACCTGTAGTTCTAACATACAGCTAATTTTCTAGTGAGAAAGGCAGTCTTTCTGTACCAAGGGATTTGTGAAAATAACAAATGTTTTTTACTTTGAGAACTAGCCCAGATTCTGTCACAATTTTTTGGCATTTGTACATGAAGCACTGGTCACATTTAGTGGTGACTGAAAAATGCCATTGAGAAATCTCTGTGGCCGGACATTCATAGTTAATAACAGAGCTTTGAGCTGCATGTTCATGAATAAAATGGACTAGCATAAATAATAAGAGAAGTACATTTGGCTTCCTATGATTGGCACATTTTCTAAGTGAGGCTACCTGAGTAGCAGTGGGCTAGATCATGCAGATATCTTTCTTAAGAGGATTTATGCTGAGTTAAAGGACTTTCTCTACTCCTCCCTGCTGGATAAGCAATTCAGATGTACAAGCCTTTGTGCCACAGTCCTCTCCCTGGGCTCTAAAACTTTGGTTCACATAGGTAGTAAGATTTTGATGTTGCATGCTCTTAGAATTACATTTTCTAAAGAATTGTATTGGCTTCATTTTAGTTTAGTAAACTGTTTTGGTAATTTAACTAGAAGTAGAGTATTATAAACTCACTTTTATCTGCATTAAAAAAAAAAAACAGAAATAATCTGATCGCATGTATGAGGCCCCCTTACCCTGTAACCCATTTATATAAATACAATCATCTATAAGAGGGTAACACCGTTGATCTATTATTTCAAAGACTTGTAGCGTCACAGAGATTTGTTCTGCTTAGAGATATGGTCTATAACTGAAGGTATTTTTATTTTGAAAAATTGCAGCACTTGTAGCATAAAAATCATTTGTAACATTGGCTATGAAGAGACAATTAGTATTTAAAGTTACTGTAGTAATATGACCATGAATGAAATAGGTTGCAAAATAGACTTGGTCTCTGACTGCTTAAGGTATAACTGACAGTTAAGTTTTCCAAGACTGATTTTAGACAGTTTTATGTATCATGTACCAATGATGTGTAAAATAAAGCACCTTTCCTATTATAACCAATTACAGGTGTTATTATTTTGAGCTATATGAGAGAAAAATTAGTGATGGCAGAGTAAATCTGTAGAAATGTTGATTTTATGTTGTTCACTTAAAAGAACATAGGCAGTCTCGTAAAAAATAGACTGTGTCCCAAAACTTTTCATGTCAGTGGATTGTGTTTGGAGTCATATTCTCATAGAAATGTAAGGCAATATATTCCTAACCCTTATTGTGGCTGAGTTAGTAAATGAAAAGGCACATGGCTCCAGGAAACCAATCTGAACTGTTGTCACCTCTTTTTTGTTCTTTATTCACTCTTAATCTTTGGTCTTTATGCTTACCCATTTTAATTTACAGCAGTGAGATTTCTGTCGTGCTTCTCCATCAAAATGGCTCTAGCAAATGTCAGGGATAACTTCTCATTTCCCAAATCCAGTGATTACTCTTGTCTGTCATAACTTAACCACTCCCTGGACACTTGGACATTTTCTTGGTTTCTGTGATACCGCTTGCTCTCTCTGTACCTTCTCCTGTCTGTGGTCCCCTTTTCCACTTGCACCTGCCTCCATTTTTTCAAGAGTCCTGTCCTTTTTCAAGATTTCACTATGAAGCCTTTCCTGACATCCTCCAAATCTAGGTAGATTTGACCACTTCTTGTGCTCCCACTACTCTTTGTCGAGCCTTCTGTCATAGCAGCCTAAAAAACATTGTATCTGTACTTGTTATTGCTTTCTCCCTCTCCCAGAATGGTAGGTCTTTGAGGCAGAGACTGGGTCTTTATATTGCTTACATATCAGCCATTTTAGCTGATACTTAAATAAGTTAACACATAATTAAAGGGAATTGTCACCTTTACATCTCTACATATTCTCCCTCTCCTCTCTCAAATTGGGGTCAAAATGGGAGGGAGGCTCTGATAGGGAAAGAGATTTTTGCAGACTTAGTAAGCCTCTGGAGGAAATACTAACTCCAGCTTTGTCTTATCCTACCCTGCTCTTACTTAGGTTCCTAAGAGAAGTTCTGGGATAAATAAATGATGTGTCACATTGTGCCTGGCTAAAAGAGATGTAATATAGGTATGTATAGATCTCAGGCAAAAGTGTTTTATCTAAAAAGATCTGAGCATTTAGTGAGATTGGTGCATGTTGCTGGGATTATGATTTTTAACATTGGATGATCCAGAAAATGAGCTAAATATATTTCCAAATTATTTCCTTGTAGCAAAGCCATGGGCAATTGTCTAACATTAGAAAAAACCACGTACCTACTTAATGTTTAAGCATGGGGATTGCTGCAAGACATGGGACACCAGCATTAGTACGTATCAAGTCAGAACACTATTGTCACCTCTGAGCTTATAGAACAAAGGATTCTTACCCTACTAGAAAACAACATGACACTGGCATAACTTCCTTACACATTTCCCAGTTACAGTTGGGAGTCCCTGTAGCATTTCTATAACTCAGAAAGACTTTTTTTTTTTTTTAAATCATGCCTGGAAAAACATGAACTATCACATTCTGGGGAGAAAAAAATTCTATGAACTGAATGAAAAAAAGAAAAGGCTGTAAAATCCAAGGATACCAGCCTCCTTCAAGATAGATTCCTGTATCTCATTAGTGTCTCTTTGCTTCTTTCCTGTCCTCTGAGGAACTAAAATTTTAAAAATGTCTACTTGTGAGATTGTTAATTTCAGCAAGGTCATCTGAAACTGTGTGAGGTTCTTTTGTGTATTTAGTATCTTGGATGAATTGAATTGAGCAGCCTGGAACTTAAAGGTCATCATATTCGTAGTCTGATGACCACTGCTGCCATGAACCTCACATCCACATCTTGAGAATACAGGGTTATAAGGCATTTGGCCTTAAATAGAAAGCAGGCTTGGAGGTTATAGGTATGAGAGATGGAAGCAATGGAAGGATTCGTTACTTCCTAATTAGATTTCTCTGGTTCAACCAAAAGTCTTTGCAGAGTATTTAGAGATATCAGAGTGTTTACCCCTGAAGATAAAAGTGTAAAAAGTATGAGTTGATGGCATATCAGATATGAAAGCAATTGCAGAGAAGGAAATGGTCCCCTTTCTACCCACTCCCCCTTTTTGGTCTCCTTACCATTCAGAGACAAGAAAGCTAAAGGAGGGATCCTTGGGTGGCTCAGCGGTTTAGCGCCTTCCTTTGGCCCAGGGCGTGATCCTGGAGTCCCGGGATCGAGTCCCACGTCAGGCTCCCTGCATGGAGCCTGCTTCTCCCTCTGCCTGTGTCTCTGCCGCTTGCTCTCTCTCTGTGTCTCTCATGAATAAATAAAAATCTTTAAAAAAAAAAGCTAAAGGATCCATTGTTCCTCAGTGTGAGCAGTGAGGAAAGCAAAGGAGAACCTGCTGTGTCTGAGCATATACAGGTTAAAATTTTGTAAAAGGTAGGAGCTGGTGTTTGTTCTTGAACATGGAATAATTCTATCCACTAGTATAAATCATGGTCTAGTAAATGTCCAGCTCTGATCTAAAGGATTATTCATTCCTTGTATCTGAGAAGATAGAGTGGAAATTCCTTAAGAACTTGAGAAAGGTGCCCTCCTAATTTCTCTGTTTCTTACTGCAGAGGGAGGAAAAAGCTGCAGATCCAATACTGGCCTTCCAGAATAATAAAAGTGCAGATGTCCCACGTATAGGGCAGCATAGCATGTGAGACAGTGGGCAGCGTCCTGAAGGTCTGACTTTGTGACCCTGAGCGCTCCCGCTGCCTCTGGGGGTCCAAGATGGTGGAGTAGCAGCACCCTAACTCACTGTGTCCTGTGTTTACAAAGGTGTCTTGCCACCAGTTGCAGTATAGCACCCCTGGTGGCCTTGTCCCTTCCAGTTTAAAGATGGGTGAGATTTTAGGTCTTGTAGCAGCTGCCTCTGGGACTTTAAAAATAGCTACAGCAATGTCTGGAACTTTCTGATGAGTTGGCACACCTGTGTTAGATTAGACCCAGCTGGGGAGTTGGGACCTGGAGAATACTTTTTGACTTCCCCATTTCCTGGGAATGGGTTGCAGGCCTTTTGTTGCCAGGCCTAGTCAACCTCTTGAAAACAACTGCCTCACCCAAGATAATAACTGTAGCTTGCCCTGTTTGGGTAAAGGGGCTGGATCAAATGTTTCAAGATCTTTTGTTTTCTTTTTTCTTCTTTTCAAATTTTGAAATTGTATACCAAATTAATAATTATTTTCCTGAATCAGGAAAAATTGCACCTTAACTGTGTCTTATTTAATCTGCACGATGGCACTGCTAGCAATGAGCCTGGCAAAGACATGATTGCAAAATTGTTCTGACATTTGTGTGACAAACCTAACACCTGTTATTGATCAATGTGGAGAAACAATAACTACCATGCACTTTCTGTATTTTTGGATTACTTTGTATGTAAGCACACTATTAGGAGAATGTGCCAAAGGGAATCTGTATTATTGAAAGTCAACAGAATTCAGTAAAGAGGCAGGGTCTTTGTCCATTATTTTGGAATTTGCATCACCTGTCTTTTTTCTCTGCTTTATACAAATGATTATATCCAGTGAACAAAGTAACCAGTTAACCAGAATCAGACTAGTGACTGATTCAACTTGGCAGAGCAGTCCTGTAATGCTGCCATCTTGTGGGATCCTGACCTTTGGGAGCCTAGTTAACTTCTGTAAGGAATAGCCCATACTCGTTCCTCTTTTCCTATTATCGGCTACTTCTCCCCATCAGTTGAAATAATTAGCTGATAATCAGTACACAGCAGTGGCTAAAATATGGGGAGATATTCCCTTTGTTGATGAAATTATGTGGTAAATAATCGTATCTTTTTTCTTTTAAAATATTTCTTGCAAAAAAAATATTTCTTGCAAAATAAAGACATGTGTTCAACTTTCAGCATAAGAACTAGAACATTCTCAGATACCCAGAATCCTCCCATTTGTCCTTCCCCATACATCACACAAGGCAAACATTTTTCTGGATTTTTTTGTTAATAATTCCCATGTTTTTATTTATGGCTCTACCATCTCTATATGTATCCCTAATAGTATATTGTTTAGACTTACCCGATTTTGAACTTTCATGTAAATGCTTTCATGCTGCATTATATCCTTCCGTGACTTTTCTGACATTGTTTTTGAGATTCCTATCCCTGTTTATGCATGTAACTGTATTTCACTTGTTTTCACTGTTGTGTAGCATTCCATTGTATGCTAAACCACGGTTTGTTTATCTGTTCCTCTGTTTGTGGGGTTTTGGATGGTTTTCCATTTTGGGCTATCAAACAATGCTGCTCTGAACATTCTGCCAATTACAGTGTAAGCTCCATGAGGGTGAGGATTTTGTCTATTTTGTTTGATCTTGTCTGTTGAGACATTCACAATGTCTGGAACAATGCAGAGCACATGGTAGATGCTCAAAAAATATTTGAGGAATGAATGAGTTCTTGTATATGTCTCCTGGTGCACATGTACAAGATTTGCTCCAGGGCACTTGTTTTCAAAGTGTGGTTGAGGTACCCTTAGGTTCCCTGAGACCCTTCTAGGGGGTTTGTGAGGACAAAAATATTTTCATGAAAATACTAAAACATTTGTCCTTTTCACTCTCATTTTTCATGAGTTTAAATATTTTCCAGATATGATGACATCTTTACTCTGAGAACTAATCAAGTGCATTCTTGTGTATAACTGTGTTTTGAAAATGCCTCTGGGGAGATCCCTGGGTGGCTCAGCATTTTGGTGCCTGCCTTTGGCCCAGGGCGAGTACCAGGATCGAGTCCCACATCGGGCTGAGCTCCCTGCATGGAGCCTGCTTCTCCCTCTGCCTGTGTCTCTGCCTCTCTCTCTCTCTCTCTCTCTCTCTCTCTCTCTCTCACTGTGTCTCTCATGAATAAATAAAATCTTTAAAAAAAAAAAAAAAGAAAATGCCTCGGTTTTAGTTTCTAATATGGTAAAAACGGATAAATAACCCATGGGAAAAACATCTCTTTGAAGTCCTCAGTACTTTTTAAGGATATAAGGAAACCTCCTTGCTTGAGACCAAGCATTTGAGAACCACTGCTCTAAGAAGCAGGTTTTACTTGGTCATGCTAAACTGTTTCTTAAAGCATTTGTACCAGTTGGTATTCCCTTGGCGATGGTTGAGCTCCATTGCCCCATATCTTAGCAAACACTTGGTCTTGACTCTCTTTTATATTTGCCAATTGGGTGGTGATTACATTGTGTCTTACTGTGGGTTTAATTTGCATTTCCCTGATTACTAATGAAATCGAGTGGGTTTTTTTTTCATATATGAATGTGTTTTCTCTTATGTGAAATATTTATTCATATCTCTTCCCCATTTTTCTGTTAGGTGTGTGTCTTTTTTTCATTGATTCATATGATTTCTTTATACATTCTGGATACCAGCCAGTCCTTTGTCATGTATATATCTTCTCCCAGTTTATGTATTACCTTTTGTGATTATATCGAATCTGTTGATCAGCCTGGAGAATATTGGTATCTTTCCAACAATGTCATCTTAACCAAAAACACTGTTTCCATTTATTTGGTCTTCTTTTAATAACTCTCAATAAACTTTAATGATTTTTCTCCACAAAGGCCTTCTTGTATTATATTAAATTTATTCCTAGGAATTTTATGTATTTTTAATGCTATAGTAAATTTTTTTAAATTATAATTTCTGTTCTAACTGGTCGTTATTAACATAATGTTGCTATGTGTTGATTTTGAATCCAGCAACCATGATAAATTTTTATTTATTTTAATAATGTATCTAGATGTTCTTTTGAGTTTTTTTATGTAGTTATTATCAGCAAATAGTGACAGTTTTCTTCCTTTCTGATCCTTCTACCTTTTAAAAAATTTCTTCTTTCATTTCTGCACTGGCTATAACCTGTAGTGCAATGTTGAAAGGAACTGATAGTGAACATCCTTGTTTTAGCCCCAATTTTAAGGGAGTACTTTCAGATGTCAACTCAGTATTTTTTCATAAATGGTCTTTATCAGTTAAGATTCTGTTTCTGGTTTGCTAATAGTTTTATTTTGAATGGATGTTACATTTTATTGAATGCTTTTTTCTCATCTATTTAAATGGTTTAATGTTTTTTAATGTTATGTATTAAATTATGGTGATTGACTTTTTAATATTGAACTAGCCTTTAATTCTAGGATAAACCCAAGTTGGTTGTAGTATGTTTTATAATACATTGCTAGACTCAATTTGTCAATATTTTGTGTAGGATTTTTGCTTCTGCATTTATTAGTAAAACTAGCTTTATAAGTACTCTACTTTTTATATCCTGTCCTGGTCTAGATTCAGTATTCTAGCCTCCTGAAATGAGTTTTTTGATTGTCTGGAAGAGTTTAAGATTGGAACTAGTCTTTAAAACCATTTGATCATTAAGAGATTTTTAACTGTTGATTCCATTTCTTTAGAGAGCACAGGAACATTAGAATTTTATATTCTTGAGTCAATTTTGTTAAATTTAATAAATTTTGCTGAAGATTTCACCACTTCATTAAATTTTTTTTGATATGAAGTTATCCATTTTACTTTTGTTTTTAGTTTCCACAGCATGTGTAGTTATGACCTGTTTTCACTCCTACTTATTTTGTAAAGTGCCTTCTCACTTGATTAATCCTTCTAGACGGTTGAATATTTAACCCATTGTTATTTTAAAAGTAGATTTCTAAGTGTTAAGGTGGCTTATGCTGTCTTAATCTTTATATTTTGCCAGAGAATATGAGCTACAGTATTTTAATTTTCTGAAATTTGAGACTAGCTTTATGATTTATGTGATCAGTTTTCATATATGCTCCATGTACACTTGAAAAGAGTACATATGTATGTATGTATTCCCCAGTTGAGAACTTTATTCTAGATTTTATAGAAGTTATAGGATCTCATTATGATAGCTAGATTTCTCAATTTCTCTTTAAGTTACATTTGCTTTTTCTTTGCCATTATTATTAGATGCCTAAATTTAGAACTTTTGGATCGTCCATGGTGAATTAAACCTCTAAGAATTACGTAGTGATTCTTATCTCTATGAATACTTGTTGCCTTCATCTTCGTTGTTACTTACTGTAGAAATATTTGGTTAGTTTTAATCTGAATATCCGAGATCTTTCTTTGGCCTTATGTTTTGAGTTTGCAAGAGACACATGCAAAGATAAGGCCAAAGAAAACCTGCCTTTTTAACTAGATAAGTACATTTGTATCTATAGTGATTACAAACATAAGTTGGATTTATTTCTAGGTCCCTGTTGTCAAAATGTCTTGTTTTGTTTTGCCCATTCCCCACTTCTGCCTTTTCTTTTTTCATTTTCTTATTCTTTTTTTCCCTCCTCTATATTTGTTGGTTTATTTTCAATTCTTATTTTTTCTTACGAGTTCTATCTGGGTTATAAATCTTGCTTGTCCTCTGTGTATTCTTTTGTTCCCTATTCATATTTTGCATGCTTCTTTCTATTCCTTTACTTATAATCAGTTTTCCTGTGTTGATTCCAATATTTTTAAAAATATTTTATTTATTAATGAGAGACACAGAGACAGACATAGGCAGAAAAGAAGCAGGCTCCTTGTGCTCCTCACGGGAAGCCTGATGATGCAGGACTCAATCCCAGGACCCCAGATCACAACCTGAGCCAAAGGCACTCAACCACTGAGCCCCCAGGTGCCCCTGTTGATACCAATATGAAGAGTCTTTGTGGGCATTTCTATTGTCTATTGTATAAGCTGTGTTTTTCCCCATTCATGGTGCCATTTTACTTTAAACTTACTTTCGATAGAAAATAGGGATTTTTTTTTTTTTAAGTATGGGCTAAAATTGACACCCATAAGAGAATGTTTGCTCTGCCAGACACCCAAGGACTACCAACCTGAGTGCACTTTGTTATCAACTGGAAGGTCTGGGATTTCAGATCATGAACCTTGAGGGCTGGCCTGTGATTATGAATTTGAGGGAGGTGGTTATTTATCCTCCTCCACCCAGCACCGAAATTGAGATTGGCAATATTCCTTGCTGCCCACTTCTGTGGTGGCCCTGCCAGACTCCAGCCTAAGCTTTATGTCCAGTCCACCACCCAACTACTGCTAGTTTAGTCTCCAGAGTTCAACAGAACCCTTCGGGCAAAAGCAGGCTTTGGTGTGATGACTTACCTCACAGGTTTCCTATTTTCACTTCATTTTTATGGATTTTTGCCTTACTTTCATAAAGTGTTGTATTTTAAATATTTTATACTACTTAATGGCATGTTTTATTCAGCATCTGTTTTTTGTTGTTTTTAGCATCTGGTTTTTTGAACCAGGCCTTATCGAGCGTGTCTAGACCACTTTACTCTCAGAAAAGTAGGCTAAGTTAAAATTTGTGGCCTCTGTGTGGCTCAGTTAAGCGGGACACTTGGTTGTGAGATGGAGCCCATGTTGGGCTCAACACTGCCAGTGGAGCCTGTTTAAAATTCTTTCTCCTCCCTCTGCTCCTCCCCTGTCTCTCCCCGCCTCTAAAAATTAAAATTTGTTTTACTTTGCCCTTGACATGAGTATTCCTACTCATGTGGGAGTCTGTAGTCTATAAAAAATTATAGGATGCTTAGTTCTGCCTTTTGTGCTGTCCTGCAAGGTAGCACTCCTATGCTGTGGGCACTGCTACTTGCAAGGTTAGAATGTACACAAAGAAACCATATTTTTAAAGTTATACTTTTCCTCTGCCATTTTCTTAAATGTCAGCCCAAATATATTCCTTTGTGTTCTTTGATTAGTGATTGCTTTGGTCTGAAAAAAGGATTTGGTCTTGGTTTCTTGCAAATCAAACATTGGGCATTGGGCATCTAGAATGATGCATGAATAGGCCTCTTGGCATAGCTGCTCTGGCTGTAAGGCACTGTTTATAATGGTTCGTCTTTGCCTAGCTGTGTATTTTCAACCAAGTACCTAGTGCTTAAGGTTCTGAAATCTCTTTCATTCAGATGTACTCTGAAATTGTGCCCTGGAAAATAGGTGAAGACTTACTATTTGCTCTTAGAGGATGCTCAAGGAAGACTCAAATTATACCTGGAAAAGACAAAGTTTATGCTGCAGTGTCAGAATATTTTAATCTTCAGTATTGTTGTGCAAGATGGAGGAATTACTTATCAACTTGTAATTTCCACCCCTAAAACTAATACATAGCCATTAGGTTTCTACAGACAAAGCCAGCACATGTTGACTATTTGGCAAGCTTGCTGGCATTCACCTTGGCAAAGGAGGGTTTACAGTAAGGTGCCTTGCATAGATATCTACTTTGCAGCGCAGAAGGAAACGTAACTGTGTCACGAGGCAAGTTTACATTCTTTAAAGGTAATGGCTAGAAGCCAGAGAAAAGCATCCATCCCAGTGCCATCTGTGGCCATGATTTGAAGAGATTCTGCCTTATGGTTTTAAAATCCCTAAAATCAGGTATAAAGAGAAATGTAATCTTGAAAGAAATTTCTGAGGGGCTGTGGCAGCCAGCAAATACTGTGTACAAACCTACTCAGGTTTAGGTGGTGACATTTTCCTGTATTTGGTAATTAGTATGAAACAAAAGTTTTAAAGGCTTTCCTGATGAAGCTTAAACTAAAACCTGAAGGATGAGCGAGACTTAGCCAGGCATAGGAAAAGAAACCATGTTCTAGGCAGAGGGAAGAATACGTGGGTAGAGGAGGCAAAGAACATGGCAGAAGGAGCCAAGAGATTGGGGTGATTAGAGCATAACAAGCAAGAGAAAGCTAAACTTGATGAAGAAAGCAGAGGAACATTTCCAGCTTTAAAAGAAACCATGAATTAAAACTAAACATTTTTCAGGCAATATAGTATACTTCTTTAAGAAATAAAATTAGCTGAGATTATTCTATTTTTTACTCATGAACACATCATGACTTTATACTGAGCTTAAGATCAATATACATAAATTGTTACATAAACATAAATAAGTTGCCTAATTCAGAGAAACCAAAAATATACATTTAGGATAGCTCAGCTATTGGTATAGATCTTACCTGATATCATTTGAATGATTCAGAAATGTACTTTATCACCTAAAGCAACATATATTGTCTTGTTTTGGACTGTTGTAAAATAACTTTCCCTAAAGAGAAAATATATAGATGTTTAAAACCTTCTACTATAAGACTTTATTCCTGGCAAATGGGAGAAGCTATTTAGTTTATCATGCTTAACTTCTACCACTGCAGAAATCTTTTAGTTGGGCCCTCAGAACTGTGTTCAGTTAGTATCAGTAGAACTGATACTCCTTTAAATCACTAAGGCAATCTAGAAAACAGACAATAAGGCATATTTTTGAAGAAAGGAAAATACTGCATAGATATTACACTGTAGAAGGAAAAGAAATACAAACAGCTTAACACATCATCATACCCAAATGTATGACACTGGGAAGGTAGCATTAAAAAATAATAATTCTCTCTAGACTAAAGCATCTGTTACAAGGTAGTGAGGGGAGACAGGAGCTATTCAAGTCCTGTTACGACTTAGTCACTGAAGCCCATTTCTCAGATACTCAGAAAAGCAGTAGCTACAAAGTTATAAAGAAAACACTTTTAGGTTATTGTAGGAGTTTATCTACTTAAGTTCTAGAGGAAGAAAACATGACATTTAATGAAATGTAACACAGGCCACGTAAAAAGGTGACAGTACCTCCCAGATGCATAAAAGGAGAGCATGTGTGTGACACATGCAGAATGTCAGTGTTCTTTCCTAGGACAAAGGCCATATAACCCAAAGTTGACCTGATTTCACCTAAGGTTTTATTACTACCATCAAATTATTAAATTTAGAAATTTGTTTCAGTTTATATTGATAATTAAACATAGTGCAATCTTTAATTTTAGAGAAAGAATCTGGTAACCAAACACCAAATGCTTTTATCAGTTATGTACTGGATCAAATGGAAACTATTTCAGAAATACACTACTATGGAATTATCAAAAGCATTAAAATTTTGTGTGTCTGTTAACCTTAGCAATTCTATTTCTAAGAATTTAAGAAAATAGTCATGGATGTACACATGATTCAGTGAAGTATTTTTAACTGTGAAAAGATGCATATAGTCAAAATGTCCAATAGAGGATTAAATAAATTATAGTTCAGCCATACTAACAGAATAATAAATGAATAAAAATAAAAGACTATGTAATGACCTGGGAAAGATGTTTACAATATATTGTTAAGTGAAAAAAAGCAGGTTACAAAACAGTAAGCAAGTATGAGCCCATTTTTATAAAAATATACATATTTAGCAAAGTAAGAGGACAAGTGATATTTACCAAAATATTAACATTGGTTATTTCAGCATAGTAGGATGATAGTTGATTTTGCTTAATGCCCCCTCCCCCTTTTTTGCCTATTTGAATTTTCTATACTGAAATTAAATGGGAGGGTATTGAGGAAGTTATTAACCTCAGATTAGCCCAAATATGTGCCCCAAAGTCTCCCTCTGACAAGGTAAATATTTCTGTTCAGCCCATATCTGTGAAATTGCTTCTATCTTATAAATTTGAGTGTCCTTCCAGGATGACATTTAAATCGTCTTTTAGGCAAACTATTATACAATAGCAATTGTTGATATTAAATAAAAAAAAAAAAACCCAAAACAGGTTAATCATCACCAAAAAAACCAGATGAGAATATACAAATCCTCATTTTAAAAAAGGAACAACCCAAGTACATACTACTAAATTATACAAAGTTACATTATCTAAGTTTAGTTTATTGCAAAGATCAAGACAGCACTAGAAGTTGGGGCTTCTGTTTCACACCATCTGTAGCACACACTCTGTTCTCCACTGCATTCACTCACCCATGTAGAGAAAGGTCTGTACACACACAATGATGTCTGACGTTTCTTGGTTCCCATAGTATAATTAGGAAACTTGACATATCAATTAAAAAGGTAAAACGAGGACATTTACCATCAGACTATAAAATTCCTCTTCTGGAAGAGGATACTTTAGTATTTGAAGATATGCTTTGGAAAAATCATATAAAAATGAAAATGGCACCATTTCAAGAGCACTAGGACTACATTAAGCTTTTTTTTTTTTTTTTGGACTACATTAAGCTTAAATGAATTCCAACACTCATAATAATGTAACTCAAAAACAAATCTGATCTTAACAAAAGCTCCAATAAACTGAAACTATCTTAACAGGCACAATGAACAGTGTAAACACTGTTAACGGGCACCAAGTTTTTAATAGGGCAGACAATGTTTGCTTCTGCATTCACACTTGATTTTTCAATTACATTTTTAAAAAATGGTGCTGCTTAAGCTATGAATGTTTTACAAAAAATTAATTTTAATAAATATGGCAAATGCTAAAAATCTAGCTAGGTTACCATGCAAGATATTATATAACCAAGACAAACTCAAATTTATAATAAAGGCAACTTGCATTCAAAATGAACTCTACCCTTATATTTTATTAAAAGGGCAAACATCATGAATTAACCCAGCTGCTTACTTGAATTACAAAAGTAACATGATTCAATATGAAAATAAGAAACTGTCTACAAATCTCTGACAGTAATAAATTGCAATATACAATGCATACAGGAGTCATACAGAGCAACAAACTCTCGTACAAAACAAAAATATTTTAATACCTTTAAAATCCAAATTTTTCTTTAAAATCATTCATGAAAAAAGATTCTCAAGTCAGAATTAACACCTCAATTAGTCAAGCATCAGGAAGCTACATTACAGCTATTTAATATACAAAGAGACATCTTTTCCCCAATCACTTCCTTATAAGGTCTCTGTTTCCAGAATCATACAGACTCTTTTGCTTCTTCTCTCCACTCCCCATGCCACCATTTCTTCAGATCATGAAAACTGAATTTGTTGAACACCAGAAATCTAAGAGCAGAAAATTTAAATTGAGCAGAATTAAAGAAAAAAATATTTTAAAATAACATATATATTTTTTAAAAATAACATATATTGTAGATATTCAAATAAAAGCAATAGACAATGGAAAATAAATCCACTTCTCACCCCCAAATCTCCATTCTGTCTACCCAAGGGAGCTACTTTAATAATTTATGTATCTCTCTAGAAATCTATGCAAATATGAGTATATGTGTACATATTTTTAATCAATAAGAGAATATATAATTTTATGTTTTGAGAAAGCAATTTTCAATAACGTTCTTTATTAGGTCCTTTTTTTTTTTTTTTTAAAGATTTTATCTATTCATGACAGACACAGAGAGAGGCAGAGACACAGGCAGAGGGAGAAGCAGGCTCCATGCAGGGAGCCCGATGCGGGACTCGATCCTGGGACTCCAGCATCACGCCCTGGGCTGAAGGCAGGTGCTAAACCACTGAGCCACCCAGGGATCCCCTATCAGGTCCTTAATACAGATGATCCTTGAATGACACTAGGGTTCGGGGCACCAACCTCTGCAGCTGAAAATCCTCACACAACTTTTCCCTCTCCAAAATCTTAATAGCCTCCTATTGACCAAAAGCCTTACCAATAACATAGTCAATTAACACGTTTTGTATGCTTTATGTATTATATACTGTATTCTTCCAACAAAACTAGCTAGAAAAAGTAAATGTTATTAAGAAAATCATAAGGAAGAGAAAAACACATCTATAATACTATTAAAAAATCCACATATAAGTGGACCTGTGCAATTCAAACCCATGTTGTTCATGGGTCCACCATAATGTGCTGCAATTAACTACCTGTAATAAAAATCAATGACTACAATCAATTTTTTAGATAACTTAAAATACAAAGAAGGTTGTATTTACCTGTTGATATGATGTTGTATAAACCATAACATTTTGCTGTTGACCATCTGCAGTTATTAACCCAGCTGGTAACTGGTTAGCTATAAGACAAAAGTTAAAGCAGGAAGATATTGCATTGACTTTGGGTCTGAACCCTAAGGTTGTGCCATTAGTCTCATTACAATTCTGCCACTAATCAATGTAATCTTGGACAAAAATCATAAACCCCCAAATTTAGCATTTTAAAAAAAGTTCCCTAAAAAAACATTTTTCCTCATACAGTTTTCAGTTTTCTGAATCTTCGTTTCTCTAAAATGTAGCTGAGCTAACTGCCTGTGTGTACAAATCTGCAGAGAGACTAGATGGGGTTTCTAATTCATAGGCAGACCTATATCACGAGGCTTAGCTGGGAGCAACACTTACATTAACTAAGCAGCATGTATTTTACATATGAGAAATACAAAATATATACCTATAAATTTTATATGAGAAGTAGAATCACCATAGACCTTTTATTTCACCAATGACAATATTGCTTTTTTTTTTTTTTTAAGATTTTTTATTTTTAAATAATCTCTACACCCAATGGGTGGAGGTCAAACTCAAATTCCAAGATCAAGAGTTACATACTCCTCCAACCAGCCAGGCACCCCATTCAGTTTTTTTATTTTTAAATCCTTCAGTTCAATTTATTTAAATCACAAGATTTTTTTATTACAAGCTACAATTCTCAATATTCCTATCTCATGTGAATCTTTTATTATTAAAAGATTTTATTTATTTATTCATGAGAGACACAGAGAGAGGGAGAGAGGCAGAGACACAGGCAGACACAGAAGCAGGCTCCACGCAGGGAGCCTGATGTGGGACTTGATCCCGTGACTCCAGGATCAGGCCCTGGGCTGAAGGCAGTGCTAAACCGCTGAGCCACCCGGGCTGCCCTCATGTGAATCTTAAACCAAAAACTAGAAGCTATGGAAATCAGAACTATGGGTAAAAGATTATAATGTCTGCAGAATTTAAATTTCTATACTTATCCCTCACTGACTTCAACTAGAAGATCATGAACTAGTAAGAACTAATCAAAATAGTATTATGTCAAAATAGTCGGGGCTGATATTCCAAAAGTACCATTACATTTAGTATTAATAACTGCTAACAAACTACAGGACTTATAAGAACAAATTTAGTTGCATAAATGTATCGTAACACTGCTTACTAAATGCCTCCTCTGTAAGTTCTTCACTTAGCCCATCTGTAGCTGTGACTGTTCCACCAATTCCTTTCTCTCCTTTCATAGCCTGGGGAAGGAAAAATTTAACAAGTAATCACTGGTATTCAAAAGAAACTGTTTTCTAGATGAAAATGCTTGTTTCCTAAAATTAGGAGCTTCTATTATTACAAACACTGCATGAAATATTTATTTACACTTATGGTTAATTATATATGAAGAGGTCCTTCAAAATGCTAACTTTTTATATAAGCAGTATTCATCACAAGACAGTGTTAGTAATGGCCTAGAAAATCTAAAATATTTATGGATAAAAATAAAATTATTCTAATTCCACACTACATCAAAAGGAAAATAGAAATCTACTTACAGATGAAGTAGTCTGCAAAATACTATAAATGTTCAGCTCATAAATCTACTATAAATGATCCAAATTATCATTTAACTATATATATATAGAGAGAGAGCTCTCAGCCAAGTGGGCAGTACTATAACAGCAAGTTTAAAAGTCTTAATTCCTAAATCAAAAATATAGTTTGGACCAAAAAGCTCTAAGTTTCCATTCATTCACTCTAAGATTCTATGATGAAAAAATTTGGAAAAGTACTGTGAAGAATTTTTACATTCTCTTCATACTTTAATCATTTGATGCATAGATCACTAATTTAATGGGATTCTAACATTAAAGCTAATAAAGTATTTTGAAAGCAACGTGAATCTGACACCCAAGTTGGAGTGTAGAAATAAATATGCTGATCTCAATTTATCTCCACAAAATTCATACCATGGGCAAAGATAAATCCAAAAGGAAATGCAAAAGAATTTAACTAAAAACAAAAAAAAAAGAGAGAGAGATAGTTATAATTCCTTTTTTCTTATCTAGAAGGCCCCAAGCTTTAAGATGCTACCTCTTTTAAATTAATAATAACCACAGCATGTTTTACCATTACTGAGTGCTCACTATATGCCAAGCTAAGGGCTGTACATAGATTATTTTACTTAGTTCACTCATTAACCCTGAGAGATAGGTACTATTAGTAACCTCACTTTACAGACCAGGAAACTACAGCCTAATGTATTAAATAATCTGCCTGATGTCACATGTGGAGCTGGGACTCAGCCTCAGGTGGTTGTAATCCAGAGTCCAATGCTCTCAATCATTACCCAACTATGATGTCATTAGTAACAAAGGGAAAAAGAAAGGACATACTATTTACTTTTTTGACATACTATTTAAATGATTAAATGATTACATGCTTCTTCTGATGGATGATACATTTAAAAAATTAAAGTAAATAGTATATCTTAGTTTCTTAAAAGCATAATGGAAATCATCTTACTTACCTCTCTGAATTTCTGAAGGTATAATTTTAGAGGTTCTACATAACTGTCAAAGCCTAAGGTTGACATGGCAAAGAGAATATCTTCTCCATTGATTGTCTTCCGTTTTTCTTGATGACATCTTTCACTTGCTTCAGATGTTATAAAGCTGATGAACTCACTCACACATTCCTGAACACATTCTTTGGCATCTTTTGCAATCTGAAGAGAAAAATCACAGGTAAATTTGAAGGGAATATAACCATCCCATTCATAACAACCTACAAAAATAAAAAGCTATTTAGAAGAATACAGATTTTAGTTCATGGCTGTTGACATTTCATCTTTGAAATAACATGCTAATTACATTGACAAAATGTGTACTATCAAAATCCCAACCCTCGGAGTGAGAATAAAAACTCAAATGCCAGTGAAAGAAGCCACTGTAACAACTATTCACAGAAAACAGGTAAGTTTAGGTTATAAAAGCAACCACTGGGGATTGCCTGGGTGGCTCAGTGGTTGAGCGTCTGCCTTTGGTCAGGGCGTGATCCCAAGATCCGGAATCTAGTCCCACATTGGGCTCTTCACAGGGAGCCTGCTTCTCCCTCTGCCTATGTCTCTGCCTCTCTGTGACTCTCATGAATAAATAAATACATCTTTTAAAAAAAAAAAGCAACCACTGGATGTCCCTACCATCCCGTAAAAATGAAATCTTACTAACCAAGTACCCCAAGAGAATCAATCCCATAGTGTATATAGTATAGTGTGGGCTAGATGCAGGTATCACCTCCTTGCCCTAGCACTTCCACAAATAAGGACAAGAGAAAATTTTTAAAAGATAAAACAATGAATTCATGTAAGGCTTACAGGGAGTGAAATAATGACATCTTGTGACATTTTTATTACTGAAGATATTAAGTGTCAGGTACAGATTTTGAATTTATTAAAAAGCAGCATACACCTGCCACTTTACTATAAAAGCAATTCTTCTCTTAAAGGTGTGGGGTTTCAAAGTTAAACTAATGAATTAAATCATGCAATTCCAAAGCCATTTATTTATTTATTTATTTATTTATTTTCTTCCTTTCTTTTCTCCCTCCTTCTTTCCTTCCTTTCCTTCCTTTTCTTTCTTCCTTCTTTCCTTCTTTCTTTCTTTTCTTTTCTTTTTTCTTTTCTTTATATTGGAGTTCAATTTGCCAACATATAGCATAACACCCAGTGCTCATCCCATCAAGTGCCCCCCTCAGTGCCTGTCACCCAGTCACCCCCACCCCCATCCACCTCCCTTTCTACCACCCCTGTTCGTTTCCCAGAGTTAGGAGTCTCTCATGTTCTGTCTCCCTTTCTGATATTTCCCACTCATTTTTTCTCCTTTCCCCTTTATTCCCTTTCACTATTTTTTATATTCCCCAAATGAATGAGACCATATAATGTTTGTCCTTCTCCAACTGACTTATTTCACTCAGCATAATACCCTCCAGTTCCATCCACATCGAAGCAAATGGTGGGTATTTGTCATTTCTAATTGCTAATATTCCATTGTATACATATACCACATCTTCTTTATCCATTCGTCTTCCAAAGCCACTTCTAACAGGAACAATAAAAGCCTTGCTGAAACGTACTGTCTTCTACCTCCTTGCCCATTTTACATCCAGAGAAAAGTAAAGAAGAGCTGCATAAATGCAGGTGGGCAAGATAATATGCTAGCTGTACACACAACTTTAGATTTTCTAGTAGCTATGTTTAAAAAAAGGTGAATTTTAATAATTATTTTAACCCAATAAATCAAAATAAACACAATCTATTTTAAAATTATTTTCCTTTTTTTCATACTAAGCCTCTACAATCTGAAGTATGTTTTACATTTACAGCACATCTTAATTCAGACTTACCACATTTCAAGTGCTCAATAACTGCATTTGGCTGGTGGCCTGAGGTACTAGACAACACAGGCCTAGCCACAGAAACAGTAATCAGCAGTTGTGCTTTATTTCCCTTTAGAACATAAGGAGAACCTCTCATATTGGAATTTCTAGGCTTAGCTATGTATTTTAATAATATATTTCTTTGTGAGCTTTATTACTTTTGTAAGTACTTTATAAGCTACAATGAGAAAAAGTTTATTGTGCAATATAAAATATTAAAAATGTGGATTGTAATTCAGAACAATTGATGAGTAGAGTGACGAGTTTTTGTAAGTTGGTATAAATGTCTATATGGTTATCTCAAGACAGAACTACTTTTTAAAAAAATCATGCCAGTTAAATTTAAATGTATGTTAATATTTATGATTATATAAAAATAGCTGATTCCAAATCTAAGGATTTTTTCATTAGACCAAAGTGACCCAATTTTGCTGCAACATCATAGAAGCTACAACTCCATATACCCAAACCTGATAGTTCTCATAATGCACCTATTTTAAAGGAGATTCTTAATTTTGTTTTATCAGCTTCAAGTCAGGAAGGGGACACAGTGTTGTTTGGGGTGGGGGTGGGGGGGCACGGGTGTGAGAACTGCAAACAGAACTGCTCAGTAACTAAGTGTGTAGAACTGGGGCAGCCCAGGTGGCTCAGTGGTTTAGCACCGCCTTCAGCCCAGGGCCTGATCCTGGAGACCCGGGATCAAGTCCCACGTCACGCTCCCTGCATGGAACCTGCTTTCCCCTCTGCCTGTGTCTCTGCCTCTCTCTCTCGTTCTGTGTGTCTCTCATGAAGAAAAATAAAATCTTTAAAATAGAAAAAAAGTGTGCAGAACTGTAGGAGCTACTGGACTTGCTGGAGGGCTGAATGGCTGAAATCTACAACTGACCGTATTCAGGAACTACACACCCATGTAGGTCTATGTTCCCCTCTTCCCTGGAAAAGGAAACTGGGTAAAATGTGTCCTCTGCATTACCTTTCCCGTTTGAGGTATGGCATTTTTCATTATCCTTGCTACATTTGCAATTGGAAGATAGATATCTTGTTCTCTGAAACTTTCTTTTGAACCATTTGTGTCTTCATGATCATTCATGCTGTCCTCAGTATCTAAAGAAACAAAAAGGACTTGGTTTAAAGTTTCTCATCATCTTCACTTCAAGATAGAGAAGACTACCTGAAACTAAGAACCATTCTGGCTAATTTCCTAATCACTTTTGGGGAGGACAATAGTAGTTCTTTTCACATTCTCACAGCCATAACCAAACCTAGTTATTAGTTTCAAACCCGTGGCCTCAAGTCCTTTTATCCTCAGCTCAGCCTGCTAAAACCTTACGTATCTGTTCTCCAGAAAGCTCAAAAACATCTCCACAGCACCTTCAGAAGTGATCTCTCCTTTCAAAGAATATCACAAAGTGCTTCTCTGAGCCTTTTCTGACATATTTTATAATTCCTTTTATTTCTCATCCTCCCTATTAGATGTTTACTATCTGAGGCCAGGGACCAGCTCTATATACTTCCCAGAACTTGGTAGATTATCTTCCACAGAAGAGGTACTCATAAATATTTGTTACATAGCTTAACTAGAAAACTTACAGACTATGACCTATGGTTCCTTGCAAATTGCCAGATTATGAGATTATATGTTTATGCAAAACCAAGTTTATATAGAATGGAAAAAGTGGACTTGAATATTACCCAATTGGATAAAACTAATGTAAGTTTCTGAACAAAGCTGTAGTCTGATCCAATGTTTATATAAAAAGCGAATCCTCAAATTATACAGACTTAGATATAACTGCAGCTTTCACAGTACCACTAATATCCTCTTATAATGAAATATAGTATCCTGTAAGTAAATTTCCCACTCTTTGTATGTATTAAAAAAAGAAAGGCACTTATGCTGATTTGAGCTACTTTTTTTTTTTTTTTTTTTTTTGCGTTACATTTTTATGTGTGTCTCTGTTTCAGGATGAAGTAACTAATTACCCACTTCCAACTTCCTCCTAAAAAATATATCTTCGGGGTGGCTGGCTAAGTGGCTCAGTTCAGTTAAGCATCAAACTCTTGATATCAGCTCAGGTCTTGATCTTATCATGAGATCTGACCCCAAGTTGGGCTCCACTCTGAGCATGGAGCCTGCTTGGTATTCTCTCTCCCTTTGCCCCTCTCCCAACTCACACACAAGCTCTCGCTAAAAAAAAAAAAAAAATTAAAAAAAAATTTTTAAAAATGTATACATCTTTCTCTCAAAAACAAACATCTCTCTCACATTTTTTTAATATTACACATCAGAATGACACTGAAGTACATCATTTCTCATAGGCCAACATTCTGCCATTCTAATACCTAACATAGTTCAAACTTAATATTGAATAAACCCCAAAAATAGTCTGTTCATAAGTACTAGAAATACAATAGCTAGGAACTCACCCTCTGAAGAACTATTTACTCTACCAATTAAGTAAGAATTTGTCATACTTAATACTTAAACAGGACATCAGTAACAAATCTTAAACTGTGCCAATTTTAAGTATGCCCAGCATGGAGCCCAATGAGGGGCTTGAACTCAAACCGTGAGATCAAGATCTGAGCTGATATCAAGATTGGATGCTTAACTGACTGAGCCACCCAGGTGCCCCCAAAACATACTTTAATAGAATTCTTTTCTAGACTTCATCTCTCTTTTGATGACTATTTCTAATAAAAACAGTATGGTACATCTTTTTAGACTATCACTGAACTTTGACACAAGACTGCTAATTTTCCTGTAAAGATAAAAGTAACCTGGAGCATCACATTAATATAATTCCCACTAAGTTGTTTCTGCTAGTGAATGTCTTTAACCGTGGCTTTCTTACCATCATGAGGCTGTATAACATAGTGGCTTCCTCCGATGTAGTCTGCAGAGATGCCTAGTTGAGAAGCATCTGTGGTAGCACTGTCGCCATCCATCTACGAGGAAAGAAACTTTATAATACTCTTCAATAAAACGTCTAAAAAAGCGTAATAGATTCAATGCTCATAACTGTCATAGGATGGGTCAATTAGTTTTCAAGACATTAAGCTTACTAAAAGAAAACATATCTCTTGATTTGGAAACCTTTTGATAATTTTCCAGTGATTCAAGATTCCCCTATCTACATACACTCTCTAAGTGATAGGCATAAGACCAACAAGGAAACAAAATGAATCTAAAACACACACCTCTTTCTTTTCAACTGCATACTCATCATAAGTGCAGACAACCCTGACTTACAACCTAGCTTGTCCCTGGAGTGACAAGCAAAGCCAAAGTCAGCTTAGCAGTCACCTAAAAGTTACCCATTTCCAACACTTTCTGCTGTCTTGCTAAAGCATGACAGTCCTATGCAAATACTTTGCTCCTGCTGCAAACTTTCTCTGATGTCTCACAAAAGCTCCACGAGAGGCAATGCCTTGGTTCAAACTGTTGTTTGGTATGGGATGCATATGGATTCCTTGGACAAATCTGTGCCCATGCAACCCAAAAGCACACTAATACTTTAAATGAGCCTATCACCTCTAATTCTACTCAACAGTCCTACCCCTGTCCTCAAACTTCAGATTCTTTAAAGAAAAAAGAAAAGGGGCTGCCTGAGTGGCTCAGCAGTTTAGCGCCTGCCTTCAGCCCAGGGCATGATTCTGGAGACCCAGGATCAAGTCCCACATTGGGCTCCCTGCATGGAGCTTGTTTCTCCCTCTGCCTGTGTCTCTGCCTCTCTCAATGTGTCTCTCATGAATAAATAATTAAAATTAGAAAAAAAAAAAAAGGCAGGGTCAGGGAGATTGAAGATCTACATATGAAAACAATAAAATTATAACCATAGACAAGAATGGGAATTAAAATGACTATTTTAAAAGAAGTCTGCTAGGGATGCCTGAGTGCCTCAGTCAGTTGGGTGTCTGTCAGGTCATGATCTGGGGAATCCTGGGATAGAGCCCCACATCGGGCTGCTGGCTCAGCAGAGAGTCTGCTTCTTCCTCTCTCTCTGCTGTTCCCCTTTGTGTGCTCTCTCTGTTAAATAAATAAAATCTTTAACAACGAAAAGAAAGAAGCCTGATTAAGTTTGCTTAGAGCTAAAAGAATTCTAAGAGGGAAAATCTAGAGAAAACAACCATAAGCCCTGAACTGTCTCCATTCCATTTCACCAACATGGCAAATCCTGGAAGTCTTTCTGCTTTGCAAATACTACTATACAAAACAATAAGGGACTAGCTATTTGTAGGTGGAAAAATTGTAAATGCATTACCTGAATAAAAAGAGTAGTAAGATTAAGTACAATCTATACATGTTTTCAGGCCAAATCAAAAAAACACTTGACCCTAAATGTTTATCCAGGCCCAGGACCTTGATAACAAGTTTAATGTTATTAACTGCACTATTTAAGTCCTTGTGTAACATGTCCTTCTCTGGCTGTTGGGATTTTCATCTACTAGGAAAACAGC
The DNA here is from genome assembly GCF_048418805.1 of Vulpes vulpes. Classification (NCBI taxonomy): domain Eukaryota; kingdom Metazoa; phylum Chordata; class Mammalia; order Carnivora; family Canidae; genus Vulpes; species Vulpes vulpes. Next base: position 80,191,326 of record NC_132789.1, read on the forward strand.
AGGCTAGTTTCCAAGTCTTCAATAACATGGCATTTCTTTGATACATCTGTTGACTGCAGTGTCTAATTTAATTGTTGATAAAGATACATTTCCATAATCTACATAGTTTTCTAAGAGGCTAGAGAATAGAGTTTACCTACCTTTAATAATTTGCACAAGTAGAGGGTATCTATTTATTGATACTTCTTAGTGGCTTCTAAAAGGTAATAAACAACAGTTAGTGAGCTCTGATACTGACTCTCCAGCTGATCCCTGAAAACAGCATCCCTACCTGTTAAGTGTATTTCTATATAAAATGGAAATAGTATCACCTTCCCCATATTAAACAGCTAATGTGAAACATTACCCAAAAATAAAATGCCATTTTAATCCTAAAATATCAACAAGATACTAGAAGAGTGCTCTTTGATTTGATGATGGATTTATTAACCATAAAAGCTCAATTAGGATAGCTGTGAACTGACTAGTTTTTACAATGCCCTAAGGGAGATTAGAGAGATCAAGGTTCAAGAGACAGGACCAAAGCGGCTGTTTCAGAATCTACAACTGGAAACAAATCTTTGTTGGGGTGGGGTGGGTGGGTATCTGGGAGATTTTTTTTTTTTAAGATTTTATTTATTCATGAGAGAGACAGAGAGAGAGAGAGAGAGAGAGAGGCAGAGACACAGGCAGAGGGAGAAGCAGGCTCCATGCCAGGAGCCCGACGTGGGACTCGATCCTAGGACTCCCGGATCAGGCCCTGGGCTGAAGGCGGCGCTAAACCGCTGAGCCACCCAGGCTGCCCCTGGGAGATTTATTAATTTATAAATAGAACACTAAAAAAGTATTAAAGGTAAAAAGTTCAAATCACATTACCTTTGTCATACACTGGAATTAGTAGCAAGATTATCATTTGGATTCACAGCATTAGCCTCGAAACCTCAGTCTTCTAAGACATACTCTGCAAGTATTTGTTGTCAGAATGAAAGAAAGGGAACCTGCTCAAGAGCTATGTTTGGTGCGTAGTGTACCCGGGAGACAGCAATCCCATCCTCCCTCCCTGAGGATAAGCTGCACATAGCAGGCTTAGCTGTGTGTTTCTTTAGGTCTACAAGTCATAGCTCCTCTTGTCGTTTCACCCCATCTCTGTCTTCCTCTCCTCTATCTTTCTACCATTAAAATCCTGCCATTAATCCCAGTGTTCTCCCATCCTCCTGAAATCTTTGATTTACTCCATCCTGCAAGTCCAAAATTAGTGTTCCCTTCTTTGAATCCCCAAGGATTAGTACCTTCCATTCAACAAATTGGCCTCATCTTTTATGTTTACAATAGCTAGCCACTCAAACATCTGAGGGGGGAAATGAGGCAGGGAAACTTGCTAGATACATCCCGAAGGCTTTTACAAGGTCTAAACTTCCTATTAAAATATTCAAAATAGGGACGCCTGGGTGGCTCAGCGGTTGAACATCTGCCTTTGGCTCAGGGGTGATCCTGGGTCTGGGGATTGAGTCCCACATCAGGCCCTCTGCAAGAAGCCTGCTTCTCTCTCTCTGCCTATGTCTCTGCCTCTCTCTCTCTCATGAATAAATAAATATTTAAAAAGTTTAAAAAATATTCAAAATAAACTGGAGATTGTAAGCCAGATTGTAAGTAAGCCAGTTAACAAATATTTACCAAGTAAGCACCTGGTATTTATCAGGTCCGTGCTATGTGCTGGGGATGTAGCAGTCAACAGCATAGACAAAATCTCTGTCCTCATCTTGCAGGGAAGACAGGTATTATGCAAACTAGTGGCAGGGGAAAGGAGTGGGGAGTGTAGTCTATTAATATTTCCACAGCACAGGCTCTGGAATCTTATCACCTGGTTTGAATTCCTTCCTACCTACTTGGCATGAGACCTTGAGCGAGACGGGACTCCCCATGGAAAGACAGCACAGTATTAACAGGAATACCCAGTAAACGTTATGTATATAGCTATTAAATAATTACAACTGACTAATTGCTAGTGCCAAGTGTTAAGGGAAACAAGTGTTTTGTTGTATGCTTTGAGAGCTTATTGCAAAAGGGGCCACATTTGTCTGGGGAGTCAAGGAAGTGGTCACGGGAAATGACATTTAAACTGAGATTCAAAGACAGAAATTGGTCAGGCAAGGAAAAAATGGGAAAACAATGTTCCAGACCAAGGAAACAGAAATCTACTACTGGTGGACCGGAATGGACAAAGTAGAGACTAGATCAAGCAGTGCCTTGTGCATAAGAACAAATCAAAGGGAAGTTTTTGCATAACTGTGCAAAAAAGATTTTTTGAAAAGATCACTCTGGCTACAGTCCAGTGTCTAAATAGGCAGAACAGGGCAAGAATGGGGGCAGAAGACCACAAAGGACCATGAGGCCATAGTCAGAGCATGAATTCTGGCAAGATGATAACACTCCCCAGATGCTGTCCAGCAAAACGGCAGTAGGGATCAAGGGGACTGATGAAAGAGCCTTTCAGGAGGTCAGATGAGCAGGCGTGGGCACTGAGTAAAAACAAAGCAGACAAGGATGGAGGGGACGCTGCTGGGGTTCCTGCAGCTGGAGACAGAATGGGAACACTGGGCAGTGCGAAGAGCTGAGCAGGAGCTGACGACCACAAATGCACAATGGCACCAGCATGGCCAGGCGTCACACATGTACCCGGTTTGAGAGTAGAGAAGCTACAGTGTCAGGTTTTATCCAGACAATGAAGAGGAAGGGCATGTAGGAGAATGACAAGACAGTAGGTGAACTAATGAATCATTAGATGCAATCCCTATCAAAATACCATGGACTTTCTTCAGAGAGTTAGAACAAATTATTTTAAGATTTGTGTGGAATCAGAAAAGACCCCGAATAGCCAGGGGAATTTTAAAAAAGAAAACCATAGCTGGGGGCATCACAATGCCAGATTTCAAGTTGTACTACAAAGCTGTGGTCATCAAAACAGTGTGGTACTGGCACAAAAACAGACACATAGATCAATGGAACACAACAGAGAATCCAGAAGTGGACCCTGAACTTTACGGTCAACTAATATTCGATAAAGGAGGAAAGATTATCCACTGGAAGAAAGTCTCTTCAATAAATGATGCTGAGAAAATTGGACATCCACATGCAGAAGAATTAAACTAGACCACTCTCTTTCACCATACACAAAGATAAACTCAAAATGGATGAAAGATCTAAATGTGAGACAAGATTCCATCCAAATCCTAGAGGAGAACACAGGCAACACCCTTTTTGAACTTGGCCACAGTAACTTCTTGTAAGATACATCCATGAAGGCAAAAGAAACAAAAGCAAAAATGAACTATTGGGACTTCATCAAGATAAGAAGCTTTTGCACAGCAAAAGAAAGAGTCAACAAAACTAAAAGACAACCTACAGAATGGGAGAAGATATTTGCAAATGACGTATCAGATAAAGGGCTAGTATCCAAGATCTATAAAGAACTTATTAAACTCAACAGCAAAGAAACAAACAATCCAATCATGAAATGGGCAAAAGACATGAAGAGAAATCTCACAGAGGAAGACATAGACATGACCAACACGCACACGAGAAAATGCTCTGCATCACTTGCCATCAGGGAAATACAAATCAAAACCACAATGAGATACCACCTCACACCAGTGAGAATGGGGAAAATTAACAAGGCAGGAAACCACAAATGTTGGAGAGGATGTGGAGAAAAGGGAACCCTCTTGCACTGTTGGTGGGAATGTGAACTGGTGCAGCCACTCTGGAAAACTGTGTGGAGGTTCCTCAAAGAGTTAAAAATAGACCTGCCCTACGACCCAGCAATTGCACTGCTGGGGATTTACCCCAAAGATGCAGATGCAATGAAATGCCGGGACACCTGCACCCCGATGTTTCTAGCAGCAATGTCCACAATAGCCAAACTGTGGAAGGAGCCTCAGTGTCCATCAAAAGATGAATGGATAAAGAAGATGTGGTTTATGTATACAATGGAATATTACTCAGCCATTAGAAATAACAAATACCCACCATTTGCTTCGAGGTGGATGGAACTGGAGGGTATTATGCTGAGTGAAATAAGTCAATTGGAGAAGGACAAACATTATATGGTCTCATTCATTTGGGGAATATAAATAATAGTGAAAAGGAATAGAAGGGAAGGGAGAAGAAATGGGTAGGAAATTTCAGAAAGGGAGACAGAACATGAAGACTCTTAACTCTGGGAAACGAACTAGGGGTGGTGGAAGGGGAGGAGGGTGGGGGGTGGGGGGAATGGGTGACGGGCACTGAGGGGGGTACTTGATGGGATCAGTACTAGGTGTTATTCTTTATGTTGGCAAATTGAACACCAATAAAAAAATAAATTATTAAAAAAAAAGATCCAAGAGAACTGGTAAGAATGGACAAAGAGTAGTTCAATCGCATTTAATTAATGTTTAATGACTATTCTGATTACTTAGTTGAACTGATACTATTCTCTAAAATATTATGTGAAAGGAATGGTCAGCTGGCTAATATATTTTTATTCTACAATTCTGTGATGTAGCAGTTTTTAAATTATGTTAATAAGTTGTTGCCCAAATGGAGGAAACAGTTCCCTCTTTAACATGTTTAACATTTATTGAACACTTTCTAAATATCTCATGCAATGTTCATGACCCCATGAAGCAATGAGAGAACTGAGGTTACAAAAGGCTAATGACTTGCCCAAGGTGGCAGAGTAAATGAGATTTAAATCCAAGGTGTCAGATGCCAAGTACTTTACAGCATTTCTTCCTAATAATTTTTCCTATAGTCCATCAGCCTAAATGTTTATACTTTGCCCTCTCTAAATTCTGGGTCTACTGGTTGTATATTAAAAACATGTAAAGTTGCTTCTCAAGTAAGGACACTATGTGTGAGATGTAAGCAAGGCACCTGGTTTCGGTTCAGGATCAGGAACACTGGCCCTTAGGACGGACTACCCCGGTTGGTCTTGACTTACTCTTCTCTTGGTGCCTCGGCTTCCCCATTTTTAAAATGGAGTTGCAATGAGAAGTGAAGCTATTCTATAAAAAGTACTTAGCAAAGTACACGATACATAATAAGAACTCAACAAATGTAACCTAATATTATTTTTGTCCCTTCAAATGCAGTTCTCACCTTTATTTTCAGGCATAGTTTTCTCTCTCACATAACCCCTTCACCTGTCGTCTGGACCAATTCTTTTTTATCTCTTTGAGGATAAGAACATAAAGGTCCCTCACCTCTACTGGATCTTCTGTGCCCCCCTCCCCCACCAGCTGCTTCACTCTTTTTTCAACATGTTTAGGCTCCCTCACTGAACACACACAAGTACACACAGACCTGTAAAACCACAATTCTGCTCCACACCCTTGTCTAGCTATCACTGTCACCCCGACAGTCCTCATACACATTTTCATCCCCATTTGACTCCTGGCATGCGCTTCTCTACCCCATCAGGTACTGAAACTCTTCTTAGAAGCTGCCAGTAATCTTGCCTTCATCCTACCTGACTGCTCTTGGTAATCAGACCCCACACTTACACATGGAATTCCCTTCTCCCTTGATTTCAAAAGCTACATCATTCCCTGGTTTATTTTTTCCTCCAAGGTTATCCTTCCCTCTTTCTTCCCTCACTCTTAATGGATTCGTTAAATACCACTTCTATGCTTAGAAGTCCTAAACCTACAACCATATCCTGCCTGTAAACATGTCTGATATCCCATCACTGCCAACTTAGGATTCTGGAAAATGAAACTCACCCTCCCCATTCTTGCAAGGAGGCAAAAGATGAGAGCTCCTGATCTCCTTTTCAAATACTGCAATCCCACCCTCCCAGGCTAATTATACCAGTATCAGTATTATACCAGATACTTAGAATCTTCTATCTCCTCTAAGTTCTACCTAAGCTGTTACCTCTTTTAGTAAGTTTCCTGGATATGCCCTTCCTTTTTTTACTACCACTGCATTACTACCCAACCTACCAGGGTGCACACTGTTTTAAGACAGGGCTCACTAAAACACCATTTGTATGGCTCTTGAACCTAGAATGGTTCTCAAAGTCTTTAGCAACAAACCAAAACCTAGTTTTTCACAGCTTTTCATCAGTGGATCCCCCACTTAACCTAACTGAACTTGTTTCCAACTCTGTTTTCAGGGCTGATAAAAATCTTAGTGCTAGCATGTACCTGTTTAAGGATCACCAGATACAGCTCTTTTATTTTAGGAGTGAGGCATGATTCCTGGCTCAATGAAGCTGTAACATGCCTGACATCACAAATATAGTAGCAGATCCAGAACTAAGTATCCGGACAGGGCAAGCGGTATCTCTCACTAAATTACCCTATGAAATCTCCACTTGGACGATGTAGATCTACTTCTCATCCCTTAAACAAATCAGTTACTCATCCCTCCCTCCAGGCTTTTGTTTCGGCAATACCTTCCACCTATCCACATCCCACTCATCCTTCAAGGCTAAATCCACAACATTCCCAACTACCCGGGCCTACCACACCACTGGTCTCTTCACCTCTGCTACCCTTAGAACCAGCATTTCCCATTTGGTGCTCAACTAAAGTCCTAGCAAAAGAGACAAACTGTTAAGAGCTGGGACAAGCTTTTTATCTTGTAGTTTCCACAGCTCTTAGGAACCCACAACAATACGTGCAAGTCACTAAAAAGAAAGAAGCAACAAGAATGAGTAGAGATACTGTCTGTCTAGACTTGAAGAGCATTCATCCTACTTGGGATCTCCAATATACATTACTTATAATTTTGTTTCCAGCTAATTACTGTTTAATTGACAACCAAAATGATAAGCATACTTACTGTCATGAAATACTGTCAGAACTGTGTTGTCAGTGGTGTTCAGGAACACCTTTTTAAAAAGGGGTCCAATCTTCACCCAATTTCAACCTAGAAGATAAACAACTATTAGTAGTAACAACGTATAGCCTACAGGCTTTCTTCCTAGTAAAAATTTAAAAGGCATCTATTCTGATTCAACAGAGTGCAAAAAAGCAGGCACCCAGTCAAAGTTTCTTAAATTGGTAGATATATTTTGGAGACCTTGCAAAACAAGTTAATTCTATGGCAGGAAGGAACTGCTTTTCCAACATAACCCTGAATTTAGTCATGTTCATCATAAATATTCATCACAACATCCCAAATTATATGCACGAGACTAAAATTTACACATCTAAATTATTCAATTAAGACACAAACACCCCAATTTAATTTTTCGGTGATGATTTTCTTAATGTTTTAGAGTGAGATTTAGGAGTTCAAAAGCTCAAAAGGGGAGAAGAGTATCTCAGAATACAATGCTTTTAAATTAAGCACCTCAGATTATACTGAAAAGAAGATAGCTGCTGCCAAGAGAACATACATGGAACATAATCAATTAGGACCTTTATTTATCATTTTAAAGCACCACCATTTTGGACTAAAATTGCATCTGAATAGCACTTCATTTTCGCTGTAAGGCATAAATAGCTGAATAAATTGGTATCAATTACAATGTTACAATCTCCATTTTTCATTTGCTCCTTTCCTTCTTTTCAAGTGAAGCAATTAAATTGGGGGGAGGGGCAAAACAAAAACATATCCTTTCAGTGTTAATTTTAAAGGAAAATGATATGCATTCAAGCATGAAATCTAGTAAACAGAAAAAAAAAGTATAGCCATGAATTGAATTTTTTAAATGTCAGTCGGGGCAGCACAGACTGGCTGACATTGTCTACTCTGCTATAATCTTAAAAGCAATGTCTAATTTTTTTTTAAATATTCTCATCTAACCCCAAAACTGCCCAGAAGATTCCTTCCTTGTTTTTTAAAGTGTGTCTTTGAAAATGGAAATCCTCAGTACACTTAAATAATGGAGCTATATGTATTTATATATTTTGTTTGGGGGGGTTGGGGTGGGCACACCTCACCACACACTCTCGCCCAAATAGTTGACTCAGTATATATTTAAATTCAATATATTAAGGATAAACACTGTCACCTCATATGGTATACATTTTCCTAAAGGCAGGTTATGATATATGTGAAAGCTCAAGGGAATGCATACATCTGTTTAATGTTTGAAGAAATGCAAATTTGTATCCAAGAAAAGCAGCAGACCCTTCCTCCACCCTCCATTCTTTGGCATCAACAACCAGAGTTTTGCATCAATAGAATCCTTAAATTAAGCTACAGGAGCAGTGCGGGGAAGGAATAATTGCCTTTTAAGGAATTCTGGTTAAACTTTCAACACTTTACAAATAAAACCCTTATTTACTAATGCCACTAATATCGATCAGTTTATCTTACCACTTTATTTTGCCGATGAGTTTCCATACTAAGAACGCCCAAACCGCCCAGTGATTCATTCGTGGCCCGAACCAGGGCGCCGCGGACTGCGTGCGGGCTGGTGGGATGCTATGTCTTTTTAAGGTCGTACGCTACCTAACCTCGCTTAAATCATCCTGCTACAGGACTTTGGGCAAGATCACGACTTGTGGGTGCTCTGTAATTCTTTGTTCTCGGAGACTACCGCTCCTCGGGGCTGGCAGATCCTCCCCGCCTCCCACCGAGGATTAAAGCCTCAGTCCAACCCGAAAGGCTTCCTTCCCACCTTCGGGGCAAGTCCAGGGGCCGCAGGCCGCCAGATGGCTGCATTCTTTACGTGTAAGCCAGACTGCGGGGAGACCAAACGCGCTCCTTCCTCCCGGGGGCCTCGCTTCCTCCCCACGAAGGTGCGCGGGCTGGTCCCGGCCCCACCGCCCGGCCCGGCCGACTGTCAGTCCCGCGGGTGCGGGGCGGCCGCCCCCGGCGCGCGTCCCTCGACTCGCCCGCCCAGGCCCCGGGCCCGCGCCCAACGCCCGCCGCCCGCCGCCCGCCGCCCGCCCGAGGCGCCGGGGCAGACAAAGCGGCCCGGCCCCGCCATGCCCCCGCGGGCCGGCGGGCGGGAGGGAGGTGCCCCCGGGGACTCCGCGCGGCCGCCCGGTCAAGGGCGCAGGGTCGGGGCCGTGCCCCCCGCCCGGTTCCCCGCACAAAATGGAGCCGGCCGGGACGCCGCCGCGACGGGCCTGACGGTGCCCCTGCGCCCCCTCCTCGGCCTCGGGCCGGAGCTCGGCGGCGGCGAGCAGGAGGCGGCCTGGCCCGCGGCCCGCCGCTCCTCGGCCCGGCGCACAAAGAGCCGCTCCCCGGCCGGGCCCGCAGCGGGAGCGGCCTCGCAGGCGCCGGCCCGGCCCGGCCCGGCCCCGGCCCCGGCCCCGGCCCCGGCCCCGGGCGGGAGGGCGCGCGGGAGGGAGGCGAGTTGCCCCGGCCGCGGCGGCGTTGGCGGCGGGGACGGCGCCGGGAGGAGACGGACATTTCATTCGAGCTAAAGTGGAGTCGGTTTAGGAGCGATCATTGGCCGAAGCGAGACACAAACCTCCAATGCAGCCCTGGTTGGCTCCCGTCTCCAATCGGCTGTTTGGTTGGACAGAAAATGGCTGCGAAGGAACCAGTCCCAGCGCGGAGCTCCGCTTCCAGGACTCGGCCTCCCCTCCCTCCGCCGCGGGCCGCTTCCCTCGGCGCGACACCCTCCCTCCGCGCCTCCCGCGAGCCCGCCCGCCGCGGCCCCGCCCCCGCCCCCGGCCCCGCCCCCGGCCCCGCCCCGCCCCGCCCCGCCCCGCCTCCGCCGGGTGTGCTGAGCTACTGCAGTGGCTGGAGCCTGCAGAGCGGGGAGCGGGGAGCGGGCTGCGGGCCGCGGGGAGCGGGGAGCGGCGGGCGGGTCCTGCAGGGGCTGCTCGGCGGGGGCTTCTCGGGGCCGGGACCCCGGCACGCTCGTGAGGTCTGTGCGGGCTTTCAACCCCCGGTGTTTGCCCGGGCCCGGGCGAAGCGTGGTTTCTCAAGCTTCCCTCTCTTTTCAGCCCCCTCCCTCCCCACGGGAGAGCGTCCGCCCGCGGGAGCGCAGCCTGCCTGCGCCCCGGCTCTTTAGAAGGGGACCCCCAGGGCAGAGACCGCCCGCCGGGGCGGCCCCGGAGCCGCGGGGCGGCCTTGACCGACGGCTCTCCCGGAGCGGCTCCAGCACCGCGTGTTCGCCGTGTGTGCCTGAAAACGTTGCCAAATGCACAAGCGGCTCCCGCTCGGTCGTTGTTGAGATTTCATCTAAAGATACAATCGTCTCCTTCAGGTTTAACAGGTTGGCCAGTCTGGCCAGCCTTCACCCTGAGTTTAAAATGCTGCATTTCCTGTCTTCCCCCCCCCCCCGCCACGCCCCCCCCTGCCCCTCACTCCCCGTAGTTGCTCCCTGACTTGTGGCTTTTCCCAACCCGATGATCATTTGGGCCGCAAGAATCCACGGCCGGTTCCTGCCTCTGCAGCCAGGCTCCCCCGCCGTCCTTCCCTGGCTGCAGTGTGGGTCGGACTTCCCTGGGCCGCGACCATCGCAGATGGGCGGGGAGCCAGGCACCGCTTGCTGCAAAGGGCGGCAGGATTTCTGCCTGGGAGCCAGCGATCGCCCTCCCTTTACTTCCACTAAACAAGTGGCCCGGTGCCACATTAAACTTTCCAGCTTTAATCATTTAAAAATATATAGACATGTTTTATTTATAGAGCTCCTACTGTTTCTCCGCATATTTTAACATTTCAAGAGCAAACAAGGAAGCAAAGACAAGTGAGAGCCTCCAAGTTATTCCAAGAGTTAGAGTAAGTGGCAGTGCCACTGTGGAATCAAACAACCTGATCTGAAGTCCAGCTCTTCCTTGTCCTGGCTTGTGACCTTAGCCAAATTGCTTTGCCCACTCCGTGATGGTTTCCACACCTCTGTAATGACAGTAATAGTAGCTTCTTAGGATTGTTTGGAATTAAAGAAAATGCACATAGAAAGCCCTAAAAAGAAAAAAAAAAGTTGGCCAACTATCTTAAGATCTTTATATGATATGAATTTCAACATCCATCAAACTTTTAAAAACCGTTATTCGCTAAAAAGGAGTAAAATTGGCCTGCATTGGACTTCTCCCTTTATGATTACGCATAAGAGTGGGGTTTTCAGAGTGAAATGATGTGCTCAAAAGACAGGAAATACAAAAAAGGAAGTAGTAGGATTGAGAGAAATATGACTAATCCACACACTGGATGATGAACCAAGCGCTACAAGATGCCTGCTTCCCTGAGTTAATATGCTCTTACTTCAGTACTGTCCATCTAAATGACATATGCTTCATCCAGATTCATCAAAAAGGTGACTCAGCTCCCACTATTTACCTGGGGCAGTGCCAGGTGCCCCAGGGCCACAAAGGTGGATAAGGCACTCTCCTTATCCTTGGAGCTAATGCTAGAAGACGGGAGACCTGGTCAACATGCCTCTGATGTTGAACAACCTGTGTTCTCTGTGCCTTTTAAACCTGCATTCAGGAAGCCCCCCAGTAAATGTTAACCCCATTTTTCATGATCACATGGTAGAAGACATGGATCACAGTTTAGTTGTGGAAAAGACATTATCTAGACTAATCCAGACTTTCCTTTTTCCGCCTCTTGGCTGTTCAAATGTTTTATTATTTCTAGGCTAATCTGGACTTTTCAATTAGCAATGATCGTGCCTCGGATAAACCTCATTGGCTACGATACTGCCACTGTGCAAAGCTTAATCTGGACTTTTCATTAAAGGTTAGAGGACAGGTGATTGTCTCTTTTACTAGTCCACACACCATAGCTGCCCCATAGCTTGTACCATTATTTATATGAGTCATAATTCAGTAGACAACAAAGCAGAATCTTTGGCATGACAAAGACTTCCCAGTTGGATTTTACTTTATTATTTTGATGAGGCCTCATAGAATTTCCATAATGACAGTGTCTAGTATAGAACAGTCTCTGTTTCCAAATTCCTGATTCTATTCTTGCCCCTCTCTTCTCAGTCCATTCTATGCACTCAAGGCCTGGAAGGATCTGGCTTCTGCTTTTTTCTCCCTCGCTGATTTTTAACTCTCCCCCTACCCCCTTCCACCTTCTACTTGCACTGGTCTTGGCTCTGACAGGTACTCTCTCTCTTTCACACACACACACACACACACACACACACACACACACAAGTGCGCTCCTGCGGCTCTTGCCTTAAGGTCCTAGCTGGTTTTCCCACACCCCTCCTCAAGGAGCCCCACCTGGTTGCTCTGTAATGTCTTCTACCATATCACCTCGTGTGAAGGTAAATATTATTCTCTTCACTCCAATAATATTTAGCCGAATTGGATTATCTTCTCTATTTGTAACTATATCTAAAGTGGGGGCCCTTCTCATTGCCCCCCATTACTACCCTCATGGCTGAAGCCACATCTCCTCTCACCAGGATGACTGCCGTGACCTTTTTAACTGATCCCCCTTGCTTCTGCCCTTGCCCACACAGCAGCCAGAGTGATCCTCTGAAAATGTCAATTAGATCCTGTCACCCGTCTGCTCGGAAATCCTCTGGAACCTCCCCGCTTCCCTCCAAGTAGAAGACAAAGACTTTACAGTGACCTGGCAAAGCACAGAGTGACAAGTTTGTTCATTCTAAGTTGGACAAAGGAAAAGACTCATTGTTCTTTGGTCCGAGAATAAGTAACAGCCAGAATCTTTTAATCAATCAGCGACAACCTCTCACTCAGAGACAGCTCATCACTATAGAAAGTCAGCCAATCAGCCGCAGCCCCGCTTCGGTAATCCTGTTTCCTTAGCTAAAGGTCAGCTCATCCCCAAACAGTCCAGCTTCTGCAAGTGTGAATCTCTGAGCCTACACTTCCCAAAACACTATGTAAGACCACAGCTTTCTTTGTTCACAGGCTTTGCTTACAATGCAGCCATCCTTTGCTTAGCAAGAAATACATTCAGCACTTTTTATTTGTTTCTCTCAGAAACGAATGGTGGCCTTTTCACCGGGCCAGGCCCTTAGGGATCTATGATCTACCCCCTCTGCTTTCCCATTATAACTTGGACTTTTTCCTTTGCTCGCTCCACTTCTTGTTCTTATTTCTATCAGGAATGCTCCTGCCTCAGGGCCTTTGCATTTGCTGTTCCATCTGCCTTGGACATTCTTCCCTCAGAAATCCACATAGCTCACTCTCTCAACTCCTTCCATTTCTCAATGAGACTGACCCTGATCACTTATCTAGAAGTTGCAGTTCTAGCTCCCTCTTCCCACTCTCCTTTAACTGCTTTGCTTTATTTTTCAATGACACTCATCACCTTTAATAAACTGTAGAGTTGCCTCATTTATTTTGTTCATGATTTATTGTCTGTCTTCCCACTAGAATGTAAGCTCTATGAAGACAAGGATGTTTGTTTTGTTTATGCATCCCGAGCACCTAGTAGGTACTCAATAAATATTTTTTACATTAATAGATTTTTAATATTTCACGTTATTAGGATATAAACTCTCTGAGTGCAAAGACCTTGTGTTTGCCACTATATACTTGGTGCCTGGAACAGTGCCTGGCACATAATGGGAGCTTTCTAGACACGTATGGAATTGAATGCATAAGCAGGCATTGGATAAAACTGTATTTTAATTGATAATATAAATGACCCTGAAATTACTAAAGCCTGATATGTCATCTCTCTCTGGAGAAACAGTTAATAAACATATTTAAAATTCTTCAAGTTATTATGAAGTGTTAATCACAATATTCAAAACATATTCATCACTATTTCCTCATGGATTAGTGAGTTAATTAAATATCTTTGAAAATATCTTTGATCAATCTGAAAAATCAACAAGATCACTCCTTTCTGGGGCTGCTCAGGCCATGAACTAGAGGAAAACTTGTCTTGAATAGGAAAGAAGGCCAGAAAACTTCCTTTTGGCTTCAACTGCTGGGGATCCTCTGAACTGGTGGCCTTGTCTGCAATCTCTCCTTAATCTACTTCATATAATAACATGGCCAGATTTATCTTCCTGAAACACAGTTCTTATCATGTTGTTACCTTTACAGATCATGAAAAGAGCTCCAATCTATTGCATGTTTACTGTGTATCAGGTGCTTTGCTAAATCCTACATGTCTGTTTTCTCATTTCAGCCATGCATGCGGTGACCTCACGAAATAGGTATTATTATTATCCTCATCTAATAAAGACTCGCAAACAGGCTAAGATCTTCAGAAACCCAGAAATCACACAGCTAGAAGTTGGGGGAATGAAGTCTTAAACCTACAACTCTGTCTTGATCTCACCCCACCGCAGGTTCATTCTGGTCCCAATCCCTCCCATAAAATCCATCCCATTCCTGGGATCTGAACAGACATTTCTCTGAGAAGATATACAGATAGCCCATAAGCACGTGAAAAGAGGCTCAACATCATTAACCATAAGGGAAACCCAAATGAAAACCACAATAAGATACTATTTCATACTCATTAGTTTAGCTATAATAGAAAAGATAAACAGTCGCTGAGGACATGGAGAAATCAGAACCCTCATATGCCACTGGCGGGAACACGGTATGGTGCAAGCCATTGTAGGAAAGGGTCTGGCAGTTCCTCAAACAGTGCAACATAGAGTCACCAATTGACCCAACAATTCCAACTCCTAGGTATGCCCTGGAGGAAAATGAAAAAAATATATATCCACACAAAACTTACATGTGAAGGTTCATGGTAGTATTATTCCTATAGCCAAAAAGTGAAAATCACTCAAATGTCTCTCAACTAATGAATGGATAAACAAAGCAACGTCTATCTGTACAATGAAATATTATTCAGTCATATAAAGGAGTGAAGTTCTGATATATGCTCCACATGGATGAACCTTGAAAACATGATGCAAGTTCTTTCGAAGCTGGACACAAGATCACAGAGCACGTGATTTCATTTATATTAAATGCCTAGAAAAGGGGCTTCTGGGCAGCTCAGTCAGTTGAGTGTTCTGCTCTGGTCATGATCTCAGGATCCTGGGATTGAGCCCTGTTTGGGGCTCCACACTCAGTGGGGAGTCGGCTTCGTTCCCTTTCTCTCTCCCTCTCCCTCCACCTCCCCCACTGCTCACACTTTCTCTCTCTCTCTCTCAAATAAATAAATAAATAATTTTAAAAAGGTGTTCTTACCTTTCTAGTCAATAAATGTATCATAAGGAAATGATATGTAATGCAGGTAATAAGGTATTCAGAAGAGCATGTTAGCAGTAGAAAAATTGGGGGGAAACCTATGTGGTAGGCAGACTCCAGTATGGCCCCCATGATCCCCACCTCCTGTAGTCACAGTTTTGTGCAATCCCCTCCCCTAGAGTGCGGGCTGGACTTACTGACTCACCTCTAATGAATAGAGTACAGCATGCACAATTAGATTATAAGAAGACCCTGAATTCTTGAGTAGCCTTCCTCACTTTCTCTTTATAGATAGGCAGATGTCTCCTGATACCAAGATACCTACTGACATCTACCTATTGAGAGTGGGAGAAAGGAACTGATGTCTCCAACCAGCAGCCAGCAGGGAACCGAATTCTACCAACAGCCGAGTAAGCTTGGAAATGGGTCTTCCCCAGTTTGAACCTCAAGATGACCGCAGCCCACCCAGCATCTTGGTTGTGTCTTTGAGAAGCCCTGAGCCAAAGCCACTCGCAGATTTTCACCCTACAGAAACTTAAAACTTGTTTCGAGCTGTCTTGTTTAGGGGGGAATCTGTCACACAGAAATAGATAACTGATACAAACTAACTGTCTAACAACTTGAAAATGGTTAAAATATGTCATGAGCTAGAATAGAATACTACTATTTCAAATACATTTTTTTTAATACTACTTTTTATACTACTTAAAAAAAAGACTCTGTTTTGGTGTAACTTATTTCTTGATGATATCGTCTTGTGGTTTCTTCTATGGTGGCAGCACTAGAGACAGAGAGGTGGAGAGTAGGAATGCCTGGGTGGCTCAGTGGTTGAACATCTGCCTTCTGCTCAGGGTGTGACCCAGGGTCCTGGGATTGAGTCCTGCATTGGGCTCCCCTCAGGGAGCCTGCTTCTCCCTCTGCCTGTGTCTCTGCCTCTCTCTGTATGTCTCTCATGAATAAATAAGTAAAATCTTGAGAGAGAGAGAGAGAGAGAGAGAGATATGAAGAGTAGTACATAGACCGGCAATACATTTTAGAGGTAGAACATTTTTGTTCCAAAAATGGAATAGTTGAAGAAATGGGGTTTCCTCTCAAGGAATTAGCTTGGCTAACCTGAATGGAGGACTCTAGAACTAGACTTCTTTGTATGACATCCTGGAGTGGTCAACCGCCAGTGGGGGACCTTGTGTCCCTGGACCACACAGTCTCTGCTGCCTCAGTCTCCGTACCTGCAAATCAATGCTTTTCCTCAACTGTTTTGGAGATAACACTGTCATGCAAGGTTGTGGGGAGACATGCATTAGTATAAAGTGCTTAGAAGAGTGTCTGAAAATTGAAAATGGAAACATCAAAAAAGGGCCCAGATTGTTAGCCATTGTTACTATGGTTATAATTATTGAGATGAGGACAACTGAATAAAAAAATCAAAACCAAGGATGACATGATAGCCATCAATACTTCTTTATTATAGTCGAATCTTCCATCTTTTTTTTTTTTTTTAAGATTTTATTCATTCTTGAGACACAGAGAGAGAGAGAGAGAAGAAAGAGAGACAGAGACAGAGACACAGGCAGAGGGAGCAGCAGGCTCCATGCCGGGAGCCCGATGTAGGACTCGATTCCAGGACTCCAGGATCACGCCCTGGGCTGAAAGCAAGTGCTAAACCACTGAGCCCCCCAGGGATCCCCAATCTTGCCATCTTTAAAGGTTATCTGGTTTACCTAGTTATAGTCATTTATATGCTATGTCATCATTAACACCATCATCACTGTGGATTAGAGGTGTCTGGGGGAGGAATAAAAGGGCAATAAATTTTAATAGGGACTCTAGGGAATGGTCCTACCAGTGAGGGGTGATGAGGCAGGTTGAGCAGCAGGAAGGAACTGCTGACAGAGGTACCTGAAGGGGAGGAAACTGGAGGCCACATATCTCCCTCCCACTTCTGGGTCCAGGATGCTCCTAATGAGCTCCATTAGTGGCTCTAAGCACTGAAAGGATTATGATGGTGCCATGTCTCCCATATATGATTTAAAACAAAAAGGATGCTTCACTGTAAAATACATGGAGAAAGTCCCCAAAAGTTTTGGCTTTCTCCAAAAAATGGACACCTTGATACCTTGATATGTTTTTCAATATCAGATTCTTCCTCCCAAATATTTTCCCATTTTTTGTATCTATATATATATATATATATACTCCTGCTTTATTGCTATCTAAGCTCATTCTTGGTTTGCATAATAGGTAATTCCGCCTGGAAGGTTCTGGCCACTGACAAGGACCTGAGCAAAGTTATCTGGCAGGTTCTGTGGAGGTTATGATCACCTGCCTCAGGACTCTTACACTTCCCCTTGTCTCGGAGTCGGAGACCAGGCCACCACCCTACCTTTGTCTTGACACAGATTGAGTCCAATGAGAGCCCTAACCAATCAAAGGATACAAATTATAAGCACAGATTGAATTTACATGACTGAATTTTCCGAGCCTAGAGTGATAGTCTTTTTAAAAGGCATTTATGACCTCGCTTTGAGAAGTTGCTGAGTTTTACAAAACACAAAGGATGTCCCTCCCAACTTGGCATCCCCCGCCTTAATTATCTTTCTTAATTAGCATTGTCCTACCTGAAAAGGCCTCTCCCACCTTGGTTTGCTTACTGAAAATGTCACAGATTCATTTGCTGAATTGCGAAGAAAGGCCTGAAATCTTTTAGCTCAAAGGTTATGAACTCCTACCCAGCCAGTGCGGTCTTTGGAGGCAGCACACATATTTTTATTTGACCTCTAGAAGGGTTGGCGTGGAGAGTGAAGAATTTAAGTCATTTGGGAGTGATGGTTTCCTTCATTTGCCCCAGACCCCAACCCCTGGCTTCCAGCAGGCTATTCCTCGCATTTCTGTGAACTGACTGCCCCCCTGATGACAGAGCTGAGTTTTGTCCACTGTTGCTGGTTATACCTCCAACTACCCCAAGTAAAAACCCTTCCTTACCCAGGACTGTAAACTTGACACCAAGGAGAGCGGGGTGGGTGTCAGTCCATCTCTGGTCCAAGGGGGAGGAGCCTTCTCTGGCCTGGCCACCAGCCCTAGGGAGAGAGCCAACACACACACACAGAGAAGCAGAGAGGAGAAACAGAAGAGAGTCTGGTCTCTCTGGTTCTTCATCTAAGCCAATCCAAGTTGAGTTTCCCTCTCTTAAAAAGAAGTGTTGAGTAACATCACATGTCTAGTCCCTCCCAGGAATAATAACCACAAAGGGGAAGTTAATTTTGTCCATTGTGATGCTGCTTGCCATCTCCTTTTGTCTGCATGAATACACATACCCACCTCTTCACCAGCATTGTGGGTGATACACAATGCAAAAGAAGTCATTACAGAGCTTAGAATGAGGGAGATGAGGGAGACACACTGGCTTGCATCCGAGAGAGCCAAGGAAGGTAGCACGCAGACAGTGGGAGATGCCCTGAAAGGAATCAAGAAGGGGAGAACTGTGAATTGGACTCTCATTTCAGACATTTAATAATAACAGCTCTGGTTACCCATGAGGCAAGCATCCTCTCCATCAGAGAGCTGGCACTCAGAGACAAAGTGACAGGGTTTGACTCCAGTCTGGGTGACTTCAAAGTTTCATCTTCATTTCACCAACTAGGGTATGTTCCTGGCAAGAAAGGGAAAGCTTCCTATAACATAACATTTTCTCAGGAAAATGGAAATCCAGATGTTGGAGCTGGCAATCCTGCCTGCTCCCTTCTCAGAGTGGCTGGTCAGCTTCATACACCCTCTTTCTTGACATCAATAGGAATTTGAGCTGAATCTACTGACTCATTTCATTCCTGGTTCTCTGAAAGAGGTCCAGCTGCTTATCAGTCAGAAGGCAGACCTGGGCAAAGGCCCATTCAAATAGATACATCAAACCTATCTGAAAGCAAAATGATGAAAACATTCTTAAATGTCTAGGGCAGGGGTTGGCAAACTATGGCCTGCAGGCCCGTCGCCTATTTTTATAAAGAAAGTTGTGTTGGAACACAGACACACCATTCATTCAAGTATTATCTGTGGCTGCTTCCCCATGACCGGGGCAATTGAGGAGTTGTGTTGCAGACCTCTAAAATACCTGCCACCTGACCCTTTAAGAAAATGTTTGTTGGTCTAGGGCAATGCTTGAAACCTACAGAAGTACAGAAGTACAGAAGTCCAGGGCCTATACAGGAGTTTTTAAGCCACTTTTCCCCAAGCTGAACTGCCCTTTGGATCTGCCCCTCAGACAATATCCTGGTGCTCAGAGAGCAAATGTTATCACATCTAAATCAGCCGTATGTTTTGTTCCCACTCCCACCTTCTCTGCCACTCACTTTAATATTTCCTTCATTTGAATTTTCCACATCCACAGCCTACACAATAAATCTTACCTCTGCCTCCTACTCCTTAAATCACATACTCTCCTTTGCCCAGGCCTGTTTCCACCACCTTCTTCCAACTGTGAAACTCAAGCTCAGAGTTTGGTCAACAAGGGAGGTATCAGCAGAGAAGAGTGGGCTGTTGTATTTATTTCCTCTGTTATTTCCTGTTGGAAGCTGTGGGTTTGCGGCTTCCTCCTATCAAAGTACAGTCCTGTCTGGGCAGCCCCTTCCATTCAGCTACTCTCCATAGATTCTGGAACTATTCAGTCTCCTTGCTCCTTGAGACCTCTGGGTACTAATGGTTTCCTGATGTTGTAAATGTAGGGGAAATACAGTCTCCTATGGGTTTTCCTAAACCCCGCTCACATCTTTGGCCCTCTGTATATCTTTGGATAAATGTCTCTTTGGATCCTTTGCACATTTTTTAAATTGGGTTATTTATCCTTTTTATTGAGTGGTAAGAATTCTTTATATATTCTGGGTATAAATCCGCCATCAGATACAGGATTTGCAAATACCTTTTTTTCATTCTATGGGTGGTTGTTTTTTTGTTTCTGTTTTTTTTTTTTTTTTTAAGATTTTATTTATTTATTAGAGAGAGAGAGAGAGGGAGGAAGGCAGAGAGACAGGAGGGGAGAAGCAGGCTCCACACAGGGAGCCCAAGGGGAACTCGATCCCAGGTTTCCAGGATCAGGCCCTGGGCTGAAGGCCAGGCTCAACCGCTGAGCCACCGGGACTGTCCTCTTCTGTGCTTTCCTCTTCTGTGCTTTTGAAGGACATCATCAAGAAAGTAAAAAAACAAATATAGGCTTGGGCACCCCGGGTGGCTCAGTGGTTTAGCCTGGCCTTCAGCCCAGGGCCTGATCCTGGAAACCTGGGATCGAGTCCCACGTTGGGCTCCCTGTGTGGAGCCTGCTTCTCCCCTGCCTGTCTCTCTGCCTCCCTCTCTCTCTCTCTCTCTCTCTCTCTGTGTGTGTGTGTCTTGAATGAATGAATAAATAAATAAAATCTTTTTTAAAAAAGCATAGATTTTCATTTTCATGAAATACAGTTAAATTTATTTTTTCTCTAATGCTTTTGGTGCTGTATCTAAGAAGACCTTGCCTAACCCAATGTTTCAAAATTTGCTCCTGTGTTTTCTTCTAAGAATAGCTTTTACGTTTAGGAGAGTTTGGAGTTGATTTTTGGGAATGGTGTAAGGAGGGATCTAGCTTCATTCTTTTACATGTGAATATCCAGTTGTTACAGCACTGTTTGTTGAAAAGAGTAGTATTTCGTCATTGAACTGTCTTGGCACAGAAACAACAAACAGAAAATCAATTAACCATAAACATGAGGGTTTATTTTTGGACTTTCAATTCTGTTCCACTCATCTATATGTCTTTCTTTATGGCAGTATCACACTGACTTAGTAATCCATTCTTTTAAAAGATTTTATTTATTTATTCATGAGAGAGACACACACACACACAGAGAAAGGCAGAGACAAAGGCAAAGGGAGAAGCAGACTCCATGCAGGGAGCCTGACGTGGGACTTGATCCCAGGTCTCCAGGATCACACCCTGGGCCGCAGGCAGCGCTAAACCGCTGCGCCACCGGGGCTGCCCTAGTAATCCATTTTTAATCTATTTTGCAATGGTATCAATTCACAGTGGATTGAAAAAGAGAAACCCCACTGTGTGTGTGTGTGTGTTTTCCCCCAACACCAACAAGCAATTCTCCAACAACAGCTGAATATCACAATTCAACTGAATTCTGAACCTATCTCCCTGAAGATAGTGTCAGAGGCCACAGGTCAAGGGCTCAATCCCACAAGACTGTCTGTACTCCCTTCAAGTTGCCAGCCAGAAGTCCATGTTGTCACTTGCACTTCTGACCATGGATTATAGGTTGGAGATTTCCACGACCCCCTCCTTGGGTTCAATTAATTCGCTAGAACAGCTCACAGAACTCAGAGAAACATTTACTTACATTGACCAGTTTATTATAAAGGATATTATAAAGGAAACAGATGAACAGAGCGAGGAGAAGCCTAGGGCAAGCTGTGTCCGATGGGGCACAGAGCTTCTGTGGCCTCCCTAGAGGCTCCACTCCCAGCACTTCCCCATATTTGCCAACCTGGAAGCTCTCCACACCCAGACCTACTGGGGTTTTATGAGGCTTCATTACATAGGCATGATTGATTAAATTTTGGCCACTGGTGATTGAACTCAATCTCCAGCTCCTCTCTCCTCTCTGAAGGTGGGGGAGAGTCCAATTCTCTAATTATCTGGTTGGTTCTCCGGGCAATCAGCTCCCATCCTTTGTGGCTTTCCAAAGTCACTCAATGACATAAACTTGGATGTGTTTGAAAGGGGTTTGTTAAAAACATCAAGACACTTTTATCCTCTTCTTACTTAAAAAATTCTAAGGGTTTTAGGAAGACCAAATACCTATTTCTTATACTAAACCTGGGGCACCTGGGTGCTTCAGTGGTTGAGCGTCTGCCTTTGGCTCAGGTCGTGATCCCCAGGTCCCAGGATTGAGTCCCACATCGGGCTCCCCACAGGGAGCCTGCTTTTTCCCCTCTGCCTCTGTCTCTGCCTCTCTCTGTGTCTCTCATGAATAAATAAATAAAATCTTAAAAAAAAAAAATCATGAAACCTAACTGGATCCTCACCACAAATAGCTTGAGACACCTGTCAGGTGAATTCTCCCTGCCTCCTCCCAACTGATCTAGATGCGACTGTGAGTGATGCAGCATGAGGCAGCACATGCTCGTACCCTTATACAGCCTTCCCAGTAGCACTGTAATTGTGTAGCATTCTGTCTTCTTATCTTCACCATGAATTCTTGGAAGGCTAGGGCATCTTTTGTTATTCCTAGCATAGGAACAAATATAGACACTCCATAAGTGTTAGTTAAATGAATATATAAATGAATAAAATGATTTTTTTCCCCATGGGCAAACTAAGAAAACAGCCTTCACATTTGGATTTGAGGATTGTGAACAGAGCTTGGTTTACACACATCGAGATGCCCTGATAGAGTGTTTCTTAAGCATCTGTAGAAATGCTATGTTAGCCAAAACAGGGAGAGAAGGGAGAATCCTATGCTCCAATGAGATTGAAAAATCTGAGTTCAAAAGTAAGTGGGGAAAAAAATTATTTTAATTGCAGGGCTTTTTAGAGCTTGTATTATATAATGTGCATCATGACTCTCTAATTTGCTTGCAGCATTTCCCTTTTCTGGAAAAATATTCCTCTGGGACTACTGTTCTGTGGGCCACATTTTAGGAAATGCTTATCTTATCTCCATATTTAAATTTAAAAGAAGATGAAACCATCCTTTGCATTCAGTGAAGTTCAACAAACATTTACTGAGTGCCTACCCTGTGTCCTAGGACCCAGATGGTGCACTGCACAATGCCGAGGAGCACCACTCACTGAGACTCTAACGAATGGGATCCTCTGGAGTTGTGCAACATGTTGGCTCACCCCACTTCCTACACCTGTCATATCTCATTTTCCATTTTAACTCATTCCCCACCGTACCATACCACCACCACGCTCAGAGTGTGCCTAGCACACTCGACTATTTCACATCATAAGAACTGTAGAAAACTTAATTTGTGCACCAGTCCTCTCTCATTTGGAATGAGCGAATCACACCATAAATATTTACAAGATAAAATGCAGTCTGGCTTTGTCCTTTTCTTGTTTTTCTTCTTGGTGATATCAGGCTGTGTTTCTAGTGCTGAGTCCTATTTGCCTTCGGCCATTTTAAAATTGCCTAAGCTAGATAGGACTGAGCAGGCCAACTGTTGAATTCCAGAGACCTCTTAAGGTTCTAAGGGCAGTGCAGCGACCATAGAGGCAATTCAGGCAGGAGCCACTTACTTACTCACTAACGAAGGAAAGAACCAATGCTGGAAGGCCTGAGCCTTTGGAGTTGTCAATACACTTGCATATGAGATCACAAAACCAAAGTCCTTCAGGCTTGCTATCAATACAGATTTTTAAATACATATTTTGGAGGAAAAACTGATCTGTGGGGATGCTTGGGTGGCTCAGCTTGGGTGGCTTTAGCGCCTGCCTTTGGCCCAGGGCGTGATCCTAGAGTCCCTGGATGGAGTCCCACATTAGGCTCCCTGTGTGGAGCCTGCTTCTCCCTCTGCCTATGTCTCTGGCTCTCTCTGGCTCTCTCTCTCTCTCTCTCTCTCTCTCATGAGTAAATAAATAAAATCTTTTAAAAAAACCTGATCTGCAAATTCAAAGTTTCCCTGTTCTTTTGATCTTTAAGTCAGTCTATGTTTATCTTTTTTATTTTTTGGTTCATTACAGAATTCTCATTAAATCCTGCTTAGAATGCACTCTTATCCCATTTTCAGAGTTACCTTTCAGGAGGGTTCACAGCTAGTAGCTCTCCCTGGCCAGTGAGGGCCCAGGGAAGATTTTACCCTGTCCCTTCCTCCTAGCTCAAAACACTGTAGATTAGCTGATAATAAAACCAATGCACAGGATGGCCCCAAGTGGAAGATAAGACATCACAAGATGATGGAGGGGCATGAGGGAGTCCGGGGGCCCCTGGCCTGCCTGCCTGCCTGCAGTGTTTGAAGAATCCATGGGCAGACCATGGGCAGGCCTTTCAGTTTTTCTAATGCCCACTGGTTGAACTATTGCCATACCCAGGTGGTCACGACACAGAAGCTAGATCTAGGAATCCCACTGAATAGAATCCCACTGAATAGAATCCCACTGAATAGTCCCCAGTGGGGACTGGGAAGAAGGTTTGAAGTGAGATGTGTTTGGACCTTCTTGTGGCCTTTCTCTGGGCCACATGCTATATGAATTCTGACCAAAGGGTGGCCAGGCAGCCTGTGAGCCATGGTGGTGGGGGTGGGGGGTGTGGAGGAGGGAGGACGGGAAAGCCAAAACGCATTCTCTAAGTGCAAACCAATAGTAGCTGTTCAAAACAGAATCCACTATCAGAACAGACTGGAGTCCACTTAAGAAGGTGAGTTGTGGATATACTAAAGGAGGCTGATGGAAGCAATCCAGGATGTTGAAAGTTGACAAAACCTAGAGATCTGCAGGACAAGAGGATTAGGCTTAAGTACACCAGATAATTCATCAATTTCTGCCCTAGGTTTTGGGCTGCCTTGTATACTGGGCAGAAGAGGCTCTGGGCATAGAGCTTGTGACATACTTGGGCCTATGAAAATATTTGGGACCTTGCAAAAAAATATTGCTCTAAAATGCAAAGAAAAAAGCTCGAAAAGTTAATAAATGTTAAATAAATGTGTGCGAAGTATCACATTTGTCAACTTTGTAAGTTGTTCAATCTAGTGTTCATAAACATGTTCTTCTACAGGAAAATAATTCACAGGTTAACATAATAGTTAAGAGCATAGGCTATAGAACCAAATTGTCTGTATTCAAATCCTGACTCCTCCATTTACTGTGTGACTTTCATCGAGTTACTCAATCTCTCTGAGCTTCAAGTTTTCTCCTTCTTTGTAGTCCTATGTAAAAAATGGGAAAATTATGCCACCAACCTCAAAGACTGTCAACAAGATTTAATGAGCAAGGCACTTAGTTTGGTACATTCTAACTACTAGATATGTACTAATTGCTGTTATTACCATTATTTTTCCACTTGGACAGCATTCCAAAATATGAATGGATTTCTAACAAATCATAGCTAAATTAAATGAGCTACTCAAGTAATTTCAAAACAAAATTCTAAAAACTCTTTCCAAAGGATTTCTTAAAACATTTTAGCAATGAAATTTCCAAGCAAATACAAATGTAAAGAAAATAGTATATAATGAACCTCTGGACCTTTCACTCAGCTTCAACAGTTATCAACTCATAGATACTCTTGTTTCACCTATACCTTTACCCCTTCCCCTGCCCCTCAACCCAGGATCATTTTGAAAAAAAAAAAAAAAAAAAAAGTCAGACACCCTATCATTTCATTTGTAAATATTTCAACTAAAATGTAAAACCCAAAACCCAAAAATAACATAAAAAAGTAATACCATCAAATATCTAGCCAGTGTTAAAACTTTTGTGCTTATTTATAGAATTGATTTTTTTAATAGTGTCTTTGAATCAGGATCCAAATAAAGTCAATTCATTGCAAATGACTATCTCAAGTACTCTTAATCTATAAGTTTTTGCCTTCATCTCCCTTTTACTTACAGTTTTTCTTGTTGAATAAATCAGGTTGATTGTCTTCTGGAATTTACTATAGTCTGGATTTTGCTATTTGGCACCTCATGGCATCATTTAACATGTCCTTCTAAGACTGTACCTACTTGTAACTAATAACAGTCTAGTTAGTTACTTGATTGGATTTAGATGCAGGTATTTTGAAGCCTCCTTCAGAGGTGCATCCATTAGGGCCACACCACATCTGGTTGTTGTTCTTTTTGAGATATTTGCGACCATTGGTGATCTTTGCTTAGATCCATTAATTCATTAAAAGTTGTAAAATGGTGATATTTTAATTTTATCATTCCTTTAATAGTTGGGATACTATAAAAAGAAAATACCCCGTCATCAATTATTTGGTTATCCTGAAGTGGAGTTTGTGTAGAAAAGGCAAGAGAAATGTTTGATTCTTTCCTTTTACTTACTAGTTTTCAAAATCATGACTTGGTGACTAGTACCTTTTGATGGTGCCCCAAGAGTGTCGGTGGTTATCTTGGTCTTAGTTCTTCACAGTGTGGTTATGCTGGCAATGAAAAAGTTCACATGCAGTATTAGATATTGCTTCTTTATCATTTAGTTCTTTTTATAATTACATAAAATATTACATGGTTCCTTGAATCTACAAAACAAAGTATATTCAAAGAAGTGTAGCTTTTATTTCTGTTCTATTTTGTTTCTTCCCTTTTTCTATAGAAAATTGCTTGTTGGGGAGCCTGGGTGGCTCATTCAGTTAAGCATCTCAGGTCATGATCCCAGGGTCCTGGGATGGAACCCCGGTTCAGGCTCCCTGCTCAGTGGGAAGCCTGCTTCTCCCTCTGCCTCTCCCTCTGCTTGTGCTATCTCTGTCAAATAAAGAAATAAAATCTTAAAAACAACAACAACAACAAAAACTGTTCCTTTTGATGATGGTATGTAGTTCCAGTGCCCTTTCCTGTTCCAAATAAGTAAATATACACATTTATCGCTGTATCCTCCTCTGGTTATAGAAACATTGGTATAATCTGCTCACTTGTCTCCATTTTGATCAAATAACAGTTACAGCAAAACCCAAAAAGTATATTTAATGTGTGATGTGGTTGGGTGCTATTCTAATTTTGCCATAACAGGTAGGCAGGCCTACAACAGTTCAGAAAAAGTCAAGCCAGCTGCTTTTATCTTCCCACCCAGACAAAATCTACCTCAAAGTCAGGCCAGTTTGAGGTCAAAAGAGGGACTGCAATCAGCTGGCTGAACGTGGGAAGCATCCTGGAAGGGCAAGGAAGTGCAGCTCTTCCCAGAAGCAGTTCCTTTGAGGGTCAGGGCGCAGAGTTGAGTCTTCAACAACAGACCTTTGTGATGGGTTAAGAATTGAGGAGCCTCCCAACTCTCAGAAGGTAAGGTGGAGGCTCCCCTTAGGGGAACCACACTGGCTATTTGTCTCTGATAATAACAGCACGTTAGAATGAATACTTCCGGGTAATCTTGTTTTGTTTTTTTGTTTGTTTACAGACTCAAAACAATCCCATCTAAAGCTATTAGGGATAAGCACTGAGTGTTATACTATATGTTGGCAAATTGAATTTGAATTAAAAAAAATGTAAAAAACAAAAGCGATTAGGGGTGTGGATTATCAGAGCTGGAGATGGTCGTTCCTTGTAGTGAACAGGAGGCGGGTGGGGGCAGGCGCAGCTGGAGGCCCGCAGGGCTGGGGTCAGGTGGCCTGTCTCGCAGGTCGGACCTTTACCTTACCGGGTCCCAGCCAGCTCATCTCAGCCTCTTCCAGCCAGACGTTTTGTCTGGCTAAGCCAGCTCACTCCCCACCTCCCTCTGGGCCCTCAGAAAGCTGAGAAGGAGGCCAGGTCAACGGAGCAGAGCCAAGGAAGGGAAGGGGAAGGGGCAGGAGGAGAGCTAGAATAGTCTGGAGAATAGCCCTTTTCTGCAGTCTCAGGCTGCATCTTTGTGACCAGGCCTTGCTGGGAGATCTTGTCTTCTACAAAACATCTGCCCTCTCTTGTTCTAAAATCTGATTTATTTGCTCAGACTACCTTTGGTCTTCACTTAAAAGTGTATTTCCCCTGCTTTAAATATGACCCCATTTCTAATGAGAAGAGAAGAACATGGTAATTTGACTGTAGATAAGGCTCTGCCAGTGGGTCTCTCCCTGTGTCTTTTGCTGAAGAAAAAGGGTACAAGATAAATGATTATGGACAAAAGCACATGGATTAGGGCATATCCTATGTGGAATTCTATGTGGCCATGAAAAAGATGAAGGAAGACCTATATGTAATGATGTGGAAGGATATACATGGTATATTAATGGTTACAAAATAAATCAAGTTGCAAAATGGTATGTATGTTGGTAAATGTACTAGTAAGGCTCATAGTGAACTGTTATCAAAAGTTCTTTCTGGGAAGTGGGATTGGAGGGTAACTCTATCAGTGGCAATGCTTTCTGCTGCAAGTAAAGAAAATCCCAACTCGGTGGCTCATGTGATAAGGGAATTTATTATCTTGTAAAACAAGAAGTCCATGGAGAGAGGAATACTGGGGTTTACTAACTCAGCTGCTCAGGAGATCACTGGAGACCCCGGTTCTTTCCATCTTTTGGCATTGCCATTGTCAGCAATTAGGCTTTGTTCTCAGGCAGCTCCCCTCTTGGGGGAGAGGTACAGTAGTTTCAGGAGAAACACTCAAACTCTACGTCCCTGGCAGAGAAGGTCAAAGTCATCTGCAGAGGAGCCCCAGGTCTCCCAGAAACAAGCTTGTCTCAGTATCCCCGTCACACTCCCTCATGCCTGGAATCAGCCCCTTGGAAGCAGTGGCTCAGAGGCTCAGACACTGCAGCAACCTTCATTCACTCATGCTCCCTGTAGCTGCAGATCTGAGAGGACATTCTCATGACATCCACAAGCACTCTCTTTTAACACATGCTGCAGCTGATGTCTCCTATATGTCACATACGTCACACGTCCCTGTCTCAGCCAACAAGACCACTATGATTGATTTAAAAATAAATCAATCAGAACCACACCTTAGACTCAGCTAGTGCCCAGCTCCCTGGAATCATTTGGCTATCATTCTTATCGGAGGATAAGAAACTGAAAAAAATTGTTCTTATCGGAGGATAAGAAACTGAAAAAAAAAAAATCCAGGCTTTTCCTAATTAGGCTTCTTCCTAATCCAGGTTAGGAAGAAGGAAATGGGGAATGAATATTAGGTAAGAAACCTGTAGTGCCTGCTACAATGAGGGGGAACTTTTAAATCTGTATATTTCTGTGTAGTTTGGATTTCTATGAGTTTATCTTACTTATATAATAGTTATTTTGGTTGGGTCAGTTGAGACTGAGACTTGGCACCAGAAAGAAAAATATTTGATTACATGTCTATGATTTATAATCTGTAATCTTGGGCAAGTAATTTAACATCTTCAAATCTTTATTATTAAGAAAGTTTAAAGTAATTCTCAAGTTGCAAAAAAAGGACAGAAAGCATTAAAGAGATATGGGTTTCTCTTATGTCTTGGGAAGCAAATTAT
The DNA here is from genome assembly GCF_048418805.1 of Vulpes vulpes. Taxonomy (NCBI): domain Eukaryota; kingdom Metazoa; phylum Chordata; class Mammalia; order Carnivora; family Canidae; genus Vulpes; species Vulpes vulpes. The sequence continues at coordinate 80,220,451 of NC_132789.1, forward strand.
TTCCTATCTGTAAAGACTTAGAAATATATGTGTTAGATTAACCTACTTGAGGTTTGTTATTGTTTTAGTATTTCAGAGAACTGGAAAAATGCAGTCCTTCTTTAAGCATGTTAAAGAAAGTCAAAATGACTTCCTTTTAACAAGTTGAGTAAAATGTCCTTCTATTTCCTCTCAACTAGTTTGTTGTTTGGAATGATAAAATAATATTTTTCCCAAAAAGTTAGGAGATTTGGGTATGACATTGCACAGCGATTTTTTTTAGGTTTGTTTATTTATACATGTATTTATTTATTTAAATTCAACTTAATTAACATACAGTGTGTTAGTGATGCTTGGGTGGCTCAGAGGTTGAGTGTCTGCCTTTGGCTCAGGGCATGATCTGGGAATCCTGGCATTGAGTCCCACATCAGGCTCCCTGGGAGCCTGCTTCTCCTTCTGCCTATGTCTCTGCCTCTCTCTCTCTGTGTCTCTCATGAATAAATAAATAAAATCTTTTAAAAAACCATAGAATGGGTTGGAGGTCCCTGGGTGGGCTCAGCGGTTTGGCACCTGCCTTGGGCCCAGGGTGTGATCCTGGAGACCTGGGATCGGGTCCCACATCAGGCTCCCTGCATGGAGCCTGCTTTTCCCTCTGCCTGTGTCTCTGCCTCTCTCTCTCTCTCTCTCTCTCTCTCTCTCTGTGTGTGTGTGTGTCTCTCATGAGTAAATAAATAAAATATTTTTTAAAAAAACCATAAAGTGTATTATTAGTTTCAGAAGTAGAATTTGGTGATTCATCAGTTGCACATAACACCTAGTCTTCATTTCATCTTGTACCCTCCTAAACTCTATCCCCCAGTTACCTCGTCCTCCCACTCCCCTCCCCTCCAGCAACCCTCAGTTTGTTTCCTAGAATTAAGAGTCCCTTATGGTTTGTCTCCTTCTCTGTTTTCATCTTATCTTTCCTTCCCTTCCCATATGTTTATCTGGTTTATTTCTTAAATTTCACATATGAGTGAAATCATATATTTATCTTTCTCTGACTGACTTACTTCACTTAGTATAATATGCTCTAGTTTCATCCACATCATTGCAAATGACACGATTTTGGTGTTTTTTGATGGCTGAGTAATATTCCATTGTTATATATATATATATATATATATATATATATATATATATATACCATCTCTTCTTTATCCATTTATCTCTTGATGGACATCTGGTTCTTTCCATATTTTGGCTATTCTTGATAATGCTGCTATAAATATTGGGGGTGGCTGCATGGCTATTTTGAAAATGATCAGTTTAGTTTTATTTATTAATATACTTATATCTAATCTTGGTTCTTAATCATTTAAGATTGAATGAAAGCCCATTCTTTTAATATCACTTTGAGTTACCTTCTAAGAAAACTGGAAAGTTAGAGATCTATCATTAAATAGTAGATTAAGGTTTGGATATCTTCTTTTTTTTTTTTTTTTTTTTAAATTTTATTTACTTATGATAGTCACAGAGAGAGAGAGAGAGAGAGAGAGAGAGAGACAGAGACACAGGCTGAGGGAGAAGCAGGCTCCATGCACTGGGAGCCCGATGTGGGACTCGATCCCGAGTCTCCAGGATGGCGCCCTGGGCCAAAGGCAGGCGCTAAACCGCTGCGCCACCTAGGGATCCCCAAGGTTTGGATATCTTCTGAGAGATGTGGAAGTTGCAGAGATATAGTGGTCTTTAGTCTAGGAAGTGATGTAAGAATTCAGATCTACCCCCAAATTGTGGTGAGATCTTCAGAGTAATTTACCTTTCCTGCTTTTAAGTTTCCTCATTTGCAAAACAAAAATAGTTAAACTGTTTGAGGATTACACCCTATCAGTTATCTATTGATGCATAAAAAACTACCCTAAAATGTAGTGGCTCAAAACAGCAATCCTTTAATTTGCTCAGAGATTCTTTGTGTTAGTAATTTAGACTGAGTTCAGCTAGACAGATTTTCTGAACTAGGTAGTCTTTCTGCTGGGTTCATCTGATGTCACTCTTGTCGGTTGGCTGGGAGCTGATTGACCTAGGAGACCATGCTGGGATGCTCATCTCTGCTCCTTAATTTCCAGTAAACTAGTTTAGGATTCCTCACATGCCTTGCTTTGAGAGCAAGAGAAGAGACAGCAAGCCCAGTGGTCAAGGGCTGCATCATGTCTCCTAATGTCCCATTGCTCAAAGCAAGTCACGGGGCTACACGAAAGATCAGTGTGGGAGGGGTCTACCCATGAGGTTGGCTACAGGAAAACCTCCCTGAGTGAGAGCCACTGTGTTGTAGCAATCTACCACTGGGATATCACATAAGTCAATCAGCAGGTATGAAGATACATATTGTAAACTTTAAAATACCAAGTGAGTTATAGTCATAACCCCTTGATGCCAAAACAAGTGTTGTTACTCAGGGTGCAAATACTTGGGGAAAAGAGTGATTTGTGAACTCACAATGAAGCTTATCAATATATCAAAATTTTTGTTACTTTGAAAATGCTCTCCCCAGAGGAAGGAGCTGTGAACAGTCCCACTTATTTTTTTAAAAAAGATTTTATTTATTTATTCATGACAGACAGAGGCAGAGATACAGGCAGAGAGAGAAGAAGCCTCCATGCAAGGAGCCAGATGTGGAACTCGATCCAGGGACTCCAGGGTCATGCCCTGGGCCAAAGGCAGGTGCGAGACCGCTGAGCCACCCAGAGATCCCCGAACAGTCCCACTTAGAATCCAACTTCAGTTTGACCCCTCTTCCTAGGAAGTTCTCTGCTCCCTATCTCTTCATTTCTTCTCATTGCGCCCGAATCAATTGCCTTCATACACTTAATACCGTTTATAAAGTTTAACGATACACGTTTGTCATCCTTCTGCCCCAGGACGGTATATGGAAAGCTGCTTGATGACAGGACCGATGCTGGTTCCATCCCCCCCTTATGCCCGGCATCCAACACAGGAGCTGGCACACAATAGGAGCCTAATAAATATTTGTGGAGAAGTGAATGAAATGAAAAGCTACACTTACACAACAAGTATCTTCTGATGTTGTTTCCCAGGGTCAGGCTTCTTCTGAGAACACAATGAACTTTGTCTCTTATGGATGATTCATTCTATCAATAATTTGCCAGGGGTTGCAACTCATGTCTCTACCTCCCTCTTCTGTAAATCAGTTCTTCCCTCAGCTGTGGCAGAACCAGATCCCGTGGATTTTACCTGAGCTCGCCTCTGGAATCCCACTCTTAATTCCCGCTGTCTTAGGGGTCTCTGTCACTCCTTACTGGGATTCCCACCCTGGATTGCTAACTGGGCTCCTTGCCAACAGTCTTTCCCAATCCTGCCTCACCTCCCCCTTAGCTGTTCCAGAGATCATGGTGAAAATATTTGAAAAACCAATTCAGGGGTTAAAGACCTCCCCTGCTCTCCTGAACCTAGAGATAAGGTCAAGTTCAAATAATTTGGCATGAGGTTCAAGGAGTCTCCCCTGGGGCCCCTCCTCAGGCTCCTCTCCTGCGACCTCTCTTCCCCCCATGCAGCCTCTGCCCAGAAGGTTCCAGTACTGAATGAACATGCTTCCCCTGCTGCAACACCATAATTTGATGCCAGGCATCTCCTGTACAGGGCCTGTCTTCACCGTGCCCCCTGCAGCCAGCAGTCTCCCTCCTGACTCAAGATCTCATTCTCCAGAAGCCAGTCTCCATAGTTCCTATCGCTATTAAAATCTTCATCTTTACGTGTCCAAAGTCCACAGTCACAGCCTCTGATGCTGCTGTTTCCAGCAAGGGAGGAGTATTGTTGGGAGAGATGAGGGAAGGAAGGAGGAAAGGAAAAAATTGGAAGAAAAAAAAATTGCGTCCCACCGTTGGCACCCCATCCCTGACTTCCTTCCGTCTGCCCCCCTGTTCCACTAAGTTCCTCTGAAAGGCCTTTGGTGGGAATTATCTGTTGTGTTTTTCTGCCTGACATTCCTTCTGTCTCTGGAAATGGCATTCTTCTTCCTTTCTTTTTCCATTGGAAATCTGCCCTGTATAGTTTGAGCGGCTTTGGTTATAGCCACTTCCCAAGGAACTCCATGCCCTTGGACATTATGAATGGAAAAATTGGACACATGACCCAAGCCATACCATTCACATCCCTCCATTTTTTTGCCAAAGAAATTTGGGGAGATGCTCTCCATTCTTGGAGAATGCTAAGCTGGTAGGATGTAAATCTAGGTTTCCAGTAATCATTGTGATCTCCAGTAGCGAAGCCTTGTAGAGGGAGTCCTGATTACATCATTTGAGCTCCTGGATCAAGTTGTGCCTGAAGCCAACTAATTTTCTTTCCCATAAGCCAAGAATTGTCTTTTCATTTAATCTAGTTAGTTTGGAGTTTCTTCCAGTTGCACCTGAAGGAGTCCCCAATGCCTAGACCTTTAAAACAAAAAAATGCTTCATTATTATCTTAGGTTTACTCAGAGTAGGTGTGGATTAGACATGAAAAGTAAGGCCCTGGCCCCACAGCATGGTGAAGGAAATGTGCCTGAGGCAGAACCTTTGGATGAGGAAACTGTGTATCTCTTCAGCCTTTCTTGAGCCAGTCTCTCACAGAGCAGCTTCATCCTGTCTGGATATGTGGCAAGGAAGTAACCAGAAATCAGGCAAACCCATTTCCAAATATAAGTAACAAATGCAGGATACCTGGGTGGCTCAGTTGATTAAGGATCTGCCTTTAGCTCAGGTAGTAATCCCAGGGTGCTGGGATCGAGCCCTGTGTCGGGCTCCCTGCTCAGCCAGAAGCCTGCTTCTCCCTCTGCCTCTGCCTACTGCTCCCCTTGCTTGTGCTCTCTCTCTGTCAAATAGATAAAATAAAATCTTATTTAAAAAAAAATGCATTCCTTTGCCCAAGATAAACTCTTTAGTTTAGTTCTCTTTTGCATTACTAACACCTTAATTATTATTATTGTTACAAATGCTATCTGTGCAGCTGTTTTAAAAGGGTTGGGTTAAGAAACCTGGCGCTTGTTTTCCAAGCACTAAATCTAGGGGCATTTCCACTCCTCACCCTCAGTAATTTCAGGGAAACATTGAGTTCATTCTTATGTATGCTCAGAAAAAATCCAAAATGAACACTTAGTTTCCAGGTCTTTCTGTCAAAGCCCATCTCAAGCACAAAACGTGTTCCATGGCTACCGAATAGAAATAAAAAGAATCTTGAGAACCACCTCACAGATTGGAGAGTCATTGGCATTTAAGGAAGATAAAAGGAGAGAAGCCCAAGAAATGGAGGCACTTTAAAATCTCTTTATGTATAGGACCTCAAAAGATATTCTTTTAAGTGGAGAATTTCTCTGTTTAGAGGTTTTTAGGGCAAAGCAAAATTATGGACCATTTTGGGAAAAGGGAAATTGTTAAAAAGGCAGGACTGACAAGAATAAACTAGTAGGGAAAAAAAATCTGCTTTTAAACCATTATTGGCAGTTCAAAAAAGGTCAGTGACCCCATACGGTGATGTTGAGAAAGGAGCATGGGTGAGATATCTGTGAGAATAAAATCAGTTGGGCTCTCTCACCAAGAGTCAGCCTCAGGACAACTTAATAAGTTCAGGACAACTTGTCTAAAAGGATCCACGAGAAGCTCTCCTTAGAAAGGTGTGTCCAGGGGGCATCAGGGTGGCTCAGGTGGTTAGGCATCAGACTCTTGATTTTGACTGTGGTTATGGTCTCGGAGTCATGAGCCTGCTTAAGATTCTCTCTCTGCCTCTCCCTCTGCCCCTCTCACCCCCAGCCCTCTATCTCTCAACGAGAAAGGTATGTCCAGGAGGCCTGGGAAAAGATAACCTTTATACAGTTTACTTGTTGACCTTGCTTTCTTTTGTTCTGTAGCACCTTGAGATCATTGCTGAGTCCAAGTAAATAGAACATTTTATTTCTTCTTACATTTACTTGCTCATGTACTCATTTGACAAAGATAATTTCTATCATGGACTAGGCCCCGATGAGCAGACTTGTGTGACTCAGTGGGGAGCAGAAGGAGCTGGCTGGTAGAACTCCTGTCCCCACTCTCCCTCCTCACCACCTCTAACCTGTGCTGTTCAACAAATATTTATGATACAAGCATATTTTACGCTGGGCACCAGGAAACCATAGAACCAGTCATTCCCCTTTGCCATCATGGTGGCAGTTAGGGGTTGATCCCTAAAGAAGCTTAATAGGACACCCAATGACAACATTGCAGGAAAAGGCTAAAATGTAGCAATAGCATTAAAGTCAGGTCATGCATAGGGAGTAGCCAAAGTCTGCATCACAACAAAGGGTCTGGAGATGCCAGATGTGGGCACCATCGTCCTTTCTTTGCAAGGCTGAACAGATGTACTTTCTCTTTTGGATCAAGAACCACCAACATGTACACTCCACATCTTAGAATCAGTGTCCAAACTGCATGTGCAGGGTGGGCTTCTTAAACCCTGCTGGTCGCACAGGAGATTCTTGCTCTGGAACCATCCCAAAGGCAGAGCCCAGAGTGGGGAGTTCATTGAGACCAGGTGTACATCACCAGTCTCACCAGTATCAATCAGCAATGCTGACAAGCTGGTACCAAGTGCCCTGAAACTTGCTTTGGATCCATGGTACATTTTTTTGTCTTGGCCAGAGACCAGTGCTATGCACATCCATTTCTTACTTTAGCAACTCATCCAGGCCCACAGGAGTTAACTCTGGAATCCCTCCTTTGTTCATGCTGCATCTGGTGAGTTTTAAGAAAATAAAATAAAACCTAGTCTGAAAAAAAACAACAGCAGAAAATAATAAGTGTTAGCAAGGATGTGGAGAAATTGCACCCTTGTACACTGTTGGTGGGAATGCAAAATGGTGCGGCCACTTTGAGAAATAGTGTGGAGATTTCTGTTTCTGCTGTTACCAGAGGAAGGGACTCCTGGATGTTGCAGTAGCCTCTGCAAGGACAGTGGCTGGTCCTAACTAGGTTTTCTACAATTTTAATTTTTGTTCTTTCCCTGACCTATTTTCCGTCCCTACTCCTGACCGCAACCTTTCATACACATCCTTTGAGAGGTAAACCTTCCTCCACCTGGTCCACAGAGACTAGTTACCCAATCTCTCTCATAACCTAAAGCCCTATAGGAGAATTCTATATCACGCATGATACCTTAAATACTGAATGGTGGCTATTTCTCCCTGACTCTAGGCCATACCCACCTGCCATTCTAAGCACACCACTAATAGGAGAAGGCCGAGCTGGTAACGGATGGTGTGCCTGGTGAATTTGCACACCTCTCCAGCCACACACACCTAGATGATCATATATACATTCTTTGTAGTCCCAACATTTCCCCCTAGATATCAACAATAAGACCAAATTTCATGCAACAGCTGCCTTTCTGTCTTCTTTTTCTCCTTGCTCTGTCCCCACTCACCGTGACCTTCCTTGGGCTGTAACTTTTTTTAAGTTTCTTCCTCTTTATTAATATGCTTTGCATCCATATGGTTCAAAAGTCAAAAGGTACCAAAAGGTGCATGCAGCAAAAGTTACTCTCATCTGTCTCCAGTTACCTAATCTCTTACCAGAAGTGAGAGATTACTTTTACTAGTTTATAAATGCTTTCAGAGATATTATCTATATTTATAAGTAAGTATATAGGGCAGCCCTGGTGGTGCAGCGGTTTGGCGCCGCCTGCAGCCTTGGGTGTGATCCTGGAGACTGGGGATCAAGTCCCACATCGGGGTCCCTACATGGAGCCTGCTTCCCCCTCTCCCTGTGTCTCTGCCTCTCTCTCTCTCTCTCTCTCTCTCTGTGTCTATGAATAAATAAATAAAAAATCTTAAAAAAAAAAAGTATATATGTAGATTCTTCTTCTCTTTTAAAACTTTCTTTTTATTTTTTAAATATTTTATTTATTTGAGAGGGAGAGAGCACAAGCCAGGCTCGGAGAGGCAAAGGGAGGAGGAGAAGCAGACTCCTCACTGATCAGAGAGCCTGATATCAGGACCCCGGGATCATGACCTGAGCTGAAGGCAGATGCTTAACTGACTGAGACAGCCAGGCAATCCCCTTCCCTTTTTAAAAAATGATAGTATGTTTTGCATATGGCTACATGCTGTGCTCTGGCTCTATTGTATTTAAGGACTATTTTAGAGAATGTGCACATCAGTACCTAAGAGCTTGCTCATTTTCATTATGGGGTCCTAGCCTTCCATTTTATGGATATGCCATAATTTATTTAACCAGTCCCCTCTTGCTGGGTGCTATTCACTGAATGTTTGTGTATCCCTCCTTTGCCCTAAATTCACATGTTAAATCTTAATGCCCAAAGTGATAATATTAGGAGGTTGGCCTTTGGGAGGTGATTAGGTTGTGAGGGTGGAACCCCCAGGAATGGAATTAATGCCCTTATAAAGGAGATCCCCCCAGAGCATCCCAGAGCATCACTAGGTGAGGGTACAGCAAGAAGATGGCTCTCTATGAACCAGAAAGCTGATGTATACCAGACACCAAATTTGCTGGCACCTTGATCTGGAACTTCCAGCTCCTAGAAACGTGAAAATAAATTTACATTGTTTATAAACTGCCCAGTTTATGGTATTTTGTCATAGGAGCCCCAATGGGATGAAAACATTGGACATTTAGATTGTTTTTAATCTTTTGTTGCAAAAAACCTCATTATTACAAAGAACTCATTATCACTTTGTACCTGTGGGATTCCATCTACAGGATATGATGTGTTTAGAAGCAGAATTGAAGAGTTAGAGATTAAGGACATTTGTTGTTTTGAGGACAATTTCTATGTTGCATTCGTTTACTCTCCTCGGCAATGTGTGAGAGCGGCCACTCCCACCCCCCCCATGGTGTACCCCTGCTGTCACACTCCTAAGGGCCTGTTACAGTGAGCAGAGCTGGCCAGGCTTCTTTTGCATAGAAATAGAAAAAAGTGTTTGGGGCACACCGGGCAAAAAGCAGTGAAACTCCTGCTCAGGTGAAGCTGGGGGTAGGTGATTTCTAAGCTGCGGAGCTCATGGCTGATGGTGATGGCTAATTCCACTGGGAGCAGGTCAAACAACTGACCTTGCCGGGGAAGGGATGGCATCTCAATGCATGGAGACGCCTGGAAACAGGGTAGCCTCAGGGACTCTGTCCTAAGGTGGTAATTTACATATTGAAAAAGCTTTAAAAGCACTGTCTTGGTCTCCTTGGGCTGCCACACCAAACAAAATACCGTAGACTGGACAGCTTAAACAGAAATTAATTTTCTTATCATTCTGGAGGCTGGAGTTCTGAGATCAGGGTCAATTTCCGGTGAAGACCCCCTTCCTGGCTTGCAGAAAAGCTGCCCTCTCACTATGGGCTCACCTGGCAGAGAAGGAGAGACAGAGACTGCGAGAGAGGTTGGTCCTGTGCTCTTTGGTGTCTCTTTTTAGACAGGAACTAATCCCATGAGAGCCCCACCCTCATGATCTCATCTAACTCTAATTGCCTCCCTAAAGCCCCATCTCCAGGTACCATCACATTGGGGTTTAGGCTACAACATGTGGATTTGGGGGGCCACAGTCATTCAGCCCAAACCACCCAAAGTTGTTTATCTAACCTAAGCATCTAGCAAAATTAATCTAAGTGCACTGAGGTACAGACCTGAGATGGAAGCTCATGTAGCCATCAAAAACTCAGTTTAAAAAAAAAAATTGACAGCTTAGGTTTATCAGCTAAGGTCTGTTGATTGTCTTTGGCCCACTTGAGCAAGAGAGGACTTGTGGAAAGATATTAGAGGCTGAGGCCGCCCAAAAGCAAAGTGAAGCTGGAGACCCAGTGGAAATTGGGCCGGAATAAAGATGGTTCCAGAGTTGTGGGCAACAAGGATCTCCCTGCCCAGTGGTCTCTCATGAGAACCCTGAAGCGGCAGTGAGCAACCTGAGAATAACCCTTCCCTCTTTGCCTCATGCACCTGGGAGATGCTGCCAGCCTGCACTGAAAGACACCAAATTGCTCTGAGTACTTGTCTTTGGGAGGTGCAGTGTCAGTGTTTCATCCTCTACTTTTCTGTATTTTCCCCATTTTTTCTAGTACACCAAATCTGTACTTCTTTATTTTAAAATATCTGTGTGAGGGGATCCCTGGGTGGCTCAGCGGTTTGGCGCCTGCCTTTGACCCAGGGCGCGATCCTGGAGTCCCAGGATCAAGTCCCATGTCGGGCTCCCTGCATGGAGCCTGCTTTTCCCTCCTCCTGTGTCTTTGCCTCTCTCTCTCTCTCTGTCTATGATAAATAAATAAATAAATCTTTAAAAATAAATAAATAAAATAAAATAAAGTAAAATAAAATAATAAAATAAAATATCTGTGTGAACAGTTTGAATGCACTGCTTCCAGGGAAAAATACAATTTAGGACTGGCACCAGGTAACACTGCAAGGGGGCTTTCTGGAAAGCTAACTGGGTTTCAGGCAACCAAGAACTTCACCTTTCCCTCTGTTGACCTGCCACTTTCTCTCTATCAAAACCTCCTCTCAAAAGATGGTATGATAGGGGGATCCCTGGGTGGCTCAGCGGTTTGGCGCCTGCCTTTGGCCCAGGGCGCAATCCTGGAGTCCCGGGATCCGGTCTGCATTGGGCTCCCAGTGTGGAAACTGCTTCTCCCTCCTCCTGTGTCTCTGCCTCTCTCTTTATCTATCATGAATAAATAAATAAATAAATAAATCTTAAAAAAAAAAAAAAAAGGTGACATGATGTCAGTTACCTTCAGGAAATTCAACAGGAATAACATAATAACAATAAATCCTGCTAACAGTTGTTGCCCGGGACTAAATTGTGTGCCCTCCCTAATCCCCGCCCCCCCCCCCCCCCCCCGCCGGGAATTCAAACATTGAAGCCCAACTGCCAGTCAGTGAGACTGGGTGGGGGCCTAATCCTACAGGATTGGTGGCTTTCTAAGAAAAGGAACTGAGATCTCTCTCTTTCCTTCTCCTCCTCCTCCTCCTCCTCTCCATCTCTCTGTCTTTGTCTCTCTCTCTCTCTCTCCCTTCCCCTCTCTCTCCTTCTCTTTCCCTCCCTCTCTCTCCCTCCCTCTACCTCTCCCCCCACCTCCCCAGTGTCATCTCCTCTACCTCTGTCTCTCTTTATCTCTCTCTCTCTCTCCTCACATATGCCCAGAGGAAAGGCCATATGAACAGAGGGAGAGGCGGTCCTCAGGAAGCCAGGAGGAGGGTTCTCACCAGAATCTAGCCCTGCTGGCACCCTGATCTCACACTTCCAGCCTCCAGAATTGTGAGAATGTAAATTTCTGTAGTTGAAGACACCCATTTTATGGTATTTTTTTTACAGCAGCCCAAGCAGACTGATATACTTACTGTATTCTCAGTGTTTTACATGTATTAACTTAGTCTCATAAACACCCTAGAAAGTAAGCACTTATTATTACACCCATTCTTCAAATGTGGAAATTTGAAGCACAGAGGTACTACAAAGCTCACCTAAAGTCAACACAACCAATCTGTGCCAGCGCAGCAATGAGGATCTGAATCAAAGCAGGCCGGCTGGTGCCAGTCCATGCCTACCATGTACTGAGCATTTACATGCATTATCTTGTTGGGTACTTAAAACTCTATGACTGGGGTATTATTCTCCTCATTTTCCAGTTAAGGAAACTGAGCCTGAGACAGGTTAAGAAATGGGCCAACTTGACACAGCTAGAAAGTTGAGGCTGGTCCCAAACAACTTCACATCAGCATCAGAGCCCTGCTCTTAAACACAAGTAAATTCCAGAGGGATTTTTTTTTTTTTTTTTTTTTTTTTTTTTTTGCATGTTGTCTTGTCTCTATGGCCCACCATATAGGAGTTGATATGATTCTAAGAAATTTTCTTGCTGCATTTAACTTCAGAACACCGCACCCAACTATTACCCATAGATTCTTTTACAACATATTTGATAGTCCTAGTATTCTACAAGTAATTTTAATCAGAAAGATAATGCAAGTTAGAATCAGATAATTTCAAATGATCCAGCAGGATGAATGAACACCCTAGGAAAAATCATAAACTCTCAACTTCGCAGAGTTGAGTGTTTGCTTCTTGGTTTAGGCTTGCTCTAAAAATCTATTTAAAATTGTACCCCTTTGGGACGCCTGGATGGCTCAGTGGTTAAGCATCTGCCTCCAGCTCAGGGCATGATACCGGGGTCCTAGAATCAAGTCCCACATCAGGCTTCCTGCATGGAGCCTGCTTCTCCCTCTGCCTGTGTCTCTGCCTCTCTCTCTCTGTCTCTCATGAATACATAAATAAAATTTTATTTTATTTTATTTAAAAAAAAATTGTACCCCTTTCGGGCACTTGGCAGGGCTCAGTCAGTGAAGCGTCTGCCTTCAGCTCAGTCATGATCCTGGGGTCCTGGGATCAAGCCCACGTCAGGCTCCCTGCTCAGCAGGAAGCCTGCTTCTCTATCTCCCCCTGCCCCCTGCTCATGTTCTCTCTCTTTCTGTCAAATAATTTATGTGATAAATAAAAATAAATATTTTGATAAATAAAATCTTTAAAAAATAAATAAAATTGTACCCCTTTATTGCTCCCTCATCCCCTCATTACTCAAACCTCCTTAATCCAGCTCAATTCCTTTTATTTATAGCTCTTATCACCTTCTAACTTGCTGTATGTTTTACCTGATTATTATTTGCATGTCCCCTGCACTGTGGGCCTGGCACTGTGTGGTGCTCAGTTTTCAGTATTTTTCTCCAAGGACTTATTTGTTGTATCTTAAGTTAAAATGCCTGCCCAAAACAAACTTTGGAGGAAATAGAGGCAAAATTGTTTATTTTCCTTTGGAATTCTTTTTAATAAGTCCTATATTCAAGTGGTTCAAAATGCAGAAGTTATACCAGGTTGGATAGTGAAAAGTCAAATCTCCATCCTGTTTTCCTTTTTAAATTTTATTGTTTGTTTCCCTGGACACAGTGTTATCGATTTCTTTTGTAAATACATATATTTATGTAGATCCTATCTTCTCTTAAACATTACCCCATATTTATATGTATACACTGTAATATAGGTGGCCTTTTTAAAATTTTTTTAAATTTTTATTTATTTATGATAGTCACACGCAGAGAGAGAGAGAGAGGCAGAGACATAGGCAGAGGGAGAAGCAGGCTCCATGCACCGGGAGCCCGACGTGGGATTCGATCCCGGGTCTCCAGGATCAGGCCCTGGGCCGAAGGCAGGCGCCAAACCGCTGCGCCACCCAGGGATCCCTGCTGGGGGCCTTTTTAAAAAAAAAAAGAACTCAACAATATAAGGTAACTAAGGAGGAATTAAATACTTTCCAAAATGTGTTCTTCACTAATCTAATTATGTGTGAGCATTTAGTATGTGCGTGGGGAAAAAAATGCCAGGAATCTTGTGTTTTGGTCATTTCTTCTTGCCATCTTGATTAAATGAAGTGACATATCACACTGCTAACTCAGCTGTCCCTGGTGATGTGCCCCAAAGGGGCTAGGGTGAATTTGCTCACAGGAGTCATAGGTGGGTATGGCACCTAAAGGGTGCATACTGAGCATTTCTAAGATTATAGACACTTCCAGATTGGTTTTTAATGCATGTTCATATATGTTGTGTTAGTGTTCTCCAGATAAATGGAACCAAATAGGTAGGATGTATATATGTATATGAGTGTGTGTGTGTGTGTGTGTGTGTGTGTGTGTGTGTGTATACAGGGAGAGAGAGAGGGAGGGAGAGAGAGAGAGAGATTTAAGGAATTTATAAAGACTTGGCTCATGCAATTATGAAGGCTGGCAAGGCAGGCTCAAGACCCAGGAGAGCTGATAATGCTGATGAAATTCAAAGAAATCTCCTCATTTTGCAACACGAGGAAAAGTTCTGGAAATGGATGATAGTGATGGTTGCACAGCAATGTGAATGTACTTAATGCCACTGGATTGTACACCTAAAAAGGATTAGGGAGGTAAATTTTATGTGTATTTTACCATGATTAAAAATAAGTTAAAAATTTTAACAACAAATTAAAAAAATTTTTTTTAATCATCTCGCTATTTGTGTGGGTCAGAAATTGAGGAGCAGCTTAGCTAGGTGGTTCTGGCTCAGGGCCTCATAAAGTTGTAATTGGATGTTGGCTGGGGCCATAGTCACCTGACTATCCAGAGGCTTAACTGGGGCGGGAGTGTCTGTTTCCAAGATGGCCATTACGTGGCTGCTGGCTGGAGATCTTCATTCCACACCTCAATTGAGGCAGGGAGCCTCAATTTCCCACACATTGACCTTTCCTCAGGGCTGCTTGAGTGTTCTCATAACATGGCAGCTGGCATCCCCCAGAGCAAGCCATGTCATGGGAGAGAGAGAAAGAGGAGCCACGTGTTGTTTATGATCTAGCCACACATTCATCATCATGACACACTCTCATCATTTATGCAACGTCTTCTTTGATAGTAGTGAGTCACTGAGTCCAGCTCATACTCAGGAGAGGGATATTAATCTGTACCTTTTGAAGAAACTAGTGTTCAAGTCTTTGTAGACTTTTTTTTTTTTTTTTTAGATTTTCTTTATTTATTTGAGAGTGAATGAGTGAGTGAGCGAGAGAGCACAAACAAGGAGGAGGGGCAAGGGCAGAGGGAGAAAGCAGACTCCTTGCTGAGTAGGGAGCCCGACACGGGGCTCGACCCCAGGACCCTGGGATCATGACCTGGGTTGAAGGCAGATGCTTACCTGACTGAAGCACCCAGGCGCCCTGTAAACATATTTTAAAAACACTCTACCATTTGACCTTACATTGGAACAAATTCTAATGAAAACTACTTAATTTTTCCAAGCTTCTGTTTACTCAAATGACCCTGACGAGAGTGGTGGCATATGTGGCCTGGTCTGGGTTTCCCTGAACTGCATGGTATAGATGGCTCCACCAAAAGAAAAGGATGCTGTTTGCAGAAGGATGGGGAAGGGGTGCAGGGCAGTCAGATGTGTCCAGATGCCTGCTGCACAATCACTTTGGTTTCAGCACGTGGCAACATGAACAGACTCCAGCAGAGGCATTGCTCGTTACTTGTCTCAGTATTACAGGAGTCTCAGCATGTTTTCATTTGACTTGTTTTCATTTGCAATTTTTAAAACCTGTGGTAAAATACACATAACAAACTTCGCTACTTGCACCATTTTTAAGTGCACGTTTCAGTGGCACGAAGCATATTCCCTTTGTTGTGCAGCCATCACAGCCCCCATCTAGACCCTGTCTCCACTGGGCCATACCTTGCTACCTCCCCCTCCCTGCAGCGCCTCCAAAACCACCACTCTACTCCGTATCTCTGTGAATCTGTCTGCTTTGGTTACATCCCACAGGTGGACCCTTACTGTATTTGTCCTTCCATAACTGGCTTATTTCACTTGTCATAATGTCCTCAGTGTTCATCCATGTTGTGCCACATGTCAGATTTTTCTTCCCTTTTAAGGCTGAATAATATTGCACTGTAGGTGTGCATCGCATCATATTATCCAGCCATCTAGGCCTGGACGGGGGTTGCCTCCACCTTCTGCCTCTTGTGAATCATACTGCTGTGAACATGGACGTGGAGTCTCAGCATCACATCAGTAATTCACCTGAGTAGTTGAAGAGTTTGTTCTAGGGTGTAGATCCTGGACTCTGAGAGCTTCAGTCACGTCGAGGAAAGAGCACACTGTGCTGGCAGAAGAGGTGGCTTGAGGTCGGTGTTCCGCTATGTGTCAGCTACATGCTCTCTGACCCCAGGGCTTCTGGGAAGCTCAGATGAAATGACAAAAATGAAGTGGCTGGAAAAACAGTTAAAGAAGGAAGCAGAAATGACAAATGTGTGGTTGCCTAACTCCTTTTCCCAGCTCCTGGCCTACCCTGCACCTGAAGATTCCTCAGGGCAATGTTTCCGGAGGGCACACGATATTGGTTCTAAATGGAAGCTCGTCACTGGAGCATTTGTCCATGGGACACCCAGGTCCAGAAGCTCAGAGCTGAAAGGCCACTTTAATGAAATAAAAATCCATTCTCTTCCCAAAATGGTTGGCCTTTGGGTAGCCTTTATCCTCAGTATTCTTTCGGGCTAATCTGATTCTTCCCCCCAGAAGTTGACTGACTTGCAGTATCATTGACACTAATTCCTCATTTTCCTAATATACAAAAACTCCTCAATTCCCATCTTACAGCTGTGCCCTGGTTATAAATGCAAAGATTCCTTCTGGAAGGATCCACAAGAAACTAACAGTAGTTGCCTTTAGGCAGGGAGATTTGGGGCTTGGGCTGGTGTGACCGAGAACCTATCTTTTAGTGTAAACTTTTCCGTATTTTTTTCAGAGGACGATTTTATTTTATTTTATTTTATTTTATTTTATTTTATTTTATTTTATTTTATTTTATTTTATTTTTAGTTTATTTATTTTATTTTATTAAGATTTTATTTATTTATTTATTCATGAAAGACACAGAGAGAGAGAGAGAGAGGCAGAGACACAGGCAGAGGGAGAAGCAGGCTCCATGCAGGGAGCCCGACGTGGGACTCGATCCCGGGACTCCAGGATCGCGCCCTGGGTCAACGGCAGGCGCCAAACCGCTAAGCCACCCAGGGATTCCCAGGGGACGATATTATATTGTGTTTCACTTTAAAAAATAAAAACAGGGATCCCTGGGTGGCACAGTGGTTTGGCGCCTGCCTTTGGCCCAGGGCACGATCCTGGAGACCCGGGATCGAATCCCACGTCGGGCTCCCGGTGCATGGAGCCTGCTTCTCCCTCTGCCTGTGTCTCTGCCTCTCTCTCTCTCTCTCTCTGTGACTATCATAAAAAAATAAAAATAAAATAAAATAAAATAAAATAAAAACATTATTCTTGAAGCAAGAACACATACTGTGTGTTCATTCAACCGAGTCATTGCAGGTGGTGGGGAGGAAGACTAAAATGGAAAAGGAAACAGTTCCTGAGTCAGAAACTGAAGCCAGCCCAAAGAAAATTATAAATCAGTTGAAGGTGCCTTAGAGGCAACAGCGTGTAAGATCTGTCAACAAACAGGATGGGAATCAGATAGAATTGGGAGCAAATTCTAGTTTTGCCACTTTGTAGCAGAGTGACCTGTCTGACCCTTTCAAGTTTCTGTTGCTCTGTGCACAGAATGGGCATTGTAATGTCCGTCCCTTCTTACCAACTTTGTAGGGGTATTTGGTATTTTTCTGAGGGGAATTTTGAAAACCACAGGTCCCCAAGGAGGAGAGGAAATTTCACTTGTCTGCTGTGTGCTGATGATCACGCTGAGTGTTTACTTGTATTTTATTTAATCTTCACAACTATCGTGCCATGTGGGTACTGTAATCATCCTTGTTTACAGAGAGGGGGAAGCTTGGAGAAGTTCAGGAACGTGTTCAGAACCCCCCAACTAAGAGTGGCAGAGCGGGATTTGAATGCAGGTCTGTCTGGTAACAAAGCCCAGTTCTCCACTCTCCTCACTTGGACTTCAGTCCCCAGGACAGACATATGGAGACTTTTTTTTTTTTAACTTTTTAAAAAAATTTTTATTTATTTATGATAGTCACAGAGAGAGAGAGAGAGGCAGAGACACAGGCAGAGGGAGAAGCAGGCTCCATGCACCAGGAGCCCGACGTGGGATTCGATCCCGGGTCTCCAGGATCGCGCCCTGGGCAGGCGCCAAACCGCTGCGCCACCCAGGGATCCCCATATGGAGACTTTTAAGGCAAGTAGCACTCCGACTGAATGCCCCGGGGGGAGTATGGGCTATGTCTCCCGATGACCTGCCCCAGGTAGGTTTCCATCCAGAGCACAACCAGCACTCACTTGATCTCCCCTGGCGTTTGCCTGGCCTGGTGTAGTTCACTGTCAGGTGGACAGATGGTCCTACAATGGGGACAGCTTGGTTCTCAGGGTGACATGTGGCACATTTCATGGAGCCGCCCAGCTACTGTTGGGTACACCCTACCTCCCCACTTGAGGGGGTAGGTGAGAGCTGCATTCAAGGAACCCTTGTCGTAGGAGGTACCCCTCACGCTGCTCTCACCTCTCCCTTCCGCTACCCCCAACCCAACATGTAATCCTGCCCTACTCCAACACCTACACTTAACCTAGGCTGGGCCTTACCCCTCCCTTCACCTAACTCCACCCCTTCCACCCCCAATGCTACTCCTTACCAACCCTTACCCCTACCCTTAACCAGATCCCTACCCCAACCTCACTCCTACCCCTATACCTACCCCTATCCCTACACCTACCCCTAACCCTACACCTCCCCTGACCCTATCCCTACTCCTAAACTTACACTTACTCTTACACACACACCTACCCCTACTCCTACGCCTATCCTGAATACTACCACTAACCCTACCCCTGCACATACCCCTAACATTCTCCCCCACCCCTAACCCTACACTCACCCCTACCCCTACTCCTATTCCTACCCCTACCACTTCACCTACCCTTACTCCTACCCCTACCCCTAATCCTATCCCTATCTCTAACTCTACCCTGGACCCTAATCCTCTTACTACCCCTACCCTTAGCCTTAACCCTTTACCACTACACCTCCCCCAACCCCTAAACCTACCCCTACCCTAAACACTACACCTCCCTCTACACTACGATTACCCCAACGCTTCCCCTCCCCCATCACTACCTCTATCCCTACCCCTAACTGTACACCCAAGCCTAGCCCTAAACCAACCCTAACACCAACCCTAAGCCTACTTAGTCCTACCCCTACTACTACCCCTAACCTCACCTCTATACCTACCCTAAACCTACTCCTAACACTAACCATACTTATAACCATAGCCATACTCCTACCCCTACTTTACCCATATCCCTAACCCTACCCCTTCTCCTACCCTACCCATAATCCTACACCTTCTCCAACACCTACCCCTACTCCTACCCCTAACCATATTCTACTCAAAAACCCTAACCCTAACCCTACCCCTATGCCTAAATGTAGCCATACCACTACACTTACCCCTACCCCTAACCGTACCCCTACTCCAACCCCTAATTCTACCCTCCCCCTCCCCAATCACTATCCCTATCACTATCTAAGCTTACCTCTACCTCTAACCCTAACTGCAACCCCTAAACCTACCAATACCCCTAAACTTATCCTTACCCCAACCCCTACGCCTAACCAAACTCCATCTCTACCCCTACACTACCTATAAGACTACCCCAATCCCACCCCTACCCATACCACTAACCCTATCATATACAACTCCTACTCCTACCTTTACCACTACCCCACATATAACCCTACTCCTACCATACCACTTCCCTTACCCCAAACACATCCCCTATAACTACCCCTACTTCTACACCGACGCCTCCTCTTCCCCCTATCCCTAACCCATATGCTAACACACTAAACCAACCCTAAATGTACCCCTAAACCTACATGTCCCTAAATCTACTCTATGCCTATCCCTAACTCACCACTATCCATACCCCTAGTCATACCCTTACAATCTAAGAAATAAGGGCTCCATGAACGCAGCTTTCGATAGTACAACAGTACTATTGTAATAACTTTGTACGGAGACAGACGGTGATTACACTTCTCTTGGTAAGAGCTGAGTAATGTACAGAATTGTTGAATCATTAAGTTGTAGCTCTGAAACTAATGTAACATTGAGTATACTTGAATAAATATTAAAAAATAGGGGTGTCTGATACAAATCACGGTTGGTCCATGAAAGGCATTTACACGCCATTATACATATGAAGGCACCTCTGCAGAGATGATAAATATTTCTCAAATGTCTTCAATGTTAATTTTTAAAAGATTTATTAGAGTGTTCAGTGGGGAGGGGCAGAGGGAGAGGGAGAATCTGAAGCAGATTCCTCACCCAGCAGGAGCCTGAGCCCCACGTGAGGCTCTATGCTACAACCTCGAGATCCTGACCTGAGCCAAAATCAAGAGTTGACGTTTAACTGACTGAACGACCCAAGGGCCCCTCAAATGTTTTTAAGTGCAAAACCCATGCTGTGAACCTTTGGGGGTGGGAGGACATCTGTGACCCCCAGTCTGCCTAGAAGGACAGGAGGCCTGGAGGGCCTGAGGATGTGAACTAAGGATGCATCCCCTTCTCACCTGGCGTGGTGACAGGACCCTCCCCCAGGACCCTTGGCCTTCAGGGTGAAGGACTAAGTGCTTACTGGACCCCGCTGACCTACAGTGATGATGTGGGACCCCATTGTGGGTGGAACTGTGGTACCCCATGGTTCCACCACTGCCCGGCATTCACTCTGAGTCCACAGGCTGTTGGAGGCACTCATCCTCTGGATCTGGCTCACAGTGACTAAACTATCCCACTCTCCCCAGTATTCCAGTGCATAAAGAGAAGGTGCTCACACAGCGACTTGTCACAGGTGAGTGGCAGCTGCTCCCTGCTCCCCGCAGGCCACTGTGGGGCTGTGGGACCGGGTGGGGGTGCTGGGGATCTTTTTCCATTCATCTGTCCGAGAACATCGTGGCTCCTCCCACAGTGTAGCTATTGTGGACACTGCTCCCAGCCTGGGGTCGAGAACATCCTGAACCTCATGCGATGACCATGAGGCAGCTCCTGCAGCCCTTCCACAGCTCCATGGGGTGAGGGCTGCCACCCTGCACCCAGTCCAGGGAAGGAGGCTGCGGTCGGAGCTCGGGCAGCTCACCCGGGACCCTCACTCCCCTGTAAGCCCTGTGCTGTGCAGGGGAGACCCAAGCCATGACCTTTCCAGCCCATCCTAGGTGCATGGACCCCAACATGTGATGACACCCCCTCCCCACCCTGTGATCTGGGGTGGACGGTCAGGGCTCTCTGGATCCTCCTGGCCCATGAGCAGGCTTGTTCTTCATGAACTGGAACATGGAGTCCCTTGTGCTCCCTCCAGCCCCCCCTTCAGGCTATTCCCAAATCGTTGAATTTAGGGTGAATAGTTTAATCACACTCTTGCTGGCATCAGTTTTGTTTTTTTTTTTGTTTTTTTTTGGCTGGCATCAGTTTTTAATTTTGATGAAGTCCAGTTCGTTGCTTTTTCTCTTTGGTTGTTGTGCTTGTGGAATCTAAGAGAAACCTTTGATCCCCCCCCAAGCCTGCGGGAACACTCGCTGGCCGGCCCATCCACCACCATCTCAGCACTGGCCCCGGGCTGGGAGATGTCACCCCAAGCATCAGGTGGGCAGTTCCCTGGAGCCTCCTGGGCACCCCCGTGTGCTCCTGATAACAGGGTGGGAGAACTCTGTCATCTCAGCATGACAGCGTGTCCTGGGACCGTGAGTGCCCGTGTGTGATCCTCCAGCCACGCATGTCCCCCTCAGAGCTATATGGTTGTCTCCATGCTCCGATCAGACAGATGGGGATCTGCCAACAGGGAGCACACAGAAACATGTGTCCTCTGAAGGTTTTCATGTGGTGTCATTCTTGGATGTGTTCGGTTTGCAGCACCGTGTAAGAGGACCTGGAGACCCTGCTGGCCTTGATAAGGGCTGATAGCATAGCCAAATACCATCAGGTGAGGCCCAGACAGGTACCATAGATGCTAGAGCACCCACTAGAGGTGGGGACCATACCTGCAAGAGCAGGTGAGGCCCAGGAGATCAGAGCCAAGGATGAGCCAGGTAAAGCCAAACAAGGACCATAGTCATCAGGAACAAGTGAGACCCTGGGGAGGTCCTGGGCTCAGTAGCAAGTGAGGGTCCATCCTGGATCCTAGTCATTGGTAGCCGATGAGCCCAGGTGGGGACCATAGTCACCAGGTCCAGGTGAGGCCCAGGTGGGAATTGTTGCTGGTAGAAGCAGGTAATGCTGTCAGGCTGCTCCCACTGGGCATACAGGCCCTTCCTCTCGTGCCTGGCCAATCTCAAAGAGTCCTGGGCTCCCTTGGGGTTTAGGGGAGAGAGGAGCCATTCTGCTCCTTTCTTTCCCCATGTCCCTGGCTCTGATCGGTCCCCACCAGGGGGCCCCCTCTGTTTCAGGCAGGCCAAGCAAGGTCTCCACAGGACCCTTGGGATGATGCTGACCTGTCACTGTGGAAGCTCACGGGCCATCAGGGATTTTGCAGTGAGTCCCCTGGACACTCCTTCATCCATATCAGGGGTGGAACGCCCGAGGAACGCCTCTCTGGAAGCTGACCCATGCTCCGAGGTCAGGACCTCATCCCCTGGAGCCCTCTGAGGGCCATGTCTGCCCTGGGCTGACGCTGAGAGACCCAGGAGGCAAACCCGGGAAGTGGGTAGGAAGGGAGCTGGGCCTGGCGGCAGGTCCCTGGGTACTCAGAAGAGTGGCCTCCATGTCTGCCTCCTGCATCCAGGGGGTGGGGGATGAGGGAAGTGTCCAGTCCCTTTGGCCAGGGTTCCTGAGAGTGAGGGGCTCTGGGACAGTGGCGTGCTTTCTGTAGGAGGACGGTATGGTCTACGGCGAGGTCAGAGGGGTGCTCCTCACTCACACCCCCCAGGCCAGGGCCTCCACATACCTGAAAGCTTCTGTGCAGCTGCAGGTAGATGCCAGGGACAAGGTAAGTTCAGGGAGGGAGGGTGGGCAGCAGAGGGAGAGGCCGACCAGCTTGAGCAAGAGGAGGGAAGAGGAGGAAGAGGCTGCCTTGGGGTGGGAATGAGGGAAGGGGCTAAGGGAAGAGGGACAGCCCAGTGGCCTTGGTTGGAGGGGAGGAGGCTTCTGGGTCAACGGCCCCACAAGAACATCAAGGAGGCTAGAGGCTCCATGTGGGGTCAACAGGGCTGCTCCCGGCCCCCTCAGCCTTGCTCCCTGCCCAGTGGCTGCTTGGATGAATCAGGAGTGGGTTGTGCTCAGGAGCTCTGACAAGATAAGAGGTAAAAATGGGCCAGAGTGGCAGAGGTGACAGCAAGAGGGGTGGAGTCAGGGGACAGCAGGGGGATGGCTAGGGTGCAGGGGAGGCCAACTAGACGCTGGGCAGTCAGGCCCCGGGAAGGTGGGGGGACCTCAGCCAGATAGTCATGGGGGTACCTGGGCCACACTGACAGCTCTCAGGCAGGTCCATCCCAGGACAGGGGCATGTCACTTCCTGGGAGTGCTGAGGGGCACCTGCCCAGGCCACCACCAGCAACAACCCTTCTCAGACTCCCCAGAATGCTGCCCCTGCCCAACCACAGGCAGCTGGCAGCCCCTCCCCTCCCAAGTCCCATGGGCCCAGATGTGGGGGCTGTGGGGCCATGGCCTGGGCCTCAGGGCTCTGTATCTCTTGCCTTCCAGGGAGAAGGAGCTGCCCGCTCCAGCCCCCATGAGGCCAAAGTGAGAGGCCATCCAGGGCACCTGGCAGGATGTGGATGGTAGACTTAGGGCCAGCTGTCCGCAAACCCTGTCCCCCAAGACGTCTCCAGGGGTATCTCCCCAAACCCCTATCCCAGCACTGCACAGGCTGCTGGGAACATGCCCCAGACCCAGAACCATGGTCAGCATGAGTGGCCCTGTGCCTTTCTGGCTCCTCTGAGTCCCCACAGGGCGACTGGATGTGGCACCTACCTCCCATGGCTGGAGGCTCATCTGTGCCCCCATTTGTCCTTTTCCAGAAACATCACCAGGAGACCCGGTGCGACTACAAGTGACTAACAATGCTCAGGAAATGGGGCCACTACCATCAGAGTGAGAAGGTGGGGTGCTGGGTACCCCCCGAGGGCACTATGTCCTGATGGAGCTGGGGAGCCGCCCACAGTCTCCTCCTGCCCCGTCCCTGGGAGAGTCCCCTGCCTGGGGAGAGTCTGCTGCCAGAGCTGAAGCCTCCCCAGGCCCAAGGGTGGTGGTGGGGGAGCGTCAGTTCAGAGCCATGGTCCCCTGCTCTTTGTGGGGGACGGGGCCTAGCTCTAGGGAGACCCAGCCTCTCCGGAGACACCGTGGAGCCAAAGCCAGAATCTTCTAGATACCTCCTACTCCCTGGACTTGAAGATGCCACCCTTGGCCCATCTCACCAGCACTGCCTTCCTTTCTGCAGCTGCATCACTGGGTCTACAAGGGGTCCCACCCCAGGTGCAGGGACAGGTGTGGTTGTGTTTGCTTGACATCGAGAAGGTTAAAGTCAGGAACCCAGGGAAAAAAAAAAGAAAAAAAAAAAAAAAGGAACCCAGGGAAATACCAGGTAGGGCCTTTCCACTCCTGGCAGATGCATGGCCCTGAGGGGAGGCCTGGGCAGGAGCTGAGGGGAACCTGGGGAGACGGGGGGAGGTCACCTGCCTGGGGACCCAGGGTGGCCCCAGCATCTCCTGGTGTCTCTCTGACATGAGGGCCCCGTCCACCTCTCTGCTGCCCCCACCTCAGTCCCACTGTCCCTGGAGCAGGGTGGCCCAGGGTCCAGAGAGGGACAGGGCTGCGGGGCTCTGAGCTCCTCCTGGGCAGGGTGATGGGAGCTGGCACCCTGGATAGGCCTGGAGCCTCAAGTGGGGCTGAACAGGTGGGCTGGTGCCAAGTTCCTGCTGGACGAAGCAGGATGAGCTCTCTGGTGGGGATGGGAAGGGGAGGACATTTGGCCTGTGCTGTGCCCCACCTGGGGTGGGGGAGACTAGGACTCAGGAGGGCACCAGGAACAGAGGCCCCCCTGACCCTCCCAGTCTCCTCAGGTGCCCTGAGAGGGGTTGGAGCCCTGGAGCAGGTTTCAGGGAGCAGCCTCCCTGGGGGCAAGCTCAGGGCACAGCCTGGGGCTGTCCTGAACAGGCTCTGCTGGGGGAGGGGAGGAGCCTTGGGCTGACCACTGGAAGCCCCTACCCACCCAGGGCTGACCCCCATGTCCCCTCCCTGTCTGGGGCTGACTCCCTGTGTCCTCCCCCACCCACGGCAGCTGAGCACAGGCCCTCAGGTAGGCCCCATGGGCACAGTGGGCAGTTGTGTTGTCCCTGGCTTCACAGGGGAAGGAAGGAGGTTTCTGCAGGACACACTCACATGGTGGCCAGCAGTGCTCCCTGCTTAGGATGGCAGTTGGTGACAGTTTGGGTTCTGTGTTCCTGATGCTGGCTCCTCCTCCCTGATTCTCCCCACAGGAAATGAAGGAGGAGGCCCAGGTCTCCTCCCAGGACATCAAACAAATAGATCTAGATATCAACAGAACCTTCCGCAACCATATCATGTTCTGGGACCGCTATGGGGTTGGGTGAGGCTGCTGGGCAAACAGGGTTCCGGGAGCCCCAGGGGCCTTCTGGGTAGGGAACATGGGGTCTCTGAAGCCAGGGGGAATGATGGCAGCAAAAAAACAAAAACAAAAACTAAAACAAAAAAACCTCAAAACACTGCTGCATGGTAAAGTTTTTGGGATGACCCACGTGCCGCCCGCCCCCCCCGGGGTCTTGGGGATGGGGAGGCCACCAGGATGGCGCCTCCAGGTGTCACTGTGTGAGCTGAACCCCAAGGGGATGTGGAGCTGCCCCGTGAAGAGGAGGGGGCAGGGGTGGGGGCTGTGGAGGGGCAGTAAGGGGACCTGGGGTCCAGGCAACACAGCCGCGGCTGGACCAGGACACAAATGGACTGAATGAAGGTTGGATGGGTCAAAGTGACACCCACCCTCAGTGTTTTTATGTATTTCTGAATTTTGTGCATTTTATCTTAGACAGTTTGCACTGTCTGTAAACATACATAGTATGATGACGAGCCAGATGCCGCCCCTGGTCCAGCCAGGGTCCTGCGCTAACCACACGGGTCCCCAGCAGCAAATGTGTCACAGCAAACCCCAGACCTGGGGTAGAATTTATCTGTAAACCTGTCTGCATGTGTCTTAGAGAATGGGGATGCCCTGTGTCTACATGCCCCCCATGCCAGCACCCCCCCCACCATACCCCTCACTCCACCCCCCCACCATCACCCAACACTATTATCCCCCACACCATTCCCCCCATGCCACTGCCCCCCATGCCATCATCCTACTCCACCACCCCCCATGACATCATCCTACACCTACACCCCCTGCGCTATTGCCCTCCACACCATCTCCCCCACACCATTGCCCCCACACCATTGACCCCTGCAGCTGCTTAGTGTGGGACATGTTCACACTTCTCTGGCCACCTTGGGGTTCTCTGGACAGTCTGTTCCCATCAGAAGCCCAGGTGTCCCATAGAGTCCCCAGGGGCCGCGCGGAGGGAGGGGAAGGCAGTGTGCCCCCAGACAGGGTCGGTGCAGGTAGATGGAGCAGAGGATGGAGCTCTGTCTGTGTGCAGTGGCTGGGGACACAGAGGGGCTGACCTGCAGGGGTGCCAGGGATGGGGCTTAGGAGCCACAGGCAGAGGTGCACTGGGGCTTCCTGGAGGCCGCTCAGACCGTCTCACCACGAGAGGTCGATGCTCCTCCCTGCAAGGAGCCTGGTGACCCCTGTGTCTCCCTTGGCCCTCAGAGTGCAGCTGGGTAGAGCTGACCTGTGACCCCTGGCCCAGGGGAGCCGGCCTCCAGCGGCCCTGGCACAGGAGCAGTGGGTGCTGGGGGTGCAGACTCAGGCAGCCTTGCAAAAAGGCAGATGGGTGGCTTCTGGCAGAGCTGAGCGGGGTCTCACCCCTGTATACCCCAAAGTGCTCATAGTGACCAAAGTGGTTTGAATCCTTGTATCTGTCAAACCTGCATGAACGTTCCCTGCTCCCTTTGTGATAGCTCAAACCTGGAAGCACCTCTGGGATGAGCAGGCACGGGGTCCCCCACACAGAATCCACTTCAGGGACACATAGGAAGGCGCTGTGGATGCACTCAGTGCCACGGAGGCACCGGCTGTGTTTGCTCAGCGCAGGGGCCAGATAGTGGCTGGTGGTGTTCACAGCACACAGGGAACAAGCCAGAGCAGGGGGAGAGGTGTCAGGAGCTGCCAGGAGCAGGGGCAGTGGGAGCTCCTGGCTCCCAGGGGGGCGTTCAGGGTGCGGGGCTGCTCCAGGGCTGGAGGGGGTGCTGGCAGCTCTGGGAGAGCCCAGGAGCTGCACACCCCACCCCGGGAGTTCTAATGGAGGCACACAGAAAACCCCAGAATGCAGACAAACCCACTGTATGTATGAGATTGCTGCCTGTCACCATGTGCAGACCTGACCCCAGAGAATCATCCCCCACTGAGGTGCCCTGAAGACCGCAGGGTCTGCATGGCTGGTGTCTGCACCTCGCTGGCCTTACTGGGTGGGGGCCAGACTGAGCAGAGCACCCTGGTGTTCCCCCTTCTAGGCAGCAAGCCCTGTTCCATGTGCTGTTGGCCTATTCTGTGTATAACATCGTGAGTGTCCCTGCCCTCAGGCCTCCTGCCCCGCGCATGTCCTTGTCCTAAGTATTGGTGACCAACAGGACTCATAGTTAGGACCCCAGATACCACTGTCCCAAGATGCAAGGGAGGGTCTTTCTCTTCTAGGACCCAGGCAGGGGACTAGGGTGCAGACCTCCCTGTGGGAAGGAGGGTGCCTGAGTGCCCCATTGCTGGGGCTGCCTGGGGCCCTCGCGTGCACCACTGCTATCCTCAAACTCAGGTCTGGACCCTGAAGAGATAGGACTACTAATCAGAACCTGGGCAGGAGGAAGGCTCCCATTCCCCTGAAGTGCATGAGGCCATGGCTGACCAGGAGGCTGCTCCCCTTCCGTGGCACTTTGCAGAAGGGTCCCCTGAGGAGCCCCAGCTCAGATGCTCCATGGCTCCATGATGGTGTCTTAGTCCTACTACCCCTGTGGGACCTCTCAGAGGCCACAGTCAGGCCCACAACCTGCACTAATGGTGGGGTATCCAGACCTGGCTGGTCCCCTTCAGCCTGGCATACCTCATGGAGGCCCCTCCTCCTGGTCTGAAGAAGGGGGCCCTGGCATGGTAGCCATAGGGTTCGGTATCAGGGCCACATGGTGCTGGCACCTGAGCTGGTCTGGGTGGCCCTGCACCCTGCTCTCCTCACCTCTGGGAGCCCCCTCTGGGATCCTGGGCTGTGAGGGAGCCATGGGAGCCTGATGCCCAAGTAGGGAGGGCTCAGAGGGGGGCCTCAGGGGTGGACACCCTCCATGGGGCTCTGGCTCTTGCAGGAGGTGGGCTACTGCCAGGGCATGAGCCAGATCGTAGCCATCCTGCTAATGTTCCTGACTGAGGAGGATGTCTTCTGGTCACTGGCCCAGCTGATGACCAATGAGAGGCACGCCGTGCACTGTAGGGGCTGGCCTGGCCGCTGGTTGGGATTGGAGCTTAGGAGAGCCTCCCTGCAGGGCAGCTGTAGCCATGGGGCAGGTGGGGACTCCCACCCAGCCCACTTCCCCACCGGCAAGGGCACCACCTCCATAGGTGGCCCTCGGGGTCCTGGAGCCAGGGCCACTGGCCTCACAAATGCAGACCAGTCTTGCACTCCTGCAGCCTCCTGTCTGGCTGCCTTCTTGCCCCCTAGGCCATCCTGTCAGCCCACAGCCAGACGAAGCCCAGGTGGCAGCGTCTCTCCCCTACTGTATGCCCCCAGCTTGACTCCCAAGCCCCAGAAATGGCCGTGCACACCCATCACCCTCCCCGTGGCCTGGACTCACTGCCCCTTGGTGCTGGGGACCCGCCTGCCCCCGTGGCGGCCACTGCAGGAAAGAGGGTGCTGCCAGTGAGAATGGGGAACATTAACAAGGCAGAAAACCACAAATGTTGGAGAGGATGCGGAGAAAAGGGAACCCTCCTGCACTGTTGGTGGGAATGTGAACTGGCGCAGCCACTCTGGAAAACTGTGGAGGTTCCTCAAAGAGTTAAAAATAGACCTGCCCTAAGACCCAGCAAATGCACTGTTGGGGATTTACCCCAAAGATTCAGATGCAATGAAACGTCGGGACACCTGCACCCCGATGTTTCTAGCAGCAATGTCCACAATAGCCAAACTGTGGAAGGAGCCTCGGTGTCCATCGGAAGATGATGGATAAAGAAGATGTGGTCTATGTATACAATGGAATATTCCTCAGCCATTAGAAATGACAAATACCCACCATTTGCTTCGACGTGGATGGAACTGGAGGGTATTATGCTGAGTGAAATAAGTCAATCGGAGAAGGACAAACATTATATGGTCTCATTCATTTGGGGAATATAGATAATAGTGAAAGGGAATATAAGGAAAGGGAGAAGAAATGTGTGGGAAATATCAGGAAGGGAGACAGAACATGAAGACTCCTAACTCGGGGAAACGAACTAGGGGTGGTGGAAGGGGAGGAGGGCGGGGGGTGGCGGTGAATGGGTGATGGGCACTGAGGGGGGCGCTTGACGGGATGAGCACTGGGTGTTATTCTGTATGTTGGTAAATTGAACACCAATAAAAAATAAATTCATTAAAAAAAAAAAAAAGGGAAGAAGGTGCTGGGTCAGACGGGCCTGATCCTCAGCCCAGGGCACCCACCCCACAGAGTCTCTGTGAGGATAAGGGTCCCTGGGCCCTGCCACCCCCGGCCTAGAAGGCAGTCCTGCTCTCTGGGAAGAGCAGGTCCAGTCAGGGATCAGAAGGCTGTGGGCACACTGGGGTCAGGGCATGGGGGAGGAGGCCCCTGCCAGGACATCCGCCCCTGGCCTTGTGCGGGAGGAGGCCCTGATCACTGGGGGCCTGGGGCCTTCTCAGGCTTCTTCATTCCATGGTTCCCCAAACTGCTGAGATTCCAGGCACATCTCGAATACATTTGAGACCAAGCTCTCCCCAAGCTGAAGAAGCACACGTAGATAGAAGCTCCCCAGAGGCTCCATCCCTGTGGCCGGGGCAGGGGTGGGGGCGGCACAGCCCTTCTGAGCTGCCCAGAGTTTGGTGTCAAGTTCCTCCTCCTGGGGGGGGGGGGGGGGCACTATCAGGGCTGGGCGGGGGCCGTGGGGAGTGTGTCCATCTGGCTCTACAGGGCCGCGGCGTGGGGCCTGAGCACATCCTGCCCTTCCGCCAGGACAAGGAACATATGTGCCCTGGCATTTATACCCCCAAGTGCTTCCTTCAGTGTTTCATTGACCAAGTAAGGCCACCTAAGGACCCCTGCTCCCTGACCTGCCCCCGGACCCCAGGGGAGGGCCAAGCTCAGCTCCACCCTCCAGACAAGCCAGACCCAACCTCGGGGCCCTAAGATTGAGGTTTGCAGCCCAGACCCATCCTGGAGAAGCCCAGAGGTTCCCTTGAGGAGGTTCTGGGGGGATGGGCTATCTGCCTCAGCTCCCCTCGGGGAAGGCCACGTCAGCCTGGGATGTGGACGAGCCCTCGGCCTATTCTGCAGCCAGCCTGGGGTCCCCTCGAGGCATGGTTTGTGGGTGGTGCTGGCCAGGGTCAGAAGTGGAGTGGCCTGGAGCCCTGATCTCCCTGGGAGGAGTGCATGCACAGGAGGGGCTGTGGGGCCTCGTCGGATGCAGCCAGGAGGGCAACATGGGCTGTGGGCAGTTGGGAGTCCCAGCCCGAGCTGAGACCCCCAGGGGCCCTGCTCAGGCCGCTCCTCCCATCTTGCTGTCCCTTAGACCCCCTTCTCACTCACCCTGGAGCTCTGGGATGCCTACATCCTGGACGAGGAGCAAGTGCTCACAGCCATGGTTTACACAATCCTCAAGGTGCACAGGAATAAGTGAGCCCCGGGAACCCAGGTGTGCCCAAGGAAGGTGGGGGCACTGCTGAGCCACACCCAGGCCTGGGGGTGGGGGGGATGGCTGGGCAGGCAGATTGAGGGGGGCTCCCTGAAAGGAGCAGGAGGGAAGGGCCTCCCCTGGCCATAGCACTGCCCACGCGCTCCTGGGCACAGCTGGACCCCCAGCCACTGCCCCTGTGAGGCACCTGGGGGCCACAGGGTGGGGCCCCTCTGGGTCTGACTCACACCTACTGCCCAGAACGCCTGCTGAAGCTGCCCCTGGAAGGTCTTAGGGAGTTTCTGCAGGACTTGCTGGCCCAGGCATGGGCCCTGGAGGATGAGGTGGTGCTCAGACACCTTCTGGCCTCCATGACCCAGCTCTGAAGGATGAAGTGTGACCTGCCCTCCCAGGTGGGCTCTATCCCCTCCCGATTCAGCCTCCTGGGGCTGCTCACAGTGGACAGAGCCCCCAGGGCCTTCCTCCTCATCTCTGGGCCTCTCTTCTTCTGCTCCAACCTCAGGGAAACCAGGCCAGGGCTGGGTGTGCCGGCACTCACTGCTGGGGCTGGGCACCGGCAGTGTGGAGGGCTGTGGACACGGTCAGGCTGGGGGGCCACGTGGGAGCCGTGAGGACCCCTGGGGCCCCCCATAGCCTGCTGGAGATGCTAACCCAGTCTGCCTCTTTCCAACGGGACCTTACGAGTTCCTCCACGAGGCCCCTGGGCCTGGAGTGAGTGTCTCCAGCCCGCGAGCCTCTCCTCCTTTCTCAAGGCTGAGGAGCCACTGCAGGAGGGAAGTTCCCCAGAGCCTACGGTGCACACCTATGTCCAGGAACACTGAGGGCTCCAGTTCTGGCCTGGCTGCCCCCAGCCCAGGACCCCTCACTGGCCCAGCTGCCCCCACAGCAATGGAACTCCCTCCTCATCCTTCGAGTGAACGAGGAGGGTGCAGGCTGGTGGCCCCTGGACATGGGCTTGAAGCCAGAACACTGGGTCCCCTTCCCTTTGGCACCTGCCTGGGTCACCCCAGAGGCTACACTACAGACCAGGCCCTGGAACCCCCACTGGGACTCCCATCACAGGGTCCACCCAGCCCACTAAAGACAATGCTGTAGGGCCCAGGACACCCTTCCTACCCTGTGGCCACTGTAGCTGAAGCCCCTCGCTGGGCAGTGATGGGCACAGCCAGGGCAGAGCTAGGGCAGTGCTGAGCCCGCTGCCCCAAGGCCTCGCACAGTCCCGGGACCCTCTGACCTCTGCATCCACAGGGAAGCTCAATGCTTGCAGGCCTCTGGAGCAAAGCGTGATGGTGAGTGTGGGGGCCCTGAGGCTCTGGCCAGCTGGCACCATGCCCTGCCTCATCTCACTGTCCTTCCTAGAGGGCAGCACCCCCCCCCCCCCCCCCACACACACACAGGACACAAGCCCCTGACCCAGAGGGATCTGGGCTGGCCTTTCCCTGGGTTCTGTGGGGGCAGGTTCAACATGAGCCTCCCCCAGGGCCAGAATGAAGACTGATGGGATCAAGCCCCCTGTGGCCCTAGCCAGTCCCGGATTCTGCCTCAAGGCTGAGCGAGCCCTCTCAGAGCAGTATGTGGCCTCCTGGGACCTGGGCATGTCCCACAGATCCAGGTTGCTGACCTAGGGCAGCGCTGGGAATAATAGGACATCTCAGGGCAGGGGCAGCAGGGGCAGGCCGGTGGGCCCCACCCTCACCCACACTAGAAGGCAGGCTTCTCCACATGCTGGGTCTCCAGCAGTCAGTCACCTGGCACCAGTGGCCAGAGGCTGGGGACCAGCTGACATGCTGGGACCAGCGCAGGAGCCCATAAGCTATAGGTCCAGGTCAGGTCTGCTGTCCTCAGAACTGGCAGGCCCCAACCTCAGGAAATGTGCCCCCATCTGGAGTCTGCACAGGCTCCAAGGTGGGGGGCTCTAGCACCTACACCCCTGTGTGATTTCTGCTTTCCCCTAAAAGACAGGAAGGTCTCCCTCCCCAGGGGAAGGCATGCACCCTGGGTTCTTAGCCCCTGTTTGCTGTTGAAAGTTCAATAAAGTGTTGTGTTAAAATGCATGGCCAGCCTGTTTCTGTGTCTCCCAGACCTCTGTGCAAGCAGCGTGGACAGACACCCAGAGAGGGGGAGGGCACCGTCCAGGCCCCTGACCAGCCCTTTCCTGTAGAGGGGCCCCCAGGCACACAAAGCTGACATTCCCACATGCCTTCCAAGGTCGGCCAGATGCCAGGGTCAGGACCATCACAGACTTTACTGTCACTCAGCCTGTGCCCCGCGAGCCATTTGGGGCTGGGAGAGAGTGACAACCAGGGGGGCCCGGTGGCCTCAGTTCACCATGGTCTATATAAAGTGGGAAGTCTGTGCTTCCTCTGTCCAGGGAGCCTGAGCTGGCTGGGCTCTGGGGGTGCTTCCTCCCTTCCTCACCCCATGCCTGTGTTCCTGGGGTACAGAGGGCCAGGGGAGCTATCAGCGTGGCCTTGGAAGGGACGCCAGGACAGCAGGCACTTGCAGCTCATGCAACCGGGGCCACCCTCACCGGGTAGGCTCAGCTTGTGCACCTTGTGCTGCTGGATCTCTCCAGCACGCTGAAGAAAAAGCCTTTTGAAGGAATCCCTTCAAAAGCACGCTGAAGGCATCCTTCATGCCCTAGCAAGTAGGGGCTGGGTGAGAATGGGGCTCGACCTGGGGGCCAGGCAGCAGAGGGGACCGAGGGACCCCAACCTCCTCCCCACCCCGACTCCCACACACAGGCAGCCCCAGGGCTCCCTCCATGGGCAGCTTGCTCCTCAGGAGCTCCCCCACAGGGTGGCCCTGAGGTCTGGCTCCCAGCTGGAGAGGCATCTAGGACAAGAGAAGCAGCTGGCGCTCAGCTGGGACCCACTGCCAGACATGTGAATGTGGCCAAGATGGACCTTCAAACTCAGCAGACCCTCCAGCGGAAAGTCACTGCATGAGTGAGCCCAAGGTCAACCAGGAAAACCCAACTAGCCACACAATGCCAGTACCAGAAATGATAAAGATTGTTGTTTCAAGCAATTTTGGTGTTAGGATGACACAGCCCGAGGATCAGCTGCACAGCGATAGATACACACACACCCCAAAACGAACAAAAGTCGGAATCCCCCTGAATGTTGTCAAACAGCAGCAGGATGGTTACATACACGATGCTTTAGTCACACGATAGAATAGATTGAAGATACTACAAATCACGACTGCAGAGAGGTGTTGGAGGCATGGAGATGTGCTTGCTGGGTTTGGACAATGAGCGAGGAGTGGTAGGAAATATCTTACAGAGGGTGGGCCCCCTCTTAGGAAGGACACCAGATTCCTTCAAAAGGCTACAGATGGTGAAATCTGTCCTTCTCTCTTTCAGCTTCTGTTTTTTCCCCCTATTTTGTTCTTCATAATTCTATTTCAGCCTCCACCCTTCATCCAAGCCAGTGACTAATGGGCTTTTTTATGACATTGGGTCCTAAAAGGAGGCAGAGCTCTGGCTACCAGGTTCAGGAAAGATTATTGCCTAGGTTTATGCTGATCCACCTAACTCGTGCCTTCACAGCTCTTCTCTCATTGCAGAACCAGGGGGAACACAGGTCTTACAATGAAAGAAGCCCATTCCCACTCAGGAGGGACCGTCACTTGTGGAAAATGTCATCTGGGCAAAGCAGTGAAAGCAAGGGCGATAAAGAATAAGTTGTAGGTTAGACATAGTCTGGTTTGACTTTTTTTCTGAAGCAAGCACTTACCTTTGATGTCATGTTGTTTTTTTTCATCCATATATTTTTAAAATATTTTCTTTTTATGTCATCTCTTTACCCAATGTGGAGTTCAAACTCACAATCCTGGGCAGCCTGGGTGGCTCAGTGGTTTAGCGCTGCCTTCAGCCCAGGGTGTGACCCTGGAGTCCCTGGATCCAGTCCCACATCGGGCTCCCTGCGTGGGGCCTGCTTCTCCCTCTGCTTGTGTCTCTCTCTGCCTCTCTCTCTCTTCTCTGTGTCTCTCATGAATAAATAAATAAAAATAAATAAAGTCTTTAAAAAAAAACCCTCACAATCCTGAGATCAAGATCCACTGACCAAGTCAGCCAGGCACCCCAGTGCCATGTTTTATATCTCTTTGCTTGCTTACCTATCTCTGCATCCAGCTGTAACACTGAGTCCATGAAGGGGGAGCATTAGCTACCTCTGAATCCTCGAACGTTCTTGTTATATCCCATTCCTAGAATGACATTTGCCACTGAATAGCACTTTAAATAAATCGTCAGTTAAATGAATACTAGTAAAGGAAATTGTCAACTTTTAACGTGTGTAGGCCCCACTCCCTGGGCTCCCGGGGAAGCTATGCTTTCTTTAACATTTATCAAGGTCCAAATGACTCCACCAAACCTCAAAGTGTGGGCTCAATTTCTGTCCTGACACATGCTGTATGTCTGCTTCAATTAATAGGTATCAATCAATCAAAGGAAGCCTGGCCAGCTCAGTGTGGTTGGTAAAAGCGTGCGACTCTTGATCCTGGGGTCGTGAGTTCAAGCCCCATGTTGGGTGTAGAGATTACAGAAAAACAAAGTCTTAAAAAAAATCAGTTGATCTCCTGCAGGGGCAGGGAGCCAGCTTACAGGTCTACGCACAGTATTATAAATAGCAGAGCACAAAATCAGAACTTTCAGAAGTCTGCTAGAGTGGGGGACACACCAGCCTTAACAGTGCTCAGGTGGTGAAGTGGGGGGCAGCCCCTGGAGCAACAGGGTGTGCTCAGGATCCCTGGGGTCACAAGGACGGTGGCTCCAACCATTCCCAGGCACAGGAGCAGGGAAACCAGCTGAGAGCAATGGGTAGGGGCCAGCTTTCTGCCCTGTGTGGCCATAAACTGCAAACCCCTGTGCAGTCCTGGGATGGCTTTCCTGGGACAGGCCAGCAAAGGGCAGAAGTGGGAGGAGACCCTCCAGGTAGGAAGAGCACAGTTCTCCATCAGGGGAGTTCCTAAAATTTGGAGTTTTGAAACCCAGTCACTTGCCTGAGATTAAAAAGAAAAAAAAGCTCAGACACAGGCAGGGTGAATGGAGGGTTCTGACCGAAACTGTGGGGACAAGAGGGCTTGATGGCTCTTCTGTGAAGGCTCATGCAGACTGGGGGGCGGGATGCTCAGCTCCAGAGCCAGAGAACCCAGTGGCCCCAGACTCACCCCTTCCATCAGTGCTGTCTTCAGGGAGCAGAACAGCGCCGCCTGGTGGAGGTTAGAGGTGCTTACACCGAGCCCCGCCTCTTGAGCACTGCGGACACATCTCCACTAAGGCAACCGCACACCTGACAATCTGGTGTGGGCTCAGTGGGCCCCTCCCCCAGAAGACCCACACAAACAGCTAAACAGCTTGCTCCCACCAAGTTTACTGATCAGAGGGCTGCAAAGCTTCAGCACTACAGGGACAGTAGGATCTAGCTTCCTTTTGTACTTTGTTCTTTATTTCTTTATTTTTTCATTTATTTTTTAAATTCTTTTTATTAATTATTTAATTTTAATTTTATTTTTATTTTTTATTTTATTTTTATTTTATTTTTTTTAATTTTTATTTATTTATGATAGTCACAGAGAGAGAGAGAGGCAGAGACACAGGCAGAGGGAGAAGCAGGCTCCATGCACCGGGAGCCCGACGTGGGATTCGATCCTGGGTCTCCAGAATCGCGCCCTGAGCCAAAGACAGGCGCTAAGCCGCTGCGCCACCCAGGGATCCCTTAATTTTAATTTTAATGTATATACTTTATTTCTTTGTTTA
The DNA here is from genome assembly GCF_048418805.1 of Vulpes vulpes. NCBI lineage: Eukaryota > Metazoa > Chordata > Mammalia > Carnivora > Canidae > Vulpes > Vulpes vulpes. Next base: position 80,256,693 of record NC_132789.1, read on the forward strand.
CTTTCATTGTACTTTACTTTTTTTCTTTCTTATTTCGGGATTTAGATTCTTTTAACAAGCAGGCCAAAACACACCCAGGAGTTTTTGGGGGGTCTTGTTGTTATTGTTATTGTTTTTTTCTTATATTTTCTTTGTCTTTCTTTTCTGGACAAAATAATGAGATGGAGAAATTCATCCCCCCAAAAGAACATGAGGTAGTACTCACAGCTAGGGAGTTAATCAATACAAAAAAAAATCAATACAGATATAAGTAAGATGTCTGAACTAGAATTTAAAACAATGGTTAAAAGGATAGTACTGGGCTGGAAAAGAGCACAGAAGACACTAGAGAATCCCTTGCTGTAGAGATAAAAGAACTAAAATCTAGTCAGGCCAACATTAAAAATACTATAACTGAGATGCAGTCCCAAGGGGAAGCCATAAAAACAAGAAGGGTAATGGACCAGAGATGCAGACTTAGGAAACTCAGCAACTTATTAAAACAACATATCATATAAACAACATATCATATAAAACATCATATAACACTCATATTATAGGAGTCCCAGAAGAAAAAGAGGAGGGTGCAGTTTTATTTGAACAAATTATGTAAACTTCTCTAATCTGAGGAAGGACACAGACACCAAAACCAAGAGCACAGAAAACTCCCACTAAATTCAACTAAAGCTGACCGTCGCCAAGGCACATCATAGTCAAACTCACAAAATATACAGAAAAGGAAAGAATCCTGAAAGCGCTGGTGTGGGGTAGGGAGGTGGGGGAAGTTCTCAACTACAAGAGAAGGTGAATTAGATTCACAGCAGACCTGTCCACAGAAACTTGACAGGCCAAAAAGGAATAAAAGGAAATATTCAATATGCTGAATGGGAAATATGAAACCAGAAGTCTTTATCCAGCAAGGCTATCATTCAGGGTAGAAGGAGAGATAAAGAGTTTCCTGGACAGATAAAAATAAAGGAGTTCATAACCACTAAACCAGTGTGGCAAGAAATTTTAAGGGGGATTCTTAGTGGAGAAAAGAGAAGACCAAAAGCAACAAAGACTAGAAAGGACCAGAGAACATCACCAACTCTATTGGTAACACAAAACACTAAATTCATATCTTTCAATAATCACTCTGAATGTAGATGGACTAAATGCTCCAATCAAAAGATTCAGGGTATCAGAGCAGATTAAAAAACAAGATCTGGGATGCCTGGGTGGCTCAGCGGTTGAGTGTCTGCCTTTGGCTCATGGCATGATCCTGGAGTCTGGGATCGAGTCCCACATTGGGTTCCTTGTGGGGAGCCTGTTTCTCCCTCTGCCTATGTCTCTCAGACTCACTTTAGACCTACAGACACCTGCAGATTGAAAGTCAGGGGATGGAGGGCAGCCCCAGTGGTCTAGCGGTTTACCACCGCCTTCAGCCCGGGGTGTGATCCTGGAGACCAGGGATCGAGTTCCACATCGGGCTCCCTGCATGGAGCCTGCTTCTCCCTCTGCCTGTGTCTCTGCCTCTCTCTCTCTCTCTCTCTCTGTGCCTCTCATGAATAAGTAAAATAAAATCTTTAAAAAAAAGAAAAAGAAAGTCAGGGGATGGAAAATCATCTATCATGCTAATGGACATCAAAGAAAGCTAAAGGAGCCATACTTATATCAGACAAACTAGATTTGAAACCAAACACTGGGGACACCTGGGTGGATCATTGGTTGAGTGTCTGCCTTCGGCTCAGGGTGTGGTCCCAGGGTCCTGGGATCGAGTCCCACATCGGCCCCCCTTGGGGAGTCTGCTTCTCTCTCTGCCTAAGTTTCTACCTCTCCTTCTATCTGTGTATCCCTCATGAATAAATTTTTTTTCTTTTTTTTTTAAAGATTTATTTTTATTTATTTATGATAGTCACAGAGAGAGAGAGGCAGAGACACAGGCAGAGGGAGAAGCAGGCTCCATGCACCGGGAGCCGGACATGGGATTGGATCCCGGGTCTCCAGGATCGTGCCCTGGGCCAAAGGCAGGCACCAAACCGCTGCGCCACCCAGGGATCCCTCCCTCATGAATAAATAAATAAAATATTTTTTAAAAGGAGAAAGAACAAATACTGCAACAAGAGATGAAGGGCATTATTTCATAATTAAGGAGACTATCCATCAAGAAGATCAAACAATTGTAAATATTTATGCCCCCAACATGGGAGTCCCTAAATATATTAACCAGCTAACAGCAAACATACAGAAATTCACTGATAATAATACAATGACAGGGGATTTTAACACCCACTTACACCAATGGACAAATCATCTAAGCAGAAAATCAACAGGGAAACAATGGCTTTGATTGACACTCTGGACCAGAAGGACTCAACAAATATATTAAGAATATTTCATCTTAAAGCAGCAGAATACACATTCCTTTTAAGTGCACATGGGACATTCTCCAGAACAGATCACATAATGGGCAATCAATCAGCCCTCAACAGGTACAAGAAGACTGAAATCATGCCGTGTACATTTTCAAACCACAACACAATGAAATCTGAAGTCAACTGCAAGAAAAAGATTTAAAAGACCACAAATACATGGAGATTAAAGAACATCCCACTAGGGAATGAATGGGGCAACCAGGAAATTAAAGAAGAAATTTTAAAAATATATGGAAATGAATGAAAATGAAAACGTGTTTGTCCAAACCTCTGGGATGTAGCAAAGGCTGAGGTTTGGAGGAGAGCGTGGCAGAGGGGCTGAACGTGCCGTGCTCCATGTGGCTCTTCCGAGACCTGGTGAGCCTGCAGGTGCCGGAGGAACAGGTGCTGAATGCTGCACTGAAGGAGAAACTGGTGCTCCTGCCACCACAGGCCCGAGCCCCGCCCCCAAAGGAGCCACCTGGGCCAGGGCCAGACATGACCAAGCTTTGTGACCCAGAAACATTATTTTAGGAGTCTCCACACCTGACCCTGGATGGTCTGTCTCCTCTCCGTCTTCAACTCTGGCCCCGCCCTTCAGAGGATACTTTCCTCATGCACTGGAGTAATACAGGCCTACCTCAAGAAACAAGAAAAGCCTCCAATACACAACCTAACCCTACACCTAAAGGAGCTAGAAAAGGAACAGCAAACAAAACCTAAAGCCTGCAGAAGAAGGGAAATAAATTAAAGCAGAAATAAATGATAGAGAAACAACAACATCGGGGATCCCTGGGTGGCTCAACAGTTTAGCGCCTGCCTTGGGCCCAGGGTGTGATCCTAGAGTCCCAGGATGGAGTCCTACATCAGGCTTCCTATATGGAGCCTGCTTCTCCCTCAGCCTGTGTCTCTGCTTCTCTCTATGTGAGTGCCTCTCATAAATTAATAAATAAAATATTAAAAAAAAAGAAACAACAAAACAGTAGAATGGAATAATGAAACTAAGAGCTGGTTCTTCAAAATAATTAATAAAATTGATAAAACCCTAGCCAGACTTATCAAAAAGAGGAAAGACTCAAATAAATAAAATCACAAACAGAAGAGGAGAGATCACTAATCAACACCACAAAAATAAAACAACTGTAAGAGAACACCATGAAAAAGTATATACCAACAAACTGGGAGACCTGGAAGAAATGGACAAATCTCAAAAAATGTACAAACTACCAAAACTAAACCCCAAGAAATAGAAAATATAAACAGACCGATAACTAGCAAAAAACAGATTCAGCAATCAAAACCCTCCCAACAGGGCACCTGGGTGGCTCAGTGGTTGAGCGTCTGAGAGGATTAAGTCCCACATCGGGCTCACCTTAGGGAGTCTGCTTCTCCCTCTATCTCTGTCTCTCTCTGTGTGTGTCTCTCTGAATAAATAAATAAAATCTTAAAAAAAGAAAAAAGCCTCTCTCAACAAATGGAAGTCCAGGGCTGGATGGCTTCCCAGGGCAATTCTACTGGACATTTAAAGAAGAATTAATATCTATTCTTCTCAAACGTCTCCAAAAAATAGAAATGGAAAGAAAACTTCCAAACTCGTTCTATGAGGCCAGCATTACCTTAATCTCAAAACCAGACAAGGACCCCACTTTTTACAGACCAATACTCCTAATGAACATGGATGCAAAAATTATCAGTAAAATACTAGCAAATAAAATTCAGCGGTACATTAAAAGAATTATTCACCACAATCTAGTGGAATTTATTACTGGATTGCAAGGTTGGTTCAGCAATCACAAATCAATCAATGTGATACACCACATTAAAAAAAGAAAGGATAAGAACCATATGATCTGTCAATAGATGCAGAAAAAGCATTCAACAAAATACAGCATTCTTCCTTGGGGGGGAAAAAAAAACCTCTCTCAAGGTAGGGATAGAAAGAACATACCTCAGCATCATTAAGGCCATATACCAAGATCCATAGCCAATAACATGCTCAGTGGGGAAAAACAGTTTTTCTCCTACACTCAGAAACAAGACAAGGATGTCCACTCTCACCATTCCGATTTAACATAGTACTAGAAGTCTTGGCCTCAGTAACCTGACAACAAAAAGAAATAAAAGACATCCAAATAGGCAAGGAAGAAGTCAAACTTTCACTATTTGTAGACTACATGAAAGTCTATGTAGAAAACCCAAAAGAATCCACCAAAAAAATTGTTAGAAGTCAAACATGAATTTGAAAGAGTTGCAGGATATAAAATTAATGTGCAGAAATATGTTGCATTTCTATGTAACAATGAGACAGAAGAAAGAAAAATTACAGAATCAATCCCATTTATACTAGCACCAAAAAACAATAAGATACATAGGATTAAGCCTAGCCAAAGAGGTGAATGACCTGTAAATACCATAAAACATTTATGAAAGAAATTGAAGATGACACAAAGTGGAAGGACAGTTCATGCTCATGGATTAGAGCAAATATTGTTTAAAAAGGCTATACTACTCAAAGCAATCTATACATTTAATTATCTATACATTTAATTATCCCTATCAACATAGCAATAGCATTTTTCACAGAGCTGGAACAAATAATCCTAAAATATGTATGGAACCATGAAAGACTGAAAATAGCCAAAGCTATTTTTTCTTCTTGAAAAAGAAAACCAAAGCTGGGGGCATCACAATTTCAGACTTCAAGTTATATCACAGAGCTCTAGTGATCAAAAGAGTATGGTGCAGGCACAAGAAGCAGACACATAGATCAATAGAACAGAATGGAAAACTGAAATGAGATATGAACCGAGAATTCTATGTTCAATTACTCCTCAACAAAGCAGGAAAGAATATCCAATGGTTAAAAGAGAGTCTCTTTAGCAAACGATGTTGGGAAAACTAGACAGCCACATGCAGAAGAATGAAATTGGACCACTTTCTTATACCATATATAAAAAATAAATTCAAAATGGATTAAAGGCCTGAATGTGAGACCTGAAACCATAAAAAGAAGAAAAGATAGGCAGTAATGTCTTTGACTTGGTCATAGGATCTTCTTTCTAGATATGCCTCTGAGGCAAGGGAAACAAAAGCAAAAATAAACTATTGGGACTTCATCAAGATAAAGAGGTTCTGCACAGTGAAGGAAACAACCAAAGCTAAAAGGCAACATACAAAATGAGAGAAGATATTTGTAAATGACAAACCCAATAAAGAGTATCCAAAATATAAATCTCAATACCCAAAACATGAATTAGCCAATTGAAAATGGGCAGAAGACATGAATGGACATTGCCTCTAACAAGACATCCAGATGGCCACCAGACACATGGAAAGACACTCAACATCACCCATCATCAGGGAAATGCAAATCAAAACCATGAGATATCACCTGACACCTGTCATAATGGCTAAAATTAACAGCACAAGAAACAACAGGTATTGCTGAGGATGGGGAGAAAGGGGAACTCTCTTACACTGCTGGTGGGAATGCAAACAGGTGCAGCCACTGTGGAAAACAGTATGGAGGTTCCTCAAGAAGTTAATTATAGCCTTATAATTCAGGAATTGCACAATTGGTATTTACTCAGAGGGTACAAAAGTACAGATTTGAAGGGGCACATACACCCCAGTGTTTATAGCAGCATTATCAACAATAGCCAAACTATGGAAATGGCCAAGATATCCATCAACAGATGAATGGATAAAGGAGATTTGGTAAATATGCACACTGGAATATCCCTCAATTTTCAGAAAGGATGAAACGATGCCATTTACAACCTAAAAAGAATTATGCTAACTGAAGTAAATCAGTCAGAGAAAGATAAATACCATATGAATTGCATTCATATGTGGATTTTAAGAAACCAAACAAACTGGCAAAGGGTAGGGGGAATGAGAGAAGCAAACCAAGAAACACACTCTTAACTATAGAGAATAAACTAATAAAAACCTGAGGAAGGTGAGGGGGGTTGGGGAAAACAGGAGATGGGGATGAAGGAGGGCACCTGTGATTAGTACCAGGCATTGTATCCAAGTGTTGAATTACTATGTTGTACAACTGAAACTAATATTATACTGTGTTAACAAACAGGAATTTAAATAAAACTTTAAAAATAACAACTGTTAGTAGTGATGACAAAGGTGCACACATACAGATAAAAACAGAAAGTAAATTGAATATCCATATAAAGAGTACTTAGAGTCACAAATCCCCTCCTTAGCTCAGGAGATGCCTGTCATGTCTATTCTCATCCTAGCAGAAGCCTGGAAAGGGATTCTCTGGAGAGGCCTCTGAATTGGCAGAGCCAGGCCATCCTCAAAACAACAACCAGAATATACTGCTTAAATCTAACCCACCAAAGATACTGGGAGTCCCAGATACCAGGCACATACCGAGACATAAACTCACACTCTACACAAATAATATCCCTAACTCTAAACTTAACCCTAACCTTAACCTAACCATAATACTAGATGTATCATTAACAGAAAACCAAACACAAACTATAAGCTCCTAAGACATACAGCTGACCCAAATGCCACCCCTAACCATAACCCTAACCCCTAATGCCAACCCTAATCCTAACCCTAACCCTTTACCCCAACCTCGACCCTGACCTTACCCATAAACCAAACCCTAACCCTGACCCTTACCCTAACTCTGACCCTAACCCTAATTCTAACCCTAAACCATAACCCTAACCCTGACCCTAATCCTGATGCTAACCCTAACTGGACCCTGACCCCTGACCCTAACCCTAATTCTAACCCTAAACCATAACCCTAACCGTGACGCTAACCTTAAGGTGACCCTGACCCTAACTCTGACTCTAACCCTGACCCTAACCCGTAACCCCACCCTGATCCTAACCCTAACCTTACACCCTAACCTTAACCTTATCCCCTAACCACTAATCCTGACCCTGACCCTGATCCTGACCCTAACCCTAGAACACTAGTGTCTAAGTTAACGATATCAGTTTGTCACTGCATCTCCACATGAAAATTTTAGAAAGGTTCTAAATCATTCTGGTGATGGGCTAGTTGCAAGCTACAGGCAAGATTCTTTCAGTGTTCAACACCTGGCCTTTCCACTGAGCCAACACACCAAAGTATGGGCCTAGCTTCTAACGTCCCTCAGGTGTCAGTGCTTGTTGAAGTATACATCTGAGAAGGCTGGTTTCAAAGTGAAGCAGAACACCTTTCCACTGCCAGTAAACAACCTTTGAAGAGGGGTCTACCTTCTTTTTGAAGAGGCTAGCGGAAACCTACATTCAAATACCTGTGGCTTCTCAGAGGCCATCCAGCCCATACTTACTAGGCATCCAAAACTGCTGTAGATATAGGTTTGAACTTCCTTGATCGAGAAGCTGGCTGGCTAGGAGTGTCTGAGTCACAGTTACTGCCAGGTCATTTCCAATGCGCCTCCACAGCTGCTGGGAAGGTAAGGTCTAAATCTCCTTTAAGAGAGGCCTAGAAGCTGCTGGGAAGGTAAGGTCTAAATCTCCTTTAAGAGAGGCCTAGTGCAGCGCTTCCCTCAGGGAAAGCTTTGTCCTCGGGTGTAAGTAGACTGCTTATCCTTTCGCTTCCAACACAGCTGAGGACACTAGGTTTCAACTCCCTGATGTGAGAAGCTAGTTGGAAGGTGCATTCTAGAAAGGCTTGTCTCCAAGCGTGTTTTTCAGTGCATTTTAGTTCCCCTCCAAATACACTGTGTAGCTGCTAATCCCTTAATTGAATGGCGGGTGAAAAGCTGTCTTCAAAGGACGCTCGCACCCAGGGTAGGACAGTAAGTTCCACTGGGCCTTCAGTCCATTGTTGAGCCAAGGCCTACCTGCCTAAAAACAAAGGCTAAAAAAAAATAAAAGATAAAATAAAAACAAAGGCTAGATGAAATTTCCTTTGTAGAATGCTGTGTCACAGAGTTCCTATATCTCCTTGTACCTGCACCTCCACACCAACATTTGAGAGAGGTTCTAACTCACTCTGGTGTTAGATTAGTTGCAAGCTGTAGGCCAGGAAAGCTTTTTCTAAAGTGTTAAGTAACTGGCTTTTCCACTGTGCCAACACACCAACTTGTAGGGTTAGCTGTTAAGCTCCCTCAGGGTGAGTGCTTGTTGAAGGGTACCTCTGGGAAGGCTTGGCTTTTTTTTTTTTCTTTCCAAGTGAAGCAGACAACCTTCTGCTGCCCATATGCAACCCTGTGGGGAGGGCTCTACCTTCTTTTTGAAGATGCTAGTAAAAACCTACATTCAAGGAAATGTGGTGTCCCAGAGGTGCTCCAAGGCATATGTACCACACCTCCAAATCTATGGAGATAGTTTTGAACTGCCTTGATGTAGAGGTTATCCAGCTAGGAAGGCCTGAGTGTCTAATTATGGCCAGTTCATTGCCACTGATCCTTCACAGCTGCTGTGGGGGTAGAGTCTATCTCACCTATGTGAGAGGCTTAGTGCAGAGCTTCCCTCAGAGAAAGATTTGTCCTCAGAGATAAGTAGCCTGCTTTCCCTTTGCACCAGCACCACTGCTGAAACATAGAATTTAAACTCTCAGATGTGAAAAGCTTGTTAGAAGGGCATTCCAGGAAGGTCTCTATCCCTTAGAGGTGCACAGTGCCTTACATGGCCCCTCCAAACTTACTAAAGAGTTGGGTTCAAAAACCACTCATTGAGAGGCCAGTGGATAGCTGACATTAAGGTAAGCTTCTGCTTAGGGTTCGAGAGAGCCAGTTTCATTGCATCTCAAGGCTGATATGGGACTAGGGCCTACCACCCACCTGGAGGGGCTAACTGAAAGTTTCACTCAAGGCACACTAGTTCCTCAGCATTCAGGAGGTCACAAGGAATATGCACCTCCACACCCCTGAGGAGAGGTTGTGCTAACTCACCCGAGTAACAGATTCGTGGTCAGCTACAGGCCGGGAAAGCTGCTTTCTCATTAAAAAGTACCTGGCCGGGATCCCTGGGTGGCGCGGCGGTTTGGCGCCTGCCTTTGGCCCAGGGCGCGATCCTGGAGACCCGGGATCGAATCCCATGTCGGGCTCCCGGTGCATGGAGCCTGCCTCTCTTTCTCTCTGTGTGTGACTATCATAAATAAATAAAAATTAAAAAAAAAAAAAGTACCTGGCCTCTGCCTTTGCCCCTCCCCCACCGAGGTTGGCCCTAGCTGCTAACCTCCCTCAGCTGTGAGGGCTGGCATGTTGAAAGGTTCCCTCCAGAAGGGTCTGGTTCTCACTCTGAAGCCCACGACCTTGCCACTGCCCTGGCTCCTCTGTCTGCTGGGCGGAGAGGTTTGACTTTCCTCACAGAAGGGGCCAGTGGGGAGCTGTAACTCTTTACCATGTTAGCATCACCAATTGGCCATGGGCTTTTAAGGGTTTCATTTCTGAGCCTCTCTCTTAGCCTTCTTCTCACCTGTGTGAATCCCTGATCCCACTTCACGGTGTCCACCCAGCCCGGGATGAAAACTGTTCCCTGTAAATCCTACATCCTGAGCACTATGAAAGCTACTGAGGAGATGCCACAAGAGAGAAATCAAGCAAGCCATGTGACTCGGAAGGCTGGACGTCTAGCGGGTTGAAAGCATTAACCGAACATCAGAAACTTGAAGGGTTTTCTTTCAAGGGAATCCTTCCTCAGTTGGCTAAGCTATGTGCATTCCTGGTATTTCTTCCACCTGGAGGGCAACTGAGGAGAAGGCTGCTCAGCAGGAGGAAGGTCACAGTGTGGAGGCCGAGAAAAATCAAGGCCATTCCACCCCTCAAGTTTAGCGTTAGCACAAGTACAGCCATCCTGGGCCCCTGTGAATAAGAGCTGAACTTTACCTTACTTCAGTTACAGGAAGAAAACAGTTTACAGCTTAACATCCTAGAAAGCCCCATATTAGAATAAGAACAGAGGCCGAGCCAAGGGCAGGAAGCCCCTATTAGAATGAGAACAGAGCTCAATGCCCTTGAAGGCCCCATATCACAATGTAAACAGAACTTGAGAAATTCTCCCCCACCCCCACTGGAGGTCCCCTAGACCAGCCCTTAAAACTAAGCTGAAACCCACCTCGGGGTCCAAGTCCCTGCTCTGCTGTGCAGGGTACACTTGGACCCAAGCTCGAGCTTGTAAATAAACCCTCGTGTGTTTGCATCGGTGTCGGCTCCTCGGTGGTTTCTCGGATTTGCCATCTTGGGCACAACAAAAAGAAAACCAGGGTTCAGCAATCTGGAACATTTTCTTCCTCTCCAGGGAGACAGAAGTGGTCACTGATGTCATCCATGTAAAGGCAAGGCAAGAAGGAAGAGTTTCAGCATTTCAAAGCACCTTTTTAGGGGGCACCTGGGAGGCTCAGTCCCCTTAAGCATCTGACTCTTGCTTTCATCTGCCAGGAGGTGGCACTCTTCACTCACCTGGTCAGGCCGTGGGGAACTCTGGAAGGAAGGTATCAGGCCAGCATTTTCCAAGGGGCTTGATTGGCTCCAGAGAGTTGATCTGAATGTCTTAAAGCTGTTTGATTCTATCTGAGTCTATGCATGTGTCTAAGGATGAGATTCCAGGGGCACCTGGCCTGCTCCGACAGTAGAGAGCACAACTCTTGACATCAAGGTTGTGAGTTTGACCCCTACATTGGGAGTAGAGATTACTTTAAAAAATAAAATGGGGGGGCGGGGGGGGGGGGCGGTGGAGTGTGGGGGGGGGTGGCAGGAGAGGGAGGAAGAAAAAGAAAAACAGATGCCGTTCTAGTCAAGGCCTTGGTAATATAACCAATCCTTCCAACGGTGTCTGGTTATAATGAGAACAGATTCCCACCCAACCTAAGCAGATGATTTACAATTGCCATTAAAAGAAAGAATACTCACTGAGGGTTTCTGAACTCTGGAGGGTCATAGGTAGGGAGAAAAGATAAATATTTTAATTTGTTTACAAAACAGCACTTTCATAAAATTTCTGTAAGTTATAGATATCTCTAGAGACCAGTTTCCTTCAATCTGGAGGAGCAAACATGAGGGGATCAACAATGTTTTGAACAAGAGTCATTAAAAACAGTCATCATTGTCCTTAACTCATTCAGTTCCATGTTTCTTTTTGTTCTGTTTAAATGCAGCTTTTAGTTCTGACAATTCATACTTTAGTTTTACGATCTCAGGGTGACCATCTCAGGGTGACCAGAGACCGGTATTTGTCAAAAGCCCTTTTTGTGAATCTTCTTGAAGCTGGACCATATTTTTGCAAGAGCATCAGAACAACGCCTGTAAGTGACAGGGCACTAAAAAAATGGACATGGTTAAAGACCCAATGAGAGTTCATTATAATGCAGTCGATAAGAAACTGATTATTTTCTGTAACACACAGCATTTTAACAATTCGAATGTCCAGTGATGGCACTGTACCAGAACATGTTACAATTTTAGGAATTTCATTTAATTTTTGAAACAGTGACAGCATTCATGCACCCAACATAATCTAAGAGGGCTTATATTATTGGTTTGACAATGCTTCTCTTGTGACTTCACATAGCAGGTAAACTACATTAATTAGTCAAGAGACTATTTAGGGTTTGACTTTCTGGGAATATGTTGAAAATGAATGAATGAATGAATGAATGAATGAATGAATGAATGAATGAACAAGCGAACAGCCAGCCGGCCAGCCGGCCAGCCGGCCAGCCGGCCAGCCAGCCAAACCAACCAACCAACCAACCAACCAACCAACCAACCAACCAACCAGCATCTCAGAAGGTTTCAAGGCACGTGCCTACAAAGGATCATGGATTCTTACAAAACTGAAAACTTAAGTATCTGTTTCACCAAGGTGGCCCTAGACAATTCTACAGGAGGTTATAGAGTTGTCACCAAAGTGTAGTTCCTTTAATATTGAGAAATTTTCACTCTCTTACTTAGGTAAAGACTGGATAAAAACGAATATAAAAACCTTGTTGTTCTGGGCAAGTAAAGGAAAAAAGGTCTTTTCTTCTCTGCTCACAATCTCTTATCAAGAGTAGACTAACAATGCAAGAAAACCTTGTCGTTTTAACAGAGAGAAGAGGCAAATCTCCATGTTATATCAGTTACTTGTAAAACTCACTTCTCCCAATCTCAGTCAATCTTGACCATGCAATCAATTCCTTTTCAAAAAGTCTCCTTCATGGGATGCCTAGGTGGATCAGTGTTTGGGTGGCTGCCTTCGGGTCCGGTCGGCTGTGATCCCAGGATCCAGGATCCAGTCCCACATGGGGCTCCTGCGAGGAGCCTGCTTTTCCCTCTGCCTAGGTCTCTGCCTCTCTCTGTGTATCTCATGAGTAAGTAAATAAAATCTTTAAAAAAAAAAGGGGGACACCTGGGTGGCTAGGCTCAGGGCTTGATCCTGGAGTTCTGAGACCTAGTTCCACATTGGGCTCCCTGCAGGGAACCTGCTTCTCCCTCTGCCTATATCTCTGCCTTCTCTCTGTGTCTCTCATGAATAAATAACATCTTTTTAAAAATTAAAAAAAAATAGCCAGGCTCATTTCAGAACAAAATTATTTTCTTTTCCCTCAACAAAAAATGTATTCTCATTCCTTGTACCTCTTCTACACGTCTCCTACCTTCTCACACACAGAATTGTTTTCCAGCAATCTCGATTCCATGTAGCAGACTTTTTAAAAATTGTATTTATTTACATTTTTTAGAGAGCACTTGTGTGAAGGGGGGAAGGTGAGGAGGGAGGGAGGGAGGTGAGGAGGGAGGGAAGGAGAGAGAGAGAGAGAGAGAGAGAGAATCTTTGTTTTTTAAAATAATTTTGTTAAAAAAAAAATAATTTTGTTGGGATCCCTGGGTGGCGCAGCGGTTTGGCGCCTGCCTTTGGCCCAGGGCGCGATCCTGGAGACCCGGGATCGAATCCCACATCAGGCTCCCGGTGCATGGAGCCTGCTTCTCCCTCCGCCTGTGTCTCTGCCTCTCTCTCTCTCTCTGTGACTATCATAAATAAATAAAAAATTAAAAAAAAAAAATAATTTTGTTTATTTATTCATGAGAGACACAGAGAGAGAAAGAGCCAGAGACATAGGCAGGGGCAGGCTCCCTGCAAGGAGCTGGATGCAGTACTTGATCTCAGAACCCTGATCATGCCCTGAACCAAAGGCAGATGCTCAACCGCTGAGCCACCCAGGCATCCCCCATGTGGTAGACCTTAAACTCCTAGGAACCTCAGTCTCTGGTGAAAAGTCAGTAGGAACCAACATGCCCTGTCTATTGTACCAGAATTCTTTAGATTGGCAAATGTATGAATACTTGTCATAGTTTTCAGAAACACAGTGTGTGTGTGTGTGTGTGTGTTTACAATACAATTTTTAAGAAAGCATGAAACATGTTTACTAACACACCCAAGTATCTGAAGTTTTCCTGAACAAGAAAAAAGATAAAAAGAAAAACTGGGGGGGGGGGGGGAGAAAAGGGGGGAGAAAGGAAAACCTAAGGAAACAAAAAAACCTCCTTGAGTGTCTTAGTGATTCATGCTTTAGTATTTTACCTTATGTTGAAAAGATGTAGGTATCCGATGAATTTAACCCAATCTATCAATTAACCTAGCACAACTTCAAAGTTTCAGGTCACGAAAGATTAAAAAAAAATTTTTTTTATTGGACTTCAATTTGCCCACATATAGCATAACACCCAGTGCTCATCCCGTCAAGTGCCCCCCTCAGTGCCCATCACCCAGTCACCCCCACCCCCCACCCACCTCCCTTTCCACCACCCCTTGTTCATTTCCCAGAGTTAGGAGTCTCATGTTCTGTCTCACTCTCTGATATTTCTCGATCATTTTCTCTCCTTTCCCTTTATTCCTTTGACTACTTTCTATATTCCTCGAATGAATGAGACCATATGTTTGTCCTTCTCCAATTGACTTATTTCACTCAGCATAATACCCTCCAGTTCCATCCACCTCGAAGCAAATGGTGGGTATTTGTTGTTTCTAATGGCTGAGTAATATTCCATTGTATACATAAACCATATCTTCTTTATCCATTCATCTTTCGATGGACACTGAGGCTCCTTCCACAGTTTGGCTATTGTGGACATTGCTGCTAGAAACATCGGGGTACAGGTGTCCCGGAGTTTCATTGCATCGAATCTTTGGGGTAAATCCCCAGCAGTGCAATTGCTGGGTCGTAGGGCAGGTCCATTTTTTAACTCTTTGGGGAAGCTCCACAAGTTTTCCAGAGTGGCTGTACCAGTTCACATTTCCACCAACACTGCAAGAGGTTCCCCCTTTTCCACATCCTCCCCAACATTTGTTTCCTGTCTTGTTAATTTTCCCCATTCTCACTGGTGTGAGGTGGTATCTCATTGTGGTTTTGATTTGTATTTCCCTGATGGCAAGTGATGCAGAGCATTTTCTCATGTGCGTGTTGGCCATGTCCATGTCTTCCGCTGTGAGATTTCTGTTCATGTCTTTTGCCCATTTCATGATTGGATTGTTTGTTTCTTTGCTGTTGAGTTTAATAAGTTCTTTATAAATCTTGGATACTAGCCCTTTATCTGATACGTCATTTGCAAATATCTTCTCCCATTCTGTAGGTTGTCTTTTAGTTTTGTTGACTGTTTCTTTTGCTGTGCAGAAGCTTTTTATCTTGATGAAGTCCCAATAGTTCATTTTTGCTTTTGTTTCTTTTGCCTTCATGGATGTATCTTGCAAAGAGTTGCTGTGGCCAAGTTCAAAAAGGGTGTTGCCTGTGTTCTCCTCTAGGATTTTGATGGAATCTTGTCTCACATTTAGATCTTTCATCCATTTTGAGTTTATCTTTGTGTATGGTGAAAGAGAGTGGTCTAGTTTCATTCTTCTGCATGTGGATGTCCAATTTTCCCAGCACCATTTATTGAAGAGACTGTCTTTCTTCCAGTGGATAATCTTTCCTGCTTTGTCAAATATTAGTTGACCATAAAGTTGAGGGTCCACTTCTGGATTCTCTGTTGTGTTCCATTGCTCTATGTGTCTGTTTTTGTGCCAGTACCACACTGTCTTGATGATCACAGCTTTGTAGTACAACCTGAAATCTGGCATTGTGATGCCCCCAGATATGGTTTTCTTTTTCAGTATTCCCCTGGCTATTCAGGGTCATTTCTGATTCCACACAAATCTTAAGATGATTTGTTCCAACTCTCTGAAGAAAGTCCATGGTATTTTGATAGGGATTGCATCAAACGTGTAAATTGCCTTGGATAACATTGACATTTTCACAATATTAATTCTTCCAATCCATGAGCATGGGATATTTTTCCATCTCTTTGTGTCTTCCTCCATTTCTTTCAGAAGTGTTCTGTAGTTTTTAGAGTAGAGGTAATTTACTTCTTTGGTTAGGTTTATTACTAGGTATCTTATACTTTGGGGTACAATTGTAAATAGGATTGACTCCTTAATTTATCTTTCTTCAGTCTCATTGTTAGTGTAGAGAAATGCCACTGATTTCTGGGCATTGTTTTTGTATCCTGCCACACTGCCGAATTGCTGTATGAGTTCTAGCAATCTTGGGGTGGAGTCTTTTGGGTTTCCTATGTACAGTATCATATATCTGCAAAGAGGGAGAGTTTGACTTCTTCTTTGCCAATTTGAATGCCTTTTATTTCTTTTTGTTGTCTGATTGCTGAGGCCAGGACTAGTATTATGTTGAATAGCAGTGGTGAGAGTGGACATCCCTGTCTTGTTCCTGATCTTAGGGGAAAGGCTCCCCGTGTTTCCCCATTGAGAATGATATTTGCTGTGGGCTTTTTGTAGATGGCCTTTAAGATGCTGAGGTATGTTCCCTCTATCCCTACACTCTCAAGAGTTTTTTTTTTTAAGATTTTCTTTATTTATTCATAGAGACACAGAGAGAGAGGGGGGCAGAGACACAGGCAGAAGCAGAAGCAGGCTCCACAGAGGGAGCCGGATGTGGGACCCGATCCAGGGTCCCCAGGATCAACCCCCGTGCTGCAGGTGGTGCTAAACCGCTGTGCCACCGGGGCTGCCCCTCTCAAGAGTTTTGATTAGGAATGGATGCTGTATTTTGTCAAATGCTTTCTCTGCTTCTATTGAGAGGATCATATGGTTCTTGTTTTTTCTCTGTTCATATGATCTATCATGTTGATTGCTTTACGAATGTTGAACCAGCCTTGCATCACAGGGATAAATCCCACTTGGTCATGGTGAATAATCTTCTTAATGTACTATTGGATCCTATTGGCTATTATCTTGTTGAAAAGTTTTGCATCCGTGTTCATCAGGGATATTGGTCTGTAATTCTCCTTTTTGGTGGGGTCTTTGTCTGGTTTTGGAATTAAGGTGATGCTGGCCTCATAGAACAAGTTTGGAAGTATGCCATCTCTTTCTATCTTTCCAAATAGCTTTAGTAGAATAGGTATGGTTTCTTCTTTAAACGTTTGATAAAATTCCCCTGGGAAGCCATCTGGCCCTGGACTCTTGTGTCTTGGGAGGTTTTTGATGACTGCTTCAATTTCCTTCCTGGTTATTGGCCTGTTCAGGTTTTCTATTTCTTCCTGTTCCAGTTTTGGTAGTTTGTGGTTTTCCAGAAATGCATCCATTTCCTCTAGATTGCCTAATTTATTAGCGTATAGCTGCTCATAGTAAGTTTATTTATTTATTTATTTATTTATGATAGTCACACAGAGAGAGAGAGAGAGGCAGAGACACAGGCAGAGGGAGAAGCAGGCTCCATGCACCGGGAGCCCGATGTGGGATTCGATCCCGGGTCTCCAGGATCACGCCCTGGGCCAAAGGCAGGCGCCAAACCACTGTGCCACCCAGGGATCCCTCATAGTAAGTTTTTAAAATCGTTTGTATTTCCTTGGTATTGGTGGTGATCTCTCCTTTCTCATTCATGATTTTAGTCATTTGAGTCTTTTCTCTCTTCTTTTTAATAAGGCTGGCTAATGGTTTGTTTATCTTATTAATTCTTTCAAAGAACCAACTCCTGGTTTTGTTGATCTGTTCCACAGTTCTTCTGGACTGTATTTCATTGAATTCTGCTCACATCTTTATTAATTCTCTTCTTCTGCTGGGTGTAGGATCTATTTGCTGTTTTTTCTCCAGCTCCTTTAGGTGCAAGGTTAGCTTTTATATTTGAGTTCTTTCCAGTTTTTGGATGGATGCTTGTATTGCGATGTATTTCCCCCTCAGGACTGCTTTTGCTGTATCCCAAAGATTTTGAACAGTTGTATCTTCATTCTCATTAGTTTCCATGAATCTTTTTAATTCTTCTCTGATTTCCTGGTTGACCCTTTTATCTTTTAGCAGGATGGTCTTTAACTTTCTCGTGTTTGAAATCCATCCAAATTTCTTCCTGTGATTGAGTTCAAATTTCAAAGCATTATGGTCTGAAAATATGCAGGGGACAATCCCAATCTTTTGGTATCAGTTGAGACCTGATATGTGACCCAGTATGTGGTCTATTCTGGAGAAAGTTCCATGTGCACTTGAAGAATGTGTATTCAATTGCGTTTGGATGTAAAGTTCTGTAAATATCTGTGAAATCCATCTGGTGTATCATTTAAAGCTCTTGTTTCTTTGGAGATGTTGTGCTTAGAAGATCTGTCCTTTGCAGAAAGTGCCGTGTTGAAGTCTTACAGTATTAGTGTATTGTTATCTAAGTATGTCTACTTTGGTTATTGATTGATATACTTGGCAGCTCCCACATTAGGCGCATACATATTCACGATTATTAGGTCCTCTTGTTGGATAGATCCTTTAAGTGTGATACAGTGTTCCTTTTCATCTCTTACTACAGCCTTTGGGACAAACTTTAATTTATCTGATATGAGGATGGCTACCCCTGCTTTCTTTTGAGGATCATTTGAATGGTAAATGATTCTCCAACCTTTTATTTTCAGGCTGGAGGTGTCCATAGGTCTAAAATGAGTCTCTTGTAGACAGAAAATAGATGGGTCTTGCTTTTTTATCCAGTCTGAAACCCTGCGCCTTTTGATGGGATCATTAAGCCCATTCACATTCAGAGTTACTATTGAAAGATATGAATTTAGTGTCATCATGATACCTATTCAGTCCCTGTTTTTGTGGCTTGTTTCCTTGGACTTCCTCTTTCTTTTACAGTGTCCCCCTTAATATTTTTTGAAGAGCTGGTTTGGTAGTCACATATTCTTTCAGTTTCTGCCTATCTTGGAGGCTCTTTATCTCTCCTTCTATTCTGAATGAGAGCCTTGCTGGATAAAGTATTCTTGGCTGCATGTTCTTCTCATTTAGGACCCTGAATATATCTTGCCAGCCCTTTCTGGCCTGCCAGGTCTCTGTGGAGAGGTCTGCTGTTATCCTAATGCTTCTCCCCATAAAGTTTAGGGATTTCTTGTCTCTTGTTGCTTTAAGGATCTTCTCTTTATCTTTGGAATTTGCAAGTTTCACTATTAAATGTCGAGGTGTTGACTGGTTTTTATTGAGTTGTGTGGGGGCGGGGGGGTCTCTCTATCTCCTGGATCTGAATGCCTGTTTCCCTTCCCAAGTTAGGGACGTTCTCAGCTATAATTTGTTCAAATACAGTTTCTGGACCTCTGTCCCTTTCGGTGCCCTCAGGAACCCCAATTAAATGTAGATTTTTCCTTCTGAGGCTATTTATTTCCCTTAACCTATCCTCATGGTCTTTTAATTGTTTTTCTCTTTTTTACTCAGTTTCCTTCCTTGCCATCAAATTGTCTTCTATGTAACTCACTTGTTCTTCTACCTCGTTAACCCTTGCCGTTAGGACCTCCAGTTTGGATTGCATCTCATTTAATTGATTTTTTTTTAAAGCTCTTTTTTTTAAAATTTTTATTTATTTATTATAGTCACAGAGAGAGAGAGAGAGAGGCAGAGACATAGGCAGAGGGAGAGAAGCAGGTTCCATGCACCGGGAGCCTGACGTGGGACTCGATCCCGGGTCTCCAGGATCGCGCCCTGGGCCAAAGGCAGGCGCCAAACCGCTGCGCCACCTAGGGATCCCCATTTAATTGATTTTTAATTTTGGCCTGATTAGATCTAAATTCTGCAGTCATGAAGTCTCTTAAATCCTTTATGCTTTTTTCTAAAGCCACCAGTAGCTTTGTAATTGTGCTTCTGAATTAGTTTTCTGACATTGAATTATAATCCAGATTTTGTAACTCTGTGGGAGAGAGGACTGTTTCTGATTCTTTCTTTTGTGGTGAGTTTTTCCTTCTAGTCATTTTGCTCAGTGCAGAGTGGCCAAAAACAAGGTGTACTTGATAGAAGCGCAAACTCTTCTCACTGTAGCATTCCAGTTGTTCTCTCTTTAAAACTCAGACCGAATTCATAGGTTTTCAGGATGATTTGAAAGTTATCTAGGTAAGTTGGTGGGGACAGGTGACTTGGGGACCCTACTCTTCCGCCATCTTGCCCCCTAACCCAGCTTTCAACTAGCCTCACTTCTATTGCAGTTTGGAGGTAGCTCCACTCTAGATGAGGAGGTAGCTTGGAAAGAACTCTCTTGAACTCAGAGACATAAGTCTTTGAGGTGTGCAGCTTGACACTTGCCTCTCACCCACGGGAGGTACAAGGTACAGGGGTGGAGGGCCCAGGGAATGCTATGTACTGAATGGTGAACAGCCAATGTATCTTGAGGGCAGCTTCACACTACCCTCTCACCTACAGGACTTAGAACCAAATCGAAAGCACACGTGGTGGTTCATGGGAAATGTGGCCACTGTAGTCTTCGAAACAAGCTTTTCTTGCAGGTAGCTACTGGCAATCCTTTAACATGAGGGATTTAGAAGCTAAGTCCACAGTATATGTGGAGCCGTGGAGACAAGCCATTTGCTGAACTCTCAGGAATAAGTATGCATTGCACCTACTATCAACTAGCCTATGTCCTATGGGAGTGAGAAGCTAGCTCCACCTTAGGTGTTGATGTTCCATGAAAAGCGCTGTATTGAACTCTGAGACACAAGCCTTCCTGGCCTGCAGCTTCCAACTTGGCTCTCACACAGCTTCTGAAAATCATTTAACATAAGGGAGTTAGAAGCCAAGTCCACAGGCAGTGTGGAACTGTGAGGGACAGTCCCTTGCTCAACTCTCAGAAATAAGTATGCCTTGAACCCAGCCTTCAATTAGTCTCTCTCCAATGGAATTAGAAGCTAGCTCCACTTGATGTGAAAATGTGACATGGAAAGCGCTGTAGTGAAATCAGAGACAAAGACTTTCAAGCTTGCACTTGCAACTTGCCTCTCACACAGCTTCTGACACATCTAAAATAAGGGAGTTAGAACCTTAGACCGCAGGCAGTGTGTGCCTTGCATATGACGCCTTGAAAAACCTCTAAAATGATGATGTTGGAAACTCAATCCCCAGGATGTAAGAAACTGTGAGGGACACAAAATTCGCTCAACTCTCAGAAATATGTAGTCTTTGAAGCCAGCTTTCAACTAGCCCCTCTTTTTTTTTTTTTGAAAGTTAACCAATCAGGTTCTTTCTCCTGAGAACTTTTTATGGGGCCTAGAGTCAGCCAGTCAGTCTCTATTTCTTTTTATTTTATTTATTTATTCATGAGAGATACAGAGAGAGAGAGAGGCAGAGGCACAGGCAGAGGGAGAAGCAGGCTCCATGCAGGGAGCCCGACGTGGGACTCGATCCCTGGACTCCAGGACCATGCCCTGGGCTGAAGGCAGGCGCTCAACCGCTGAGCCACCCAGGGATCCCCTAGCCCCTCTTTTATGTCAGTGAAAATCTAACCCCTTTCTATGTGACGAGGAGCCTAGGAAAATACTGTGTTGAACGTAGACACTAGACATCTGGGCCTGAATCCTTCAGTTGCCTCTCACAAAAGCTCGGTCAGGCATCGAACACAACGTTCGAAGCTACCTGTATGGATATTCAGGATGTGGGAGTTCCAGGTCATGTACTCAATGCTCAGAAGTAAATACGCCCCGCATCCAGCTAACAAGTAGCCTCGATCCTATGGGAGTTAGACGCTAACTTCATTGTGTGGTAGAACTTACTGTGTGGCCAAAGCGGCATTGAACTGGGAGCCCCAAGCCATCCAGGCCTGCAGCTAGTGACTCGCCTCACACGCAGCTTCTGAAGATCACCTCACCTGAGTATGGGGAATCTCAATCCCCAGGCAGCGTGGACCTGTGTCCCACACATGGCATGTGCTCAACTCTCAGAAGTAAGTATGCCCTGAGCCAGCTTTCAGTCAACCTCTGGCTGATGGCAGTTACAGTCTAACTGCATTGGAAAGGAGTGTGCTCCTAGGAAAACGGAGCATTGAACGTTCACACACCAGACATTTGAGTCTTGGACTCTCTCATGCCTCTCACACAGCTTAGGTGTCGAACACAAGGATGTGAGAAGCCAAGTGTACAGGAAATCAGGCTGCGGGATCCACACGTCACATCCTCACCTCTCAGAGGGAAGTACGCCCCGAACCCAGCTTACAGCCAGACTCGCTCCTTGGGAGTTACCGGCAAACCTCATGGTGCCTTAGGATTTAGCGACGTAAAAGCTGTATGACGGAACTCGGAGACACAAGCCTTCCGTGCCTGCAGCTGGCCACTTGATTTCCTGCTGCTTCTGGCAGGCATCTAACATGAGGATGTTGGAAACCTAATCCTCAGACTGTGTGAAACTGTGAGGGAAGCAACCTCTGCTCTGCTCTCAGACATAACTAGTCCTTGAAGCCAGGGTTCAACTAGCCTCACTGCTATGTGAGTTAGAATCTCTCTGCACTCCCCTAGAATGGACGCTGCATTGAACTCAGAGACAGAATCCTTCTGGGCTTGAAGCTTGCCATTGGACTGTCATTGCCTCTGACATCATCTAATGCATGTGATTTGGAAGCTAAGTCCACAGGCTTAATTTATTTATTTATTTATTTATTTATTTATTTATTTATGATAGAGAGAGAGAGAGAGAGAGAGAGAGGCAGAGACACAGGCAGAGGGAGAAGCAGGCTCCATGCACCGGGAGCCCGACGTGGGATTCGATCCCGGGTCTCCAGGATCGCGCCCTGGGCCAAAGGCAGGCGCCAAACCGCTGCACCACCCAGGGATCCCCACAGGCTTAATTTAGTGTTAGTGTTCATGGGACAGCCCCTGTGCTCAACTCTCAGAAATAAGTATACCTTGAAGCTAGCTTTCAACCAGCCTCACTCTCACCTACTAGCCTTTGAACCCAAATCACAAGCACATGTGAGGGCCGTCGGAAATATGGCCACTCCACACTTAGAAACACGTGTTCCTTGTAGGTAACCTCTGACAAGCCTCTAACATAAGGGAGTTAGAAGCTAAGACCACAGTAGGTGTGGAGCTGCGAGAGACAGGCCCTGTACTCAACTCTCAGAAAGTAGCATTCGTGAACTCAGCTTTCAACTAGCCTCTAGTATGGGAGTTAGAAGGCTGCTGCA
This sequence comes from Vulpes vulpes, assembly GCF_048418805.1. Classification (NCBI taxonomy): domain Eukaryota; kingdom Metazoa; phylum Chordata; class Mammalia; order Carnivora; family Canidae; genus Vulpes; species Vulpes vulpes. The sequence goes on from NC_132789.1 coordinate 80,279,432, forward strand.
CTCTAAGTGAGGGTGTGCCATTGAAAGGTGCAGTAGTGAACCAGAGACACAAGCCTGTTGGTCATGCGCTTTGCCTGTTTCCACTGATCCATGGTAGGTCGAAGCCAGGGGCACAGGAGTGGAGGTTAAATGAAAGTGCTTTGCAGTGGACAGTGAACACCCAGTGTTCCTCGAGAGCACCTCTGCACTACCCTCTCACCTACCGGCCTTAGAGCCCAAATCAAAAACACATGTGTCTGATCTTGGGCAATGTGTCCTACTGAACTCTGAGGGACGTCGTGGCTGACCCAGACTGGGGCCCCTGGAGGGAGTAGGGACATGATAGCCATCACCGCCTGGGGTTCTGTGAGGGGATGGGACGTCGTGGCCGACACTGCTAAGGGTCCCCTGGGAGGAGGGGACCTCACGGCCGACTGCAGTCTGGTCCCAGGAGGCGTCGGGATGTAGTGGCCAACCCGGACCTGGGTAGTGGGAGTTGTCAGGACATCGTGGCCGACCCCTACAGGGGTCCTGGGTAGGGATGGGATGTCATGGCTTATACCACTCAGGATCCCCAGGGAGGAGGGGACATCATGGTTTACCCTGACTGGTGCCCTGGGAGACGACCAGATGTCGGCCTCTCCCGACTGTGGTCCCGTGATTGTCAGGACATCATGGCAGACCCCTCCATTGGTTCCTGGGTGGGGACAAGATGTCGTGGCCCACCCCTCCTGGGGTCCCCGGAGAGGAGGGGTAGTCATGTCCTTGCTGAACCGGAGTCCCAGGGAGAGGATGTGACACCATCCAGGACCAGGGTCCCGGGAGAGGATGTGACGTCATGTTCAACCCCAACCTGGGACCCCGGAGGGGTTGGGATGTCGCGTCTGACCCCAACTGGGGTCCCAAAAGAGGAAGGGATGTTGCAGCCGACCTGACCCGGTGTTCCTGGGGAGGAGGGATGTCGTGGCCTACCACGGTCTGGGTCCCGAGAGGGAACAGGATATCCTGGTTGACCCTGACCGGGGTTCCCTGAGAGGAGCTGACATCATGGCCCACCCTGCCCAGGCTCCCTAGAGAGGATGGGAAGTCGTGGCTGACCTCACCCAGGGTCCCGGGGAGGAGAGGACATTGCAGCTATCACAGCCCTGGGTCCCCGGAGGGGTTTGGGATGGCTCATCTGACCCTGCCAGAGGTCCCAGGAGGGTCGGGACATTATGGCTGACTTCGACTGGGTCCCGGGAGGGGATGGGATGTCACCACTGACCTCAACTGGGGTCCCGGGAGTGGATGGGACATCGTGTCTGACCCCGACCGTGGTCCCTGGGGAGGAAGGAACGTCGCAACCGACCATGCCTGGGGTCCCTGGGGAGGAGGGGAAGTCACGGCTGACCCCAATCAGGTTTCCAGGAGGGGACGGGACGTTGAGGATGACGCCATCTGGACCCCGGGGAGGAGAAGATGTCACTGTTGATCCCGACTAGGGTCCCAGTAGGGGATGAGACGTCATGGCCGACCCTGACCAGGATCCCGGAAGGGGATGGGATGTTGCAGACGACCCTGCCCAGGGTCCCCAGGGAGGAGGGGATGTCACAGCAAACCCAGACCAGGGTCCCAGAGGGGACTGGACATCGTGGCTGACCCCGACAGTTGTCCCCCTGGAGTAGGGTACTTTGTGTCCCACCCCGACCAGAGTCACAGTTGGGCATGGGATGGCGTGGCCAATCCCACCCGGAGTCCCTGGGGAGGTGTGGACATCATGGCCAACCTCGACCGGGATCCTGGGAGGGGACAGCATGTCATGGCTGACCTCGACCAGAGTCTGGGAGGGGATGGGACATCGCGACCAACCACACCTGGGGTCCCCAAGGAAGAGGGTATGTCGTGGCAGACCCCACCCGGTTTCCCCGAGACAGGACGTCCTGGCAGACCCAAATTGGGGTCTTGGGAGGGGACAGGACATCGTGTCTGGTCCCACCAGGGGTCCTGAGAGGGGACAGGATGTCATGGCCAACCCCCACCAGGGTTCCAGGAGAGGACTAGAAGTTGTGGTTGACTTTGACCGGGGTTCCAGGTGGGGACGGGACGTCCCGGCCAACCCCAACCAGGGCTCCAGTAGGGGATGGGACGTCCTGGCAGACCCTGACTGAAGTCCCGGGAGGGGACAGGACATTGCATCTGGTCCCACCACGGGTCCTGAGAGGAGACTGGACGTCGCGGCCAACCCTGACCAGGGCCCGGGGAGAGGACTGGATGTTGCGGCCGACCCTGACTGAGGTCCCGGAGGGGGTCGGGATGTCATGGCCAACACAACCGGGGTCCCCAGAGAGGAGGGGACATAGCGGTCAAACCCACCCAGAGGGGATGAGACATCCCAGCCAACCCAGGAAGGGTGCTGGGTGTGGATTGGACGTCATGTCCAACCCCGATCAGGGTCCTGGAAGGAGACAAGACGTCGTGGCTGACACCACCTGTGGACCTGGGAGAGGACAGGATGACATGACCAACACTGACTGGGTTCCCTGGAGGAGGGCATATCACAGCCGAACCTGTCCAGTGTCCATGGAGACGACAGGACGTCATGGCTGACACCGACTGGGGTCTCAGGTGGGGATGAGACGGCATGGCTGATGCTGACTGGGGTGCTTGGAGAGGAGGGGATGTTGCAGCTGACCCTGCCAGGAGTCGCGGGAGGGGTCAGGACGTCATGCCCAACCCCAAACGGGGACCCCAGGAGGGGACGGGATGGGACATCACAGTCCATTTTCCCCAGGGTCCCCAGAGAGAAGGGGACATCGTGGACGACATTGCCCATGATCTGAGGGGAGAGGGGGTGTCGCGGCCGACCATGACTGGTTCCCGAGAGGGGATGGGATGTCGTGCCCAACCCTACTCAGGTTCCTGAGGAGGAGGGTATATCACAGCTGACCCTGACTGGGGTCCTGGGAGGGGTCGGGAGTTTACAGCTGACCGTGCCCGGGGTCCTGGGAAGGAACAGGTTGACGCAAACAACCCCGACCAAGGTCCCAGGAGGGGTTGGGCCATCACGACCAACCCCGACCGTGATCCCTGGAAGGGTCAGGATGTTATGGCCAACACCAACCGGGGCCAGTAGGGGACAGGATGTCGCAGCAGACCCTGACCAGGGTCCCTGGAAAGGAGTTGACCTCACGGCCCACCTCACCCAGGGTCCCCAGAGAGAAAAGAAATTTGCAGCCTACCCTGCCCGGGGTCCCTGGAGAGGAGGGGATGTCATGGCTGACCCTGAATGGGGACCCTGGAGAGGAAGGGATGTCATCACAGGTGACCCTGCCAGGGTGATGTCGTGTCTGGCATGCCTGGGGCCACCAGAGAGGAGGGGATGTCATGGCTGACCACGACTGGTGTCCCTGGAGAGGAGGGGACAGTGTGGCCGACACAGACCAGGATCCTGGGAAAGGAGGTGACAGTGCAACTGACACTCCCTGGGCTCTGGAGAGGGGAGGGGATAGTGCAGGACACTGCCCAGGGTCCAGGGAGAGGAGGGGACAGCACAGCTGACATTCCCCTGGGTCCTGTGAAGGAGGGACCACAAGGCCGACACTGTCCAATGTCCCAGAGAGGAGGGGACAGCATGCCAAGAATTTCCAAGGTCAAGAGGAGGGAACAATTCATCCCACACTGCCTGGGTTCCTGGGAGAAGAGGGGACAACACAGCCAACACTCCCAGGTGTCCTGGGAGGAGGAGACAGCACGTTCAACACTCCCCTGGGTCCCGGGAGAAGAGGGGACATTGCTTCTGACACTACCTGTGGTCCTGGGAGAAGAGTGACAGCACAGCTGACATAGCACAGTGTCCTGATAGAGGAGGGGACAGCCTGACTGACACTTTCTGGTGTCCTGGGAAAGGAGGGGACATCACAGGTGACACTGCCTTGTGTACCTGAAGTGGAGGGGACAGTGCCCACGATATGTCCGGTATCCTGGGATAGAAGGGGACAGCGCTTGACACTGACTGGTGTCCCCAGAGAGAAGGAGACAACATGGCTGACACTGTCTGGTGTCCCAGGAGAGGAATGGACAACACAGTGACAGTGTCCAGTGTCCCTGTGGAGGAAGGGACAGTGTGACTAACACTGTTCAGTGTCCCAGGAAAGAAGGGGACAATGATGTCTACACTACCCTGGTGAGGAGAGGAGGTTCCTATGCAGCTGACACTACACAGTGTCCTGTGATAGGAATGACAACACTGCCCGGTGTCCCCGAAATGGAGGGGAGAGCGAGGCCGACACAGTCTGGTGCCCCAGGATAGGAGGGAACAGCACAGCAGACACTGACCGGTGTCCTCGGAGAGGAGGGAACAGCACAACCAACACTAACCGGTGTCCCCAGAGAGGAGGAGACAGCATGGCCAACACTGATCGGTGTCCCTGGAGAGAAGGGGATGGCATGGCAGACACAGTGTCCCCGTAGAGGAGGGGACTGCATGGCCGACATTGGGGTCCATGTAATGGACTAGACAGCGCTGCTGACTCTGCCTGGGGTCCCAGGAGAAGAAGGGACAGTGTGTTACACTGCACAGGCTTCCAGGAGAGGAGAGGACAGCGTGGCTGACACTACCCAGTGTCGCCTGACAGGAGGTGACAGTGCAGACGACATTGCCCATTGTTCCTGATGGAGGGGACAGCACGGATGGCCAGAAGGCTTGCGTCTCGGTGTTCAGTACAGCACCTCTCCATGGCACCTCCTGGCCTAGCGCGAAGCTGGCTTCTAGCTCCCATAGGTGAGAGGCTAGTTGTAAGCTATATTTGAAGGTTTTCTTCTACGAGTTGAGGGGAGTACCTGTCCCAAGTACTCAGCAACTACCGTGGACATATCTTCTAACGGAACTTCTAACTTCGAGTCTTGTCAGTGGCTCCTTGCAAGGAACGCTTGTTTCCCGGTGTGCGGCAGGCGACATTGTCCGCGAGTGTCTACCAGTGCATTGGCTCTAGGTTCTAGGACTGGTAGGTGAGAGCGTAGAGCTCTCCAGGAGAGCAACGCTGGTTGCTCACAGCTCACTACATGGTACTTCCATGGGCCCTCCACTGCCGTGGGCCTAGCTTGTACCTCCCGTGGGTGACAGGCCAGTGACAAGCTGCAGAGCTGGAATGCTCGTGCCTCTGTGTTCAGTACAGCGCCTTTCCGTGGCACCTGCTCGCCGACACTGGAGCGAGCTTCCAACTCCCCTAGGTGAGAGCCTCGTCCAAAGCTGCGTTCAAGGAATCCTTCTCTCTGAGAGCTGAGCACGCGGCCTCTCCCTGGGCTCCACACCTACTGCGGACATAGCTTCTAACTCCCTGATGTTAGAGGCTTGCCAGAAGCTGACTGCAAGGAACGCTTGTCTCTCAGGTCCTGAGAGAGGAGGGGACAGGATGGCCGACACTGCCCAGTATTCTGGTAGAGACAGCACACCATCGTCGACAATGCACAGTGTCTTGGGATGATTGGCTTCACGACTTACCCTGTACAGTGTCGTGGGAGAGGAGGGGACAGCCCGGCTGAGACTGACCAGTGCCCTGGAGTGTAGGGGACAGCACGACCGACAATGCCTGGTGTCTTGGGAGAGTCGGGGACAGCATGGGCGACACTGCCCAGTGTACTGAGAGAGGAAGGGATCCCTCAGCTGACACTGCCCATTGTCCTTTTAGGAGTGTGGACAGCATGGCTGTCATTACCCAGTGTCCAGGGAGAGAAAGGGACAGCAGAGGAGACACTGCCCGTTGTCCTAGAGAGGAGAGGACAGCATGGCTGGCATTGCCTGGGGTCCCGGGAGAGGAGGGGACAGCATGTCAACACTGCCTGGTTTCTCACGAGAGGATGGGACAGCAAGGTCGACACTGCTGGTTTCCTGGGAGAGGAGGAGACAGCACAGCTGACGCTGACCAGTGTCCTGGGAGAAGAGGGGACAGTGTGGCTGACACTACCTGGGGTCCTGGGAGAGGAGGGGAAAGCACGGCTGACACTGCTCAGGGTCTCAAGAGACGAGGGGACAGCAGGGCCGACACTGCTCAGGGTCCTGGGAGAGGAGAACCATCACGGCTGACATTGCACAGGGTCCCAGGAGAGGAAGGGACAGCACGACTGACACTCCTGGGTGTTCAGGGAGAGGTGGGGACTTCGCGGTCGACACAGACCAGGGTCCCGGAAGAGGAGGGGACAGGAGGCTGACACTAACCAGTATCCCATGACAGGAGGTGACAGTACAGACAACACTCTCCAGTGTCCCTGAAGTGGAGGAGAGAGACCAGACAACAATCTCCATTGTTCCGAGAGAGGAGGGGACAGTGCAGCCAACACTGACTGGTGTCCCCAGAGAGGAAGGTAGAGTGTGGCTGGCTGTCCTTGTCCTGTGGTAGGAGGGGACAGTGTGAACAATACTCCCCGGGCTCCTGGGAGAGGAGGGGACAGCGTGGCCAACACTACCCAATGTCCCGTGATAGGAGGTGACAGCGCAGTTGAAACTGCCCAGTGTTCCATGACAGGAGGTGACAGCGTGGAAGACACTGCCTGGTATCCACGAAGTGGATGGGACAGCAGGGCTGACACTGTCTGGTGTCCCAGGAGAGGAGGGGAGAGCACAGCCCCCACTACTGGTGTCCGTGGAGAGAAGGGGACAGCATGCATGACACTGTGGTGTCCTGGGAGAGGAGGGGACACCGCCACCACCACTGACCACTGTCCTCAGAGAGAAGGAAACAGCGTGGACAACACTCTCCGGTGTTCCAGAAGTGGAGGAAATAGCCTGGATGACACTGCCCGGGGTTATGGGAGAGGAAGGGACAGCACGGCCAACAGTGCTCAGTGTCCAAGGAGGGAAGGGGACAGTGCGGCCGATATGCCAGGGGTTCTGGGTGAGGAGGGGACAGCGCGGCTGATCCTACCCAGTGTCCCGTGACAGGAGGTGACAGTGTGAACGACATTGCCTGGTGACCCCTTAGTGGAGGGGGAGAGCATGGTTGACACTCTCTGGGGTCCCGGGAGACTAGATTACAGCCCCACTGACACTGCACAGGGTCCCAAGAGAGAGGGGATAGCATGGCCAACACTCCCAGGGGTCCAGGGAGAGGTGGGGACATTGAAGCCCACACTTACCATATCCCCTGAGAGAAAGGGACAGCCTGTTTGACACTGTGTAGTGTCTGGGAGAGGATGGGACAGCACTGCTGCCACTGACTGGTGTCCATGGAGAGAAGGGGACAGCGTAGATAACATTCCCTGGGGTCCCGGGAGTGGATGGGACAACGCAGCTGACACTGACCACTGTCCCTGGAAAGGAGGGGACAGGGCAGCCAACACTGTCCAGTTTCCATCATAGGAGGGGACAGCATGGCCAACATTGCCTAACGTCCTGGCAGAGGAGGGGAGAGCACAGCCAACACCCCCTGGGGTCCAGGGAGAGGAGAAGAAAGCGTGGCAGACACTGCTTGGTGTCCCAGGAGGGGAAAGGACACTGCCTGGTGTACCAGGAGAGGAGGGTACTGCACAGCTGACACTACCCAGTGTCCCAAGATAGGTGGTGACCACACAGATGACACTGCCCATGGTCGCAGGAGAGGAGGGGATAGCACTTCTGACACAGCCCTGAGTCCCGGGAGAGGAGGGGACAGCATGGCTGACACTAATCAGTGTCCTGTGACTGGAGGGGACTGTGTGGATGACACTCCCCAGTGTCCCATGACAGGAGTTGACAGGATGGACGATACTGCCTGGTGTCCCCGAAGTGGACGGGACAGCGCAGCTGACACTGTCCAGTGTCCCGGGAGAGGAGAGGACAGTGTGGCCAACACTCCCCGGGGTCCTGCAAGAAAGGGATAACACGGCTGACACTTCCCCAGGTCGCGGGAGATGGGGAGACAGTGTTGCCAACACTGTGGGGCGTCCTAGGAGAGGAAGGGACAGCACAGCTGACACTTCCAGTATGCCGTGGAGGAGGGGACTATGCAGCTGACACTACCCAGTGTCCCGTGATAGGAGGTAAAAGCGTGGACAACAATCCCCAGTGTTCTGAATTGGAGGAGAGAGTGCAGCCAACACGATCTGGTGTCGCAGGAGAGGAAGGGACAACACGGTTGAACCTGAACAGGTGTCCTTAGAGAGGAGGTACAGCACGGCTGACACAGTCAGATGTCCCAGGAGAGGAGGGGATAGCATGGACAGACTGGTCTCTCCGGAGGAGCGCAGCAGAGAATGCCCTGGGTCCAGGGATAAGAGGGAACAATGCATCCAACAATGCCTGGGTCCCAGGAGAAGAGACAGCACGGCCAACACTCCTGGGTGTCCCAGGAGGAGGGGACAGTGCGGTCGACACTGTCCTGCATCACTGGAGAGGAGGGGACTGCATGGATGATAGTACCCAGTGTCCCGTGACAGGAGGTGACAAAGAAGATAACACTACCTGGTGTCCCTGAAGTGGAGGAGATACAGTGGCTGACACTCCTGGGTGTCCAGTGAGAGGAGGGGACAGTGTGGCCGACACTGCCTGGGTCCCGGGAGAAGAGGGGACGGCGCAGATGACACCGCCCGGTGTACTCAAATTGGAGGAGCAGCATGACCGACACTGTCCAGTGTTCCAGGAGAGGAAGGGACAGCGTGGCAGACACTGCCCTGTATGCTGGTGAAAGAGGGAACTATGCAGCTGACACTGCCCAGTGTCCCGTGATTGGAGGTGACAGAATGGACGACAATCCTGGCATTCCTAAATTGGAGGGGAGAGTGCGGCTGACACTGGTGTTCTGGGAGAGGAGGGGACAGCACTGACAATACTGACCGGTGTCCCGAAGTGGAGAGGACAGCGCGGCCGACACAGTCCATCGTCCTGGGAGAGGAGGGTACAGCGCAGCCGACAATGTCCAGTGTCCCCAGAGAGGAGGGGACAGTGCGGCCAATGCTGCCCAGTATCTCGGAGGAGGAGAGACAGCACGAATGACACTAACCAGCGTCACGTGACAGGAGGTGACAGTGCAGACGACACTACCTGGTGTCCCCAAAGTGGAGGGGAAAGCACAGCCGACACTGAGCAGTGTCCCTGCAGAGGAAAGGGCAGTGCAACTGACACTATCCAGTGTCCCGGGAGAGGAGGGGACAGCACATCAGACACTCTCCGGGGGCCTGGGGGAAAAGAGACAGTGCAGATGACACTGCCTGGTGTCCCCAAAGTTGAGGATGTAGTGCCGCTAACACTACCATTTTCCCACGAGAGAAAGGTACAGCATGGCTGACACTTCCCGGTGTCCTGGGAAAGAAGACAGAGCGGCCGACACTGCCCTGTATCCCAGGAGAGAAGGGGATAGCTCAGCTGACACTACCCAGTGCCCCATGATATGCACAGACAACATGTGTTGGTGTCCCTGAAGTGGAGGGGACAGTGCAGCTGACACTGCCCATGGTTCCATGACAGGAGGTGACAGCGAGGCTGACACTGCCCATTTACCCCGAAGTGGAAGGGACAGCGAGGTGGACACTGCCCGGGGTCCCAGAAGAGGAAGGGATAATGTGGCTGACACTACCCAGTGTCCCGTGACAGTAGGTGAAAGCGAGAACGACCCTACCTGGTGTCCCCGAAGTGGAGGGGACAGCGCAAAAGACACTGCTGGGTTCCTTGGAGGAGGGGACAGCACAGCTGACACTGCCCAGGGTGCTGAGAGGAGAGGACAGCAAGGCCGACACTGTGTGCTGTCCCGGGAAAGGGGGGACAGCACAGCCGACACTGACCATTGTCCCTGGAGAGGAGGGGAAACCAGGGCTGACACTGTCTGGTGTCCCAGGAGAGGAGTGGACAGCGAGCTGACACTTACCAGTGTCCCCTGAGAGGAGGAGACAGCATGGTTGACTCTGACCAGTGTCCCCAGAGAGTATGGGACAGCGAGGCTGATACTGCCCGTGGTCCTGGGAGAGAAGGGGACAGCGTGGCTGACACTACCCAGTGTCCTATGACAGGAGGTTACAGTGTGGTGGACTCTGCCCTGTGTCTCCGAAGTGAGAGTACTGTACGGCCGACACTGTCTACTGTTCCTGGAGAGAAGGGGACAGAGCAGACAACACTGGCTGATGTCCCTGGAGAGTTGGGATAGAGTGGCAGACACTGGCCATTGTCCCCGGAGAGGTGGGGACAGCGTGGCCGACACTGACTGATGTCCCCAGAGAGGAGGGGACAGCATGGCTGACACTGCCCGTGGTCCCATGAGAGGAGGGGACAGTGTGGCAGACACTGACCGGTGTTGTGGAGGGAGGGGACAGTGCGGCTGTCACTGCCCGGGGTCCCAGAAGAGGAGGGCATAACGTGGCTGACACTACTCAGTGTCCCATGACAGTAGGTGAAAGCGAGGACGACCTTGCCTGGTGTCCCCGAAGTGGAGGTGACAGCACAGATGACACTGCCCGGTGTCGATGAAGTGGAGTGTACAGTGGCCAACAATGTATGGCATCCCAGGAGAGGAGAAGACAGCATGGTCAACACTAACTGCTGTCCTCAGAGAGGAAGGGACAGCACAGCAGACACTGACCAGTGTCTCCTGAGGAGGGACCACATGGTCAACTCTGACCAGTGTCCCCAGAGAGGAGGGGACAAGACAGCCAAAACTGTCCATGATCCCAGGAAAGGAGGGGACAGTGAAGCTCACACTACCCATTGTCCCGAGACAGGTGATGACAGTGTGGACAACACTGCCCAGTGTTCCTGAAGTGGAGGGTACAGTGCAGATGACATGGCCCAGTGTCCCATGACAGGAGGTGACAGTACAGACTAAACTGCCCAGTGTCCCTGAAGTGGAGAGGACAGCACATAAGACACTGTCCAGAGTCTCATGACAGGAGGCAACAGCATGGCCAAAACTGTCTTCTGTCCCAGGAGATGACCGTGGGACTGACACTGACTGGGGTATTGGGAGAGGAGTGTACAGAATGGCTGACACTGCTCAGTTTCCCCTGACAGGAGGTGACAGCACAGATGACACTACCCACTGTCCTTGAAGTAGAGGACAACACAGCCAAACTGCCCTGGGTCCAAGGAGAGGAGGGGACAGTGTGGCAGAAACCGACTGGTGTCGCCAGAGAGGAGGGGACAGCACGGCTGACTCTGCCCCAGGGTCCCAGGAGAGGAGAGGAGAGCACGGGTGACACTACCCAGTATCCGGTGACATCGTGGATGACACTGCTTGGTGTCTCCGAAATGGAGGAGACAGCATGGCCGATACCGTGTGGTGTCTGGGAGAGGGGGGACAGCATGGCTATCACTGTCCAGTTTTCCCAGAGAAGAGGGGACAGCGGCTAACACTCTCTGGTGTCCTGGGAGAGGAGGGTACAGCGCTACGCTACTGACACTACCCAGTGTCCTGTGACAGGAGATGACAGCGTGGCTGACACTGACTTGTCCACAGAGAGGAGGGGAAAGTGCGGCCAACACTGTTCAGTGTCCTGGGAGAGGAGTGGCTGACACTGGCCAATGACCTGGAGATGAGGAGAGAGTGTGGCTGACACTTCCCGGGGTATGCTAAGTGTGGAGGGGACAGTGTGGCCAACACTGTCTAGAGGGTAATCCTCTTGGTTATGAGTATATTAAGTTCTGTATCTTAGAAGATGCTCAGTCCCAAATTTCTGTAAACCAGAAATACTTGTAGAGTCTCCAACATTGACCACCAAAACATAAATGAGATAAAAGAGGGGGACAAATGGGAATGAGGAATCTCACAGAATGAACCAGCACAGCATACCACTTGGTTCTGGGTGCCTGCTGGTTATGTTTCAGAAGGTATAAACTTCTGCCATTGTAGAGCAAAATGAGGCAGAGAAAACAGAAAACAGAAAACAAACAAAAAAACATATTTGGTATATCTCCCAAAATTAAGTTGAGTATGTTGAAGGGTATCTAGAAATGGAAAATATATCTAGGACATGTAGTTGTAGAAATATGAAAGTCAAAAAAGGTAGAAACTTAAAAATCAAGAGGTGAAAAAAAAATCAAGAGGTGGTAAAATATCGTAGTTAAGATGGGAAGAGAGAAAAAAATTTGAAAATTTAAAGTCTGATATAAAAATGAGGTATTCTGGAAAAAGGAAGAAAAAAATAGGAGGGGTACCCTCTGGTCTATATACTATATATCCCTCAGACTTCCCCTGGAGGTTTCCAGTGCTGCTTGGTCAAGAATTTGCTTTTCCTAGTGGGACTTAATCAAGATAAAAAGCTTCTGCACAGCAAAAGAAACAGTCAACAAAACTAAAAGACAACCTACAGAATGGGATAAGATATTTGCAAATGACGTATCAGATAAAGGGCTAGTTTCCAAGATCTATAAAGAACTTATTAAACTCAACACCAAAGAAACAAACAATCCAATCATGAAATGGGCAAAAGACATGAACAGAAATTTCACCAAAGAAGACATAGACATGGCCAACACGCACATGAGAAAATGCTTTGAGTCCCTTGCCATCAGGGAAATACAAATCAAAACCACAATGAGATACCACCTCACACCAGTGAGAATGGGGAAAATTAACAAGGCAGGAAACCACAAATGTTGGAGAGGATGCAGAGAAAAGGGAACCCTCCTATTTCTATTTTATCTAAAATTTCTATTTTAGCACTGTTGGTGGGAATGTGAACTGGCACAGCCACTCTGGAAAACTGTGTGGAGGTTCCTCAAAGAGTTAAAAATAGACCTGCCCTACGACTCAGCAATTGCACTGCTGGGGATTTACCCCAAAGATGCAGATGCAGTGAAATGCCAGGACACCTGCACCCCGATGTTTCTAGCAACAATGTCCACAATAGCCAAACTGTGGAAGGAGCCTCGGTGTCCATCGAAAGATGATGGATAAAGAAGATGTGGTTTATGTATACAATGGAATATTCCTCAGCCATTAGAAACGACAAATACCCACCATTTGCTTCAACGTGGATGGAACTGGAGGGTATTATGCTGAGTGAAATAAGTCAATTGGAGAAGGACAAACATTATATGTCTTATCCATTTGGGGAATATAAAAAATAGTGAAAGGGATTATAGGGGAAAGGAGAGAAAATGAGTGGGAAATATCAGAGAGCGTGAAAGGAACACAAGAGACTCCTAACTCTGGGAAATGAACAAGGGGTACTGGAAGGGGAGGTGGGTGGGGGGATGGGGTGACTGGCTGATGGGCACTGAGGGGGGCACTTGATGGGATGAGCACTGGGTGTTATAGTATACATTGACAAATGAACTCCAATAAAAAATATACCAAAAGAAGAAGAAGAAGAAGAAGAAGAAGAAGAAGAAGAAGAAGAAGAAGAAGAAGAAGAAGAAGAAGAAGAAGAAGAAGGAGAAGTTGCTCTTCCCCCATCCTTCCAGCTGGTCTTCTGGGGGAGGAGCCTGCTGTGCTGATTCTCAGGTGTGTGCACCTGGTGGGGATGCCCTGCTCCTTGCTGGGTGCCCAGCTCAGTGGGACCTGTTTACCCTGTGAGGCCTCTGTCCCCTGGCAGCCCTGCCTCTCCCAGGCACAGGGCGACACAAGGAGGAACACCACTGGCAGCGGCCAGCTCTCCAGCTCTGGAGTCAGCTGCTGCAGTAACCACCGCAGCTCCCAGTCCGCACTGGCCTAGGTGCTGCCAGGGAGCAGGGGCGCTGACCTGCACAGCTTGGGGGTGCCCCGCGGCAGGAGAGTCCTCACTGTCCTGTGCCCTCCCTGCCTCTGCCCATCCCGGGGAATGCAGGATCCTGGGCTGTGTCTCCCAGTGCCCTGGGATCTGGGGCTTGTGCTGCTGGAGTCGCGCTCCCGGGCCGTGGCTCCCGAGGGCAGCAGGCTGCAGCCCCCCCCATCCGGAGCCCCCGCCTGACCGACCGGCTTCTCCCGAGGCCCGGCCCGGTGCGAGCTCCAGCCCTTTACCGAGATCCGCCTGTGGTTTGCGCTGCGCTCTCCCTCGGCCGCACTTCCCCTAATAGTGACTCCGGGAGCCTGGAGGCTCCACTGCCCCTCGATTCTGCTCGGTTTCCCTGCTCAGCGCCTTTCCCTCCGGGAAGAATCCGGTGCGGATTTTTTAAAGTTCCCGCTTCTTGGGGCTGGACTTTCCCGTAGGGGAGGCTCCTGCTGCCCGACTTTAGCCTCGCTCCTCGCGGGCCCCAGCCCCCCCACCCTACGTGATTCTCTTTTATCTTATTTTTTTTCCACCTTCCTACCTTGTTAGAAGCAAAAACCTTTCTGTGCATTCTGGCTATTCTCTTTAAATTTCAGGTGGAATTCGTAGTTTTTCAGGATGGTTTGAAAGTTATCTAGGTAGGTTGGTGGGGCCAGGTGGGTTGAGGACCCAACTCCTCTGCCATCTTTCTCCGCCTCCTTCTCCAAGAAATTAATTGTTGGACACTTGAAAAGTACCTTTTCTTTTCCATTGAAAGTTACTTGCTCCATGTTGAAAACTCATTTTTTAGTATTTATCTCTAAATAACTTTTTTCCGCTTGATTTCAATTTGTTTCAAAAAAATCACAATCTTAAGGCCAGAATTATGCACTAGAGAAAAATTAAACATTGTATTATTGAGCGTAGATTAGTGGACTATAACAGATCAAAATAACAGTGGCTTACACAAGATAGAAGCTGATTTCTCTCTGATGTAAGTGAAGCATGAAAAACCGCACTCTCCCTTCACTTACATGGCTACCCCCCGCTGCAAGGGAGGATGGGAAATGCTGTCTTCACTTAGCATGACCACACTCCCAGCTAACATGAGAGTACTGGAGAATGGTTTTTGGAGAAAACTCTTAGTTTACCATAAATACACATTTTAAAATGGAATTTCTCAGGTAAAAATAATATAGGAACTAGTAAAGATACTAACCTTTTCCTTTTTCTTAGAATTAACCTTTTTAATTATACATATATATGTGTGTACACTTTATACATAAAGAATATACTTGGTACTATTTATATCACTTTTTATTGCAGGAAACCTCATGGTGTGCATAGATAGAATGATAACCTAAATAACATTTTATCAGCATTACCATTAAACAGAAGCAAACTGTTATTATTAGCAGAATTAAGATAAATTAGGTGACATCTTTTTCCTCTTGAGAGACTGGATATACAAATTGATCAAATATGACAATGAGATTCTGACTCACAACCTCTGTAGCAACCAGCCTGAGAACTTAAACCACAACTTCTACAGCAATATGCCCAGAATGATCAGGACTTGGTCAATGACTGCCAACTTCCCTCTTTTTTGCCTTAAATTCAGGACCAACCAAAGAAAGCCAAATATTCTCCCCAAACCAATCATTTATAAGATGCCCTGTTTCTAGTTAGTCCACCTCTAGCTTTTTCTTGCTGGCAGTCTGTAATCAGAGCATGCCAGTGTAAACCTTTTCCACTCCCCTCTCTGCCAGTTTTCCACTACACCAAGAGCAAGTGATGTACCTAACTCCCTTGATAGGCTATTTATTCAGAGCCTCTGGGTGTTCTCATCTGGGGGGCCTTCATTTATTTTCCCACTCACAAAAGCTACCAGCAATGGGTTCCATCTTTAACTCTTAATGCAATTTGATCCAATTAATCTGCCATATCAGACATTTTACCACTGGTGGTAAAATGCTCTGCAAGCCACTCTACCTTCTGTTTGTCTTTCTGCAATATGGGGACAAATATTATCCACTTCACAAGGGCTAATGTGAGAGCCAAATAAGTCAGTGCATGTAAAACACTCAGAGCTCTCTCTATGTGGCACAATACATGTAATTAACAAACATTATCGTCATCATTGTCATCATCATCAAAATCTAAGTCTTATTTCATCTAGATTTTTTTCTTACTCTGAGCATCTTGGATCTTTGTGATTCCAAATAAGGGTTCAATGATAAGTTTATGTTTAACTTTTTGACCCTAAAGATTGTGTAGCATGCGTGTACATATATGTGTGTGTACAAATCAGTTGAAATTGGTCAATTAAAATTAGAAGACAAATTTATTAAAGCACATATTGTTTTCTTTCCAAAACATGTCATATGTATTTGCTGTAACTGTAGGGAGGAAAAAGTTCTTTTTTCTTCTGCCTCCCAGGTTCTCTGGCTGGAGCCTTATAAAATTAGAATGGCAAAAGACAGATTGACAAGAGAAAGCCAAACAAATTGTCAACATGCACAGTGCACATCATGGAGGAGAAACACCAACGAAGAGTAATCCAAAGGGGTGGTTAGAACTTGGACTTATAGTGCATCTTTTTTTAAAAAAATATTTTTTTCTTTATTTATTTATGATAGTCACACACACACACACACAGAGAGAGAGAGAGAGAGAGAGGCAGAGACACAGGCAGAGGGAGAAGCAGGCTCCATGCACCGGGAGCCCGATGTAGGATTCGATCCCGGGTCTCCAGGATTGCGCCCTGGGCCAAAGGCAGGCGCCAAACCACTGTGCCACCCAGGGATCCCCCCCCCTTTTTTTTTCTTTGTAGTGCGTCTTAACAAAAGAACAATATGAGAGGTGACAAGACAAAGGGAAAGGGTTTTAGGTTCTCATGGGTGGCAAACTGTGAGAAGGTAAATATATAGGGGAAGTTAATGGAGTAAGGTTTTGTGCAGATTCATCCGTGCCAAGTTTCAGTCTTTTCCATAGCCATAAAATGTCCCTGGAAGAGGAAATTTGGGGGACTCCTCACTTTTCAGAAGTTTCTGCTTTTAGTCAGGTAAGAGAAGCCCCAGGATGGCTCAAAGTAATCCTCAGTCTGAGGTGGCATATTTTGGGGTGGCATAGTCTAGCCTCCTACACCACCATGAAACCATGACCTCAGCTCTACTGTGGTAGTCCCAGCCTATGCCCCTGTGGATCCAATTCTGTGATATCCTGCATTCTCTCTTCACCATCACTCTGAAAAAACAGGACCTCACCTCTGTGTCCTGCTTAGGGCACACTACTTCTGGGGTGTCCCAGCAGACAATGGTACTGGAACAAGAACATTACCATGGGAGGGACTTATCTAATAGGAGACTATGACTTGGGACACCTGGGTTGCTCAGTGGTTGAGCACCTGCCTTTGGCTCAGGGCATGAACCCAAAGTTTTGGGATCGAGTCCCACATCAGGCTCCCTGCCTGTTTCTTCTTCTGCCTATGTCTCTGCCTCTCTGTGTGTGTGTCTCTCATGAATAAATAAATTAAATCTTTTTTAAAAAGATAAGCTAAAGAGAGAGGAGGTAATATTAAAAAAAAAACCCTATGACTTGAGGACCCCACATAGGTGTGGTCAAAACTTTCTTAGAGCTCTTGCTGTAAACTGAAATTTCTCCTTCCAGCCCTCCATCTTTTTTTTTTTTTTTACTATTGTATTTATTTGAGAGAGAGAGAGAGAAAGGGAGACAATGTGGGTGCACTCATGAGCAAGGGAAAAGGTAGGGGATGAGAGGGAGAAAGAGTCTGAAAGAGATTCTACACTGAGCACAGAACTGGACCCGGGGCTTGATTTCATGATCGTAAGATCATGAACTGAGCTGAAACCAAGAGTCAGACACTTAACTGCCTGAGCCACCCAAGCACCCTCAAGCCCTCCATCTTTGTTATCCTCCTTTGCACAAGTGTTAGCTCTATGCCTCCTCCTGAAAGAGTTCTCTGCCTTCTCCTGCCTCCTCACTTTATCCTTAGCAGGCATTTCCTCTCTAATCTTTTGTGTATTTGATCTTGTCCTGGTGTCTGCTTCTATAAGGACATGGACACAATATGTAAACAAAATGCCAACCAGCTGAAAGATACCATTGCTATCACTATTTCCACAGTACGGTTCTGATTTAGAAGCTAAGTGCTTAAGATTTACTAGTTTAGCAAAGGAAATTACAGCATCATAAATAATCACTTTCTTCTGAGTTTAACTAAAATCCAGAATGAAAATTCAGTCTATATAGTGGTTCATCAATTCAGAGTACTGAAAGTAGAAGAAGAAAATTCAATGATAAAAGAAATTATATTTTATTCATTTATTTATGAGATTTTATTTGAGATAGAGAGCGAGTACCAGTGAGGGGAGGAGCAGAGGGAAAGGGAAAAGCAGGCTCCCCGCTGAGCAGGGAGCCTGATGTAGGGCTTGATCCCAGGACCCTGAGATCATGACCTGAGCTGAAGGCAGATGCTTAACCAACTTAGCCACCCAGGCCCCCAGAAATTACAACTTAAATGGTCATCAAAAGGAAAGACAAAAGTAACAAGCCGGAGCAGCCTACCAAGATTACAAAGTCTTACAAAGTTCTTATAGCCAAGGTTCTTGCTCTATAATTCCTGACTCTCTTGCAAAATAGTAAGTGGAAGCCTCCTATGATTTCCCTCCTTATCTTTTATTTCTGAATATGGGACTTATATAATCTCCACTTCCTTCCACTAGCTAGGCACTGAAGTGGTCTTATCTTCCTGGAGCAGAACCACTAGTTGTGCTATTTTCTTAAGAATGCAACTAGGGAGGAGGAGGGGGAAGATGGCAGAAGAGTAGGGTCCCCAAGTCACCTGTCCCCACCAAATTACCTAGATAACCTTCAAATCATCCTGAAAAATCCACGAATTCGGCCTGAGATTTAGAGAGACCAGCTGGAATGCTACAGAGAGAAGAGTTCGTGCTTCTATCAAGGTAGGAAGACGGGGAAAAAGAAATAAAGAAACAAAAGGCCTCCAAGGGGGAGGGGCCCGAGGAGCCGGGCTGAGGCTGGGGCGAGTGTCCCCAGGAGCCCCGTCCCGGAGAAGCAGGAGCTGCACCAACCTTCCCGGGCGGAAAGGCCTTGCAGGGAGTTGGAGCAGGACCCCAGGAGGGCGGGGATGCCCTCGGGCTCTCTGGGACACTAACAGGCACCTGCGCCCCAGGAGAGTGCGCCAGCTCCCTAAGGGCTGCAGCGTGCATGGCGGGACCCGGGAGCAGCTCGGAGGGGCTCGGGCGGCGGCTCCGCGGAGGGGGCTGCGGGGTGGGAGCGCGAATCCAACAGTGCAGGCCCTCGAGCTCAGGGCGCCGGGACACAGCCCAGGATCCTGCCTTCCCCGGGACAGGCAGAGGCCGGGAGGGCCCAGGACAGCAAGGACGCTCCTGCCCCAAGCTGAGCAGATCAGTGGCCCCGCCCCGGAGCCTCCAGGCCCTGCGGACGGAGAGCCCCGGAGTTACTGCGGGAGCTGACTCCAGGGCTGCAGAGTTGGCCCCGCCACTGGGGTTGTTCCTCCTGGGGCCTCACGGGGTGAACAACCCCCACTGAGCCCTGCACCAGGCAGGGGGCAGAGCAGCTCCCCCAAGTGCTAACACCTGAAAATCAGCACAGCAGGCCCCTCCCCCAGAAGACCAGCTAGATGGACAGGGGAAAAACAAATTATTGACCAAGCAGCACTGGAAAGTTCCAGGGGAAGTCAAGGGATTTACAGTATACAGAATCAGAGGATACTCCCCCGTGTTTTTTTTTCTTTTTGATTTCTGTTTGCTTCCCCCACCCCTTTTTTCCTTTCTTTCTTTTTCTTTCTCTTTCTTTCTCTTCTCTCTTTTTTCTTTTTTTTTCTTCCTTTTTTTTTCTTTTTCTCTTTTCTTTCCTTCTTTCTCTCCTCTCTTTTTCTTCTTTTCCCAATACAACTTGTTTTTGGCCACTCTGCACTGAGCAAAACCTCGCTTCAAAAGAAATAATCAGAAACAGTCTTCTCTCCCACAGAGTTACAAAATCTGGATTACAATTCAATGTCAGAAAGCCAATTCAGAAGCACTATTATACAGCTACTGGTGGCTCTAGAAAAAAGCATAAAGGACTCAAGAGACTTCATGACTGCAGAATTTAGATCTAATCAGGCAGAAATGAAATATCAATCGAATGAGATGCAATCCAAACTAGAAGTCCTAACGACGAGGCTCAACGAGGTGGAGGAACGAGTGAGTGACATAGAAAATAAGTTGATGGCAAAGAGGGAAACTGAGGAAAAAAGAGACAAACAATTAAAGGACCATGAGGATAGATTAAGGGAAATAAATGACAGCCTGAGGAAGAAAAACCTACGTTTAATTGGGGTTCCTGAGGGCGCCGAAAGGGACAGAGGTCCAGAATATGTATTTGAACAAATCATAGCTGAAAACTTTCCTAACCTGGGAAGGGAAAAGGGCTTCAGGAAAATAGAGAGATCCCTCCCCCTAAAATCAGTAAAAACCGTTCAACACCTCGACATTTAATAGTTAAGCTTGCAAATTCCAAAGATAAAGAGAAGATCCTTAAAGCAGCAAGAGACAAGAAATCCCTGACTTTTATGGGGAGGAGCGTTAGGGTAACAACAGACCTCTCCACAGAGACCAGGCAGGCCAGAAAGGGCTGGCAGGATATATTCAGGGTCCTAAATGAGAAGAACATGCAACCAAGACTACTTTATCCAGCAAGGCTCTCATTCAGAATGGAAGGAGAGATAAAGAGATTCCTAGACAGGCAGGAACTGAAAGAATATGTGACCTCCAAACCAGCTCTGCAAGAAATTTTAAGGGGGACTCTCAAAATTCCCCTTTAAGTAGAAGTCCAATGGAACAATCCACAAAAATAGGGACTAAATAGATATCATGATGACACTAAACTTGTATCTGTCAATAGTAACTCTGAACGTGAACGGGCTTAATGACCCCATCAAAAGGCTCAGGGTGTCAGACTGGATTAAAAAAGCAGGATCCATCTATTTACTGTCTACAAGAGACTCATTTTAGACAGAAGGACACCTACAGCCTGAAAATAAAAGGTTGGAGAACCATTTACCATTCAAATGAAAGCAGGGGTAGCCATCCTTATATCAGATAAACTAAAATTTACCCTGAAGACTGTAGTGAGAGATGAAGAGGGACACTATCTCATACTTAAAGGATCTATCCAAGAGGACTTAACAATCATCAATATATATATGCCCCGAATGTGGGAGCGGCCAAATATATCAATCAATTAATAACCAAAGTTAAGACATACTTAGATAATAATACACTTATACTTGGTGACTTCAATCTAGCACTTTCTCTACTCTATAGGTCTTCTAAACACAACATCTCCAAAAAAACGAGAGCTTTAAATGATACACTGGACCAGATGGATTTCACAGACATCTACAGAACTTTACATCCAAAATCAACTGAATACACATTCTTCTCAAGTGCACATGGAACTTTCTCGAGAATAGACCACATACTGGGTCACAAATCAGGTCTTAACTGATACCAAAAGATTGGGATCGTCCCCTGCGTATTCTCAGACCATAATGCCTTGAAATTAGAATTAAATCACAACAATAAGTTTGGAAGGACTTCAACACATGGAGGTTAAGGACCATCTTGCTAAAAGATGACAGGGTCAACCAGGAAATTAAAGAAGAATTAAAAAGATTCATGGAAACTAATGAGAATGAATATACAATTGTTCAAAATCTTTGGGATACAGCAAAAGCAGTCCTGAGGGGGAAATACATCACAATACAAGCATCCATCCAAAAACTGGAAAGAACTCAAATACAAAAGCTAACCTTACACCTGAAGGAGCCAGAGAAAAAACAGCAAATAGATCCTACACCCAGCAGAAGAGGAGAGTTAATAAAGATTCAAGCAGAACTCAGTGAAATAGAGACCAGAAGAACTGTGGAACAGATCAACGAAAGCAGGAGTTGGTTCTTTGAAAGAATTAATAAGATAGATAAACCATTAGCCAGCCTTATTAAAAAGAAGAGAGAGGACTCAAATTAATAAAATCATGAATGAGAAAGGAGAGATCACTACCAACACCAAAGAAATACAAACGATTTTAAAAACATATTATGAACAGCTCTATGCCAATAAATCAGGCAATCTAGAAGAAATGGACGCATTTCTGGAAAGCCACAAACTACCAAAACTGGAACAGGAAGAAATAGAAAACCTGAACAGGCCAATAACCAGGGAGGAAATTGAAGCAGTCATCAAAAACCTCCCAAGACACAAAAGTCCAGGGCCACATGGCTTCCCTGGGGAATTCTATCAAACGTTTAAAGAAGAAACCATACCTATTCTACTAAAGCTGTTTGGAAAGACAGAAAGAGATGGAGTACTTCCAAATTCGTTCTATGAGGCCAGCATCACCTAAACTCCAAAACCAAAGACCCCACCAAAAAGGACAATTATAGACCAATATCCCTGATGAACATGGATGCAAACATTCTCAACAAGATAATAGCCAATAGGATACAATAGTACATTAAGAAAATTATTCACCATGACCAAGTAGGATTTATTCCCGGGACACAGGGCTGGTTCAACAGTCATAAAACAATCAATGTGATTCATCATATCAGCAAGAGAAAAACCAAGAACCATATGATCCTCTCAATAGATGCAGAGAAAGCATTTGACAAAATACAGCATCCATTCCTGATCAAAACTCTTCAGAGTGTAGGGATAGAGGGAACATTCCTCAACATCTTAAAAGCCATCTATGAAAACCCCACAGCAAATATAATTCTCAATGGGGAAGCACTGAGAGCCTTTCCTCTAAGATCAGGAACAAGACAGGGGTGTCCACTCTCACCACTGCTATTCAACATAGGTACTGGAAGTCCTAGCCTCAGCAATCAGGCAACAAGAAGAAATAAAAGGCATTCAAATTGGCAAAGAAGAAGTCAAACTCTCCCTCTTCGCCGATGACGTGATACTCTACATAGAAAACCCAAAAGACTCCACCCCAAGATTGCTAGAACTCATACAGCAATTTGGCAGTGTGGCAGGATACAAAATCAATGCCCAGAAATCAGTGGCATTTCTATACACTAACAATGAGACTGAAGAAAGAATAATTAAGGAGTCAATCCCATATACAATTGCTCCCAAAAGCGTAAGATACCTAGGAATAACCTAACTAAAGAGGTAAAGGATCTATACCCTAAAAACTACAGAACACTTCTGAAAGAAAGTGAGGAAGACACAAAGAGATGGAAAAATAGTCCATGCTCATGGATTGGAAGAATTAATATTGTGAAAATGTCCGTGCTACCCAGGGCAATTTATACGTTTAATGCAATCCCTATCAAAATACCATGGACTTTCTTCAGAAAGTTAGAACAAATTATTTTAAGATTTGTGTGGAATCAGAAAAGACCCCAAATAGCGAGGGGAATTTTAAAAAGAAAACCATATCTGGGGGCATCACAATGCCAGATTTCAGGTTATACTACGAAGCTGTGGTCATCAAGACAGTGTGGTACTGGCACAAAAACAGACACAGAGATCAATGGAACAGATTAGAGAATCCAGAAGTGGACCCTCAACTTTATGGTCAACTAATATTCGACAAAGGAGGAAAGACTATCCACTGGAAGAAAGACAGTCTCTTCAATAAATGGTGCTGGGAAAATTGGACATCCATATGCAGAAGAATGAAACTAGACCTCTCTCTTTCACCATACACAAAGATAAACTCAAAATGGATGAAAGATCTAAATGTGAGACAAGATTCCATCAAAATCCTAGAGGAGAACACAGGCAACACCCTTTGAACTCGGCCATAATAACTTCTTGCAAGATACATCCACGAAGGCAAAAGAAAGAAAAGCAAAAATGAACTATTGGGACTTCATCAAGATAAGAAGCTTTTGAACAGCAAAAGAAAGAGTCAACAAAACTAAAAGACAACCTACAGAATGGGAGAAGATATTTGCAAATGGCATATGAGATAAAGGGCTAGTTTCCAAGATCTATAAAGAACTTATTAAACTCTACACCAAAGAAACAAACAATCCAATCATGAAATGGACAAAAGACATGAAGAGAAATCTCACAGAGGAAGACATGGACATGGCCAACATGCACATGAGCAAATACTCTGCATCACTGGCCATCAGGGAAATACAAATCAAAACCACAATGAGATACCACCTCACACCAGTGAGAATGGGGAAAATTAACGAGGCAGGAAACCCCAATTTTGGAGAGAAAAGGGAACCCTCTTACATTGTTGGTGGGAATGTGAACTGATGCAGGCACTCTGGAAAACTGTGTGGAGGTTCCTCAAAGAGTTAAAAATAGACCTGCCTTACGACCCAGCAATTCCATTGCTGGGGATTTACCTCAAAGATGTAGATGCAATGAAACACTGGGACACCTGTACCCCGATGTTTATAGCAGCAATGTCCACAATAACCAAACTGTGGAAGGAGCCTCGGTGCCCATCGAAAGATGAATGGATAAAGAAGATGTGGTTTATGTATACAATGGAATATTACTCAGCCATTAGAAATGACAAATACCCACCATTTGCTTCAGTGTGGATGGAACTGGAGGGTTTTATGCTGAGTGAAATAAGTCAATCGGAGAAGGACAAACATTATATGTTCTCATTCATTTGGGGAATATAAATAATCGTGAAAGGGAATAGAAGGGAAGGGAGAAGAAATGGGTAGGAAGTATCAGAAAGGGAGACAGAACATGGAGACTCCTAACTCTGGGGAATGAACTAAGGGTGGTGGAAGCGGAGGAGGGCAGGGGTTGGGGGTGAATGGGTGATGGGCACTGAGGGGGGCTCTTGACGGGATGAGCACTGAGTGTTATTCTGTATGTTGGCAAATTGAACACCAAGAAAAAATAAATTTATTATTAAAAAAAAAAAAGAATGCAACTAGGTGGGTCTCCCAGCTAGTAACAAAGACTTAGAGAATTTTTTCCCTTACATGTATTCTGGGACATTTACTACAGTCCAAATCTAAAGTTCAACACTTTTGAGGAGCTGTCATTTTGACACACATCAGAAATTGAAAAGAATTTTTTAGAGCTTATAAGTTTTAAGCTCTTATTTTCTCTCATTATGAGTTATTATAGAATAATAACTTCATACTTAAAAGGTAAGAATCACTTACCACCCAGGCACTGATGTGGGCACTTGACAGGATGAGCACTGGGTGTTATTCTGTATGTTGACAAATTGAACACCAATAAAAAATAAATTTATTTTAAAAAACATAAAAGGTAAGAATCAAATTTTCAAATAGGTGAAATTAAGCTCTCACAAAAATACATTTCAACTAAAATTTAGCTGGATGGATTTCAAGTATAATTTAGCTTAGAATTGACACCTTTGATGAAATTTAAGCTGCAATATAAATTTTTAAAAATTACACACATATATACTGAAATATTATTCAGCCATAAAAGTAGAATAAGATCTTGCCATTTGCAACAACATGGGTGGACCTAGAATGTATAAGGCTAAGTGAAGTAAGTCAGTCAGAGAAACACAAATACCATGTGATTTCACTTATATGCCGAATTTAAGAAACAAAACAAATGAACAAACATAAAAAAAAGATAAACAAATAATAGATTCTTAAATACAGAGAGCAAACTGGTGGTTGCTAGATGGGAGGTGAGTGGGGTGATGGGTGAAGTAAGGGTAGAGATTAAGAGTATGTTATCACGATGAGCACTGAGTAATGTATAGAATTGTTGAATCATTATATCGTACACCTGAAAGTAATATAACACTGTGTTAATTATAGTTAAATTTTAAATACAAAAATAAATAAATAAAAGTTTACATAAAAAATGTCACAAAGCTGGGAACATTAATAGTGTTTTCTATTAAAAATAATCGCTGGGTGTTATTCTATATGTTGGCAAATTGAACACCAATAAAAAATAAATTTATTATTATTAAAAAATAAAAAAATAATTTCTGTGGCATAGAACATGAACATGTGTTGGAGATGTCAGTCAATGTCTTGTTTCCACCAGTTTTCTTTTTAAGAGAACCTGCCTCCCACCCTGTTCCTGGTCAAGAGGTAGACCTAGGTAACTATGTTTGTACCCAGTGGTCCTGGCCCTTATTAACAGCTATGAGTCTAAGATGGACACCTGTAACAAACTGGACTACTCTGTCTCCTAACACTAGGAATTTGAAATTGAAATATGGATAGTAATGTACAAAGTACTCTAATGCTTAGCCAGTTGGAATTGGGGTGGACCAAACACAATGCACTTAATTAGTGGCAGAGAAACCTAGTGAAAGCTATTCTAGATAAAGATGAAGAATGACAAAAAGTGTATATACACTACAGTTGGTTACCAGCATGGACATGAATTTCAGTTCTTCCACTTATTGCAAAATAAATAAGAATTAACCAGTTAGGAGGCTACTTAATAGCCAAGTGGGAATTATTCATAATAATCTAGGGCACTGGTGTGTAGGGAAAATGTGCTTCAGTGAAAATTATGAATTATCTAGAGCATGGAGGATGATCTGGGTATTCTGATTCTATGGGAGCTGTTTTTAAGTTCTAAATTACAAATAACTGATACAAGTACAAAATAATTCTTGTCTATAGAAATGCAAATGTTGTCCTATTCAGTAGAGAGTAAATGGACGTCCTTCCCTAGTGTGGAAGAAGATAGTTTTCTTCCATTTGCAAGTTCCTTTCAACATTCTCTTACTTCACATATATTTGCTTTTTTGACTCCTCCTTTGAACTGGTTCAAACACCTCATTAATTTCTTCATTGGTGACTTAAATAAAGCATGCATATAACATGCATTCTTTTTCATGTAAGTGTCATTATTTTACTTCTTAAAAAATGTTCTGGGATCCCTGAGTGGCTCAGTGGTTTGGCGCCTGCCTTCAGCCCGGGGCGTGATCCTGGAGTCCCAGGATCCAGTCCCAGGTCGGGCTTCCTGCATGGAGACTGCTTCTCCCTCTGCCAGTGTCTCTGCCTCTGTGTGTGTGTGTGTGTGTGTGTGTGTGTGTGTGTGTGTGTGTGTGATGAATAAATGAATAAAATCTTTAAAAAAATGTTCTCTAACAGCTTCAGAAGTCTTCCACCAAGATGTCCAGTGGATTCCCCTAATAAAACCAGAGAAGTGCATCTCATGGGTAGTTGAAGCACACATTTGTCTTTTCTTGGCTCTTAGAGGTGAATCCAAAGCAACAAATTTGCAACACTGTTTTTATTTTAAATTTTCCTTTCTACAAATTTTGTGCTTTGTTTTTGGTTCCTCTGTATCTAATAAATTATTTTCCATTGGTGGCAGCAATGGTTGGCGATTTGGTTTTATGATCTGATCATTTGATGATTTCCCTTAAAGAATTAGGGTTTTGGGGAGACCCAGCCTCTGCTAGGTGAGAGACAACAGTATTAAATTTGTTGCCATATTTTTATCTATAAAATGGTGTATTTTATCTATAGTGTTTATTTATCTAGTTTGAACTCAAATCAATTAAGAATTTACTGTTGAGGAAAAATAGCTCTTTGATAGCTGGGCCAGAGACTTAATGTGATGTTGTGTTTACTCTTGCTTGCTTTGTGGTCGAATTCTGGGATTGAAACTGTAAGGGCTCTTTATGTCTATAACCCAGAATGATCTTTACTTGTGAATATGTAATGCTTTTCTATCTCAGGATGCTACTGACAGATTAGATTATAAACTCTCAAATAGTCCAATCCTGATTGGTTGGTAAAGGTAAATAAGCAGTTACATGGTTTGAATATTCCTAAAATTCCCAGAAAACAATTAACTATTATTTAAATATGCCAGAATCTAAAAGGAAAGAAAAGTGTTATTAGCAAAACTAACAGGTAACTTTTGAAGAGGACAATTAACAAAATTTAAGTGAATCTTTAGCAAACAAGACTAGCTCAATATTATTGGTTTAATAAGTCCAGCTATGTCTTCTCTGGTTTATCAGTGTTAAGTATAATGCAAGCCTATATCTTCTTCTGGTTGGGAATATTCTTCCTAAATTTACATTAGTTTATTGATCAAATAAACTAACATTAATTCCACTTAATGTTTAAGATTATAGAAAATATGAATTTGTGTTTAGCCAAATTGAATCAGTTTCATTTTCAACAGTAGTTACATTTTACAGTATGTTGGCTTGAAGATAATTTCTTTAGGTGACTTAAAACCTTGGAGTATCTGGAAATTAATTTAATTTCTAAGTAAAAAATCATTTCTTAGTAAAATATGACATGGAAAAATTGATTACTAAGCATAATTTTCAGTTTATATGCTTTAATTTTAATTTAATTTAATTTATTTTTAAAGATTTTATTTATTTATTCATGAGAGACACAGAGAGAGGCAGAGACATAGGCAGAGGGAGAAGCAGGCTCCTTGCAGGGAGCCCAATGTGGGACTCGATCCTGGATTCCAGGATCACGCCCTGAGGCGAAGGCAGATGCTCAACCACTGAGCCACCCAGGTGTCCCTTATTTTAATTTTAAATGCTACAAAGAGGCTATCTCTATAGGCCTGTTTATAAATGTTATTATTTTCACTGTTTTGAAAAGTCTTATAAAAGATATTTATGGCTGTACAACTTTCTTTTATGTGTATTGACGAGTTTTGTTAGTCTGCTAGAATGTCAGTGTATGACACGTAGCTTATAATTACTTACCCATAAGTTTTGTGTGACATAAAAGTTACTTTGGTTAAAAGTTACAATTACTCAAAACCAAAAGATACCTAGGGATAAACCTAACCAAAGAGGTAAGGTATTTATGCCCTAAAAACTACAGAACACTTCTAAAAGAAATTGAGGAAGACACAAAGAGATGGAAAAATAGTCCATGCTCATGGATTGGAAGAATTAATATTTTGAAAATGTCTATGCTACCCAGGGCAATTTACACATGCAATGCAATCCCTATCAAAATGTCATGGACTTTCTTCAGAGAGTTGGAACAAATCATCTTAAGATTTGTGTGGAATCAGAAAAGACCCTGAATAGCCTGGGGAATATTGAAAAAGAAAACCAGAGCCAGGGGCATCACAATGCCGGATTTCAAATTGTACTACAAAGCTGTGATAATCAAGACAGTGTTATACTGGTACAAAAACAGACACATAGATCAATGGAACAGAAGAGAGAGCCCAGAAATCGGCCCTCAACTCTATGGCCAACTCATCTTTGACAAAGCAGGAAAGACTATCCCCTGGAAAAAGGACAGTCTCTTCAACAAATTGGTGTTGGGAAAATTGGACAGCCAGATGCAGAAGAATGAAAGTAGACCTTTCTCTTACAGCACAGACACAAAGATAAACTCAAAATGGATGAAAGATCTAAATGTGAAACAAGAATCCATCAAAATCCTAGAGGAGAACATGGGCAACACCCTTTTTGAACTTGGCCACAGCAGCTTCTTGCAAGATACATCTATGGAGGCAAGGGAAACAAAAGCAAAAATGAACTATTGGGACTTCATCAAGATTAAAAGCTTCTGCACAGGGCAGCCCCGGTGATGCAGAGGTTTAGCGCCGCCTGCAGCCCAGGGTGTGATCCTGGGGACCCGAGATCAAGTCCCATGTCGGGTTCCTTGCATGGAGCCTGCTTCTCCCTCTGCCTGTGTCTCTGCCTTTCTTTGTGTGTGTCTCCCATGAATAAATAAATAAAATCTTAAAAAAAATAAAAGCTTCTGCACAGCAAAAAAACAGTCAACAAAACTAAAAGACAACCTACAGAATGGGAGAAGATATTTGCAAATGACATATCAGATAAAGGGCTAGTATCCAAGATCTATAAAGAACTTATCAAGCTCAACAGCAAAGAAACAAACAATCCAATCACGAAAAGGGCAGAAGACATGAACAGAAATTTCACCAAGCACACTAGAAAATGTTCTGAATCACTTGCCATCAGGGAAATACAAATCAAAACCACAATGAGATACCACCTCACACCAGTGAGAATGGTGAAACTTAATAAGACAGGAAATAACAAATGTTGGAGAGGATGTGGAGAGAGGGGAACCCTCTTGCACTGTTGGTGGGAATGTGCACTGGTACAACCACTCTGAAAAATAGTGTGGAGGTTCCTCAAAGAGTTAGAAATAGAGCTACCCTACGACCCAGCAATTGCACTGCTGGGGATTTACCCCAAAGATACAGATGCAATGAAATGCCAGGACACCTGTGCCCCAATGTTCATAGCAGCAAGGTCCACAACAGCCAAACTGTGGAAGGAGACTCGGTGTCCACCAAAAGATCTATGGATAAAGTAGATGTGGTCTATATATACAATGGGATATTACTCAGCCATTAGAAATTAGATTAGATTAGATATTACTCACCATTTGCTTTAATGTGGATGGAACTGGAGGGTATCATGCTGAGTGAATAAGTCAATCAGAGAAGGACAATCATCAATATAGAATATAAGAAATAGTGAAAGGGTTTATAAGGGAAAGGAAGGGAACTGAGTGGGAAATATTATAGAGGGAGACAAACCATGAGAGACTCCTAACTGTGAAACAACCAAAGGATTGCAACAGGGGAAGTGGGTGGGGGGATGGGATAGCTGGGTGAGGGTGACTGAAGGGCACTTGATGGGATGAGAACTGGGTGTTATACTCTATGTTGACAAATTGAATTTAAATTAAAAAATTAAAAAAAAACCAGTTATAATTAATACAACTGATTGAGAGTATACTTAGGAGCCATAGTTTCAGAGAAATAAAATTGTGCTTCTGTTTTTCAAGGAAAGGAGTAGTCTTTTCCAAAAATAGCCATTCTCAGTGTTTTTTTGGTCTATAAACTCTGCACTACATTTCCACTAGCAGTGTCTGGTTCAGTTTCTCTTTATTCTCAGCAGCATTTGATGTTATCATTCTTTTATATTTTAGCCATTCTGTTGGGTGTGAGATACTATCTCATTGTGGTTTTAATTTGCATTTTTCTAATGGCTAATGTTGAATATCTTTTCCTGATTTGCCATCTGTATATCTTCTTCAATAAAATGTCTCTTTACTTCTTTTCCCTGTGTTCTTTTTTTAAAAAATCTTTTTATTGGAGTTCAATTTGCCAGCATATAGCATAACACCCAGTGCTCATCCCGCCAAGTGCCCCCCTCAGTGCCCATCACCCAGTCACCCCATCCCCTGCCCACCTCCCTTTCCACTACTCCTTGTTCGTTTCCCAGAGTTAAGTGTCTCTCATGTTTTGTCACCCTCACTGATGCGTTCTTCTAAATTGTTTTTTCACTTGTTGAATTTTGAGCATTCTTTATATATTGTAGATATTCATCCTTTGTTTATATGTGTTCTGCAAATATATTCTCCTACTCTGTAGCTTGTCTTCTAATCTTCTTGATGGTTTTTCACAAGAGCAAGTATTTTTAATTTTGTGATTCAGTTTATCAATTTTTCCTTACATTGACCATGCTTTTGGTTTCAAAGTTTAGGAACTCTATGCTTAGGTCTAGGTCCTTAGCATTTTCTTTTTTTTTTTTTTTTTCTAGAAGATTTATAGTTTTCTGTTTTACATTGAATTCATTATTCACTTTGAGCTAATTTTTGTACAAACTGTGACATCTTTGTTTCTGTCTTTTTTTTTCCCTGATAGATGTTTCTCCAGAACCATTTGTTAGAAAGCCTATTTGAACTGAATCCACATATTTATTGGTAAGTTTTAGAAATACAGTTGATTTGTGAATGTCTATCTTGTATCTTGAAACTTGCATAACTCACTTATTAGGCACTGAAATGTTTTATGTAGATTTCTTGGGATTTTTATGTAGATAATCATGTCATCTGCAAATAGAGACATTTTTATTTTTCCTTTCCAGCTCCATATTGAATATTAGTGATATGAGCAGAATTCTTGCCTACTTCTGATCTTAGAGGGAAAACAGTCAAGTCTCATTAAGCATAATGTTAGCTATAGGTATTGTAAATCTTCTTTATCAAGTAAGTGGAGGAAGTTTCCCTCTCTTTTTTTTTTATGAGATTTTTTATCAGGAATGGGTGTTGAAATTTTGTCAAATGCCTTTTCTGCATCAACTGATATAACTGAGTGAGTTTTATATGCATATAACATTGGTTGACTTTCAAATAGCCCACCAGTCTTGCATCTCTGGAATAAATAGTATTTTGTCAGGGTACATGCTTTTCAAAATATATTTCATAACTGCATTTGCTAGTATTTTATTAAACATTTTTGTGTCTATATTCATCAGGGATATTGATTTTTTTATAGTGTCTTTGTTTGATTGGTTATAGTAATGTCATAAAATAAATTGGAAAGTGTACCCTCTTCTATATTCTGAAGGAGTTTATGTAGAATTGGTATAGAATTGTGCAAAAAATTTGGTGGAGTTCTCTAGGACATTATCTAGGCGTAGACATTTGTTTTGGGGAGCTATTGAGTTATAAATTTTATTTCCTAAATAGCTATGGTTCTATTTAAATTGTCAATTTCATATTATCTAAATTATGATAGCTTGTATTTTTCAAGAAAATGGTTTGTTTCATTTAAGTTGTCAAAAAATTTTTTTTAATTTTTTAATTTATTTATGATAGTCACACAGAGAGAGAGAAAGGCAGAGACATAGGCAGAGGGAGAAGCAGGCTCCATGCACCGGGAGCCTGATGTGGGATTCGATCCCGGGTCTCCAGGATCGCGCCCTGGGCCAAAGGCAGGCGCCAAACCGGCGCAGCGGTTTATGTTTGTAGTATTCCCTTGTTATCCTTTTTATGTTTTCAGAATCTATAGCAGGAACTTCTGTTTCATTCTTAATATTAGTGATTTGTCTGCTTACTTTGTCAATTTTCCTAGAAGTTTGTCAATTTTATCTTTTCAAAGGACTAGTTCTTTGTTTAATTTTCTCTAAATTTTTCTGATTTTAATTTCATTGACTTCTGCTTCTGCCTTTATTATTTTGCTTACTTTGGTTTTACTTTGCTCCTCTATTTCTAGGTTTCTGGGATGAAGGCTTAGATTTGAGACTATTCCCTTTCCTTAAATGTAAGTACTTACTGTTGTAGTTTCCCTCTTAGCACGTTATCTGTGTTCCACAAATTTTGATATATTGTGTTTTTATTCAGTTCAATTTACTTTTTCTCTTAAGGCCTCCTCTGAAACCCATGGATTATTTAGAAGTTTGTTGTTTAGTCTGGAAATATTCCTTGCAACTTTTGACTACTGATTTCTAGCTCAATTCTACTGTGGGAGAAGAACATGCTTTGTATAATTCCAATTTTTAAAAATTTGTTGAGGCTTGCTTTATGGTCTACCTTATATTTTCTATGAGTTCTTGAAAAAATGTGTATTATTTTATTAAATGGAGTGTTCTATAAATGTCGAGCAGATTCTGTCGGTTGACAGTGTCATTGAGTTCTTCTATATCCTTAATTTTCTGCCTAATTTTTTTATCAGTTATTGAGAGATGCTGTGGTCTTCACCTATAATTGTAGATTTCTTCTCATTTCAGTTCTTTCAGTTTTTGCTTTGCATATTTTGCAGCTGTGTCATTCGCTGCATGCACATTTAGAATCGTTATACCTTCTTGGTAGATTAACATTCTCTCTTTGTAAGTTTCTAATAATGATATAGCCACTCCTGCTTTCTTTTGAATAATGTTTGTGGCACATATTTTTCCATCTTTTTATTTTCAAACTTTGTATCGAAGGAATCCCAAATTTCTTAACCATAGCTTTGGCCATCGCTAATTCTTTTGAAAATATTTCAGGAGTGATGGTAGCTAAAATTTAACTTTGGATAATAATGTTTGGGTTCCTAGGAGAATTTTACCTAGAACCAATTAAATAAAGAAGAAAATATTTTTCATGAGTGGGAAGGAAATGCACAGAGAATTTGAATTTTTGACTTGTGTATATTAAAGAAAAGGCAACTTTAAATGATTACATAAATGCACGTATAAACACCCAACAGATACAAAGTCACCACCTGATGTGAGCTGGTGACCAAATATAAGGGTAATATATTTAAACTTTGTTTATTCTTTAAGAGTTTAATGTTTTTAACTGAAATGCTCTTACATGGCAAAAGACGCATGCAGAAGAATTCTGAAAATGATACATACAAGATGTGATCATTGGTATCTACTGTTGGAAATCTCCATTCACAGATTCTCACAAACTTAATACTCTTGTATTGTTTTCATGTAGTAACAGACTTTATTTTCCTAGGCTTTCATAAAATAAAATAAGTGTGTGATTAAGGGAGGCTCAGCATTCCTACTTTGTTCTTGATAAACTTCCTTAACTCCTTTCCCAGGGCACTTGTGTGGCTAGGTTGACTGTGTCTGCCTTCGGCTCAGGTCATGATCCCAGAGTCCTAGGATCAAGCCCCATTTCAGGCTCCCAGCTCAGTGGGGAACTTGCTTCTCCCTCTCCCTCTGCCATTCCCCCTGCTTGAACTTGCTTGCTCTCTCTCTCAATTAAATAAAATCTTTTAAAAAGATTAACTCCTTTCCCTTATCATTCAAGGCCAAAATGCTGAGAATTCTGGATTTGGGCA
Source organism: Vulpes vulpes (assembly GCF_048418805.1). Taxonomy (NCBI): domain Eukaryota; kingdom Metazoa; phylum Chordata; class Mammalia; order Carnivora; family Canidae; genus Vulpes; species Vulpes vulpes. The sequence continues at coordinate 80,313,622 of NC_132789.1, forward strand.
TTTTTCGTCCTCTGGCAACATCTCTCTGTTCTACTCTCCAGCACAGCACATGCTGTGCCGGCACACTAAATCTAACCGAGGAAATTTCAAGTGTAAACAACATGTATTTGCATATTTGAGATGGAATACTAATATGTTTTTACATTGTAACATTCTATTTCTTGGAACATGTTTAAAGCAGCAATTTTTTTCTAGAATTTTCTTGAAATCATTCCTTTTACCTTTCTCTTTATTAAAAATATTATTCTTCCTCCAACAGGACTGATTCTTAGGCTTATGATTCCTCAGGATTAGAATACGAAATATTTGAACACAGAGCTCACTCCATGTCAGATACTGTATTAAACACACTACATGCACAATCTCTTTAATTTTTATGATGTCATTATAAGATTATTACCCCAATATAAAATTGAGATAATAAAAATACAGGAACACTGATTTCAAAGAAGTTGAAAGATAACTTGCCTGCATTCATGCAGCTACTAAGTTCTTGAGCCTGTGCTGGAATCCATGCTTACCTGACTCCGGGGTTACTCTCCTACCACTACACTAATCCTATACTACACTATCAATGCCAGAACTGGCTATTAATTTAACCTATTAGTCTCTGAAGAAAAACAGGTCTTTGTGGTTTGGCCACCATGTAAGTACTATATGCCTAACTTGCTAATATCCCAGTAGCTCAATTGCCCAGCATCCTGCATTTTCTGCAGCTTCTCTGCTTCCAGACCCTGCTCAAAATTTCTCTTTTCCTCATGTTGGATTAGTGGATTCAAACATTGTTTTCTCTTCTTTCTTCTGTATCTCTCCTCTACAATTTTTAAGATTCCTATACAGATTTTATATGCTTGTATGAGAAACTCACAGTATAAACGCACGTTAAAAGACAACTGCCACTTTAAAGGCAGTTTTATTTATTGCTTTTCTTGCTATTTATTGGTTCCCTTAAATAATCCTCAGACTTTTCTTTAAAAAAAGATTTATTTATTCATACAAACACAGAGAGGCAGAGACATAGGCAGAAGGAGAAGGCCCCCTGCAGGAAGCCGGATGTGGGACTCGATTGCAGGACCCCGGGGGGTCATGCCCTGAGCCAAAAGCAGACAAACACTGAGCCACACAGGCATTCCAGTAATTCTCAGACTTAAGAACCTTCCATTTACATACTTACATATATTTTTAGGGTTTCCAAAACAGGGCCCAAGATATGTATTATTATAGAGTGGAGAAATATTCCAAATATTAAATGTTATATTCTTCCTACTTAACAATGTCAATATTAAATACATTTTTATCAAACAATTATTTATTGTGTGTATATGTCAGATACCACCCTGGACACTAACTTTTACCCTGATACCTGAACTTTTTTTAGGTAAAAGAACATTTTTTAATATTAAAAATAAATTTTCTCAATATAATAATATAAAAAAAATTCATTTAAAAAATAAAAAATACAAACAGAAAAGAATTAGGACATATACACCACCACTTTCAATACTTTTATGAAGATCCTTTCAAATTTTATCTATATTTTTGAACTGTTAAAATTTTTTTTCAATTGACACTATGTACAATGAACATTCTTGTACTTAACGGTTGTTAAAAAGTTAGTAATAGTTCGTTTCGTGAGTGTATGGTAGTTTTAAAATCACAGTTCCATGTTAGATTCAGGCTGTTGGTAGCTTTTTGAATTGCATGCGAAGGCTCTGTTGAATGTCATTGCAGGTACTTTTCTAGTATATCCTTAGGTAGTTTCTTATGATCTCAGAAATAGCATTTCTAATGGGTTGGTGGATGTTTCCCAGATCTCAAAAAATTGCCATTTGATTAGTTAAAAGTTTGTAGTCTATACATTCTCAGGAGACCCTCTGTGTATGAAATTCCACATAATTAACCAGTTAGTTGAAAACTTAACTCCTGAAAACTGTCTCTCCTTTACTCAATAAACACTGATGGCATCCTTGGCAGGGGGATGCAAAGATGAGTAAGAGCTTGTGCAATGCAGATAACAATTTACTGTAATACGCAGATTTGCTATCCTACAGAATAGTGTGCTTAAATTCTGTAGTAGACCGATGCACAAGACCCTTAGGCAATGTACAAGTAAGTGTTTAATGAAAGAAAGTGAAAGGAGGTACTTTTTATTGAATATTTGGTGATTGAGGAAAACACAACCGACCGCCTCTCTTCCTTGGTTACTCGTTTCTCACATGGCCACGTGCATAGTTCTTTTTTTACTTTTAGCACGTAAATTTGAGGAAATACAGTCCAACTTGTATCGAAGTACCAGAAATTTAGAAATGATTAATATAGCTACCATGGGAAGACGGAAAAAAAAAAAAATCACACAAACTTTTCATGAGACAACAAGAAAGACGTCATTTGGGATAAGCGTAACGTCACCGCCATGGCGTCACGCCTATAAGCGCAGGCGATAAAGTGTTAAATTCAGCGCACAGTAGCGTTTCAGTGCGCGGCGCGAAATTCCGGCGAGTTCTCAGCCGGTGCCGTCCGCCCCCGCCAAGCCCGGGGGAGAGCACGGACGAGGACAGCCGTTAGACCCCGCGTTTGCGTCACGCCTCGGAGCGACGCCCAAACCTACGTCTTCAAACACTGCCCCGAGGCCACGCCCACTCCTCGCCCTGGAGGCCGCTGGGAGCCCTCAGGGGGCGTGGCCAAAGGTGAGGCGAGGGAACGCGCAGGCGCACTCAGAACCCAGTCAATTAGCCAACTATTAATCTCGCGAGGGTTGAAAGTCGGTGGCGTAGGTAGTTGTCCTGGATGCTGGTGAGATAGATGATTTTTTTTCCCAGAGGAAGAAAAGGGGGCGGCGAAGCTAGTTCCCGGTGTCGGTCTCTCTTTCGCTTTCCTTTCCCCTAACTCCGACCCTCCGCCCTCCCGTAAATCAACCCGCCTTCCCTGACCTCGGTGACCCAGGTGGCCCCGCCCACTCTTGTCGACGTGATTCCCGCCGTGAGGTAAGCGCCGGTCGAATCCCGAGCCCCGCGGAAGAGGAGGCAGACGAAAGGGGGAGGCTGCGGGCCCGGTTCCGGCTCGTCGGAGAGCCGCGGCGCAAGGGGGCATTCGGGTGGCCCTCTCGCTCCTCCGTCAGCTCGCTGCGACGTAACCACCCAGGCCCGGGCCTTCTCATCTCTGCCGAGCCGGGCCTCTGGCCGCAGCGGGTGACGCACACGGAACATCATGTCGTCCGCGGCGGAGCCTCCGCCACCCCCGCCTCCCGAGAGCGCGCCTTCCAAGCCTGCAGCCCCGGCCGCCAGCAGCGTGAGCAACAGCAGCAACAAAGGCGGCCCGGAGGGCGTCGCGGCCCAGGCGACCCCCTCTGCGGCTAGCTCCGGCCCCGCGGACTCCGAGATGGAGGTGAGAGTGGCTTGTGGCGCGGGGAGAGGGCGCAGTGGGGAGGAGGAGCCGGCTCCCTCGCCCGGATTTTAGTGATCGGACGCAGAGCCGTTTTCCACCCCTCCTGCATCCAAACTCGGCCTCAGACCCTTTAGATCCGAAGTGATTAACCCTGCGCCCTTGTGCTTAACCTACCCACGCCGACTCGGGCGGGTTTCTGGCACTTCATATTTACATGATTTGTCTCTAGCGAATCTTGCCAAATTCTCCAACGCTGTTATTAAACAGATGTCATTGATTACCGAGGCCGAGAAGGACCTACCCGGTTTTTGTTTATTGTGGGTTTTTTTTTTTTTTTCGGTAAACTCCCATAATTCCCTCACCCATCTCTGATTCTAGCTTTTAGTTTCCACTAAACTTGCGGGAAGGTAGGGAGAGATGCCCCTTAGTGGCGAGGGAAGGATGCGCGGGGTAGGAAGGCATTTAAAAGCAGTGCGTCCGAGGGCTCAGATCTTGTTTTCTTCATCCCAGGCCTTGTGGGGGCGGTATCCGTTTTGGGCAGAAACAATGGCTTGAGCTGGAAGGCCGAGTGCGCAGTGGGGATAAGCGGGGCGCAGCTGCTCCCATGAAGGGAGACGAAGCTCCTCCCAGGCACTGTTCCTTTGGGAGGGAAAGCGACCAAGGCAGCAGCAGCAGCAGCAGCTGTCTTGGACCCCCATCTAATTTGAGTCAGGGGATGGATGCGTGAATGGTGAATTAATGACAATGGGGCTGTTGGCTTTCAAGTTCAGCGCAATTCCTCTTTTTGGGCCTTGGCCTTCCTCCTCCCCCCACCTCCCCCCCCCCCCCCCCCCCCCGAAAATTGGTACTGCTCGCTAGTCGAGCCTCCCTTCCAGAGCTAGGGTTGGCCAGGGGATGGTGACAGCGCTGCGGGGGTGGAAAAGTTTGGGGAGCTGCCAGACGGGTCTCTTGGGCATGCTCCAAGACTTTGTGATGTCTGGGAACAAAGTAATTGCTTGCTCCTTCCAAATTTTATTCTTGGCCTTCAGTCTGTTTTGAGTTATTTTATAGTCATGGCCTACAGATTTCTGGGATTTTTTCCATCCTTAGGTAGAAGGAGTGAAGGTAATAATGCTCTGAAAAGGATCCTTGATGCAGAATTAACACAATAAGTAAATGGAAGTGCAGTTTATCATTGGAGCATTTGGCGTACCAAAGTTTTACTTGAGCACCAAAGGTTAATCTGGGGTGACGTAACATCACGTTAATAGTTTATGAGAGAATTTTGTGGTGAGGGTAGGTTTTAGTTCAGTAGGACATTGATATCCTGTATTTTTAAGTGATTTGATTTTAGCTTCAAATTCTTATCGAGTGTTGCTTATTTTTCTTAAGGTTTTAAATGGTTGTTTTGAATTACCAGGACTGTTTAACTTGAATTCTTGCTTCGTGGTGTATGTAAGTGGGTTTGAAAATCTTTGACACTGAAAGCAATTGTGTGTAAATAGACAATTCTCTGCAAAAGGGTGTCCATAGTTTTCATCAGCCTCTCAAAAGGGTCTGTCGTTCAAATTCTGCAATAACAACCAGTATCTCACTGGAGAGGTTAAATATTAGAAAGCAGAGTATTTTAAACTGCCTTTCAGTTGCTATTTTAAAATTTAAGTGGAATTAAAGTTTTAAGTATGGATATTGATGTGATAACAAGTACCAAATGAAGTCCAGGCCATATTTATTTGCCAAATAAAGAAATTGAGTCTTTTGATAAGTAGAATCTGTGATAGAACCCAGGTCTGGCTCTGAAATGGACCCATTTCCCACATATTTTACCCTGTCATATTCTTACAAGAAGTATGTTCAAGAATTTTATTTCTTGAGGAATGACTTATTTTTGCTTTTTTGAAATAGGAACATGAGTAATTTCATTTTTTAAATCAATTTCTTAATTTACTAGTTTTAGTCTTGATTTTGTTTCTCTTCGTGTTGATTTAAAAAAATTTTTTTAAGTAAATGTACCTTTAGTCATTTTCTTAACTTGGAAGTCATTGAAGTTCAGTGATAAAAACTAGGTTTGAGTCTATATATTTAATGTATCTGGCAATCCTAAATTAAATGCCTTTTTCTTGTTTAAAAGTAGAATTTAACGTGGATTTTTTTTTTTTCAAAATTAGAAAATAAATGAAGTCTTGCCTTTACAAATTTTTTTCTGACAAGGCTGACCTTCCCAGGAATATTAGCTAGCTTTCTTTGTATGCAGTGAAATTTTCATTTTTGCTTGGTACTGATAAGTTAAGGGAATAATTTCGTCTTTTTGTTTACTATGATTTTTTTTTTTTTTTTGGCAACATGGATGGAACCTGTTTTTTAATCTTTGTTGGTTAGACTGATATTTCAGTACACTGTATGCCAACAGATTAGACTGATAGGTACATTGTATATCAATAATCATCTGACCTGGAATCCAAATCTTTTTTTTTAAACTATGAAAGAAATAGTGACTATTGTTGGAAAACGCATTTTTTTTAAGGGTATATTTTGACCTTTTATGATACCCAGTACCATTTTGTGAAGTAAACTAGTAGAAGGCTTTATCATTTCTATTTGTGGACACCAGAGATTTGTGATGAGCCTAAAGATCTTAGCAATGAAGTTAGACTAGAATATAGATAATTTGACCTCTCAATTCTGGTACTGTACCTGCTCCAGTTCCCCAGTTTTTTAATCAGAGGTAGCTTTATTATAGTACATATTGCCAAGCACAGTTTTGTACGTTGTTAATGAAAATTATACTTTTATTAACTGTTCTTAGTTGTTTTTTTGACAGATGAGTAGAACTTTGCAGAGTAGTTGTTGCTGTTTTTTGTTTGTGGTCGTTTGAATGTCAGGGTGAATAAATTTGCAAGAAAGGATATTTATTACTAATTTAGGAATCAGATTGTAGTTAGGGAGTATTCGATTTAGGATGTATGATAATTTTTTTGTATTTTTTCCAGAAGATGGAAATCAGAGTGAGTAATGATAATTTCTAGGTGTATATTTGGTAGAACACAGTAGATATTGCAGTTTTATGAGTAGAAGGGAACATAATTTCTATGTCATTTAATTTGGTTTTATAATATTTATTGAATAAAAATAGATTTATTAAAAGTTATTTTATTATTATTCTAGGATGATGTAGATAATAATGTTGTGTTTTAATCTTGCAATAGTCCTACAGTTTAAATACTTGGGTTAAATAGGTTGTTGTCATCGTGGCATTTAATTTCACCAAGATACCCTATCTGGTTATACTACAGCCATGTAAGTATCTAGCAAGTTTGGAGTAGGAATGTATTTTTCAGATTGTGTTTTAAGTAGAAATTAGTTTAATAATAGTATGTTAACTAATTTTAAAGAACAATCCATGATTTTTCCCTCCTCCCAGGAAGTATTTGATGATGCATCTCCTGGAAAGCAGAAAGAAATTCAAGAACCAGATCCTACCTATGAAGAAAAAATGGTATGCTTTAGGTATATGAATAGAGTCTATAATAACTTTTCATTAGGTGGTGGCATGGACCAAACTTCTGCATTTAATTTTTATAATTGAAGCACTGATATCCAATTGAAATAGGTGTAACATGGGATACTGTAATTTTTGTTATTTGCCTATGTAAAACAAATTTAGAAGTATTACATGAACATGCATAATAGTATTATGTTAATATATGGGATATGTTACTCTCCTTTATTTTGAGATTTATTGTCAGGGAGTGAGGAGAGTAAAAAACCAGAGAAGTAGTTATTCAGGGTATATTCTGCATCGAACTATCATTCTGTTTCAGTGGGTACAAAGACAGTAATACATGCTCCTTGCCCACAGCTTTTTTACAATATGGGTGAGATCTTTACAAAACAGCATATGATGTTACTCTACTTGAATCCTCAAAGACCCTGAATCACATTTCATACCTTAGGAAACTTGTAGCATGACTTAACCATAACCTATGAAGAGCTTTAAGCTTAAATTCAGATTCAGTAATAATAATGGCTAATAGCAAATGCTTACTATGTACTAAGCCCTATTCTGAATGCTTTATATGGCTTAAACTCATTTAATTATACTGAGATTTTATTTTATTTTTTAAAATATTTTTTAAAGATTTATTTATTTATTTATGATAGAGAGAGAGAGAGGCAGAGACACAGGAGGAGGGAGAAGCAGGCTCCATGCCGGGAGCTAGACACGGGACTCGATCCCAGGACTCCAGGATTGTGGCAGGCGCTAAACCGCTGAGCCACCCAGGGATCCTGAAATCTTATTTTAACATGTTAAATAATAATACCACCATACAATACAACACAGTATATATGCTCTTTAAGAGTAAAAACAGTGTCTTAATCTTACTGTCTTCACCTAGAACAATATCTGGCACATAGTATATTTTAAGAACTATTTTTTGAAATTTACTTTTTCTTCAACCTTTGACTTTCTCTTCAAGATCAGTAAATATTTTTTGAATCTCTTAGTTTCAAAATCCTAAAAATACTTAGGAACACATGTATATATGGATACATAATGTACATGATACACATAGTAATATATAAAACATAAATGATATATTTTAATTTCAGTATAATTAACATACAGTGTTATATGAGCTTCAGGTGTACAGTACAGTTATTCACTAATTCTCTGCATTATTGCTTATCACCTATTTCGTCTGCCTCTGGTAACTAACTACCAGTTCTCTATATTTAAGTCTGTTTTTTCTCTTGTTTCTTAAATTCCACATGTGAGTGAAATCATAAGGTATTTTTTCTTTTTATTTTACTTAGCTTCTTAGATCTATCCATGTTGTAATGGAAAGATTTCATGAAATGACATATATATGTATATTTATATATGATTTCTATTATATTTTATATATGTGTATATCTGTAATTGTTCCATATTTTTTCTTTGCTGTCAGACTTAAAGATATATTTGCCAGCTCTGCTTTTCCCATTCATTTCCTCAAACCCATCACAATGGATGTTCTGTCACTAATACTGTACTAGTGAATCTAATTTCCCATTTATAGCTTAATTTTACTTTCATTCATCTCTCTTTTGTCTGGTACCGTTGACCACTCCTCAGAATTTTTGCTTGCCTTGTGAGAGCTTTTTTTCCTTGTCGATACCCTATTGACAGTTCCTTTGTCCTTTATCACATCCTAAAAATTTCTTGAACAGTTCAATCCTTGTCATTAGTTTTCTTTTTCTTTTTTCTTTTTTTAAGATTTTATCTTTAAGTAATCTGTATATCCAGCATGGGGCTCAAACAATCGCAAGATCGAGAGTAATGTGCTCGCTCCACTAGCTGAACCAGCCAGGAGACCCTATCACTGGTTTTCTTTAAACTGAATTCTCAGCATTTATCTCTAGCCCAGATGCTTCCAGCCATTGTATTTTCATTTGTTTGTTGGACATTTAAGTCTTTCTTAGGAATATCCAAAATTGCATTTATTCTATCTCACACATCTACATTTACTGATAGTGACAGTTTTTCTTAATTTATACCCAAGCTGTCCATGATGGTACTTCATTTTAATAGTCTTGCAAGTTTAACCTCATAATTCCTCTTTTTTCTCCATTGTCCTATTCAGTATTCTTTTATTGCATGGGTTATTTTCTTTGCGTCTGTATCTGTTTCCTTTTAATGATCTGGCCTCTTCCAAATCTCTCCATGTATTTCTTTGAAGTTTTTCAATCTCCTAGTTATTTCCTTGACTAATACTTTTCTTTTAAGCAAGCTCCCTTATCATCTGCTAGTTCCTAACCATAGGTAAGTCTCAGTATCCATTCTTCATTCTTGGTTCCAAAGGATGCTGAATACTATTTGAGAAAACTAAATAATAGTGTTGATTGGTATCAGAATAAATTTATGGTTTATGGTTTTTACTCCCTTAGACTTTCAGTATTTATTGTGCAACAACCCATTTAGTTATTTAAAAACTTTACCACTCTGGTTAAGTTTTCTATTTCGTTTCTGCCATCCTGATTTTTCAGGCTTCTTCTACAGTTACAGGCCTTTAATTTATTTCCCTTCTATTTCCAAATATGTATGGCCTGTACTGCCCTGTGTCATTTCCTCCTGTTTCAAAGAAAGAAGCTGATTTTAAGCTATTGATTTTAATCTATTTGATTTTATGATTTATGTCCTTCAGGTTCCTAATCTTATTGTTTCTACTTTTTAAGGATATTTTCTCTTTTCTCTTTAAGATCTCAAATCCTTTTTATTTTAATATTCTCATTCTCAGCCAAGGTCTTTGCTTATTTTTCCTTCAACCCTTGCCACAGTTCCACTAAAAGGTTAGTCTGTAAATGTTCTGAACTCCTTGGTTCTTTGCAACCATTACCACTTGGAAATGAATGAGTTGTGAGAATTTTGAAGTCACTGACTTTTGTGTAGAACTGTGATGAAATTTATACTTAATTCCTTAAGGCAGTAGTTCGAAACTTGATCATATAGAAGGTCTTGGATATTTTTGCTCTGATGGGTCGTGAAGCACACTTTGAAAACTTAAAACACCTAGAGCCATTAAAGGCTTTTGAACATTAGAGACTTGTGATAAGATCTAAGAACAGGAGTGGGGTACATATCCCCCTCTGTGTTGAAACATTATGTCTTAGGATTTTCCCGGTTATCCCTGTTAAAATTTTAGTGCTATTCCCAGTTCTTTTTACTCTGCTTTATTTTCTGAACATTTATCACCTTCTGACAATCTCATAATCCCTTAGGTTGATATTGGATTATAAGGGGGGAGGGTGCTTTCTTTGGTAGGTACACAAAACTAGTTGTTGAACTGAATGGCTATTTAAGAAGTTAATATTGATTGAACACTTTTGAAAGAAGTGAAAAATACTTAGTGATTTTTGAATACTCCAGAATAGATTTTACCTTAAAATGTCTAACTCTGACCTATCTGAATTACTTTCCAGAGTTTATTTATTCGATTCCAAATATAATTACAATAATTGAATAGATTTTTTTCATCCCCAACATCTTCTAGTTGCATGTTCTTATTTTATTATATATGCATTGAAAAGTGAAATAGTGCAAAATACACATAAGTATCACAATACTTTAAAATAGTTTGTAATCTTCAAAAACAAAAAAGTGAAGCTTGTCTTCTACAGGAAATTATCATGGGGAAGTATGTTGATTTCAAGGATCTTAAGTTTTTTTGGTTTAAATTCTTCCATTAGTGTGATAATAAGGAACATTTCAAAGTGGCAGATGTTAGTCATGAAAGGATGAAATAGTATTAACTGCATTGGGTTAATGAATATTTCATGAACAATAGATTTTTAAAAATTTTTATTTATTTATTTGAGAGAGAGAAAGCATGAGGAGGGGGAGGGAGAGGAAGAAGCGGATTCCCTGATGAGCAGGGAGCCTGACACAGGGCTCAGTCCCAGGACCCCACGATCATGACCTAAGTTGAAGGCAGATACTTAACTGACTGAACCATCCAGGTTGTCCCCCCCCCCTTTTTTAAAGTAAGCTCTCTGCCAGATGTAGGGCTCGAACTCATGACTGAGATCAAGAGTCATGTGCCCTACCCAACTGAACTAGCCAGGTGCTCTTTAATAATTGTTTTTTAACCTGATACCTTTTAAAAATTTGGCACAGCTTCACTGATAAATGACCAATGTATTTTTCCCATTTCTGAATAAATTCACTTGTATTTTTAAAAAAAATTTTTTTAAATTTATTTATTTATTTATTTATTTATTTATTTATTTATTTATTTATGATAGTCACAAAGAGAGAGAGAGAGAGAGAGAGAGAGAGGCAGAGACATAGGCAGAGGGAGAAGCAGGCTCCATGCACCGGGAGCCCGACGTGGGATTCGATCCTGGGTCTCCAGGATCATGCCCTGGGCCAAAGGCAGGCGCTAAACCGCTGCGCCACCCAGGGATCCCTAAATTCACTTGTATTAAATAATTTTTTGGTCAACTATATTGATGAATAATTGACCCAGTGCAGTTTTAAGTATAAATCAGTGAGTTTTGGCAGATTGATGCAATCAGCCACCTTATAGTCTTGATGTAGAACAGTTATATCATTCCCTGAAAAGTTTGCTCTCATCTTTATCTCCTTGACACTTCAGATCTGCTTTCTGTCACTAGCTATAATTTCATGTAAGTGGAATCACAATATGTAGTCTTTCGGCATTTGGCTTCTTTCACTCAGTATAATGCCTTGCCCTTTTTTTTTCTTTTCATTTAGTGCTTTCGAAACTTGCCTATGTTACATGTCTCAACAGTTCCTTTTTTATTGCTGAGTTCATTGTATAAAGGCATGCTGAAACTTTGGACTCTGAAATTGTATTAATATTTTGATAAAATGTTTTGTTTTTTCAGCAAACTGATCGAGCAAATAGATTTGAGTATTTATTAAAGCAGACAGAGCTGTTTGCACATTTCATCCAGCCTGCTGCTCAGAAGACTCCAACCTCACCTTTGAAGATGAAACCAGGGCGCCCACGAATAAAAAAGGATGAGAAACAAAACTTGCTATCAGTTGGCGAGTGAGTAATAGTTTATACTTCAGAGTTGACACATTAATTTTTGATAATATTCATTAGAAGCATAAAATCACTTCATTAAAAAAAATGTTTTAGGGCTGTTATTTATTTGGCCCCAGTTAGCTTGATGGGATGTAGCCATACTTGTATAAATAATTGTAATGCCTTAGCTCTTATGGCATTTTACTGTTTATGGAATTCAGATGTTATCCATTCCTCGTAGAAGAAATAAATGCAGAGTTTAAGCAGCCTATTTAACATCCCATAGGAGTAATTAGAATAATCCAAGCTTGACTTTAAGTCTGCTTTGGGGTATGCTGTAGGCATAAACCACATACATGCATCAAGGGGATCACTTTTATCTGAAGTCTTTGGTTGTTTAACAGAATGTTGTGATGATTTATGCCGTAGCAGTTTGTCTCAAATTTGTATTACTTCGTTGTCCTGCAGATTGAATTGTCAAGTTGTATGGTGCCCTTAGGTGGTTGTTTAAAATGTGTAAAGTAACTTACATGTTCAGTTTATAAATACTTTCTTGGAATTTTTGTACTGATTGGTTAATTAAGGTGTTTAATTAGTTATAACTAATAGATTTGATATTAACAGCTTTAGGATAATCTCAGTTCCCTGAAATGACCTCGTAATTCCCAAAGTGAAAAGTGAAAAATAATCCATAATTAAATCCACTAGATTATCTAAGAGAGGAGATTGTAGACTGTTATCAACAATGTTAAATTTACCATACAGTTTATAGAAACATGAAAACATGAGCTGTACCTTGAAGGAATTTTCATCAAAAGCATAAACACAATACCTTAATCTTTCTGGGCTATTCTACTCCTCTAATATATCTTATTCCTTATCCATTGTGTGTCACCTGTTTGTTTTAATACGTATGAAACTTCATAAGAGAGACATTTGCACTTCAGATGTATTTAAATTGTTCAGACTTGAGAAGTTTGCAGCTATTTTCATTTATTTTTTATTTAAAATTAAAAAAAAAATTTTGAGAGCATGTGAACAGGGGGAAAGGCAGTGGGAGGGAGGGAGAGAATCTCAAGTAGGCTCCACACCCAGAGCCCTACATGAACTTGGATCTCAGGACCCTAAGATCTCTACCTGAGCCAAAGTCAAGAGTAGGCTAAACTACCCAGGTGCCCCTTGCAGCCATTTATGCTTTGGAAATGACAAATACTGTAATGTGTATTTTTATGGTATAGGTAGTTACTATACCTATAAGGTAAAAGAAACACTTTTTAAAAAAAAAAATTTATTTATTTATGATAGGCACACAGTGAGAGAGAGAGGCAGAGACATAGGCAGAGGGAGAAGCAGGCTTCATGCACCGGGAGCCCGACGTGGGATTCGATCCCGGGTCTCCAGGATCATGCCCTGGGCCAAAGGCAGGCGCTAAACTGCTGCGCCACCCAGGGATCCCAAAAGAAACACTTTTATTGAGATTATATAACATAAAGATATTCTGTAGTAAATATATAATAAATTGTTTAGCTTGGTCTTAACTAGTGTTATTGAGGAAAAGAAGTCTTGGTTTAGAGATTTCTTCTCTATCCTTCAAGCCCTTTTAAGTGGAAAATTAGCTTATGCAAAGTCATTAGGGTGATGGTACTATCCTTAAGTATAGGAACGTATATATTTTTCTCTTCCATCCACAGTTATGGTCAACAGACCCTTAACTTGAAGTAATGAGCACATTCCAGCTTTTATCTTCAGTTTTATAACTAATAATCAACTATCTTGATAATAATAGATAATAATAGACTGTGATATATTTTTTTAAAGATTTTATTTATTTATCCACGAGAGACAGAGAGAGGGTCAGAGACACAGGCAGAGGGAGAAGCAGTCTCCCTGTGGGGAGCCCGATGTGGGACTCGATCCCAGGACCCCAGGATCATGACCTGAGCCAAAGGCAGACGCTTAACCCCTGAGCCACCCAGGTGTCCTACCTAGACTGTGAGATTTTATTTTTAAAAAAGTTCTTTCCTAGTTTGTGGAGAATAAATTAGAATTGAGGATATATTTTTGTACTCAGTGTCCTAGGATTAGAATGCAGAGAAGGACGAGGAATACTAAGACATTCTAATTTGAACCATATAAAACAAGCAAGAATACTCTTGAATATATTTCCTGCTTTGGTCTGAGTTTTTAAGAAATGCATCTTTAAGAAGACTGATTATCCTCTTCCATCAAGCATGTAGTTTTAATGGAAATCAAGCTATAAATTAGATTTACGGTTTTCTAATTTAAATGAAAATATTTGTTGAAAATATAAAGGTACAAAATTAGAAGCTTCAGAATTAGAGAGTAAGTACTTTTATTAACATGAGCCCTTTATAGACTATTAAATTTGGCAATATTAAAACTGCAGAAAATTGATTTTTTAAGGGGGTATATCCCAACTTTCTGGGGGTGTAGAATCTGGGCATTTCTAAAAAGCTATGAGTAATTCTGATAAATCCCTGGCTAAGAGTCATTGGTTAACCACTAAATCTCCAGTCTGCATATTCTGCAGCTTTTGGTGAAAGTTGTAGTTTTTACTTACTTTTATTTTTTATTTTTTTAATTTTTATTTATTTATGATAGTCACACAGAGAGAGAGAGAGAGAGAGGCAGAAACATTGGCAGAGGGAGAAGCAGGCTCCATGCACCGGGAGCCCGACGTGGGATTCGATCCCGGGTCTCCAGGATCGCGCCCTGGGCCAAAGGCAGGCGCTAAACCGCTGTGCCACCCAGGGATCCCAGTTTTTACTTATTTTAAAACGTAATATATTCTCAGTAGAAGCATGGTTGACACACAATGTTACATTAATTACAGGTGTACAGCAGAAATTCCACAGCTCTGTACATTATGCTTATGCTCACCATGGTGAAAGTTGTAGTTTATTGGATTCTTAAAAATATTTTATTTGTATTTGAGTATAGTTGATATACAGTGCTATATTAGTTTTAGACGTACAGCTTAGTGATCGGACAAGTTTATACATTATGTTGTGTTCATCACAAGTATGGCTATCATCTATTTTCTTATATTGCTATTACAGTATTATTGATTCTATTCCTATGCTCTGCTCTTTATTTCTGTGACTTATTTGTTCCATAACTGGAGGCCTCTATCTCCCTCTCCCATCATCTATCTGCCCAGCACCCCAACCTTTCCCCTCTGGCAGCTGTTCTTTCTTTGTGTTTATAGTTCTGATTCTGCTTTTTGTTTATTATCTTATTATTTTATTTTTTTTAGATTTCACTTACCAGTGAAGTCATATGGTATTTGTCTTTCTCAGTCTGACTTCTTTCATTTAGCATAACACCCTCTAGGTCTATCCATGTTGTCTCAAATGGCACAATCTCAACCTTTCGAAAGTTGTAATTTTTAAGGGTTGCCTGGGTGGCACAGTCAGTTGAGCGTCTGACTGTTGGGTTTCAGCTCAGGTCATGATCTCTTAGGGTCTTTAGATTGAGCCCTGCATTGGGCTCTGAACTCAGTGGAATCTGGTTAAGTTTCTCACTCTCTTCCTTTGCTCCTGCACCCTCCCCCCACCTGGCTCACTCTCTCAAAAGAAAAAGAAGTCATAGTTTTTAAAATGGGATTCCTGGAACTATTTTCTGGCAAAAATACTTTAAAAGGTAACTTTAAATTACAAACTTTGGAATACCTGGGTAGCTCAGCAGTTGAGCGCCTGCATTTGGCTCAGGGTGTGATCCTGGAGTCCCGGGATCAAGCCCCTAATAGGGCTTCCTGCAGGGAGCCTGCTTCTCCCTGTGCCTATGTCTCTGCTTATGTCTCTGCCTCTGTCTCTGTGTCTCTCATGAATAAATAACTAAAATCTTTAAATAAATAAATTACAAACTTTGAGAGTTTTCTGTGTAGTTCCTCAAAGTGACATTACTTCAAGTGTTACTCTATTTTTAATAATGGTATGTATATCTTAGAAATCCATGTAAATCATTTCAGGTTTAAATTTACTAATCCTCCTGTTCTACGTTTCTAGTATTAAATGCCTAATAAAAATTGTGGAATCTTTGTCAGCCACTTGACAATTATGTTGAAATAGTAGCTAGTACTTAAAGGTAAAGTGCTAATCAATTGATTTAATCTTGAACTTGACAGCTACAGACATCGTAGAACAGAGCAAGAGGAAGATGAAGAACTATTAACAGAAAGCTCTAAAGCAACCAATGTTTGCACTCGATTTGAAGACTCTCCATCATGTATGTTATATACACATATAACTGATTTTTAAAAAATCCTCTTTTAAGACATCCTTTGGTTAATGTTTTGGATCTGTCTTGGCTGTAATTTATAAAGGGAATTTTTAGTAATTTGAAATTTATTGATTGTGAAATAAACCAGATTTTTTTTGATGAAAATCATAGTATTAATATACTATACTATAATATGATAGTGGTGCTGTATTTCAAAGGTGCATAAAATGCCACTGTGCTTATTATTATTGCCTGAATGTATATGTAAACCTAGGAATGATTTTTGCCTTATATTTGTCCCAGTTAAGAAAACTTCATGTGTAAAAGAAAGCACTTCATGAAGGCTTTTGTTAACTAATGCCAGGATTTTGTATTAGTTTTAAGATTTTTTTTCCTGAAACCTTTGTTATTAATGGTTTTCCGAAAGAAAACTTGGTTAACCAGATTTTTAAGTTTTACTTATATATAATCTTGATAGTCTAGTGGCACATTTGTCTTTACTGAAGCCTAGCATTTTTTTTCTGATCTTCCTCTGTCTTACTTGATAATTGATTTGTGTGATGCTAGTGGTTGTGAACAACAATTTAGGATAGTCAACATAGGACATACAATTTGGACTTGTTATTTAACTATAACTTTAACTCATAATAAGTTGAGCTTTAGACAAGATAGGATCTGGTTAGAAATTCCGCAGTCTGGGATGCCTGGGTGGCTCAGCGGTTTGGTGTCTGCCTTTGGCCCATGGCGCCTACCTTCAGCCCAGGGTGTGATCCTGGAGACCCGGGATCGAGTACCGCATCAGGCTCCCTGCATGGAGCCTGCTTCTCTCTCTGCCTCTCTCTCTGCCTGTCTCTCTCTCTCTCTTTCTGTATCTCTCATGAATAAATAAATAAAATCTTAAAAAAAAAAAAATCAGCAGTCTGTTTACAAAGTTTGTATCTTCCAATGTTTTTTGGCTATGAGTACTCAGTTACCATTTCTTTTCATGAAGTTAGAAACTAGAGCCAGATATATGGTACAAATGGTGAAGGAAATTTGAATTATTTGGATTATGTCTTTCTCACATTCTTTGTTGTAACTAGTTTACCAGCATTGGCTAGCTTTTTATCTTAAAACAGTGTTTTTTGAAAGGTGATGGGGTACAGATGTGCATGTTAAAAAAAGAAAATCTAGTGATTGTGATGTGTATATACTTAGTAATTATTCTGGGGTGAGAAATGTGTAGTAAAACCCAAAAGAGATACTGTCTCCTTATTATATAGAGGACCTTTTGAAAAAGTTACTTATGAAGGTAAAGGGAAAACAATCTCTATATATCTTATTTCCCCTTTGTTAGGAGGAAAACTAAATCCCCAGAGAATGTCTGCTTAGGTTATCATGGAAGGTTTAAACACTTGGTGTAGAAACACTTGTGGGGGCCCTTGGATGGCTCGTCTGTTAAGTGTTTGCTTTCAGCTCATCATAGAGTCTTGGGATTAAGCCCCATGTCGGGCTCCCTGCTTGGTGGGGAGTCTGCTTCTCCCTCTCCCTCTGCCCTGCTTGTACTCTCTCTCTCTGTCTCTTTCTCAAATAAATTTAACCGGGGCAGCCCTGGTGGCTCAGCAGTTTAGCGCCGCCTTCAGCCCAGGGTGTGATCCTGGAGATCCAGGATCGAGTCCCACATCAGGCTCCCTGCATGGAGCCTGCTTCTTTCTCTGTGTCTCTGCTGCTATCTCTCTCTCTATGTCTCTTGCGAATAAATAAAATCTTTAAAAAAAAAAAAAAACGAAACCAAACCCACTTGTGATAACATTAAAAAAAGATACAAAGAGGCAAGGGAGTCTCTAGGACCACTATATGGGTAACATAGGAACTGAGTGATTGGGGTAGGCACTCTGATGCTTCACAATCATGGTTTTTGTTTCTTCGTTTTCTTCCTGCACTTGGTTATTGTCCTTATCCAATTGCTCCTTCTCTGCTCCAGATCACAGCAGCTACCTCTAATGACTTGGAAATTGAAGACAGAAAAGTCAGGGTTAACCTGTGTGGGTTCAAGTTAAACCTTTGAATATCAAATGAAGTGGACTGCCTTATATATTCCTTGTGTCTTTAAAATGTGCATTGTGTTTTTTCTTTTATCCTTAGATGTAAAATGGGGTAAACTGAGAGATTATCAGGTCCGAGGATTAAATTGGCTCATTTCCTTGTATGAGAATGGCATCAATGGTATCCTTGCAGATGAAATGGTATGTGTTTGGTAGTTTTTTGGAAGGCTATGTTTTGTAATTTAAAGTATTTCGTACCATGGAATTTTATAAAAGTTAAGATAATGTGACATCATTTTTGTTGATTATAATGCAGAACTGTTAGTAAACTAATCCTCTGTTGTCAAACTTGGTTTAGTCCCATAAGCAGAATCTATACTTCAGTTGTGAGGAATTACTATTTATGAAAGTATAATAAAAGTAATACACTTTGACAAACCTGCTCTTGGTAGACTCTTGTAATAAAATGTTTTGGCTATTTCCCTCCACTTCTGTAAAGTATAGGTTAATTGACTGATTTTTCATCAGTGATTATTTTCTCAAGGGTGGCAGCTTGTACAGTTCTGTCACAAAACATTTATCTCTTATTACTAGTTTTGTAGTGAGTGTTTCAAAGTTTCCTCATGGCTATAGTGCTGAAACATATAACTGCTTGAAGAAACTATGGAGTCAAATGGGTCTTAATTCTAGCCCTTCTGCATGACTTTGGGAAAGTCACTTAAACTTCTGTGCCTTATGGGGATAATTAGTAGTACATCTTTATAGGCGAAGATTAAAAAACATAACACAGCTAAACTCAACACATACCAGGTTCTTGCCATTTGTTGGCTATTATAAACAAATAGCTTTTCTTTTAAATGTTTTTGTATATCAGGAAATATAAATATGGATGTCTGTTTGTTTTGTTTGTTATTGCTTTGTGGTTATTCTTTCAGGGCCTGGGAAAAACTCTTCAAACAATTTCTCTTCTTGGGTACATGAAACACTATAGAAACATTCCTGGTCCTCATATGGTTTTGGTTCCTAAGTCTACATTACACAACTGGATGAGTGAATTCAAGAGATGGGTACCAACACTTAGATCTGTTTGTTTGATAGGAGATAAAGAACAAAGAGTAAGCTTTTCATGTTTTATTACTTTTTTGAAATTAAAAGAATTTGAATTTAGGTTTAGGGGAGGGGGTAACTAGAGGACGGATAAAAGAAAAGTCCAGTAATAAACTTGGTCTTCACAAATATTAATAATGTACGTATGTAATATTGTCTTGATGGTGAAGAATCCTACTGGGGAAAAGGTGTTGTAGACTATAAGATGCCATATGGGTATAGTTTGTTTCTTTTACTTTGGAATTGGTTGTATAAAATCAAAGGCTGTGTTCTCATTCTAGAGGCAACATTCTTATTTTTAAAAGAAATTTTGAGTTTGTGAATTGGTTGGAAATTTGAGGAGCCACATTTTTTTTAGATTGATGTACATAATGCTAATTCATAGTCATAGTTTTTAAAGATGAACTGAGTCAATTATAGTATTTTGGTGAGTTGGTATGGCATTTATTGAAATAAGTTAAAATATTGGTCAGTTGACGTTTTTTGGAAGGAAATAATAGAAATAATACTGATTTGATTAAAATGTACTATTTCGAAAAATAATGTACTTAGTTTTGTTTTCTCTTCATTCAGCTATCAGTGATGATTCTAGGTTTCTTTTTTCCTTTTCTAGATAACTTTGCATAATTTAAGTTACCAAGTTGCTTTTTATGTTTAGGAGCCCAATTTAAACCACTTTTTGCTTTAGTTTCTTGACGTGTAAAATAAGAATAGTAATAGCAAAGTCTTACTAGTTCTGTAAACGTGAAAGGAATGAAAATGTTTACTGCAAACAATCCTGGAGTCTTTATTCTATGGCAGAAACCACCCTCCTCTTTCTAACCCCTTTCCTGAGAATTTCAGGGTCTGGTGGAAATGAAGAGAAGATATTTAAAGTAGTTTATTGAATTTTGCACTGATCAATTCAGTCAATTATTTTTTATTAAATGGCTCTGACATTTAGAAATGATTAATGAAGTTAGTTTGAGCTGATTCTAAATGCTTGCATACTATAGATAACTGTCCCTCTTTAATACTTTCCATCCTGTTTTATGTATTAGATTACTTGTCATCAGTATGTTTAATTTGTAGTTTACTTTTGCATGATGTAATTTTTTTTCTCTTGCTACACAGGCTGCCTTTGTGAGAGATGTATTATTGCCAGGAGAATGGGATGTATGTGTAACATCTTATGAAATGCTTATAAAAGAGAAATCTGTTTTCAAAAAATTTAATTGGCGGTACTTAGTTATAGATGAAGCTCACAGAATCAAAAATGAAAAATCCAAGGTAATTTGGCAGTTGGAAGTGACATCATTAATACCTTTTAGAATTTCATCAATATGTAGAATATTCTAATGATGAATTTGGTTCTTTTAGTTGTCAGAAATAGTGAGGGAATTCAAGACTACAAATCGACTGTTATTAACTGGAACACCTCTTCAAAACAACCTGCATGAGCTCTGGTCACTTCTTAATTTTTTGTTGCCAGATGTCTTTAATTCAGCAGATGTAAGTATGTCTTACTGTCTTCTGATAGTAATATTAATGTTTCTGTTTAATGCTATACATTTTTATAATAAAATTGGCCTTTTAGCACTGCTTGAGATAATTTTTAATTTTTCACTTATATGTAGTCTGGTGTAACCTGCCAAGTTTTTTATGCATCCTGAGAGTTTATTTTTGTGCCTTTCGACTTCAGTATCATTTTATGAGTCATTTTCTTTGGAATGTTACTGATTCACATACCAAATAGGTAGTCATGTTGGTCTGAATTTCTGCAGCTGTAAGTGGACTGCTTGTGTTCTTAAGGTGCTGTTCAGGTTATTTCACAAGTGAATTTATGAACTTCACGTAGCTTGTGTTTCTCCAGGGTGGTCTTCAAATTTGGTAAAGTCTGTCTAGCCATCTTTTTTTATGGTCTAACAAACATAGAACCTAATCTTTACCTTTTAATAGATTTGCACTGATAAAAATGGTTAAATAGATATTCAAACTATCGTTTGTACCTAAGAATGTAATATGTATCTTAAGAGTCTGTGCTATTAGTAATTACAGTGTTTTTTTGCTGAACCAGAGTTCATTTTTGAACTTTGTTTCCATGGTGCGGGGTGGGGAGAAGGAGAGAAAGAGAGAGCATGCACATGTGTGTCTGGCTTTTGAAGAGTTCAGTAAGTTCCAAAACAGTTAATTTTGGTTTTTGTGTTAAAGGTCATTTTAAAAGATTAGAGAAATTTCTGTTTTTGGAAGACATTAATCAATCTCAGGAAAATACTTTAGTTCTGCTTTTATGTATTTTGATGTTTTTATTTTAGAGATTTTTCTTAATACATTGATACTTTCATTTGCTTTAGTAATCTGTGAAAGCTTTGTTCCAGTTAACATAATTAATTCTAAGATCATGTTTACTAACAAAGCACAAATACATAGCAGATGTGTTGAAGAGGTAAGAATATGAAAGTTATTCTTGTTCAGATCCTACCCAAATGCTCATGCTGGTAATTTAAATTTAATTAAAATTGACACTACTCTGGAAACTGAGTAGTCTGAGTGGCCTTGGCGAACAAACTAAAGTGATTTTAATATTTTAGTTTCTCTAAAGATATTTTGCAAGAATATTAATTCTCTAATTCTACAGAACTTCCTTTCCAGCTGTCTTTTTCATTGTGAAACTTGTTATCTTGATGTTTTTGAGAAAAATGTTTAGGAGGTAATTTGATCTTAGGGTAGTTCTAAAATGCATTGCTAACAATGACACATGAAAAATATGGGATTGAACCAAATGATTTTTGCAATTTACATCTCAAATACTAAACTAATTCTAGAATTCATTATTACAGCTAGGATAAATAGGGTATTTATAGTTAATGCTTGTAGTTCATATTTCTGATCTTCATTTTTTTGACTTTTAATCTAGGACTTTGATTCATGGTTTGATACAAATAATTGCCTTGGGGATCAAAAGCTAGTTGAGAGGCTTCATATGGTAAGTGTATTGGAATAAGGTCAAAGCATATATATATATATTTTTTTTTTTTTTAAGATTTTTTTTTTTTTTTTAAAGATTTTATTTATTTATTCATGACACACAGAGAGAGAGGAGGCAGAAACACAGGCAGAGGGAGAAGCAGGCTCCATGTGGGGAGCCTGACGTGGGACTTGATCCTGGGTCTCCAGGCTTTGAGGCCCTGCCCTCAAAGCATATTTCAAATGGGAAAAAATGATAGAAGTTTAAATTAGTGGATTATTTTCTGTTAACAAAAATGTATTGACTAGAATTAGATCTATTTGAATCTTGTCACTTAACTGTTTAATCTTACAATGGG
Organism: Vulpes vulpes; assembly: GCF_048418805.1. Taxonomy (NCBI): domain Eukaryota; kingdom Metazoa; phylum Chordata; class Mammalia; order Carnivora; family Canidae; genus Vulpes; species Vulpes vulpes. The sequence goes on from NC_132789.1 coordinate 80,336,197, forward strand.
GGCTGGGGGGCTACAAAGTATGGTGCTTTTAGTGTTAGAACCTAGGATGAAATTCTAACTTAATGGAAAAAGTAGTCCAAAAGTAAGAGATTTGGTTCTCAGAGGCTAAAGAGATCCCATCTTTTGTTCTTAAATTCTGCGACTGTGTATATAAGCAACTGCTAATAGTACATCGTGACCAGCGTTGGTAAGTTTTTGCTGTAATACATACATAGCTTTGTTACTTCTTACTGAAGATTCACAAGTGCAAGTTGGTAAGTGGATATATTTCTCAAATAGAACCCAGATTATGATGGCTTGACTAGCAGAATAAAGCCAGACAAGAAACTTGCATGTATCTCATCTTTAATAATTATGGCATTCTAAAATAGAACTTTGCAGTGAGTCTTGAAATGTTTACACTTTTTTCTTGCTGCATTATAAACAAAGGAAACAGGTCTTATATTTGTATCTCTAGCACAATACCTAGTTCATAGTGGATATTTGAACTGAGGAAAAATTAAGTCTTAATGTTCAGATACTTGTTTCTGTATAAATTAATTATAACGTACTTTAAAATTCTTATGTACTGAAATTTTATTATGTTAAATATTTGAAGGTGATTATCTGTTAGACATGTTTGTTTATAATTAGGTGGCATTTAAACACGTAAGCATTCAATTTAGAGTATGGAGTATATGTGTAGACTTTGTTTTAATAAGTAGGTAGATGTATGTGAAGCAAACTACAATTCCACATAACAGAATCAGCAGCCACTATAGGCATCACTATTTTGTTCAGACAGTAGTATGAAAATGCTTATAATCGGGGAGAAGAGGTCTGGTAGCTACCTTTCTGTTCTCTGTCTTTAAACCTCCACCTGTGCTGTGGTCTCATGATGAAAGAAAATATTAAGTATCAGCATAGGTATACTTAGGAATGAGATCATTTTTACTTAATGTATCCTTATCTAATATTGCAAAATACCTCTTCTGCCAAAAACAAAACAAAACAAAACAAAAAAAACCCTTAGTATCTGTTTTAGTAACCCAAGAATTTATGGATTGGCTGAGTGGTTCCTTCACTAATTTTACTTGTACAATTACCTGGACTATTCTGGAAGAGGGCCAGTGGGCTAAGATTATACTAGCTTCCTTACATGATGACATTAGAGAAGTATTGCTGATTATTTTTCTCACCGTTTTTTTATTTGTGATTATATTTTTATAAGCTAGTGTAAACACAGAACATAGGAAGAAACAAATCTTTAGTTTTGTAGATACTCTTGAGTTTAATGAAAATGAGCTACCTACAGCATGGATAGGTTTTATAAACATGCTGTATGAAAGAAACAAGATGAAATGAGTATATGTTAGTATAATTCTATGTATGTAAAGTTAAAAATAATACTTAAAACAAATCTATGATGTTAAAGTGTAAGGGGGCATAGTGACTGGGAAGGTTGCAAGAAGGATTTTTGGAGTACTTTTATCTAGGTGAGATAGTTGATTACGTGGGCATATTTACTTGATTGAAATTTACTGAATTGTATAGTCATGATTTATATACTTTATGCTTTACTTCCAGAAGAAGGGTAATAAATTATTAAGTTTTTATTTTCATTTCAGTATAGTTAACATACAGTGTTATATCACTATTAGGTATATAATGCAACTTTCATACATCACCCAGCACTCATCACAAGGGTAGTCCTTAATCCCCATCACCTATTTCACCTATCTCCCCACCTACCAAAAGGGTAATACTAAAATCTCTAACCATAAAAATATTTTAACATGGACCTAGCTTTAAGTACTGTTAGATAGTCTTCATGAAAGTACAGCATTACGCCTCAGCCCCCTGGTCCCTTATCTGCAGGTGATACATTCCAAGACTTCTAGTGGGTGCCTGAAACCAAGATAGTACCGACCCCTGTATACACTGTTTTTTGTTATATATATCTCTCTGATAATTTAATTTTTTTCCTTTATGATAGTTTAACTTATAAATTAGGCAAGGTAAGAGATTAACAGCAATAATTATAAAATACAATAATTGTTCTGTAGCATATGTTATATAAATATGGTCTCTCAAAATACCTTATTGTACTGTACTCCTCCTCCTTGTGATGATGTGTGAGATGATAAAATGCCTTATATCATGAGATGAAGTAAGGTGAATAATGTAGGCATTATGCCATGCTGTTAGTCTACTGTTGACCTTACGATATGTTAGGGGGAGGATCATCTGTTTCCAGATTATGGTTGATACTGGTAACTGAAGCCATAGATAAGGGAGGATGATAACTAATTTTAAACCTGAAAGCCAGTGAATGGTGAAAGCATCAAAATTTACTGTTTTTAGTATTTTATTACAAATAGCAAGTATATATTCATTATATGTATTGAACAAGTAATGATCCTATATTACCCTTCAGGAACTCAGAAATAATAAATTATATCTGAAAGGGAGAAATTCTAGAAATCTATAAATTTCCATGTACTTAATAAACAATTTTGAGATCCTAAATAATAGTTATAAGATCATTGCCATTTCTTTTTTGTCTTAAGGTTTTGCGTCCATTTCTCCTTCGTCGAATTAAAGCTGATGTTGAAAAGAGTTTGCCTCCAAAGAAGGAAGTAAAAATCTATGTGGGTCTCAGCAAAATGCAAAGGGAATGGTAGGTATTCTTAGACATTTTAAAAGTCACTATTGATTCTTCACTAACTTTCATTTGTATTTTATTTTTCTGATTGTGTCTGCAAGGAATTGGCTGTCTGCCCTGTTGAGCTCAGCCTGAAAAGTTTTCGGTCATATAATTTAGGACTTGCTAATCAAATTTATAATACAAAGCCTTAAAGCTATTAGTTTACAGAATCAGGCTGGGAGATTTGTGAATCTAAGGATTAAACTTGGCATTTAATTAAACGGGGATGTGTGTGTGTGTGTGTGTGTGTGTGTGTGTGTTTGTTTATACCTAAGTTTGGGTTTTTTAAAAAGGGGTGACTCAGATGTAGACATGATGTTAACTTGGTGGTTCATAAATACTGGATTGTGAATCAGTGCTAATCTGATGAAGATGGAGGATGTAGAGAGAGAAAATTTAGGTGCTTTCTTTTAACCCATAAAGCTATTATTTTATATATATAAAAGGCTCTGTTCTGAGTGGATGTTTTAATTCAGGCAAGATAAAATGTCTTTTTGTGGATTTGTGGTGGTAATACAAGGTAGCTATTTTTAACACCTCTCTAGGGCATAATAAAGATGTTGAAAACCTTGTAAGTTTCTTTTTCTTTCTTCTTTTTTTTTTTTTTTTTTTTTACAGATAGAAAGGTCACCATGAATCAACAGTGTGAAATGGTTGTAGTAAAAGATAGCACTTTAGCACATGTTAAAATACACGTTGTGTTCAAAGGAGAGAAATAAATAGCCACCTTATTCTTTATTGGATACACTACATTTCAAGTGTATTTAATCCCATACTTGATAAATGTCTGCAAGCGGCTGGAGTTGTTGGTAGAAGTATAGAAAGAATAGAATGTAAAGAAATGGGCACATCATCTGAGGAAGAGATGACCACTGTAGACTTTTCAAAGACTTTTTTAAGGTAGCAAAGCTATTATTAGGCTTGTCTTGTATGGCTCTAAATAACAAAACTATGACATGAATCAGTGTTAAGGGAAGAGAAAAATTTTTTTTTGTTAAATATTAGTGAACTTTATATCAGTCAGAATTGTATAGAAAGGTTTGCCTTGAATAATACTTTATGCTTCATAACTAGAGTTGTTATGCTTGGATTGCTTAGGTTATTGAAGTTATTCTGTTCAGAGGATTCAAGGTCATGAAATTTTTGTATTTACATAGATTGGTCTTTCCTGCAGGATGTTTACATTCTTGATGTGCATTCAAAGCTTTTTATAATCCATCCTTAGTCTATGACTGTAGCTTTACTGCCCTCATATCCCCCCACCAATTTACTTTTATTTGTATTTAAATCACATTGTATTCATTTTATTCTCATCCTCATGCCTTACCCTATCATGATTCCTCCTCCCTCCTTAGATCTTCATGTTCTCACCCAAATTCTACACTATTTACATTGAATAGTAATTAAATACTATTGGCACTCTTCCATTGGAAAAGACTACAACTTAAAATTATGTTTAAAACTTCCTTGGGGTGCCTGGCTGGCTTAGTCAGTACAGCTTGGGACTCTTGGTCTTGAGGTTGTAAGTTAAGCCCCATGTTAAGTTTAGTGATTACTTAAAAATAAAAAATTAAAAAAATATGTGACTTAGGTTTTAAGTTTTGCTTAATTATTTAAAAACATGTTCTACTGCTTTGTTTTAATTCATCCCAGGGAAGCATACTGTTTTGGACCTCAAGGTCCAAAGTGTAAGTGTTAACATTAGAACAGTGGGGGAATAAAGAAAAACAGGGAAAAAGAAAGATGTTATAATGCATGGTAACTCCTAACCACTTCTTAGAAGTTGATGGGTTCTTTATAGGTATTTTTGAGTTAAGGTATTTTGAGTTAAGGTAAGGGAGGTAATTAAATGTGGAAGTAACAGGGCACATTTGAGCCCTTTTAAAATATTTTTCTTCTCGATAGGTATACTCGGATATTAATGAAGGATATAGATATATTAAACTCTGCAGGGAAGATGGACAAAATGAGGTTATTGAACATCCTGATGCAGTTGAGGAAATGCTGTAATCATCCATATCTCTTTGATGGAGCTGAACCTGGTCCACCTTATACAACTGATATGCATCTAGTGACCAACAGTGGCAAGATGGTGGTGTTGGACAAGCTGCTCCCTAAATTAAAAGAACAAGGTAAGTACGTTATTGATTTCAAATTGAGAAGTGATGAAAACTGTTTTACATTTTAATGTAAAATAAAGGATCAATACAATTTAAAATTACTGATCTGGCAATTTGAAGTATGGGAAGGTATTGAGAAACTTCTATTCTCATTACCCAAACTTCACTTCTCTCCTCAATTTTAGGCTTATACATCTTTTTAGTGATCAGTAGTTAGGGCAGTTACACTCCTAGATTTTGGGGGAGAGTTCTCACTTTATATATGCTTTTATAAGCATATATAAAAGCTTTTATAAGCTTTTTTTTAAAGTGCCAAGAATACTCTTTCCACACATAGTTCCCAGATCCTTTGGTAAACAGTGTTGTGTTCATGGTATTTGTTTTTAATTATTTATGTGGAACTCTTAATTATTTAAATGATTAAATTTTAAAAATAAGGTTAACGGTAATTACTAAATATGTGCATGGACCCAAAGCAGATTTGTTTATAACATGGTGACTTTATGTGTGAAAATGAGTATGTCTGTAGTATATATAGAGTTACAGTTAAAATACATGAGTATAGAATGAATTGATTATGATGCCAGCTTCAGTCATTTTAAATTCATGGCAAAACTTCTTTATATCTATACCACACTTCTTTTCCTCTTCTGGGTTATTTTGAAGTAAGTCCCAGACATCAAAGCATTTCATTCACAAATTATTAATTCTGTGATATTGAAATAATATAGTCAGATTTAAGATTTTTCCATCTGTGTTTTTCCTATGTGTTTTGTTAAGAAAGACTTTGTAGGGCATCCCCGGTGGTGCAGTGGTTTAGCACCGCCTGCAGCCCAGGGTGTGATCCTGGAGACCTGGGATCGAGTCCCACGTTAGGCTCTCTGTATGATGCCTGCTTCTTTCTCTGCCTGTGTCTCTGCCTCTCTCTCTCTCTCTCTCTCTCTGTTTCTATGAATAAATAAAATAAAATCTTAAAAAAAAAAAAAGAATGACTTTGTACCTGTCACCTCTCTAGGATACTAAAAATTAAAAACCTCCTAAGAGTTGTCAGTGAATTGGTTTAGTTTTTTCTTTTTTGCTTCTGTGCCTTTTTGTGGAAATACGTTGTATAAAATGCTTTCTTTGAAAACTAAATAGTAAAGGATTGACTTGGAAAGGAATAGCAAGAACTTGGTAGAAATACTCAAATATTAAAGAAAGCTGTATTAAACTCTGGAAGGAGAATGGAGACTATTGAGCATCCTTAGGTTTTCCAGGTATAAGAAGGTGAGATACCAGCAGATTATCAGCTTCAGTTTATAAGACAAGATAATTTCATAATCCTTACTTTTTTATGATGACTCCTTGGTCTTCTATATTCTACTGTGAAGGCATTGCTTAGTTGGCTGAAGAAATGGAGGCAGTTCAATAAATAGAATCATGGCATAGGTAAAAGATGACCATTTAGATTTGAGGCCACACTTACATTATGGTCTTTCAGTCTGGAATTAGGTCTTCAGAACTAGAAGGAGATGGGTTTTGGGTGTGTGTTATGGGATGTTCAGGGCCATGCACATGGGAGAATTGCGGTGAAAGTGGTGGTGGAAGGTTATTTTTAAATCCATGTGGAATAAAAAGGATTATTCTCTCAGCCTTGGGACAGACTCAGGTCAGGACAGTATACCCTTTTCCATTGATCTTAGTGTGTTGTACAGATATTACATTACCCTTTTCCATTTGTGCCACGGTGGGAAAAATGTGGAGAATGACAGACTTAGATGAATAATGCATATATTTTTTCTTTTCTTTTTTTTTTTTTTTTAAAGATTTCATTTTTATTTATTCATGAGAGACAGAGAGGCAGAGACACAGGCAGAGGGAGAAGCAGACTGTATATATATTTTTTCTTATAACCAACTAGGTAACTTGGAGTTAAGGGGAACTGGTTAGTCTTAGTTTTGGTTAGCCTTAAGTTTTTAAATACTTTTTTTTTTAACTTTTGAAGCTTCTGAAAATGGGCTGTTCTCTTTGTTAACAGGTTCACGAGTACTAATCTTCAGTCAGATGACAAGGGTATTGGACATTTTGGAGGATTACTGCATGTGGAGAAATTATGAATACTGTCGATTGGATGGGCAAACACCCCATGATGAGAGACAAGTGAGTAAGATCCAGGGAGGGAAGATAAAAAAAATTTAACAGATAAAATAATTTCCTGACATTTGTTTCATTTCATATCTATAGGAGTCCATCAATGCATACAATGAACCAAACAGCACAAAGTTTGTTTTCATGTTAAGTACACGTGCCGGTGGTCTTGGCATTAATCTTGCTACTGCTGATGTGGTAATTTTGTATGATTCAGATTGGAATCCCCAAGTAGATCTCCAGGCTATGGTAAGAGATAATAGTAAATATATTCTTAATATTTTCTTAAAGCTTAATTTCGTTAGAGCATGCTAATGGTCTGCAAATTTCAGTGACAACCCAGTAGAATTTTTTCTCTGACTTAATCATTCAGGGAGGGTGTTTTATAGGTAATCTTTCATCTAAAGCAGGATATCTCTCTCTTACAGCTTTGCCATATCTTGGAGTATAGCTATGTCCAGTGTATCCTGATGGCCCAAGTGGGAGGGATAGAGTTGAGGATTGCCTAAGAAATTTTTTTATGGTTCAGATCCTAAAGTGTCCCCACATTCATTGCCAGCACTCAATCAGTATAACTGGGTGCAAGGGAATTGGTAAATGATAGTATAGTTGTGCCTTGGGAGGAAAGGGAAACCAGTTTGGTGAGCTATAGGTCTACCATGTTAGATGCTTAAAATTTATGCCCATGTGTAGGAGTTCTTTGGCTAGAACAGGAGGATCATTCTTAGATTGAGAAAATGTATGATCTGTGGATTAATATGGAAACTTATAAATTCTTAAGTTTGATACTTGACACATGGTATTTGTGACCATAACTCAGGTGTTGGTTGCTTATAAGAGTGGCTGAGGAAAATTGATCAATTAGACATAGGGATGTTTTGTAAGAATGTGTTTTGTGAACTTAATAGAAGTTAAACAAATGGAATTCAAATTAATTTGACTACTTGTATGTAGTTATTTGAAAACTAGGATTTTTATATTGTTTGTGGAGTTCTTTTTTCATGTTACTTCTTTCCCTAATAGCAATGAAGTTTGATATATGATTTAGGTGGAAAAACAATTTGAATTTAAAACTAAGGAAAAAAGATTTTAAAAAAATTTTTATCATCCACCTTAAAATTTATAATTTTATCTGTCTTATCTGGAGATGTGTGAATTTTATTTATTATTTATTTACTTTTAAGATTTTATTTATTTGAGAGAGAGTAGGGGGAGGAGCAGAGGAAGAGGGACAAGCCAACTCCATGCCAAATGTGGAGGCTGACTTGGGGCTTTATCTCACAAACCTGGCATCATGACCTGAGCCAAAATCAAGAGTTGGATGCTCAGTGGATTGAGCCACCGAGGCACTCTTAGAAACCTGTGACTTCTATATCAGTATAACCTAGAAGTTTTCCTTGTGAAATAATCAATTAATTTGATTGAAATAGAGAAGCTGCAAGGATCTGAGAAATATTAATCTAATAAAAATCTATTTTTAGAATAGTTTTGTTACATTAAAAACTTTCACACCTGAGAATATTTTAGTTTTCCGTTTTGGTATGCACAATCAAGTATTATTTGTGTAATTTTTAACTATTCAAAATAACATGGTAATTTGCCTAGGACCGAGCACATAGAATTGGACAAACTAAGACAGTCAGAGTGTTCCGCTTCATAACTGATAACACTGTGGAAGAAAGAATAGTGGAACGTGCTGAGATGAAACTCAGACTGGATTCAATAGTCATTCAACAAGGTGAGCCTTAGAATTGTAAAAAAAAATTACCAAGTTGTATTGACAAATGTTTTTTTCCTAGATTTTCTGGAGGTTCTTATTATTGACCATCTGTGGGATCAAGCTAGCAGCATGAACAATACTTATATTCCAGAAAATAGTAAGCTTTAGTTTTTCATAAGAGGATGGGTTTAGGCTGAGGAAGATTGAGGTTTGCATTTGGCTTTGCCAGTTAGGTCTTTTATAAACCTTTTGAGTCTGTTTCCTCATCTGTTAAGTGGGAATAAAGGGAATTGAAGTTCAGGATTTTTAAGGATTAAAGGGGATAATGTATATAAAATACCCAGCATTCAGTGTGGTACATATTAAATAGAGCTGTGGTAAGTATAATTTATATGTACTGAAAAGCACTCTATTAAATTATTCTGGGGTAAAATGAAGACATAAAGATGAAACTCAAAGAATCTGATGTTATTTTTTTTTTCTAGTCTACACCTGTTTACTTAACAGCACCAGATTCCAGGCATTGATTGGTCTTAGTGCTGAGAATAAAATGGCGAAAGAACGCAATGCATGTGTCCCTACTTTCATGGAGTTTATTTGTAATTTAGTGAGAGGGATGCCCAGAATAAATGTTTATGTAAATAGGACTAGAGCTTGAGAGTGGGATTTTATTTTGGGTTGATTGAAGGGAACTAAATTCTCATGCCAGATTAGCTTTTAAGGAAGGCATTTATGTTTTCATGAAGCTTTATTACAATAAGGTTGGTGATGGGGTGTGTAAAATGGAAAAATAGAAAAAAAAAACCCTTCAATTACCTCGGGGTCATATTGGTTTCTTTCATTCTCAAATTTGCATTTTGAGCATGTTCTTTTATCTGTCTATAAAGAGAGACTGTTAATATTGTTTGCTGATGATTCCATATTGTGTGTCTTCATTTTGTGAACTTTTTAATTTCTGTGTAAAGGAATGTTGCATTTCTTTTATATCCTCTTAATGCCAACCATAGTGTTAATCACACCTCTGAATATGTGAAGACAATAAATGATGGTTTATTATTAGTTTTATTAATAATTATTTATTAAGTGCTTACTTTGTGCCATGCAAGGTGCTAAATACTTTGTATCCATTATCTCATTTAGTTTTCATGCAATTTTGAGGTTGGCATGAAAAGTAGAGGCAAGTCACTTATATACCATTCATGTAACTAGAAATGACTCATCTAGGACCAAGAAGTATATTAACTATTAGAGTGAAGTGTTTACATGCGAAAGTCTTTGGAACTTGCCAAACAGTAAGGTTTCTCTTGGATAATGTAATGGCGAGTTCTTTTCCCTCTCATATTCATCCATGTTTTTAGAAAACACCTGCCTTATAGTATTTTTAATTATTCTTATTTGTGAAACATTTTTGAAAAACGAAAATTATAATCAACTTAGAAAAACTAAGTTTTTTTACTTAGGTTTTTGTTTTTTTGGGGGGTACAAATTTTGTATATGTGCTGCTGAAGTGAGCATGGGTGTGGGGCTTAAATTTTAGAGCAAAATTTTATGCTAATAGCTCTGTAGGCATTAGTCAGATAGCAAGCCTCTGGTGTATCTCTTTGTATTACTGTCTTGTGGAGTAAGAGATGTAATTAAAAATAATGAGAAATCATAGAACTGCTTTCTGTCTGACCAGCTCCCCCTCTGTCCAATGGGGAAGTAGTTTCAATAAGACAGACCATTTTGATAGCAGTGAGGTAGCTTTCAAATGAAGAAACATGTTCTATAGATACATCCTAACTTTGAAATTCATAGATGTTGGTGGATTCTGTTAGGGATGCAAAGCTGTGATACACAAGCATTTAAGATCCAAGAGAACAATTTGATCTTTATCCATACTTCTTTATTACAAGTTGATTGGAATACAAAAAGTGAAGCTTTGTGTAAGTGAAAATATTTCTTGATATTTTTGTTTTGATGCTTGTGTTTTCGAAAACACAAATTATAGGGTTGACCAAATTCCTACCAATTGAAGATCTTAGTTTTCTTATGTTAAATTTCTTCTGTGATCAAAATAAGCTTTGAAGAGTTTCAATTCTTTAGGGAATTTTCAGAAATTAAAAATTTATTTAGTCCTTAGATAAAGTTTGGCAATATGAAGGTTTTTTTTTTTTTTTTTTTTAATGTTATGTTTTTTTTTCCCCACTTCACTTTTCAAAGAACAAGGTGATTGGGGAGTATTAGTATTAATGTCTTTCTGCTTATCAGAACTTCTTGTGATTATGATTTGATCTCTTGATATTTAAAAAAAACCTGCTGCTAATTGTGATTTTCAAATATTCCAGCATGATATTATTCAGCCCATATAAGAATATTTTTTATAGAGATATGGTATGCAGTAGGTTTCATTATGTAATGGATTAACAGTAGGATATTTCAAAGTTTACAACTAAGAGTGGCATATTTTTATGTGAGAATCAGAATTATCGGCAGTGAATAAACATGATTAATATTTGAGGCAAAATACATGGTATTACATCTAACATTTAAAATTCCAAGTTTCAAAACAACCTTGATTAACATTATACAACATGTTTTTTTTCTTTTTCCAGGAAGACTTGTGGATCAGAATCTGAACAAAATTGGGAAAGATGAAATGCTTCAAATGATTAGACATGGGGCAACACATGTGTTTGCTTCAAAAGAAAGTGAGATTACTGATGAGGATATTGATGGTATCTTGGAAAGAGGTGCAAAGAAGGTGAGGTGTAGATTAAATGATTATGTTTTTAATATAAAATCTTTTAAATCAGAACTGTTTGAGGAAATACGTATGTTAGCCATAAAAAGGAATTTTTGGGGATCCCTGGGTGGCGCAGCGGTTTGGCGCCTGCCTTTGGCCCAGGGCGCGATCCTGGAGACCCAGGATCGAATCCCACATCAGGCTCCCGGTGCATGGAGCCTGCTTCTCCCTCCGCCTGTGTCTCTGCCTCTCTCTCTCTCTCTCTCTCTGTGACTATCATAAATAAAAATAAATTAAAAAAAAAAAAAAAAAGGAATTTTTGTGTAATGCAGAGCCTAACTTATTTTGACTACAGTTCTCAAGGTTTTTTTTGTTTTGTTTTTAATTCTCAATATAATAAAGTGGTTTTTTACCTCTAGACTGCAGAGATGAATGAAAAGCTCTCCAAAATGGGTGAAAGCTCACTTAGAAACTTTACAATGGATACAGAGTCGAGTGTTTATAACTTTGAAGGAGAGGATTATAGAGAAAAACAAAAGGTAACTTGAGAAAGCTATTTTGGTTACTTGAAGGCCTTACTTTACTTAAAACTTGCGATTTTAAGTGTTAGCTGTAACACCTTGTAAATTTGTCTCCAAGCAGTCATTTTTGTATATTCACATCTAAATTATTTTCATTTTTACATGTAATATCAAATTTTCAGTTAGTAATCTCTGAAATGTTTTAAAAGCTTATGTAATGAGGCTTACTGTATACACTGTTAGAGTTGAAATAATTGTAGGGGTGATTATAATTTAGAATCTTTGAAAACTAAAATAATTGGCAGAATTAACATAACCTTACTAGATTTTTTTTAAAAAACGTAATTGGCTGGTAGTGATTATAGGGGAAAAACTTCATAATTTCTTAAGTAATTTTTGTTAATATATAGTGAAATTAGAAAATACAAGTTGGAAGAAAAATAGTTCTACTCAATGTTTTTTCTGTTAACATTTAAGCTTTGTGCATCTTCTGGATTTGTTCTAGGCTAAATACATATCTATATTTTTCTCCTAGTTTGAGTTATAGCATTTTCTGTAGGTCTGGTCCTTCCTCCCCCTCACCAGATAAAATGTTCTCCATTTGGTCAAGAAATACTTAAGTATATCTTTGCTATTCACCATACACTGTGCAGTGTATTAATTACATAGTTTTGAGCAAAGTATAGTCCCTTATCCTTGAAGAGCCAATGGTCCAGGATTTTATGAATATCTTGCCACTTACAAATAACAGTTGTAATGATGTATACACAGTATGAATTGCATTCATCTAAGATTTGTGACTGTAAACAATCAAAGTTGGTGATCTGCGTTGTTTTCTGTATGCTAGATTGCATTCACAGAGTGGATTGAACCACCTAAACGAGAAAGAAAAGCCAACTATGCTGTCGATGCCTATTTTAGGGAAGCTCTTCGTGTCAGCGAACCTAAAGCACCCAAGGTGAGTTGATGGAGCAATAAAATATCCAAAAATACTAGAATTGTAAATTTTTTTCTTATATTCTTAATAGTTAAATCAGATTGAGAATTAAAATCTTCTGTGGCTTCTTAACAGTGTATTTCCATCAGTTTTCATTAAAAAGTTTTCTTAAAATTTAGTTGTAAGTATATGCATTTAAAGTTTGATTAATGTTCACAATTAATGATAAGTTCAGTTGCTTGGAGAATTAGCCATCATAAGTTTAGAGAGAGGAAATTACAATTAAAATCAAAGCAAAACTTTTTTTAAATTTTTTATGGATAATACTGTTTTTTTGTTTTGTTTTTTTTCCTCTAGGCTCCTCGGCCTCCAAAACAACCTAATGTTCAGGATTTCCAGTTCTTTCCTCCACGTTTATTTGAATTATTGGAAAAAGAAATTCTGTATTACAGAAAAACAATTGGGTACAAGGTAATGGAAATAACATTTTGTTCATAACTAACCTGGTTTTGTTCTTCATTTAGTAAATGGAGGGTATATCAGGTTTTTTTTTTTTTTTTTTTTTTCTTTTTCACGGTTGGATTAAAACTTGTAAAATGTCATTTGGTTGGTTAAGAATTTAGGGCAGCCCCGGTGGCGCAGCGGTTTGGCTCTGCCTGCAGCCCAGGGTGTGTGATCCTGGAGACCTGGGATCGAGTCCCACATTGGGCTCCTTGCATGGAGCCTGCTTCTCCCTCTGCCTGTGTCTCTGCCTCTCTGTGTGTCTCTCTCATGAATAAATAAATAAAATCTTTAAAAAAAAATAGAATTCATCGCATACTTTCTAAAATCTACTGATGGATGATATAAACAAATACTTTTTTTAGGTGCCTCGAAATCCTGACCTACCAAATGCAGCACAGGCACAAAAAGAAGAACAGCTTAAAATTGATGAAGCTGAACCCCTTAATGACGAAGAGTTAGAGGAAAAAGAGAAACTTCTAACACAGGTATATATAGTCTTTATTCAACATAAAATTTAGTGTAACCATTACTTTGTAAGGGTACTATGCTTAGGTATTTTGGGGTACACAGAGAAGTACATGTTTTGTCTTTCAAAAAGTAAGTCATTGAAGATGATAAAGCATGAGCCATATGGGTGTATGTTACACTTTGATTGTCACTAGTTGTTGAAGTAGAGAAAGATTATAGATTTGCGCAAGCCTTACAGTAGATACGTTTTTGATTACATTTCTTCCAGTATTCATTTTCTTTTCCTGTGAATCTTCCACATTGGTACTAAGTTACTGTTCTCAATTACAAGTCTCTATTTGGTACTTTTTTGTTTAACAACCTTTAGGGTTTAATCAGGATCTTTTAGAATCTGGCCTTAATGTACTTTTGAAGCTTTATTTCTCTTCCATTTTCCCAATTGTTATATCTTTGCTCTTTTAGTATATGTTTATTGCTCTTTGCAAACTCCTGCTTATCCTTCAAAATACCGCAAAATCACTTTCTCACAAAATCTCTTTTTCACAAAGCATTCCTCTCTTCCACTCAGATTTAATTGCTTGGTTATGTAAACAATATGTGATATATTGCTAAAAATACACATCTATGTGTATGAAAAATTACCACTTTAAAATAACTTAAAATCTAGGAGTAATTGAAAATTTTCTAATACTTTAGACATATTCATAAGTGAAATAGCATTTTACCCATGTTCACTCTGCTGTTATTATATGTTTTGTTTCCTTTGCTTTGAAGGGATTTACCAATTGGAATAAGAGAGATTTTAACCAGTTTATCAAAGCTAATGAGAAGTGGGGTCGTGATGATATTGAAAATATAGCAAGAGAAGTAGAAGGGAAAACTCCAGAAGAAGTTATTGAATACTCAGGTAATTTTTAAATCATTTTAATAGATTAAAAACTATTCTCAGGTTTTTGGAGTGCTATTTGGGGAGTTCAGGTTTTATTCTGAATTATGTTTTGATAAGTTAAATTTTGCCACAAGTTTTAGGGCTGTATTTTTTTTGTGTGTTTTTAAAAAACTGAGTTGGAAAGAAAATGTCCTCTTTTTTAAAATGGCATAGTTTTTTTGTTTGTTTTTTTTTTACCCCAGCTAACTGGCTATTGCCAAGAAAATGAGAATAGGTCATTGAATAATTGTGCTTTCATTTTATTTTTCTCCACAACTTCTTAAGCACTATGTGCCATTGTTTCCTGAAATCACTTGGATTGTCAAGTGAAGAGATGTAGTGTGCTGCAGTGAGTGTGCTTAGAATTCAAGAATAATAGAAATTTAAGAGTTGGGAGATACTTTTTTTTTTAAAGATTTATTTATTTATTTATTTATTTATTTATTTATTTATTTATTTATTTATTTAATTTATTTATGAGAGAGAGAGAGAGAGAGAGAGAGAGAGAGGCAGAGACACAGGAGGAATGAGAAGCAGACTCCATGCCAGGAGCCCGACGCGGGACCCGATCCCGGGACTCCAGGATCGCGCCCTGGGCCAAAGGCAGGCGCCAATCCGCTGAGCCACCCAGGGATCCCCCGAGTTGGGAGATACTTAAATCATCCAGTTGATCTCATTTTTTTATACTTGAGAAATTATAAATTTTTTTTTTTTTAATTTATTCATGATAGTCACACATAGAGAGAGAGAGACAGAGAGAGAGAGAGAGAGAGAGGCAGAGACATAGACAGAAGGAGAAGCAGGCTCCATGCACCGGGAGCCCGATGTGGGATTCTATCCTGTGTCTCCAGGATCGCGCCCTGGGCCAAAGACAGGCGCCAAACCGCTGCGCCACCCGGGGATCCCTGAGAAATTATATAATCAACTTATTTTGTAGTATTAGATGTGAGAAAAAGGAAAACATTTCTTAATCCTTAGCAAATTAGAGTATTGGAGTATTTATGATAAATTATTTATGTTTCTCCTCCTTCTTCCACCTGTCCCATCTGTCCAACTTTTATTCTTACCAGCTGTATTCTGGGAAAGATGCAATGAACTCCAGGACATAGAGAAGATTATGGCTCAGATCGAAAGGGGAGAGGCAAGAATTCAAAGAAGAATTAGTATTAAAAAAGCACTTGACACGAAGGTACAGTCTGTATTAATAAATATAGAACTTCTGAGAATATGTGAGTTAAAGGAACTTTTTAAAAGGAAATGAAATGATTTAAAACGAAGATTTTGTTCAAAGAACAGTATTCAAGTGTTATAGTTATTCTCAACAGAATTTACCTTAGTATACTTCAGTTGAAATATCTGGGTCAGAGTCTCTATGATTAGCTCTTTCCTACAAAGTCTGAGCCTGTATTTCTCTTTAGAATAATAAAGATTATAAAGTTGTTTCACAGCAAAGGTTACATAATGCAGTTGAAGTGCCTTTGGATAGAAAATTCTGATTTGGAATGGAACATATTTAGCTAATTTTATTAAGGCTAAGTTTGAAATATAGATTATATAGGATTTATATTTTATATAATATAAAATCTGACTTTGATAGATTGGACGGTACAAAGCACCTTTTCATCAGCTGAGAATATCATATGGTACTAACAAAGGAAAAAACTATACTGAAGAAGAGGATCGTTTTCTAATCTGTATGCTTCACAAACTTGGATTTGACAAAGAAAATGTTTATGATGAATTACGACAGTGTATTCGCAACTCTCCTCAGTTCAGATTTGACTGGTTTCTTAAGTCTAGAACTGCAATGGTGAGTGCTTGGGCCTTTTTGTGTAATGTAGCACAGTTTAGAGTAAGTATTGCTTAATATTCTTTAAGGTAAGTAAGGTAACTTACTAAGAGTAAATTGTGGTTCCACTCTAGCTTTGGGGGGTATATTTTTGTTACAGTATCATGAGTTCAGTCAGTTCCTTAGAAAACAGTTCTCATCTACAGTTAAAAATCTAATATCGCAGATCACGTACAAAATTTACTGGTGGTTCCATCCTTCTTTAATATCACATATCTTTTAACATCACTACGTAGAATAAGGACTGGTTTTTCGTTTTAATCAGGTTCTAAATAGGAAATATCACCATCAGTTTCACCTTATGAATGTGATGATCATAATTTAAGATTTGCATTTTTCATATAATTTTGATTTTCTTAAATGAACACATTTCTATAAGGAAAGAACTCATATTCAGGCATTTGCCTTTCTGAATGTGTTGAGTCTGGATTATTTTATTTTTTTATTTTTTATTTTTTTGGATTATTTTAAAATAGCTTGTAGTAAAGCGCTTTTTGTATGGTTTAATGGTAGGTTTTGTTTCCATTCTCAATACTAGGTTGTTTGTGATAAGCAAGTTCCATTCCTAATGACCAAAAGTTATAATTCAGGAAAGTTTAGCCTCCATGAATTGCTCTTTTAATTATGCATTTTACCACTTCAGAGGTTTTAACTTCCATCTTGTGTTCTTTAGGGTGATAGTACCAAAAATATTCTATGGTCTTTAGTTGGGATATATTAGGATAAGCAGAGTTTAAACATCTTTATATAGTGAGATTTCTCTAAGTTTATTTAAAGTATGTTGTTACTCTTCAAGATGGGGGCCTGTGCACAGTCTTTTCATATTTGACCACGGAAGGATTATTTTTCACTAAACATTAACAGTGGCTACTCTCTTGTGTATTCTTGTTTGGGAAATGTTGCACTATAAAGACATTATAAATAAAATTTGAGGAAAGACCAATTCAATTCCTATAGCTTTATCTTTTTTTTTTTTTTTTTTTTAAGATTTTATTTGTTTATTCATGAGAGACGGAGGGTGGGGGAGAGAGAGAGAGAGAGGCAGAGACAGAGGCTGAAGGAGAAGCAGGCTTCTCTGCAAGGAGCGGGATGAGGGAATCAATCCTAGATCCTGGGATCATGCCCTGAGCCAAAGGCAGATGCTCAACTGCTGAGCCATCCAGGTGTCCCCCTATAGTTCTATCTTTTGTCTTTAAGTGGGAACAATTCATACAGTTAATAAGAAACAAAATGGAGTATCATGTTGATTTACCAGTACAGTACAAACCAGTACCCAAAGCTGTTACTTCCAAACGTGTTTCATGTTAGAGCATACATAAAATGTGAGATTATATATGTGCATGGCCCCTTCTGATGAACACTTAAGGCATAATCCTTGCCTGAGATCACATCTGTAACATTGTGGCATGTATGCCTCAGTACATTTGTTAGGTATAGAATTTTGATGTAGTGTATTACCTTCTATCTATATTATGTTGCAAATATTTCCAAACCTTGTATGGTGTTTTCTATAACCGTATTTTTAAATGATTTTGTTGTAGTTTGCATAGGTCATTTTTTTTTTTTTTTACAAGAAAACCATTTTGCTTACTAAGTCAGCAATGATGCAAATATACTTCTCTTTTCATCAGGGTCGTATGCTAATGCAGCACTATACTTTATACAGCCCACAAAGGATTTCAGTTGACTAGAGAGAGATGATGTAGATATCATCATTAACTTTTACATGGCTATTTTTCCAAAATTGGAAAAATTCTAGTTAAGGGAAAGATGACACTTTATACTTCTTAGTAAAGCTCTGGTTCCCTTAGTTTTGGATATATAGGATAGTTCTCAGGCATAGATACTAAGTAGCAATGTGGCATATATTATGCTAATTTTCACTGGTTGAATTTCTTTGGGAAGGAAGGATTTATGAAGATGAAAACAGTGATTTTAAAGAATGTAAAAACATCGATATCTTGATTTTCATAGAATGGATTGTAATCAGTTCTTTTGGCTGTTCTAGATTTTATCTTTGGGGAATGTATGAGTAATTATATATTATACAATTAAAACGTTATTTTAAAACCTTGGTATCCTGAAAACTTGTAGATGGAAGTACATGTTTACCATATAAATTTATATTTACAATTCAGGAGCTCCAGAGGAGGTGTAATACCTTAATTACCTTGATTGAAAGAGAAAACATGGAACTAGAAGAAAAGGAGAAGGCAGAGAAAAAGAAGAGAGGACCAAAACCTTCAGTAAGTATTCATGAAGATATATATTCTTTCTTTGTAAGAATTTGAACATTATGTAGCTATCAGTAATGTGTTTGTCTTTATGTTATGAATTGTTCTTAAAAGTATAAATTTGATTGCGTTGTGTAGGGAATACATTACGATGGTATTCCGTAATTTGGAGATTCTTGAAAATCGGGGGAAGATATGTCTTATGAATGCCATGAGCCTACAGTTGACCTTGAGAGTAACAAGGTGTAATTTTAGAATATGTAAAGAAATATTAGAAAGCAATGGTTTTACAACCTTTACTGCAAACTTCTAAGGTTTGGTTTATGTCCCAGTGATATTCTTAGCAATGTGAACACAGATATTTTAAGAGAATTAAAAAAAGGTCATCTTTTTATTTAGTAATAATTTAGAAAGTCATGAATAAATGAATGCCTGAGTAATGTCTGGTATTTATGTAAAACCTCATTAAAATAATTTAGTACTGCTTTCTTTTGGTATCAAGGCATGTTATAATTGTTTGGTGTATTGGTTTACTGTTGTGTATTGCAAATTATTTAATTGGCATTAAAATTTTTGTGTTCATTAAGTGAGTAGACAGGATTTTGGAGAATTAAGATTATTCTGGGTAAGAAAGTGTAATACTTATTACCATGTAGCAGTTAAAGTAAAAAAGAGTCCACGTGTTTTATCTTTAATATTAGTCTTGTGATTAAAAGGAATCTTTCTGTTCATTTGTAGACACAGAAACGTAAAATGGATGGAGCACCTGATGGTCGAGGAAGAAAAAAGAAGCTGAAACTATGAATACATATTTGTTTCATAATCACTAACTTTAAACCAGTAGTTCTTTAATTTACGGGTCTTCATAAGATGTACTGTACAATACTCAATTGTTATGTCATTCAAAGACATCAGGTTCATCTGTTTACTAAGCTAGAAACATAGTATGTAGTTTCACTTTTTTAAATGCAACAGCTGTGCTGAAATTTTTTTTATCATTAACACTTGAAGTAATAAAACAGGCTTCATTTATTAATAAATGTTTCATTTGATTTATTTTTCTATTATAGTTCCATTTGTGAAGATTGTGATTTTTTGTTTATCAGCTATAATTTCTACACCCAGAGCTTAAAAAACGAGCAAACAACTAAAAAAAATTGCACAAATAATATTTGTCCTTTGGTCTTCACTTAGTTGTGTAATTGTTTTAATTCACTTTGCCTTTGCAGAAATTTGGGTATCTTTGTAGTGCTATATAGAGTCTCATCTGGGAAGATTATGTAAATTGCATTCTCCTTGATTATTATATGGGTAGAATGAAACAAAAGGCAAGACAAATTATCATTAAATTCTATGCATATATCTGTTACACTTTCTGTTTCTGTAGTTGGTTCTGAGGTGTGAATATGCCCTATTCTGTTGGAAGACTGGCTGTTTAGTTGTATAGCCAAAGACATTTAGTATTTTCTGGTTCCGTAAAGTGTTATTGTACCATTTTGTAAAAGAAATATTAATTTTAATTGTTTGGTAAATGTTTTGACAAATTACCTTCTTGAAGCAGCCACAACTTAGAAAGATAATGTCAAAACTAAGGTGATTTTTTTTTTTTTTTTAAAGACCAGTCAAAATAAGGTATGGATTTGTCATACTGTTAAATTGAAATTGGTAACAGAATGTATGTCCCCTTCCAGTTTACCTTTTTTGAGTTTTTAGAGTAATTGAAAATTTTATATTTTAAAATAATTTTTAAGTGTGAATGGCAAGATTGAGTATAATAACCGGTTTTTATTTTCTATGGACAGACTTGATAAACTGGAGACCCTAAAGCCGGATGACCCAAATTGTAGTGTCAGGTTTTTAGCTGTACCAGAGGCCTTTATGTGCTACACATAATTTGTATAAAGTTTTATATGTGCAAATTGGGTACATAAACAGTTCTCCATTTTTCTAAGGGAATGCAATAAATGTAGCATCGTGAATAAATATAACTTTTATAATCCTTAAGTGGTCTTTTCTTTCCATTTTTTTTCTCATTTGATTTTTTATTTTTTTCCTTAGAACATTATCTCATTCCCTTAGATTTCTTCTAAAATTTCTATTACTTGTCAATTGTCTGCCCACACATAATTGAGACTTTATTTATAATGCTGATTTCTAAAGTATTACTAATACTGCTTACTTTTCCAAACTGGAATCGTGGCTGTGTTAAGCAAAATCCAGTGTTTATGGCACATTGTAATTTGAGCTTCCTTTTCTGCTTCCCCTAAATGACATCATTTTAACCTTGGATTCTGGAAATATTGAGTCTAGTGTATGCAAAATTTGAGGAATAGGGAGTACTCTTAAGGGTGGTAGCCTAATTTTAGAAGAAACACTTGGAAAAACAAGGCTGAAGAAAACTGGAAGTCACCAAAGCAATGTTTTCAAGAGGAGGGGAAAATAAAAAAAGCCATAGAGAGTGGAAATGTGTTAAAGAAGTCAAGCTTAGCCCTTGAAAGCTCAGGGACTCAAATAGGCAAAGGGAAACAGTTAAAAAAGCAGGAAAGAAAAACAATATCCAAATTTTGCATTGTAATTAGCCAATGTATTTCTTTACCACAGTCAATTAGGATATTATTGCATATTTGAGAAAAAAGCCATGATTCTAATGATACTGCTAGTTAAGGAAAAATTAGCCAAAAGTAACTTTTTTCTTCAAAAGTAGCTTTTTAAAAGAAAAATGGTAGAGAAGATAGACTCAAAATTGGAAACCGATTTCCAGTTGATACCTCTTCAACTGAAAATAGAGGATATCCATCAATATGTAGCATGCTATTTGAAGCCAACCTAGAAGAGACTAGGTAGTTTACATGGGTGGCCAAGGTCACAATAATCCATTACCCAGAATATTTCAATTTAGTAAGGTACTGTATTAGTTGTTGGAAAGGTTATAATTTATTGGGAAGATATCCAGGTAAAACTAGTAAAATAATCATTACTTTCAGCTTCAATATTTTAAATAGTAAGTAGAACCTTAGGGAAAAGAGAGAATGGAAGCTTTCCCAATGGCACACCTTTTAAAAATCCAGGACATTTCAAATTTATATAGTAGACTTAGAGTGTGGTTATTTTTATAGCACTACTTGCATATGCTCATGATGGTGTTAGTTTTTACTTAGGAAATCTGAACTAAGCCCTAATTGGGGATTTATGAACCTCTAAATGTCTTCACAGGATAGAGTTTAGTATGATGGATATATGAGAAATAGCAATATTTTGCTAAGTTTTTGGGTATCTAACATTTAACCAATTAACCTACCAATTGGTGATTTCAAGTTTTTCCCCAAATAGAATTACACTCTTTAAATATTACAAAGGGAAAAATATACCATTTTTTAAAAATATACCATTAAAAAAATGCTTTCATGTCCTTAGAGTAATAGTTCAGTTGTAATAACATTTTAAGGATTATTTATAAATTGCATTTCTGAGGAATTGTCAGCCTTCGACACCTTTGTTAGTGTTTTTGTGGGGCAATTCAGTGAGCAGTCTCAAGCTGAGACAGATTGAAGAGGTTGAATCAAGTACAAAATGGTGGACTTGCTTTAGGCATAAATGTAGTCTATGACCTGATTCCTGGGACCATTTTCCAGGGAGAAGCAGCTCTTTATAAAAATAGTGTAACCCATTTTAGTATAAAGGCATACCTCAGATAAGGAGGGTTCAGTTCCAGACCACTGCAATAAAGTGAATATTGCCATAAAGTGAGTCAAGTGGCTATGTTGGTTTCCCAATGCATACAAAAGACGTTTATGCACTAAAGTGTAATAGCATTGTTTTAAAACGGCAATGCACATACCTTAATACCTTATTGCCAAAAATGCTAACGATCTGAGTTTTCAGCAAGTTGCAATCTCTGCTGTGGGAGGGTCTTGCTCCCATGTTGATGGCTGCTGACTGCTCAGAGTGGTGGTTGCTGAAGGTCAGGGTGGCTGTGGCAATTAAAGTTTGCCACATGAAAGATTTCTCTGCAGCAGGTGATGCTGTTTGATAGCATTTTATTCACAGAATATCTTTCAAAATTGTTGTCTTCTCGAACTCTGCTGCTGCTTTATCAACTAAGTTGATGAAATGTCATTTCAAGGTCTTCACAGCATCCTCATTAGGAGTAGATTCCATGTAAAGTCACTGTCTTTGCTCACTCAGAAGCAAACCTTAAAAGTTTTATTATGAGATTGCAGCAGCTTAGTCATATCTTCAGATTCCACTTCTAATATGTTTTTTATTCCCCCCATCTGTAATTCCTTTCTCTACTGAAGTGTTGAACCCTTCAAAATCATAGAAGAGGGTTGTACTCAACATTTCCAAACTCCCAATAATGTTGATAACCTTGACCACTTCTCATTAATCACGAAGGTTTTCAGTGGCATCTAAAATGGTGAATCCTTTCCAAAAGGTTTTCAATGTACTTCACCTAGATCTATCAGAGGAATCACTGTGCCAACTATAGCCTTATGGAATGTATTTCTTAATTAAAAGATTTGAAAGAATGAGTCCTGGGTCTATGGGTTGCAAAAACTGATGCTGTTAGCAGCCGTGAAAGCAATATCCATCTTGTCCATCTCCATCAGAGCCTTGGGTGCCTTGTCAATGACCAGTAGTATTTTGAAATAACTTTTTTTTTTTTTTTTTTCCTGAGCAGGTCTCAAGAGTAGGCTTAAAATAATCAGTAAACCATGTTGTAAACAGATATGCTATCATCCAGGCTTTGTTCCATTTATAGAGTGCAGAGCACATTTAGCGTAATTCCGAGGGGCCCTAGGATTTCAAGAATGGTCAGTGAACGTTGGTTTCAACTCCAAGCCACCAACTGCATTACCCCCCACCAAGAAAGCCTGGAGAGAAATGAGGAGTCAGAATACATGCGATACTTACCCATTAGTTGTGTCCTCTTACATGGGCATGGTGTCCCAAAACAATTATAAAATTCACAGGTCACCATAACAAGTATAATGAAGCTTGAAATACTGTGAAAAGTAACCAAAATATGAATCAGAGACATGGAGCAAGCAAATGCTGTTGGAGAGGGGGCACTGGTAGACTTGCTCCATTCAGGGTTGCCACAGACCTTCACTTAAAAAGGAAAAAAAGGGGGGGGGGCAGTATCTGCGAAGTACAATAAAATGAGGTATGACTGCATCTGGATCCAAAATACTGGTGCATAGGCCCCACACTTAGATTTGTGGCAATCAAGTTTTAGGTGGTCACTGATCATGGTGTTTTTTTAAAATTTTTTATTGGAGTTTCATTTGCCAACATATAGCCTAACACCCAGTGCTCATCCCGCTAAGTGTCCCCCTCAGTGCCCATCACCCAGTCACTCCAACCCCCCTGCACCTCCCCTTCCACTACCCCTTGTTCATTTCCCAGAGTTAGGTGTCTCTCATGTTTTGTCACCGTCACTGATATTTTCACTCATTTTCTCTCCTTTCCCTTTATTCCCCTTCACTAATTTTTATATTCCCCAAATGAATGAGACCATACAATGTTTGTCCTTTTCCGATTGACTTACTTCACTCAGCATAATACCCTCCAGTTCCATCCACGTTGAAGCAAATGGTGGGTATTTGTCATTTCTAATGGCTGAGGAATATTCCATTGTATACATAGACCACAGCTTCTTTATCCATCATCTTTCGATGGACACCGAGGCTCCTTCCACAGTTTGGCTGTTGTGGCCATTGCTGCTAGAAACATCGGGGTGCAGGTGTCCTGCGTTTCATTGCATCTGCATCTTTGGGGTAAATCCCCAGCAGTGCAATTGCTGGGTCGTGGGGCAGATCTATTTTTAACTCTTTGAGGAACCTCCACACAGTTTTCCAGAGTGGCTGCACCAGTTCACATTCCCACCAACAGTGCAAGAGGGTTCCCCTTTCTCCACATCTTCTCCCAACACTTGTGGTTTCCTGTCTTGTTAATTTCCCCATTCTCACTGGTGTGAGGTGGGATCTCATTGTGGTTTTGATTTCACTGGTCACTTTGACAGCAGAAGTGGTGGGGGCAGCATTCTAATGCCCTCACCATGTACACCTCTCCTTTCCTGAAACCACTTTTCTGCTTAGGTCTCTGGCATCACTCAGCATTTTAAGTTTCACTTGAAAAAGTATCAACCTGAATCTGATGTATTTTGAAAATTACGATCACAGTAATCTTTGGATGTAACAGTGATTAGGTGGTTTTTGAACCTTTAGAACCATTTTATTAGAAATGTAGAATCTAAAGCCTCATGTCAGGGGCACATGGCTGGCTCAGTTGGAGGAGTGTAGGACTTGATCTTGGGGTAGTGATTTTTTTTTTAAAGATTTATTTATTTATTTATTTATTTATTTATTTATTTATTTATTTATTCATGATAGACAGTGAGAGAGAGAGAGGCAGAGACACAGGCAGAGGGAGAAGCAGGCTCCATGCTGGGAGCCCGATGCAGGACTCGATTCCGGGACTTCAGGATCGCGCCCTGGGGCAAAGGCAGGTGCTAAACCGCTGAGCCATCAGGGATCCCCTTGGGGTAGTGATCTTGAGCCCCATGTTGGGTACAGAGATTATTTTTTAAAGACTTTATTTTTAATAAATAAAGATAAATTACCTCATGCCAGATGGGCTGAATTAGAATTTGCATTTTAATAAGATCCTCAAAGGTCATTCATATATATGCACAGCAAAATTTGAAAAATACTGCTTTAAAAACATTTTGCCAAAGCAAAATAAAATGTGATCTTAATAGCTGTTCAACAGATACTTTGATGTCATGTTAGTATAAAGGTAACATGGATTCTTTTTAGTTTAGGTGAGGAAAATCACTTAATGCTATGTCAAAGAAAATCCTTTAATCTTAAATTTTGGAGATGCAGATAGTTTTACCAGGAATTTTTCTGGTGACTTTCAATATACTAGCATTTAAGTCATTACATCCCAAATATATTATTTTTTTAAGATTTTATTTATTCACAGAGAGAGAGAGAGAGAGAGAGAGAGAGGCAGAGACACAGGTAGAGGGAGAAGCAGACTCCATGCAGGGAGACTGACGTGGGACTCAATCCCAGGCTGAAGGCGGCACTAAACCGCTGAGCCACCTGGGCTGCCCCATCCCAAATATGTTAGAGTAGTGTTACTCCACTGTGTGGTCTGAGGACTAGCAGCAGTGACAGCAGTGGGGAGCTCGTTAAAAATATAGATTCTCAGATCACCCTCTACTGAATTGAATCTCTGTGTACGGGGTCTTGAAACTTAAGTCTTAAACTTTTCAGGTAATTCTTTAGTCCGTACTGAAGTTTGAGATGCACTGTATTAGCACCTCTCAAAACACCTCTTGGTTGCCTTTAAATGGAATAAATGATCAAACTTGTGATCGTGACTTGCATTGTCTTATTCAAATTTATAAATCTAGTCATGAGACCACGAAAGGAATAATGCCGAGCATGTAGGTAATTCAATGAATGACATCCGAGCAACCTCATTCTTGTAGTGAATGTAAGGCGCTGATGGAGCCCTGTGCCACCTCTCCTTATAGGTATGGTGTACAAATGATGGTTAGAGAATTAGGCTTGCTGACAATCACTTGGATGAGTGGGTCATCTCTTTCATAGGAAGGACAATTTTTAACATCAGAACATGTAAAAGTAATTCTCAGCACATTTGTCTTGCTATATATTAAGACTTAAACTTTTAAATGGTTAATCTGGTTCGAAGTCAGAAAAGTAGGCTCAATATTGATGTGCAGACAACCAAATTTGCTTCCCAGGTATGGTCCAGCTCCACTTGAAGGACCACAGAGAAGGTCCTTCACATTTCAGCAGACAGTAGAGATTTCTGGGGAGTCATCATGACTATATAATGGAGTTACTGTCTGATTGCTCAAAACTTTGCTTACAGAGGGTCAGATTTCTCATCTGAGGCATGTTTCTGAGCAGAAAGGAAGTCCATAGTCTGAGGCTACTCAGTAATAAGAGACAAATTACACCTTCTAAAATGGATATGGTGCTGCTTTGGGTATCCATACTTCTAGTTTGTAGACCCATTTGCTCATGAGCCTTGTCAGCTGGGAATTAGTTTGGAGTAAAGATGACTCATTTAGAGTGGACTCATTCATTTAGAATGGTTCAGGGTGATATATGTTGAATATTAGTGCCCCTGTTTTTATCAGCACCTACATTTTGAGAACATGTCGGGAACCCAGGATGGGCTGTTCCACTGGGTTTTAAGGTTTTGCCCCAGCAAAAGGAAAATATGGACGGACTCCTCTTTCCAAAAGCTGTTTGCATGCTCTCCTGGTTGGACAGTGTAAATTCTGTGGATATACTTTCTCCCAGTTGTCGCCTTTCAAGCAAACCAAAATCTGCTCTGAGGAAGTTTACCAAGTATGAGAAGTGATAGGGGCAGGGAGGTTGGAGGCTATTGCTGCCATGTGAGTTACTGGACATACAACTGAAAGAAGGCAGCAGAGGACTGGATGAAAGCTTCGGATCCTGGCCATTTCTCTAAGAGGAAGTGTTTCCTTGTGGCTGAGCATCAAGATCTGCATTGTGAGGTTTTCTAATTTGAGTCTCTGGGGATAACCTTTACCTTAGAAGATGACATGAGATATTTGGTATTAGGTGGTTTTTTGTTGTTGTTGTTGTTGCTGTTGTTGTTGTTTTTTGGTATTAGCTTTTAAACACTAGTATTAAAAAGTGAATGCTCCATAAGTTTCTTTCTGACTAAAGTGCAAATTTTTGATCTCTGAAGAATCACCATTAAATAAAGCTCATGAAACTGGGCTCAACATACCTAATTGGCCAGCCATGTTGTCCGTTGGTAGCAATAAGATACCCTGTCGGTCTCCCTTTACCCTAAGGTAGTATGTTACTGACCATAAAGTGGATGTTAACATATAAACAAGAATCACATCACCAGGATATTGAACCTGTGGAGGAGGGAGGGTAAGCAACCGTATTTCTTATGTTCTGGAGTATTTCTGTTCTATGTACAGAAACACATCTATCTGTTTCTGTACATAGAACACCTTCTCCATATTGTAATATTGTACTAGGTTGCCCTAGATCCTTGAACCTGGAAGAAAATACACAAGTCTGAGGTCATGGTGACCACAGGGGAAAAGTCTGAGCAGATGAGAGTTGTGTGCTAAAGTGTATTCGTGAATTTGGCATATATTTTCTTTTTTAGATGCAATAGTGATTGCAAGGGTTGAAGAATGAAAAATAAAAATCATAAAGACTTAAAGGAGGGATGCCCATGTGGCTCAGCCGCTGAGCGTCTGCCTTTGGCTCAGGTTGTGATCCCAGGGTCCTGGGATTGAGTCCCACACTGGGCTCCCTGATGGGAGCTTTTTTCTCCTATTGTCTATGTATCTGCCTCTCTTACTGTGTCTCTCATGAATAAATAAATAAAATCTTCAAAAAAAAAAAAAAGACTTAAAAGAGACATTTTCCAGATTTTTTCAAGAGCAGCCAATACATCTGATGATGAATATAAAGTTCTCCTAGAAATTCCTCATAAAACTCGAATACTATAAAAGTTATTGAGATAGAGGATGTCATCACTGGCTCTAAGTTTTGTTTTTTAAACAGATTATTTATCCCAAACAAATGAGGACTTTTCAAAGTCTTTTTACTGAAAGTGATATTCTTGTGCCTAAGTTCATACTGACTAAAGGTTATTTTGTGTTTTTTTTTTACACTAAATTTAGATAAAATTTAGAAGGATACATGGCCAATGGTAGTACATTCTTAGATACAACTTCTGTGGTATTTTAAATCAGAAATAGTATTGGGAGGAGTTTCATCACTCATGACAATTCTGATAATTAGTAGTAGCCACTTGGATATTTGGGGGTTTCAGCAAGAAAGGGAGAACATAGATGATGGACATGTTTGTCTTACATTTGGAAAGAAAATGGTATTTCATGGTTACATGGACCATGTATTTGCCCCCCGCTAGGCTAGAGACTATGGATTTATGTAACTGACTATGACTAAAACTCTAAATTGTACCTTAGATATAAAAGGGCCTTAACCTTCAGAAAAGATCACATCAGTTTCTTCCTCAAAACCCAGGGACCCATCAGACACCCAGAGCTCCTTGATGCCCAGAGACGAGGAATCTCTGGGCATCAAGACCAATTTAGCTGCAAGTGGGTCACTGACTTAATAGGCAGGAGAAAGAGAGACAGTTATGTAACAAAACCCAGGTAATGCAAAATAGAGTTCAGTTTTATAAATCTGAAATGAGTTAGTAAGCAATGTAGATTTTCTACTCTCATAAACAAAGCTTGTCAAGCAACACTATGAAAGTGATAGTCATGTCTGTAAACTACAAGGTCATTGGATCTAACACCACCATGTTAAGTTATCTGAAAATTCTTAGTGTAAGTTAGAAAAAAATAGATATATTCTCTGATATACATTAATCTGTAATACATGGCTTCTTAAAGAATAAGCTCTTTCCCAAAGTATAAGTGCTAGTATTCCTATATTGATCCAGGATTTTCTGAGCATCTAATAAGGTCAAAGGTACTTTTCTTAGTTATTGGAGACAACAGTAAGGAAGACAAAACAAATGTTTGGTTTTGTATTTTGGAAAGCAGTGTGGATCCAAACTCCTTTTAATATCCTTGCATAAAAACCTAGGCTTTGGGAATAAGCGAGCAAGATAGTCACAAACTCCCATGGAGTTTATATCAAACCCAGGGAGACAAAGGATTTATATAAAAGAATTTCTCAACCTCAGTTCCATTGTCATTTTGGGCCGAGTAATTTATTGCAGGGCCTGTCCTGTGCTAGGTGTTGAGCAGCATCACTGGCCTTTACCCACTAGATGCCAGTAACACTCTCCCTAGTGTGACAATCAAAAATGTCTCCAGACATTGCCAAATGTCCTCCTGGGAATAAAATCATTCCTGAATGAAAGCCACTGATATGTAACATCTTCATGAGGTAGTAAATGCTATGAAGAAACATAAAGCAGGGTTTAAAAGACTAGAGAATAATGATGGATTGACAAGGGTTCTTCTAGACAGGTGGTTTTCTGAGGAGGGTTCATTTAAGCAGAGACATAAAGTGAGGGAATGGTCTTTGTATAAATCACTGGATGAAGTCTGCAGGCAAAGGAAACAGCAAGTGTAAAGACTGAGGTCAGAGGAGGCTAGAATTATGGAGAAACAGCAAGCCAGACCTTTGTGACTACAAAGGAATAAGCCAGGGGAAGAGTGAAGTTGAGACTGCAGGGATGGAGGCTAGATAGCATAAGGTTTTGTAGGATATGGTGGGAGATTGGTTTTCATTCTGAGTGATATGAAAAACAATCGAACAATTTTGATTAAAAAGAGCGGTATGAATTATCTGTCATTCTTGAACCAAATTTTATAGATATTTTGGAATGACTCAATTTTGAAGACTAAGTGTAATTTCTATTTTTCTCAAGACATATTTATACCTTCTCAAATTACTAAGATTACTGCAATGCCTTAAATATTAAAATGGTGATTAAGGACAACTTATATATATATGCTTAATTGTACTTCTAGCAAAATAAAGTGCTGGTAGCTACTATAAACTATGAAATACTCTTTTGAAAACACTTTGACATACTTAAACTGAATGTTTTCTGGGTTATACACTTTCAAAAGTAACTGAAACACACCAAAAAGCTGCACTATACTTCATAAAGCAGAGAGATGCAACCCCTAGGCGTAGAGTGCTTTGAACATTATTAACATAGGCCAATTATATGAACTGATATGTATTTAGTTATAGAAGTTATCTGTGGCTTAGGTATATTTCTGACTCTCAGCTTTTTTTTTTTTTTAATTTTTATTTATTTATGATAGTCACAGAGAGAGAGAGAGAGAGAGGCAGAGACACAGGCAGAGGGAGAAGCAGGCTCCATGCACCGGGAGCCTGACGTGGGACTCGATCCCGGGTCTCCAGGATCGCGCCCTGGGCCAAAGGCAGGCGCAGAACCGCTGCGCCACCCAGGGATCCCTGACTCTCAACTTTTAAAAATGTAAAAGACCACTTTTTTACCTCAATTTTTTTCGGAAAACCAAAGTTCATTTATTTTTCTACTTATTTTTAGCCTTAAGAATTCCTTTGAGAGGTTGTGCTATATGTCAAATCAATTGGTTTGTGGCAGAACATGTGTGGGCTAAACACTCTTAAAAATATAGGGATTAAAGGGGAGTTTTTTTTTTTTATTTTTTTTATTTATTTATGATAGTCACAGAGAGAGAGAGAGGCAGAGACACAGGCAGAGGGAGAAGCAGGCTCCATGCACCGGGAGCCCGACGTGGGATTCGATCCCGGGTCTCCAGGATCGCGCCCTGGGCCAAAGGCAGGCGCCAAACCGCTGCGCCACCCAGGGATCCCTAAAGGGGAGTTTTAAACAAGTGAATGGATAATCCAATATGAACTAATAAAATTCAAACTAAGGAAATGCTGGAAGGTATGTAATAACCTAGTAGAAACCTTGAAATACATAGCTGTTACCAAAATATCCTGACCTGTGAGAACCTGATGTCAAGAACAAAGGTGACAGGATCCTTCAGGTAACAGATAATAGGTTTGGAATCAGTGATACATGGAATTAACTTATTAAATACGATTTTCAGCATTAGCTCAACTGTGATTATCAGAAGAGATTATGCCATGAGAACCAATACTGTAGTGAGAATAAGACAAATGATAGGATTCTAAGTGGGAAAAAAAGTGGGATAACTTATTAGTACACATAAAATACAGGTAAGCATCATTTCGGAAGTGGACTGGCACCTTACCTTCTCTGGCAACATAGGGATCCTTTTAGTCTGGATAGATCCCTGAGCTCTGATGACAGACTTCATCTGGGAGTATGGAGGCTAATGAGAGGACCAAGGAAGGAGGTGGTTGCCTCTAATTCTATGGCACCTGAGGTGGATTGGTCTTATCTCTAGGACATCATTGTTGCAGAGCCTGTATCTCCAGTACAAGAACGTCTCTTGGAATTTAACTAAAGCCAGTGGATTTATATTAACAAAAAGGGCTTAAATTAGTGCTTGCAAAGTCCGATCAATTAAGCATGTATTTTTCTTGCTATGGCATATCAGCTTTTTTGATGCTATATTTTACACATTTTTCTTTATTACTCTTCATCACTGAAGAACCCAGGATTTGAATGCCATACTTGATAATGATAGGAACTTCGTTCTTATCCCAGACCAAATCCTGTCCTGAAAACTGAATTCACTGGGAAATCAGAGAGGAAATTCCAGTGCCGTGCTGCTCTATGGAAGGTTGGGTCTACTCCTTCAGGAGGCTCAGAGTGAAGGAGTTATCAGGATGGTGTGTAGGTATCACTTGAGAGGACAGAAAGGTGCCGAGTTGTTGGGAAAAGGATAGAGTCTAGACAATAGCAACATCTTTTTTAGGGCTTGGTTACAGTGAGCATCACTGTTACTCATCAGACACACGCTGGTTTCAAAAAGTCTACAGAAATCCAGCCAAGAAGCAGCATTGCTTCTATAGACCATTGATACTTCTCTATGGCTGATATTTGAATGTTGGTCAAAGCTTCTCATACAGAGGGCAACTTATTTGGGTCAGGTGGTGCTGTTGTCTAGAAGCAAGGCTTACTTGATTAGACATTCCAGCTGCCCTTGGAAGCAAATCTGTATCCCGAAATTTACATCAGCCTGCCTTTCTCATTGATGTGCACACTGATTGGGAACGCAGTGCCCAAGAAGACGTGAAAAGAGGAATATTGTTGATATAGGTTTACTGTGAAGAGGAAAGATTCTTACCAGCTTTCCTTCATGAGTAGATTGGTGATCAGCACACTTTGACTCTTTTCTAGGAGCTGGCTAGGGACCATTTGGTCATCCTGATTTTGCAAGGATTAACTTAACCCTCTTTTTTATTTTGGATTCCTTTTAATCCTAGGACATGAGTATGTTTACTTCTTAGTAGGTTTTCTGATTGTAAAAAGGTTTTTTCCTCTGGATCTCAGGTCTAGATACTTACTAACAGGAAAAGATGCTCCTCTAGGAGAAACACCTTCTTGCCATTTTAAATGCCAGGCAACGCACAAAGAAAGGGGTTAAGGAAGTATTTCCTGGTTACATTATAAGTAAGTCACATAAGGTAGTTTTCAAAGCTTTTTGTGTCTGCTATTAGTTCTCTCTAGATCTGTCTGACCTGCTGCTTATTTGCCCCAAAGGTGAACACAGGGAAGCTCTGGACTCATGATAATGCACATGAGTGCATTACACTCAGGTACATCTCAGCCTCACCTGATCTGGAATATTCACTTCTATCTGTTTGGCTTTTACACTTGAGCCCATCAGAACAGTGAACGGTTGACCCTTGAACAACATGGATTTGAATAACATGGGTCCACTTAAATGTGGATTTTTTTCAATCTAGTGCATACTATATTTTCTATTTTTTTTAACTTTTTAAATCTAGCTTGTATGTATTATATACTAGAGTACTCTTACAACAAAGTAACACACAAGACAGGTGTTAATTGACTGTTATCAGTAAGGCTTTGGTTACTGGTTTCAATACCTCATCTTTTGACCGTTCCTCATTTTTGAGGAAATAGGGATGATGATCACTAGTTGCTTGTTTCTAGGGGCCCCTCTTACCTGAAGTGGGGCAACTGGTGAAGCATTTTTCCAAGTTGGTTTCTTGGCAAGTTTTTTTCCTGTTTTTCCCAGTATTTTTGTTTTTCCGGTTTATTGGGGTTGCTAGGAACCATTTTTTTAATCTTTTTTTTTTAAAGATTTATTTATTTACTTATGATAGACATAGAGAGAGAGAGAGAGAGAGAGAGAGAGAGAGGCAGAGACACAGGCAGAGGGAGAAGCAGGCTCCATGCTGGGAGCCTGACGTGGGACTCGATCCGGGGACTCCAGGATCGCGCCCCGGGCCAAAGGCAGGCGCTAAACCGCTGAGCCACCCAGGGATCCCCTGCTAGGAACCATTTAATTTTTGTTAATGCCCAAGGCATTGGATGCTGCTCATGTGACTTTTTTTTTTGCCCCAAATGCTGCTCTGAGTTACTAACAGAAATCCAAACCTAGGAATAATTTTGTTTAAAAAAGTGTTCTGACAACTTCTGAGGCCTTCTCTGAAGGTTAAGAAGCCAAGCCAAATACTTGCCATCAGACTTCACCTGCAGTATCTAAAGGTTAGGGTGGTGAATTCCTCTCTTCTTGAGGTCCCCAAAATATCCTGATACTCCAGCACCAGTCAGGCAGTGACCCTCTTACTCACCTGGGAAGGATGCTGGGATCTTGTAAGCAGGGTACCAGGTTGATTTTTCCGAAGGGCTTCATTGGCTCCAGTAAGTCAACCTTAGTTCCTTAAAGCTTTCTGGTCATATCCAAGTCTATGCATGGCTCCCTCAGATAGGTGCTATATTACCAAGACTTTGACTGGAATGTCTTATGATTCCTAGGAGAACAGATTCTTATCAAAACTTATGGAAATAAATACACTGAAATAAATGAAAAATAATAAATGAAAACAGAAATAAATGAAATAAATGAAAACAGAAGAATACTCACTGGGAGTTTCTGAATTCTGGAAGGATTAGGTAGGGAGAAAAAGATTAAGGTTTCATATTTGTTTGCAAA
This sequence comes from Vulpes vulpes, assembly GCF_048418805.1. Lineage (NCBI taxonomy): Eukaryota > Metazoa > Chordata > Mammalia > Carnivora > Canidae > Vulpes > Vulpes vulpes. Next base: position 80,370,665 of record NC_132789.1, read on the forward strand.
GGATTATTTTGCCAGGTTTTGGTAAGTCATAGACATAGATAGCTTCAGAGGCAGAGTTTCCTTAAATCTGGAAGAGCAAACTTTAGAGAACCAGCAACATTTCAAAGGAGAGTCATATAACTATCTTTTTCAATTCACTCAGTCCTATGTTACTAATTTTTGTTTTATTTGATGCAGTTTTCCCACTAGTTTTAGAAATTCTTACTCTGTTTAGCTTTATGATCTTAAAGATATCAGAGACCTGTATTTGTCATTACAGTGCAACTGACAAGGAAATTCTGTGGCACACACTTCAATAATTAGGATTATAGGTAATTACATGATACCAGGACATATCAAAACCTTAGGAATTTTATATAATTTCTGGAACAGTGATAGCAATCACCTCTACTGTATAACCTAAGAAGTTTATCATCACTTATTTGACAATACTTCTCATGTAATTTGATATACCAACTCTATTCAGTCAAAAAGACTTCATTTAGAAGTTAAACTTTGGAAAGTTTGTCAGAAATATCAGAAGGCTTTGATAAGATTCTAAAGGCAAGAGGCATCTGGGTGGCTCAGTGGTTGAATGTGTGCTTTTGGCTCAGGGTGTGATCACAGGTTCCTGGGACTGAGTCCCACATCGGGCTCCCCGTGGGGAGCCTGCTTCTCCCTCTGCCCATGTCTCTGCCTCTCTCTCTGTGTCTCTCAGGAATAAATAAAAAAAAAAAAAAAAAAAAAAAAAAGGATTCTAAAGGCAAGTGTAGAGGCTTACATAGTTGTGTCAACTTTATCTTAATAGAATCTGCCTAGAAAAAAGTATTTTCTCTTATTAGATCTTTGATTAGTTAAAAAAACCCACTTTGTTTCTAATTTAGATTAACCTAAGAAAACTGTCATTTTAACAGAGAGAAAAGCCAAATTCCAATCCCATACTGCTGTACTTCTGATATGAAGACTCATTCAATCCAAGAGGGTGAATTTTTAAAAATTATTCAGTCTCTTCTGGTATCCTCCCTCCCCTGTCCCATGCTGATGATGTTGAGGCAAGGACTCCGGGGCACTGCGAGGACCTGCGTGCCTGTGACAGGTGCTGGGATGTGCTGACCAGAATCCCGATCAGAACAAAGGGCTCTGGGCTGTAGGAATGAGGCCAACAGTTCTCAACTCCCCAAAGCCAGACCTAGGACAATTGCCTCGCCTAGGGCATGCCCTCCCCCAGGTGGTCACGTTCAATGACTGTCCAACCTGAGGATACAGAAATCCAGCCCTTTTGTCCCAGGCTAGGGTAGTTCTGAAGGGTGATCCAATGTTTGGAGCTCCTCAGAGAATCACGAAGACTTCTGCTGATGCACCACTGCTCACCTACTGCCTAATCTTGCCTTTCTCTTCTTCCTTTGCTTCCTCAGGTGATCACTCCTAATAACCTTTACACATGAATCTCCAGAATCTTAGTCCTGACCAGGCACAAAATTCCTTTCCAAAGAGTCCCTTCTCACAAACCTTCTACAACTTTCCTTTTACATTCGTTCAGATTTTGTCCTAAGTTTTCTCTCTTTCTCGCTTTCCTGGCATGCAGAGTTGTTCCCTTTATTTCCAGTAATCCTAAAATTTAGTGTGAAACTACCTGACTTTCAGTCAACACAGGCAGAAGTTCTACATCTAATGCTAGGTCCTCTAAAGACCTGTCCATTATTAATTAAACAACCTTAAATTATTCTTTATATCAAATATTTTCCCAGATCACATAAACATTTGGGTTAGTTCTCATTTTTCTGTGTTTTAAAATGCCCAATTCTTACAAAGGCTGGCCTTTAAACCAATAGAAAGGATCCCTGGGTGGTGCAGCGGTTTGGCGCCTGCCTTTGGCCCAGGGCACGATCCTGGAGACCCTGGATCGAGTCCCACATCAGGCTCCCGGTGCATGGAGCCTGCTTCTCCCTCTGCCTATGTCTCTGCCTCTCTCTCTCTCTCTCTCTCTCTCTCTGTGTGACTATCATAAATAAATAAAAATTAAAAAAAAAGATTTTTTAAAAAAATAAACCAATAGAAAGAGCTCTTTTACAAATTAATTTTAGTAACACCATCCAGAGGTAGAGAGATTATCCCCCATTTACAGTATACATGGACATGTGCACAAATATGCAAACAAGATGCAAACAAAATCTTATAGCTTTTGTCTTACTAGTGTTTGGAGAACACATTAAAGGTCTAATTTTCAAATATCTCCCTTTACAAATCTAATTACAAGATAGGATTAGCATTTATGGATCTGTTAGTTTTTTTTCTCCAGAGTCTAATGAATATTGCGGCCAAGTAGTGTAGCAACAAGAACAAAGACCATCTTATTTCTCCTCAGAGATTCATAACTCAATGTCCCCCAGTTCGGGAAGACACAGTCCAAAGGGCTGCAGTGGGTAATCAAATGACCATTTCCCATTTTCCAACTAGAACATAACGGTTTTTATCAGAAGATGTGAAAGTGGCAGTAGCAAACAAACCAAATGAAGCCCAGAGGACCTCTGGGAGTGTTGGCTTCTCCCCAGAAGTCAGGGCTTCGCTAATGAACCAAACAGCTTCATGGTCACCCCTTTTCAATTCAGGCCAGAAAAAGGAGGCTTAGCCAAACCAAACAGGAAGAAGAAATCAGCTCCGGTGCCCTTGTACACAGAGTACTCACCATCAGAGGTTTGCCCACACAGACACCCCAAACTGCTTCCTTGCTGCTGGAGCTAAGTGCTGAAGGTTCGGCGGGGGTGCCTCGTCCGGGGTGGCCCCTAGGACCAAGAGCCTAGGCAGCTGCCCCGCCTTGGCCTTGTTGCTGGCCTCTCCTTACCAGGTGGGGGCCCACACCGGAGAAGCAAAGACTCCGAGCCAGCTCTTCAACTTTGTAACCAAACCCAGTTTCTCCAGCCTGATGCACAGCAGAGCCAACCACTGAGATAGCAGGTGGGCGACAAAGAAAAGGCTCAGCCAGGAGGCAGCCCAAGGAGAAGACCAGAGGACAAACCTCCAGCCTACCTCTTGGAAGAAGAGTCAGGGAAATGTAAAGGCAAAAGGAAAGAGGTCTGGGTAAAAGGCTGCAGCTATGCTTACAAGGGCCATTAACCCTTCGGTTGTTAGCCTCAAGCTCACTATTTATTATTATTTTTTAAAGATTTTATTTATTTATTCATGACAGATACAGAGAGAGAGGCAGAGACACAGGGAGAGGGAGAAGCAGGCTCCATGCAGGGAGCCCGACGTGGGACTTGATCCCGGGTGTCCAGAATCATGCCCTGGGCTGAAGGCGGTGCTAAACCGCTGAGCCACCAGGGCTGCCCAAGCTCACCATTTAGTAAAGCACTTTTGCTCATACATATCAGTCAAATCAATGCAAGCCTGTGTCCTCAGCTTCCAGGATTCTTTGTCCAACTCTAAACCTACCAGCGACGTGTATATGCTCATTAGCTCATGCCGGGCACCTGAGTGCATGCTCTCCTTTATCTGGCACCACATGGAAGTGGGAACTGAGAGCCAGATAATGTGGGTTCTAGGCTTAACTCTGCCCCTGTTGCCTGAGTAACTCAGGGTGCTTTTATTTTTATTGTGGGATGTTTGTAGATACTTCACGTGGGTCTGAGGACTAAATGAGAAAATGATTTTTTTTTTTTTAAAAGCATTTTGTCAACTTCAAAGAAGGTGAGTAGTGATAGTGGATGACAACGTTGTCTAAAGCTCATTTGGAATTTTAGTTCTTGAGCAGGCTTGCTAATGCACCAGTTTAGCCAGGGATCACCCACACCTAGGATTTCTTCAAGCGGTGCCTGGGGTGTCTGTCCTCAGTCCCAGAGTCTTGGAATGCTGCTGTGCCCCTTCGCAGCAGAGACTCTCAGAAGCATACCTGGCCATCATCATGCTCAGCCAACAGTTGGGACGTGTCAGAGTAACTACTGATTTCCCAGAGGCAGGACTCCAGGTTGGAATTCTGGTAAGAGTGGAGAGTACAGACACACCTCAGGGGGATGCAGTACCAGTGAGGGGTACTCTGTCCATGCCTGGCAAGTGTTGGTCTGTACCAAGCCATGCTTGATATGGAGCTCACTATTGTCTAGAAGATTGGAGAGCACTGTTGGTTGCCCACACAGGTGCCATTAGGGCTGAGTGTGGGCTTGGTCCAAAGCCATGTGGAGATGACAGGCAGCATTCCCAGAATATGGAAGGATAGCCTGTATAGGGCAGGGCTTAGGCACCGGGACATCCCACCTGTACCTCTAGCTCTTCCAGTGCTTGTGGCGTGGTCCTGAGGTTCCCGTTTCTCTTCCCCTGTGAATGCAATAATTATACCTTTGTTTTATGGTGTTGCTTATCATTTATGTTTGGCCTCATCACAATTATTTTGATCAGATTAAGGTAATCAGGCCCATCAGGCCATGTATATTGGCTAAGGAAGTTTTGGCTCCTACTTTGCCAAGCAGATGAGGCTGATAGACACCTGGGGAAAAGGATGTTAAAAGAAAACGTGAGGGACTGGCTAGGCCAGGGTTAATATGAATAAGGAAAGAAATGGTAGGTATCATCTATCAGGTGCCTATTAAGTACTACAGTTATTAGTACAGTTATCCCACAGTTATTCCCAATGATCCTTGTACAAAGGAGATATTCTCCTTTTGCAGATGAGAAAATGAAGTCACAGTCACAATCGTCTTTGTAAATTATTGGCTTCTGTATTACAAGGGAAAAAAGCTTGGAATAAATTAATAGTCATTATCTTTCAATGGATTTTTAAAAGAAGTTTATTTATTTTTAAGAAATATCTACACACAATGAGAGGCTCAAACTCACGACCCTGAGATCAAGAGTTGTATGCTTTTCTGACTGAGCCAGCTGGGCACCATTCTTTTTATGTATTTTTGTCAAATAATTCCTTGTCCGAAGAGGACTGATTTCTTGTTTCAACAAGATGCAAACCTGTGGAACACTTTCCTCAATGAAGGGACTCAGCTGGCCCTCTGACAGGTTTCTTCTAGCCCACAAAGGATAGGATTGAGGACATAAAAAATCACAAATACCATGCATACAAATACATGCCTAGTGAGATTATTTCCTATTTGTTGAATTTTATGTAAAACACACAACAGATCAGATTCAGAATGACTTGAGAAAGGAAAGGAGGAAGAAACGAAAATATACTTCTTGCCTACAATGGCTAGCCATCTGGGGACTGCTGAGGGGGTGGAAATACATTTATTAGGGCTAAGAATAGTTACATGGGGTTTGCACTGATATAAGGTCTGGGTAGTTTGTAGAGGCTTCCTCCTCAGGCGGGGTCCCACCCATCTGGCCCTGACCTGGACCCTTCCCACACACTATCATGTAAGTGGAGCATTCTCTCTTAGAGAAACTTGCCGTCCACCTCACACACTGAGACTGGCATGTATTCTGTGGGCTGGAGATGGCTATGCCTTTGATTTAACATTCCTTTTATGAGTATAAAAGTTGCAAATTTCAAGATTCTCCTCAGTTAATATATTTCTAGTAGCACTGTATCAATTTGAGTTAAGCAACTCAATTGTAGAACCTCTACAATTGAAATCAATACCTTTGTATGTACATATTATGTATAACATGATGTATTTTTTTAAGTAGACCTCAGAAATGGGTTGTTTATGATATTGTAAGGGCAATACCTATAATCTTTAAAACTTACTGTCCAGGAGATAGAGATCTTAAAATACTTAGAGGATGTCATTACATTTGGTTTTTGGTTTTTGGTTTTGAGCAGTATAGTATCGAGGAGGTGCAGGGTGAGCTAGGAAGAACTCTAACTTTAGAATCAGACTCAGTTGCAATCTTGATTCTCCAAATGATTTTGGAGAAGTTTCATTGTCTGTAAAATGGTTCTTTCACCTGAAGATAATAATACATCCCTGATAGGAATGCTGTAAGATTAAATGAAAAAAAAAATGTTTGTAATGCACTTCATACAGTGTCTGGTCAGTGGTCAAGTCAAAATAAATGAGAGAGCCTACCATACAGTCCTGCCAATGCTGTATGCATTGGACTCAAACTTACAAAACCTACAACTTTTATTGTCTTAATTAAAATTAAAAATTAAATTAAAATTTAAAAAATCTTTTATTGTTAAATTATAGCTGACATGTAATGTTATATTGGTTTCAGGTACACAACATAGTGATTCAATACTTCTATACATTTTCATTGCTCACCATGTAAGTAGCATCCATCACCATAAACCATTATTATAATATTATTGACTATATTCCCTATGCTGTACTTTTCATCTCTGTGAATTATTTTATAACTGAGAAAGTTTGTATCTCTTAATCCTCTTCACCTATTTCACCCACTCCCCCCCCCCCCCCCGGCAACCACATTTGTTCTCTGTATTTATGAGACTATTTCTGTTTTTTATTTGTCCTGTTTTTTAGATTATCCATATAAGTAAAAACATATGATATTTGTTTTTCTCTGTCTGAATTACTTCACTTAGCATAATGCCCTGTAGATCCATCCATATTGTTGCAAATGGCATGATGTCATTCTTTTTTTTGTGGCTGAGTAATATTCCACTCTATGTGGAATCTTTTTTTTTTAAGAATTTATTTATTTTTAAATATTTAATTTATTTATTTGAGAGAGAGAGAGAGCGAGCTAGAGAGTGAGCATGAGCTGGGGAGGGGGAAGGAACAGAGGGAGAAGAAATTCCCCACTGAGCAGGGAGCCTGATGCGGGGCTCAACCCAGGACCCCGAGATCATGACCTGAACCAAAGGCAGATACTTAACCAACTGAACCACCCAGGCACCCATGGAATCTTCTTTATCCATTTGTCCATGGATGGACACTTAGGCCGCTTCCATTTCTTGGCTATTGTAAGTAGTGCTGCAATGAATATAGGGATACATATATCTTTGAATCAGTGTTTTCATTTCCTTTGGGAATTGAAATGGCATTGGATTGTATGGTATTTCTATTTTTAATTTTTTGAGGAAACTCTGTACTATTTTCCACAGCAGCTGCACCAACTTATATTCAAACTAACAGTGCATGAGGGTTTCTTTTTTGGAAAGTTTTAAGAAGTCCATTTATCTTCCATTTGTCTCATTACTGTACAGAAAAAATTCAAAATGGTCATAAAGAAAAATCCTTACCCCCAAACCTGGCTTATTGTGCTCTTAGATATTTTATATATATTGGAAGTCATGTAATTTCAGTGGTAAAGAATGAACGTCACATAAATGAACTTCAACAGGTTTCAAGCAGTTATGATTTCCTCTTTTCATTATGCAGCCCTTGTGCCAAAGAATTTCCTTTTGGGATACTACCACTCCCCATCCTCTTTGTTTACAATGACAGCTGGACTCAGAAATGCAAGCCCCATATCACCACCAGTGCTGACAGCTCGACCTGCACATTGTACCCCTGAGCAGGCTTGGACACAGATGGGGTCAAGTGTGATTGACTTTGTGTCAGTGAAGAAAGTGTTGCAATCTGATTCCTGCAGTGGCTGTCACTGGTGCTGGGAGCTCTGGCCAGCCAGCCACACAAGGTCAGGGTGTCATTAATGCTCTCAGTCAAGCAGATGGCTCTTGTCTTCTTGTAATTGGAAGATTTGGGAGTACAGGCCCAAAATAGGACTAAAAAATGGCAGAAAAAGATGCATTCTTTTAGGCTACGTCTGTGTGGATCAAACGTTTCTACTGACAGTAGCTCTGAGGGCAAACAGGCCAAATACATGTCACCCTGGGGATCTGAGCAAGAAGCAGAAATGACAAAACATGTTTAAAATTTGTGGCTTGTCTCAGTAAGGAAAATATTCTATTTTGGTCCATACTATATTTGTTTTCATTAAAATATTTCAAATACATATCACTAATGCTCGAGGGAGATGCATCAAATTTCACATTACGATCTGCTTTGGCACATCCTGACACCCAGGCAGGTATTGTACCACAGCGAAGTATCCACACTCCAATTGGAGAAGAATCCATGCCTATTTACAGATTGCAACACCAAGGAACACCAGCATCAAGGTTTTATAAAGTAATTCAAGCATTAAAGGATTTTGGATTATAGAGAAATAAGAATAAGCTAAAATAGGAGGCTCACAGATTTTTGTCTACGTCACAGCCATGGCATTTATTAGCTAAGAGGGCAAGGGACTGTTTTGAGGGCTGATGTGTGCTGGATTGAGCAGAGCACTTACAAATGTGTCCTATGGTTACACACACAAGTGGGAAGCCAGCAGAGGTCTGCCTTTGTTTTTGGTGGCAGATGTGTCATTGTCAATGAGAAGAGACATCACTTGGGCCACAGCTGGAAAGATGACATGTGAGACACTATTTGTGTCTTTCAGTGTACAAAATAGCTTTGGCTATCTGAAATAGAGATATGAATATGTCACTTCAAAAAAAGCAAAGTGGGCAATATGTGATCCCAGTGTATTTGCCATATTTTTCATTAGATTATCTCAGTGTTCAGCTCTGGGATGCCTACTGACAATCCTGAAGTGACTGTACTAAGGAAACTGCAGTTCTTATTTTATTGCATTAATTTGTCCCTTTGTCCTTCAGGTTTGGATGTAGATACCCACCCGGTACTGATGAGCTGAGCTTTTTCAGAGTCAGAGGCCCATGAGGCCCACAGAGGTTGTTCATACAGTTCATTTTTGAGCCAGTTATAGTTTCGGTCTGCCTCCTCCAGACCTGCTGTCCCTGCTTCTCTGTGCCCCCCGGGAGATGAGTCTAGTGGACCACGACAACTGGGCTCCCTTTCCCTCTGGCTTCCCATTGATTCTGCCCAGTGGTATGTGCCCGCAGGACAGCAGAGTGTAGGAGCACAGAGTTTAGGATACTGATTCCCTGGCTCACCCTGTACATATGGCTTCTCTGGTTGGTTCTTCTCTCCATAGGGTTCCAGCCATTCTTTCTAGGCTCTGGTATGCTGCTCTGTCCTTGCCTCTTGAAGCCTCATCGTGGTGAGGATGCCTCACTGTTGCTAGCCCCTCATGTTTCTGCACCCCCTTTGGTTCCTTCAATCCTGCCCACACCTCTGTAATATTCCTTTCATTGAATACTCTCCAGTTAAATACTTTTGAATGTTTCATGACTTTCCTGCTGGGACCTTGACTGATAAAAATTCCTTTAGGAAGAATAGTACTTTAATCATATACTTGGGGTCATCAGTTTATTTGCTCATATGTTTTTAATCTTGAAACATAATCCTATGTGCCAGGTGTGGTGTCAGGTACTGGATGTAAGAGGAGTAAACATGACATACACTTGAACTTTCTTTTACTGTAGATGTTTTAGGAATTTCAAATTCATAATCTGTATTCAGTCACTTATGCAGGTGCTTAGTGTTACTTACAGTAAGGAAATGAGGCATGTAGAACATCCCAATCTTGTTTCCTTACAGAACATCATCACATCTGCAGTGTTCATCTTTTAGAGAAGTAAACTGTTTTTTTATGCTTCCTAACATTTACCACACAAATAGATTATATTAAAAAGAATAAGTACACTGCTGAATTTCTAGAAAAATGGGTTGAGTAGTTCTGATTAAACTTTTTGATTAGTAGAGAGTAGCCACACGAATCACAAATTTTTAAGAGAATTACAATAAAATATTCTTTTTTTAAGAGTAACATATTCTCTTTTTTAAGAGTTTATTTATTCCTGAGACACACACACACACACACACACACACACACACACGCACATACACAGAGAAAGAGAGAGAGAGAATGGGGGAGGGGAAGGGGGTGTCTTAAACAAACTCTGAGCTGATCACAGAGCCCAGTGTGAGACTCAATCCCACAATCCTGAGATCACAACGGGAGCAGTAACCCAGTTGATCGCTCAACTGATTGCACCACCCAGGCACCCTGAAAACTGAAGTACTAATGAGAAAAAAGTGTACAAACTTTTTATTCCATAAAAATGTCAACACGTTGGAAGAATATGTGAGGAATGAAAATGAGCCCGATTTTTGAGATTGTGTAAGTCCATTCTCCATAGGAAATTGGATATTTTTCACTCTTTTAGACACTAGATCACTTTCATTCAGTATGTACATTCCTGTAGTACAATTTTAGTCATATCTTGAATACACTGGGTTTTATCCTAGACGCCTAAAAACAGTAGTTTTGCTTCCCTGGCATATCTTCCTGTGAGGAAACTAGGAATTGAACAGGTACACTTCACAGAAAGCAGTGTTTGTAAAGTCACCCAGGAAAAAAGATGCATGCAAGAACACTGCATTCTTCTGAATGGAGCTCCTTAACAAAAGACAGAACAGGAAAGAGAGAAAGGAATTGTCTGAAAGACACTGCAAGCCAGGGATTAATTTCAGGTTCAAAACTGAATCCTCTGTGGCTTTCTCTACAAACCTGACAATGTGGATTTTTCTTGGGCATAGTTACTCAGCTAGAAGTTCAGGATGGTTGTTTCATTTGGGGACTGTTGGGTGTATCTGAATTATCCTGGCCAGTATGTAGTTTTTTCATTATTATTATTATTATTATTATTATTATTATTATTATTATTTTTTACATTTGTGAAGGGTTCATATCTTTCTGACCTATTGGAAGCCCAATGAATATCTGTTGAATTGAACTGAGTTTAAAATATTTTTTTTTAGGAGCAGCACGGGTGGCGCAGCGGTTTAGTGCCGCCTGCAGCCCAGGGCGTGATCCTGGAGACCCTGGATTGAGTCCCACGTCGGGCTCCCTGCTTGGAGCCTGCTTCTCCCTCTGCCTGTGTCTCTGCCTCTCATGCTCTCTCTGTGTTTCTATGAATAAATAAATAAAATCTTTAAAAAAATATTTTTTTTTAGGATTTTATTTTTAAGTAATCTCTATACTCAACAATGGAGATCAAACTCACAATCCCATGATCAAGAGTCATGCCAGCCAGGCACCCCAAGTTTAAAAGAATGTTGATCCTGGTAGCTGAGCAAATTATAAGATGAGGGAGAGAGATTTTCTGTTGGTAGATAAGTACCCAGACAGGAATTAGAACTGGAAATTGAGTGCAAATTTCTCATCTGACAGAAGGGGAAGTGAGATCAAGAGTTAACAAAGTTGCTTGGAAAAGTCTCTCTCTGGCTGGGGAAGCTGATGCTGTCCAGCATGGAAGCAAAGCCAGGCTGACAATATGTAGGGACTTCTCTACATATATATGCAGATCACGTGGCAGCGAAGGGCCTTCTTGTCTGCTCTTTAGTATGGGGGGAAGGAGGAGGAAGGCTACTTGAATTTTTTTTTTTGAAATAGTTTTTATCATGTGCCATGTTGACTTATGAATAGGTTATGTCTGAAACACAAATTTAAAAAGGATTTGCCTAAGAAATACCTAAAAGATGATGACGGGAATAAAGACGTGGTTTTCAAAATAATTTGGGAACTCTGATTTATGTGACATTAGCTGAGGCATGCTGATGGTAATGTATATTGCCAACTGAAACTTAGTTAAGAAGGAATTGGGCAGTTAAGGGATTATGCAACTCTTCAACTTTTTTTTAATCTTCTTTATACTTGCATGTTGAAAAAAATCATGTTATTGTTTTTTGATCCTCTTTTATAAGGGAATTTACAAAAGAAGGGACAGCTGATGAAAGGATTTCCCTACATAAGTAGCTCTGATAAAGACTTGTGGAGGAAAAGTGAGCAATTGGCAAAAAGGAGCTTTAGGCTTCTCTGCAAATTTGTTAGGGCATGCTCATCACAATAACTTGGTACACGGGAAGAAGGTGGACAGTATGTATAGAGTTGAAAGCTACTTCATGTCCAGCGTCAATGGGCAAAGAGAAGCCAACCCTTGTGTTCTTGACTTTTGATTTAATTGGTGACAGTGGCTTTCACTAGTTTTAGAAACAAAGTAAAAGAAAATAGGAAAACCCCGAAAAAAAAAAAAAAAGAAAATAGGAAAAGGAAAAGAAGAGCACAGTCTAATCCCTTAATCCCTTGTGGGCTCAGTCTTTTCTCTGCATATGTGTATCTTTCTCTCTATGTATCTATACAGTCACATATCTATATTTGCACATATCACCAGAATAGATATATCACCAATGACAGTACAATATCATTGATAACTCAGAGCTGCTAAGCTCTAAAGACATATAGTCTCATTCTGTTGTTAGGAGATGTATTTTGAGTATTAAAATCCTTAAAGTCTTTCAGTCAAATGAGCTACAAGCACTCTGCTTATAGTCAGATGGTGTCATTGATGAAAACGGTGGTTTTATCTGGTTCTCCAAGCACTGCACCCACTGGCATCAGGAGAACTAATTCAAACTTCTCAGGACCCTCCAAGGTGCGCTGTTTCAGGTCACCAAGGATCATCACTTGGAATATCTGCATATGCACTCCCGGAGCAAAGTCCAGATTTTGGCTGATGCCAACGTGGTCTATTCCAGCTAATGGGAAAGGAAAACTCAAGAGTGAGATTGTAGGATTCATTGTCATAAATTTTCCCTCGGAGAAAAATTTCCTTCAAAGAAAAACAGCATTCTCCTACATACACAGCACTCTCAGAATCCTAGTTTGTGGGCTCAACCCCAGAAAGGAGGTTTTCATATTCTACTAAACGCAATGATAGTCTTGCTCATCCAGGATCATAAGCCATCCTCATCAGTGTTCTCTATGTTGAGACCAGGCACAGAATTTTCTAAGTACTTCCACAAAAATCCCACCAATAGACTGAAGGCTCTCGGAAGGCAACTTGAATTTGTAGGGAAGAAATTCACTTTTCTAATTATTAGGGACACTATCATGAATTTTGTTTTCATTAGGTTTCACTCATTAATCCACCTTTGCTGGATATTTGGTTAATATTACCACATTCCACTCGATTTTACTAAGGCATGGAGTTTCTGCCACTTCCTGGATTATTAGTTACTTTGTAAATTGGATCACCCAGTCATGTAGTTTCTTTGCTACTCATTTAAAAAGTCATCAAATGTAATGATAGCAATTATAACCAATGGAATAAAATAGAAAACCTTAAGTGATATAAATAAATATGTTAGTAAATTGAGGAACAGAATATTTATATTATCTCAAGGTATCTCTCCATAAAATACATATTTTTTGTATAAAATATTTTAATATTGGAGTTCAATTTGCCAACATATTGCATATCACCCAGTGCTCATCCTGTCAAGTCATAAAATACATATTCATTGCAAAGGAAAAAAAATAACTTCAGAGTGGGGAAACCTGGCAGATACCACTTAACCAAGTGATCAAAGTTAACAGCACCATTGATGAGAAAATGGGAACTGTGTGCCATTTGATAGAATCCAGCAAGAACACAGTGTTATATCTGCAAGCATTACTGCCAAAGATGCATAGCCTGAGTCTAATTATAAGGAAACATAAGACAAGCCCAAACTGAGGGACATTTTATATGTCACCAAATCTGATAATCATGAAAAATATCAAGGTCACGAAAGTCAAGGAAATACAAGGAACTATTTCAGATTGAAGGAAACTAAACAGACATGACAACTAAACAGAATGAAAATCTCAACTGGATTCTTGCTGTAAACAATGACTGGACAACACCTGGTGCATCTTGAATAAGGTCTAAGGATTTTTTTTTTTTGATTTTTTTTTAAATTGGAGTTCAATTTGCCAACATACAGTAGAACACCCAGTACTCATCCTGTCAAGTGCCCCCTTATATGCCTGTCACCCAGTCACCCTTTCCCCCTGCCCAACACCCCTTCCACTACCCCTTGTTCGTTTCCCAGAGTTAGGAGTCTCTCATGTTCTTTCACATCTCTGATATTTCCTACTCATTTTCTCTCCTTTCCCCTATAATCTCTTTCACTATTTTTTATATTCCCTATATGAATGAAACCATATAATGTTTGTCCTTCTCTGATTGATTACTTCTGATTGACTTACTCATCATAATACCCTCCAGTTCCATCCATGTTGAAGCAAATGGTGGGTATTCATCATTTCTAATGGCTGAGTAAAATTCCATTATATATATAGACTGCATCTTCTTTATCTATTAATCTTTCAATGGACACTGAGGCTCCTTCCACAGTCTGGCTATTGTGGAGATTGCTGCTATAAACATCCGGGTGTAGGTGTCTTGGTCTTTCACTGCATCTGTATCTTTGGGGCAAATCCCAAGCAGTGCAATTGCTGGGTCATAGGGTAGCTCTATTTTTAACTCTTTGAGGAATCTCCACACAGTTTTCCAGAGTGGCTGTACCAGTGCACATACCCACCAACAGTGCAAGAGGGTTCCCCTTTCTCCACATCCTCTCCAACATTTGTTATTTCCTGTCTTGGTAATTTTCATCATTCTTACTGGTGTGAGGTGGTATCTCATTGTGGTTTTGATTTGTATTTCCCTGATGGCCAGTGATGCGGAGTATTTTCTCATGTGCTTGTTGGCCATGTCTATGTCTTCTTTGGTGAAACTTCTGTTCATGTCTTTTGCCTATTTCATGATTGGATTGTTTGTTTCTTTGCTGTTGAGTTTGATAAGTTCTTTATAGGTCTTGGATACTAGCCCTTTATCTGATAGGTCATTTGCAAATATCTTCTCCCATTCTGTAGGTTTTCTTTTAGTTTTGTTGACTGTTTCTTTTGCTGTACAGAAGTTTTTAATCTTGATGAAGTCCCAATAGTTCATTTTTGCTTTTGTTTCTCTTGCCTCTATAGATGTATCTTGCAAGAAGCTGTTGTGGCCAGGTTCAAAAGGGTGTTGCCCATGTTCTCCTCCAGGATTTTGATGGATTCTTGTTTCACATTTAGATCTTTCATCCATTTTGAGTTTATCTTTGTGTCTGATGTAAGAGAAAGGTCTACTTTCACTCTTCTGCACATGACTGTCCAATTTCCTCAACACCATTTATTGAAGAGACTGTCCTTTTTCCAGGAGATAGTGTTTCCTGCTTTGTCGAAGATGAGTTGACCATAGAGTTGAGGGCCCATTACTGGGTTCTCTATTCTGTTCCATTGATCTATGTGTCTGTTTTTGTGCCAGTACCACGCTGTCTTGAAGACCACAGCTTTGTAGTACAACTTGAAATCCGGCATTGTGATGCCCCTGGCTCTGGTTTTCTTTTTCAATATTCCCCGGGCTATTCAGGGTCTTTTCTGATTCCACACAAATCTTAGGATGATTTGTTCCAACTCTCTGAAGAAAGTCCATGGTATTTTGATAGGGATTGCACTGAACGTGTACATTGCCCTGGGTAGCATAGACATTTTCACAATATTAATTCTTCCAATCTATGAGCATGGATTATTTTTCCAACTCTTTGTGTCTTCCTCAATTTCTTTCAGTAGTGTCCTGTAGTTTTTAGGGTATAGATCCTTTACCAAGAGGTGAGGTTTATCCCTAGGTATCTTATGCTTTTGGGTGCAATTGTAAATGGGATTGACTCCTCTTTCTTCAGTCTCATTGTTAGTGTATAGAAATGCCACTGATTTCTGGGCATTGATTTTGTATCTTGCCACACTGCCAAATTGCTGTATGAGTTCTAGCAATCTTGGGGTGGAGTCTTTTGGGTTTTCTATGTACAGTATCATGTCATCTGTGAAGAGGGAGAGTTTGACTTCTTTGCCAATTTGAATGCTTTTTATTTCTTTTTGTTGTCTGTTTGCTGAGGCCAGGACTTCTAGTACTATGTTGAATAGCAGTGGTGAGAGTGGACATCCCTGTCCTGTTCCTGATCTTAGGGGAAAGGCTCTCAGTGTTTCCCCACTGAGAATGATATTTGCTGTGGGCATTTGTAGATGGCTTTTAAGATGCTGAGGAATGTTCCCTCTATTCCTACACTCTGAAGAGTTTTGATCAGGAATGGATTCTGTATTTGGTAAAATGCTTTCTCCACATTTATTGAGAGGATCATATGGTTCTCGTTTTTTCTCTCATTGATGTGATCTATCAAGGCGATTGTTTTACAAGTGTTGAAGCAATCTTGCATCCCAGGAATAAATCCCACCTGGTTATGGTGAATAATCTTCTTAATATACCATTGGATCCTATTGGCTAGTATCTTGTTGAGAATTTTTGCATCTGTGTTCATCAGGGGTATTGGTCTATAATTCTCTTTTTTGGTGGCGTCTTTGTCTGGTTTTGGAATTAAGGTTATGTTGGCCTCATAAAACGAGATTGGTGGTATTCTGTGTCCCTTTCTATCTTTCGGAACAGCCTTAGTAGAATAGGTGTTGTTTCTCTTTTAAAAGTTTGATAGAATTCCCCCTGGGAAGCCATCTGGCCCTGGACTTTTGTGTCTTGGGAGTTTTTTGATGACTACTTCAATTTCCTCCCTGGTTATTGGCATGTTCAGTTTTCAATTCCTCCTGTTCCAGTTTTGGTAATTTGTGGTTTTCCAGAAATGCATCCATTTCTTCTAGATTGCCTAATTTATTGGCATATAGCTTCTCATTTGAAAATCATTTGTATTTCCTTGGCATTGGTTGTGATCTCTCCTCTTTCATTCATGATTTTATTACTTAAGTCTTTTTTCTTTTTAACAAGACTGGCTAATGGTTTATCTACCTTATTCATTCTTTCAAAGAACCAACTCCTGGTTTTGTTGATCTGTTCTACAGTTCTTCTGGTCTCTATTTCATTGAGCTCTCTCGAATTTTTATTAACTCTCCTCTTCTGCTTGGTGTAGGTTTTATTTGCTGTTCTTTCTCCAGTTCCTGTAGGTGCGAGGTTAGGTTGTGTATTTGAGACTTTTTCCAATTTTTAAGGGAGGTTTGTATTGTGATGTATTTCCCTCGTAGGATTGCTTTTGCTGTATCCTAAAGATTTTGAATGGTTGTATCTTCATTTTCATTAGTTTCCATGAATCTTATTAATTCTCCTCTAATTTCCTGGTTGACCCATTTATCTTTTAGCAGATGCTCTTTAACCTCCACATATTTGAATTTCTTCCAAATTTCTTCTTGTGATTGAGTTCTAGTTACAAAGCATTGTGGTCAGAAAATATGCAGGGACAATCCCAGTCTTTTGGTATCAGTTGAGACCTGATTTGTGACCCAGTACGTAGTCTTCTGGAGAAAGTTCCATGTGCACTTGAGAAGAATGTGTATTCAGTTCCATTTGGATGCAAAGTTCTGTATATATCTGTGAAACCTATCTGGTCCAGTGTATTATTTAAAGCTCTTGTTTCTTTGGTGATGTTGTGCTTAGAAAATCTGTCATTTGCAGAAAGTGCCATGTTGAAGTCTCCTACTATTAGTGTATTATTATCTCAGTATGTCTTTACTTTGGTTATTAATTGATAGATATACTTGGCAGCTCCCAAAGTAGGGGCATAAATATTCATGATTGTTAGGTCCTCTTGTTGGATACACTCTTTAAGTATGATATAGTGTCCCTCTTCATTTCTTAGTACAGTCTTTGGGATAAACTTTAATTTGGCTGATATAAGGATTACTACCTCAGCTTTCTTTTAAGGACCAGTTGAATGGTAAATGGTTCTCCAAACTTTCATTTTCAGGTTGGAGGTGTTCTTAGGTCTAAAATGAGTCTCTTGTAGACAGCAAATAGATGTGTCTTGCTTTTTTATCCAGTCAGTAACCCTGTGTCTTTTTATTGGATCATTTAGCCCATTCATGTTCAGAATAACTATTGAAAGACATAGTGTCATCGTAATACCTGTTCAGTGCCTGTTTCTGTGGGTTATTTCTTTGGTCTTCCTCTTTCATTTACACAGTCCCCCTCAATATTTCTTGCAGAGCTGGTTTGGTGGTCACAAACTCTTTCAGTTTCTGCCTATCCTGGAAGCTCTTTATCTCTCCTTCTATTCTGAATGAGAGCCGTGCTGGATAAAGAGTTCTTGACTGCACGTTATTCTCATTTAGTGCCCTGAATATATCCTTCCAGCCCTTTCTGGCCTGCCAGGTCTCTGTGGAGAGGTCTGCTGTTAATCTAATACTTCTCCCCATATAAGTTAGGGATCTCTTGTCTCTTGCTGCCTTAAGGATTTTCTCTTTATTTTTGGAATTTGCGATTTTCACTATTAAATGTCAAGGTGTTGAATGGTTTTTATTGATTTGGAGGGGGAACCTCTCTATCCCCTGGATCTGGATGCCTGTTTCCTCCCCCCACTCCTGCAAACTAGGGAAATTCTCACCTATGATTTGTTCAAATATGCTTTCTGGCCCTCTGTCACTTTTGGCGCTCTCTGTAAGCGGAATTATATATAGATTTTTCCTTCTATGGCTATCATTTATTTCCCCTAACCTTTCCTCATGGTCTTTTAATTGTTTTTTCACTTTTTTCCTCAGCTTCCTTCCTTGCCATCAACTTGTCTTCTATGTGCTCCTTCTTTCATCCACCTCATTAACCCTTGTTGTTAGGACCTCCAGTTTGGATTGCATCTCATTTGATTAATTTTTAATTTTGGCCTGATTAGATCTAAATTTTGCAGTCACGAAGTCTCTTGATTCCTTCATGCTTTTTCCAGAGCCACCAGTAGCTTTATATTTGTGCTTTTGAATTGGCTTTCTGACATCAAATTGTAAACCAAATTCTATAACTCTGTGTGAGAGAGTACTGTTTCTGATTCTTCCTTTTGTGGTGAGTTCTTCCTTCTAGTCATTTTGCTCAGTGCAGAGTGGTTGTATGAACGGGCTGAATCAAAAATATCAACCACAACCTAAGTAAATATCACCCTAGATTATTCTGCCAAGGTCAGAGGCCAGAAATTGAAATTAAAGATCAGAATAAAATAAAACAAAAGGGGCACTAAAGTGAAAAACAAATTTTAAAAGAAAGTAGTAAAGAATAAAAGACCAAGAATCCCAAAGAAGAAGAAAGAAAAAAAGGAAAAAAGAAAGAAAAAAGCAAAAGTAAAGAGGAAAAAAAAGAAAAAAGACAAAAAGAAAAAAGAAAAAAAAAAGAAAGAAGACAAAAAAAAAAGAAAAAAGACAAAAAAGGAGAAGAAAGAAGGGAGGACTGGGAGATGGTGGTGGTGACGAAGTTGTAGTTGATGGAGAATGTAGTCTACCTGTGGGGTCCTAGAGGGTGATCATCTTGGTTCAGAGTATATTAAGTTCTGTATGCTAGAACATGCTCAGTCCCAAATTTACATAAACCAGAAATACTTGTAGAGGACCCAACCATTGACTACCAAAACATAAATGAGATAAAAGAGGGGGGCAGAATGGGAATGAGGAATCTCACAGAATGAACCAGCACGGTATACCACTTGGTTCTGGGTGCCTGCTGGTCATGTTTCAGAAGGTATTAACTTCTGCCATTGTAGAACAACATGAGGAAGAGAAAACAAAAAACACAAAACAAAAAAACTTTTCTTGTATTTCTCCCAAAATTAAGTTGAGTATGTTGAAGGGAAGTGGAAAATGTATCTAGGACATGTAGTTGTAGAAATATGAAAGTCAAAAAGGAAGAAACTTAAAAATGAAGAGGTGGTAAAATATTGTAGTTAAGTTGGGAAAAGAGAAAAAAAAAAGGAAATTTACAGTTTTATACAAAAACGAGTTGTACTGGAAAAAGGAAGAAAAAAAAACAGAGGTGTACCCTCTGGTTTTATATCCTGTAATGCCCTCGACTTCCCCTGGAGCTTTCCAACGCTGCTTCGTCAAGAACTTGCTCTTCCCCCATCCTTCCAGCTGGTCTTCTGGGGGAGGGGCTTGCCGTGCTGATTCTCAGGTGTGTGCACCTGGTGGGGATGCCCTGCTTCCTGCCGGTGCCGGGCTCAGTGGGACCTGTTTACCCTGTGAGACCTCTGTCCCCTGGTGGCCCCGCCCCTCCCAGGCACAAGGTAACACAAGGAGAAACAACACTAGTAGGGACAGCCAGCTCTCCAGCTCTGGAGTCAGCTGCTGCAGTAACCACCGCAGCTCCCAGTCCGCACCGGCCTAGGTGCTCCCAGGGAGCAGGGGCGCTGACCTGCACAGCTTGGGGGTGCCCGAGGCAGGAGAGTCCTCACTGTCCTATGCCCTCCCTGCCTCTGCCCATCCCGGGGAATGCAGGATCCTGGGCTGTGTCTCCCAGTGCCCTGGGATCTGGGGCTTGTGCTGCTGGAGTCGCGCTCCCGGGCCGTGGCTCCCGAGGGCAGCAGGCTGCAGCCTCCCCCATCCGGAGCCCCCGCCTGACCGACCGGCTTCTCCCGAGGCCCGGCCGGGTGGAGCTCCAGCTCTTTACCGAGATTGGCCTGTGGTTTGCGCTGCGCTCTCCCTCGGCCGCACTTCCCCTAATAGTGACTCCGGGAGCCTGGAGGCTCCACTGCCCCTCGATTCTGCTCGGTTTCCCTGCTCAGCGCCTTTCCCTCCGGGAAGAATCCGGTGCGGATTTTTTAAAGTTCCCGCTTTTGGGGCTGGGCTTTCCCGTAGGGGAGGCTCTTGCTGCCCGGCTTTAGCCTCGCTCCTCGCGGGGCCCCTCCCCACTTAATTCTTTTATATTTTATTTTTTTCCTGCCTTCCCACCTTGTTAGAAGTGAAAACTCTTGTCTCTGTAGCATTCTAACTGTTCTCTCTTTAAATCTCAGGTCGAATTAGTAGGTGCTCAGGATGGTTTGAAAGTTCTAGGTAGGTTGGTGGGGCCAGGTGGGTTGAGGACCCTACTCCTCCACCGTCTTGCCCTGCCCTAGGTCTAAGGATTAGATTGTAGTAATGTATTAAGTTAATTTCCTGATTTCATGCTTGCATTGTGGTCATAGAGGAGAATGTCTTTGTAGAAATGGCATTCTAAGTTTTCAGAAAGATGATTCCAAATTTGTTGGCAACTTTCTTTCAATGGTTCAGGGGAAAAAGTGCTTTTTCATTGTTCTTGTCACTTTTCTGGTAAGTTTGAGATTGCTGCAAAGATATTTTTTCTTTTTCTTTCTTTTTTTTTTTTTTTAAAGATTTTATTTCTTCCTTTGAGAGAGAGAGAGAGAGAAAGAGAGACAAGCAGGAGGAGGGGCAGAGGGACAGCACAGCGCCTGACATGGGGCTCAATCCTTGAGATCATGACCTGAGCTGAAGTCAGACCTTAACCAACTGAGCCACACAGGTGCTTTCAATTATATTTTTTAAAAAAGCCATTAAGTAATTATGTTAAGAAAAGCAAAACAAGATTATGCTGAAGAGTGCCAAGGCAGGAGAGTAAGGAGACCATGGGATTTGCACTCTGTGGTTTGGATCTTGAAACCACTGCTTATTTGTATAAACTATTTAACCTCCTTGAGTCTCAGTTTCTTTTACTGGGAAATGGGGATAATTATTGCTATTTTACAAGGTTGTCGAGAAGATTAGAGATAGTACAACATGGATTCTAGCACAGAGTCTAGCAAATAATAGGCATCAAAGAAATTATAATTATTATTTATGCAACAAGTTGTAATGATATAGTTAACTACATATGCATAATTATTGTTGTTTATTAACCAAGATGAGCAGATGTATTGCTTCTATTAGTCCATCCCTACCTGAGAACTAGCAGAAGGGTGATCTCACATGCAAGGGGATTTATCTAAATGAATTAGAATTAATTTTCCCAACCCCAAGCAAAATGGCCCAATGAGCCAATTAGTCTATTTATTTTCATTTCCACAAAAACAGACTGAAAAGTGGCTTATCTGACAATTAAGAAAAAGAAAGAAAGAAAAGGAAAAAAAGCACTGCCCCAACAACTCGTAAGCATCATTACTAGTTTCATGTGCCATATGCTATGATACATTCATTGGAGAGTTATAACCTGTGAATTCTTCCAAGAACTCTTCCAAGAGTAAGCTCTGTGCTCTAAACTCAACTGGATGTCTTTATTTTCCTTAAGTGTTTCTGGATGCATATTGAATCTGGGTTTACATTCTCAGATATAAATGCATATTTAATCTCTTTATATCTCACCAGGTAGCATAGGCTTTTATATCACTGGGTTTTATCTGCAGGATTTGTGCTTTTATCTTAAAATATTGTCATTGTCTTGGATATAGATGATGCTAGTCCTGAATGTTATAACCGATCATCCATAACCCTTCTGGGTAGAAGACTAAAAGGTGCAGGTGGCAAACAAGAAAATGTGGGTATCAATGCAAATGGAAATTTCCCCTTCATATCCTGCTGAATTCTTCTTTTGTTTTTTTTTTTTTGTTTATTTTTTGGTAAAGCAGCTGACAGGCTACCCAGAGGAAGTGTTATCAGAACTGTCTAGCTCCTCTGCTGGCCAGGTCTTGATTGTCCATATCAAGAGAGGCAAAGGTGAGTGGGACATGAAGACATGCTGCTTGAAGCCAAGGAAAGTGCCTGAGTCCTAGTGCAAATCTCCTATCCTGCTAGGGTCTATGAGGGGCCTGGATTTTCCTGGGAGGCCTTGCTCAACCATTAAAGGTATACCTTGGTCTGAAAAACTGTTTATGAATAGCCTACAGTATCTACAAATATTCTGAGCTTTGGAAATTAATTTGGGTCCATGACAAGCCAGTGGGTAATGAATGAATCATAAAGGTTGGTGTTGAAATAGTCTGTTTACTTTATAAACAGCCGAAATCATTACATATACAGACAATTTATGTGCTCAGGTGGGAAAGACTTACGATCAGACTCCGTCAATAAAGACCAGGCATACTACACATGACAGACCAGATCCCACCCAATATGTATATCTTTTTTAAAAATTTAAATTCTATTAATTAACATATAGTGTATTATTAGTTTCAGAGGTCCTTATACATATATGTTGATAATGATATATTTTTTAAATGGCCCTTTCACCTTCTGCTGCGGCTGGCTCGCTCTTCCTGGAGCGCACAATGACAGAGGATGCTTGTGAAAGGCCAGTGCTGGTCCTCCAGACAGAGATCTCCACAGAGCCAGCACTTTCCTCGACATGATACTCAGCATCCCCAAAGTACAGGATAGGCTCTAGGGAGGCCTAGAGACAGACTAAGAATACTTCAGCCCTCCAGGCCAATATTTCGTTGGCTTCTGTGACCCTGGGTATTTGTCACAATCATCAGACTTGACAGATCCCACAGGCTCAAGGAAGAACAGACACCCCACACCCCTGCCACACACACACACACACACACACACACACACACACAAAACCATGTCAGAGTCACATGCCACAAATCTGAGGTGGTACAGTGAAATAAGATCTGTTAGAATTCTATTCATTTTTCTGTTTCAAAAGATTTCTGTCATATACAGAAATTTCCCAATTGGGGAAAATTGGCCAACTAGCTGTGACTCAGGCAAGTCTGCTATTATTTGGGAAAAGATGGTGGGGGAATTTAGAAGGCTTTCTTCTCGGGAGAAATTGCTCTTTATGTTGAGGGATAGTCCAGCCAGGGTTCTGAATTCGGGGACTGCTACTGATCCTTTTCTCATGCTATTTGTTGATTGCAGGGATAGACAGAAATCCTAGAGGAAGGCAGAGTTGCATCAGCTGGGATACCAGAAATGCTCTCCTGGAGGCAGAGAAGGGGTTCCCTACAAAGACAAGATCGAAGGAAGCCAGAGTGGGCATCAGACTTTGGGGGGCAGGTGGCAGAGTAGTGTGCATTTCCTGAAGGGAGGAGAAGTTTGACAATGAGAAAGCTGGCATTTTTATGGGTATACCTGTTTGTATCTAGTTCTCTGTGTTTCAGAAAGTAGTCTATGAATTCAGCTATTTAAAGCTTACACAAGGTCTAGCTGCTATACCAGATACGTTGCTATGAAAAGGATTTGAAACAAATGTTTATTTTTTAAAAAATATTTTATTTATTTATTTTGGAGAAAGATACAAAGTGAGCCAGAGGGGCACCTGGGTAGCTCAGTCTGTTAAGCATCTGCCTTTTGCTCAAGTTATGCTCCCAGGACCTGCACAAAACAGCTCACCATGTACCCAACACACCATGTGTTTACAGGCCTCTCTTGTTGCTGGTGATGTTCTCTGAGTTGGAACTCTCATCCCAAAGTGCCAGTTTCACACATTTCTGCTCATTCTTTAAGACTGTTGTTAAGAGTTACCTGCTTTGGGAAGCTGTATAATAACTCCCTTAAGAAATTAAGTATTCTTTACCCATGGTTCCTAAGATTTTGAATAGCTCTATGCCTGCGATGATGGGCCACACTTGCTATTGGCTCACCTCAGTTGTACCACAGATGGGAGGCTTGCACTCAGAGAAGAGGAAGGGCATCCTCTTTTTTATTCTTGCCTAGACCTTTCATGCCATCTCCCTATTGCTGAATGTTTCTGATAGTTCCAAACTTGGGGCAGGAAAGAGGGAGGAGAGGCAAGAGGAGCAGGGAAGCTTTTTCTTGGTATTATCATGGTGATCACACTCTCTGGTCTTAGATGATGGAAGAAAACTGATTCTGTTTCTCGTGGGCACTTTTGTGTGTTCTGTGGAGACCCCTCACTCCCATAGCTGGATATTTCTCTGCTCCCTTGAAGGGGATGATGCCTCTCTATTCTTACTCTCTATACTTACTCTATTCTATTCTCACTCAATCCTTCTTCAACCCATTAATGTTGGGAACACTTCTGCTGAGGATTGTTCACCCCTCTAGATGGCGCTTTTAGACAAGACCTACGACAAATTCATTTTTGTTCTCTTGCATGCAAGGCTCATGTTAGGTCCATTGCAAACCTCCTGCAACCGTTTCCTTGATAAACTCTAAGAATACTGCCTAATCCTGATGCAGCCCTTATTTTTTGCTCATCCATCAGAGCGGCCAACCAGCTTGTCCTCTACATTGTGATTTTCCAGGTAACGCTAGACTTCAATTCACTGCATCTTCCATATTGCACATGACACATATGACTTCCCAAATGGTCTCCTTAGAACTCCATCTCCTGATTTATGAATTATGTGAGAAGTTAAAATGTTAAAGCCAACAAACTAACACATTATTCTGTATTTTTATTGAACCATACAAACGTCTCAAGGTCAGTGACCATAGTCCAAATGTCTTTGTCCCCTTAGTGATACAGAGGCTGGTTTATAATAAGAATGCAAGAATTTGTCTAATGGATAATTTTAATTCACTTCTGAAATATTTTGAACTTATTACAAAGCTTTTTAAAAAAAGTTGGGACAAAGTGATATGTATATATTTTAGCACAGAACTTATTCTGTAAAGTATTAGGGAAGGGCAAGAGGTAACAAAGAGAAAACATATTTGGGTCACTTATGCTGCTGTGCAGAGAAAAAAAAATGTATCAAATATCTATGAAGATAGATACAAGATGCAAGAGGAGGATAACATCACTTAGAAGAAAAATCATGAACCTCTTCCGAGATGCTCTGTGTATTGAGCATCAGGAGATTTGCTGAAATGGAGACAACTATGTGTTGCCCAGCAGCATCTCCTATTATCTTTGGTCTTGCTCTGTCTGAAGAACTGAGACAGTGGCAGTAATCCTTAAGGGGGGGGCCATTATGAGAGTATGATATTTTGACCACATCATTCCTATATTAAATTGATTCCATAGCTATAGATGGTTTTTATCTTTCACAGAGAATGTTCTTTAAATGGAAATAGGAAAAAGGAATATGAAAAGTTGGAAAGTGAAGCTCTCAAAAGAGATCTGACCACTATTTAAAATTAATTCAATGTCCAGATTCAGAGAAATGTCATGACAAGATCCAAAAAGGACTTGCGGATGAAGTGACAGAAACAGTATTGGTCAACTTTGAGAAACCACTCAGAACAGGATAGGTGTCAAAAGTTGGAAGATAGGAAAATGTTTTTTTCTGTCGCCTCAGCAGAGAAAATAAAATCTAGAAGCAAACTGGTAAGCTTAATCTCTAGAAAGATTCTAGAATAGCTTATTTAAAATGATTTCTGAATTTTTCAGAAAGAAAGAGGTGATGCCTATGAGTCAGCATTAGTTCTTTAATATAAGACTTCATGTCGTCAAATTCAGTTTTTTGTTGTTGTTCAGCTAAACATCTACTGAGCATCCTTTCTGTGCTCTAAGTACTGTGGTAGCTACTGGGGATGTAGAGGAATACTCATTCTGTCTTTGAGGTGTTTTTGGTATAAGAGGGCAGCCACACCAATTTCAGTCAACTAACCTCTGAGTGCTTTGACAAAAGAAGGAAGCAACCTAAAGGCTCAGAGGAGGAGGACTGGGAGGAAATAAAGCTGTGCTAGATCTCAAGGGATGAATGAAAATGGGCCAATGGAAATGGTGGGAGGAATGTTGTTGTTGTTGTTTCTGTACATCTGTCAACTCCAGTGTGAGCCACAGATTTAAGGAAGAGTTAAGGCTACCAATTAGGAAACTATTGCAACTATCCAGGTGAGACATGGCCATGGTTTGAACTATGCACTAGTATTAGGGTTGAAGTCGGAGATGAATGTGTTAAGTGCCCTGAGCAGCACCCAGTGGCTGGATACTGGGGGCTTCTAGAGAAAACTATGCATTGCCCAGCAGTATCTCCAGTTATCCTTGGCACCCAAGTTAAGAGTAAGGGCTGAAATAAACTTTTTCTACTTGTAAAGCCTACGGCAATTGTATTATAATATGAATAGCCCTATACAGCATAGTGATGCTCTTCTGAATGGTTTCCTGGTTTTACAGCACAGCAATGTCTTTCAAGTTTTAAAAACATTTATGTGTTGAAGTTTATCTTGGCCCATGCAACATTATTAACCACATTAAAAAAAAAAAAACTGGATGTGCTGATCTCACCACAATGACACGTTAAGTGCAGTTTTTCTTTACAATGTTTTCTTCAATCTGTCATCATTCTGTTAGATACTCATTTAATGATCAAGATACTAATCTAGCTGGCAATCTTTATAGGCAAATTTTATGCATGTTATACAAATCTTATTGCCTCAGGGCAAAATTAACAGCCCTCTATGAAATTGGGCATCAATTCTTGTTTTGTAGCAGATTATAAGTTTTCAAAGCACATACTAACAATGGAAAGAAACATTCTCACTAGAAAAGCAGAAACCTGTCTTAAGTGTTTATATATAAAACAGACACAATTTGCTAATTAAGAAGTGTCTTCAGCTTCTTCTTGCCCTTGGTATAGAGCAAATGGAATCTAGGGTCTGAAGCCCAGTGAAGCCTGCATTCATTCAGCTAACACTTATTGGCCATATTCTGTGTTATCTGCCCCCATATAGCTGATGTTTGGTAGAAGGGTTCTTGTGGTAGTGTAGGGCTGGGATCTTGGATGGTTAGGTTGTCTCTGCTTCTGTACAATTTCTTTTCTAATATTACTCCATGGAAGTTGCCTTTACAAAGATATTCTGTGGGTGACCCATTTGACAAGGGGATATTTGATCCCTGTTTAAAGAGGCAAAACATTTCTCAGAATCTAGCTAAGTAGAATGAAAAAAATTTCATCCTTTTAAAGGTACAGCACAGGGAATATAGTTATTGGTATTATAATAGCATTGTATGGTGACAGATGGTAGCTACGCTTGCGATGAAATAATAACACATAGACGGTCAAATCACTATGTTGTACACCTGAAACTAATGTAACATTGTGTGCAAATTATACTTCAATTAAAAAAATTATCTAAAAAACCCAAAACCAACTAAACATAAAACCCCATTTCATCCCAATTCTAACTAGAAAAAAAAAAGTTTTCCTTCAACTTACTTGGGTAAATCTTTAGATTGCTGGATACTGTGTCATTAGTTGGCCTAAATAAAAACATGCTTTTGCTATGAGATGATGGACTTGACATGTCTGAACAAAGAAAGCACTATTGGCACTTAACAAGTGTCAAATTACACTGTGGCAAATTACACACAAAACCATAACCCTGGAAAATGAATGTACACTTTCCTCAATATTTTCCCAAATCATCAATTTTGTATGACACTTGTTTTTATTCCTGACCGAAATGACAACTATATTATTACCTGAGATACACTACACATTAGGGTTTAATAAAAGCTTAATGCTTAAAAACTGAATTAGAGGAATTATCATTTCACATCAATATTTCAAAAGATTATAATCATGTGGTAGGTATGCTAATAATCACTGTAGATGTTTTCTCAAGAAGATAAAAGGATATCATTCAAAGGAACCATTAGCAGCATGAATGGCAAAATCTCTATCTTAAGTCTAGTGACTAAAGTGGAAGTAGTACCTATAGCAGTCATTCAAGAGCAGCTGCTAAATGAGCACCTGCTCACTACCTGAAAGGGGAGGAAGTTACACATTAGAATTTCACAGGATACCTTTTCTGAAATATCATTAATTCTGATCATGGAGATTGGGATGTTTTAGGGCACTTAGTAGAACTATAGGGAATGTGACCATGCAATCTCAGGAGGGTGGAACTAGATTAGTTTGGTCACATCTGTAGCAAAATAGTTTTAGCTGAAGTTTACTCTGTGTGGAATCTAGAAAAGAGAAAGCATCCAGAATAAGAAAGAATGGGCTGCCCATTTTCAGCCATGTTAAAAGGAAGAGTATTCTGACCACGGATCTTGACAGTCCAGGACCTCTGGCAGTATTTGCCCAGGAGTAGAGATGGCTTGTGGCTTGATGGTGTTGCTCGGATCCCAAACTTATCAAGCAATTTCCTGCTTGTAAAGTCACTGCCCATATAGAGTCTCCTTTAAGAAGAGGATATGTTAGGGGGTCCTTGGGTGGCTCAGTGGTTGAGCAGCTGACTTTGGCTCAGGGTATGATCCCGGAGTCCAGGGATTGAGTCCTGCATCTGGCTCCTCATGGGGAGCTTGCTTCTCCCTCTGCCTCTCTCTCCGTGTCTCTCATGAATAAATAATATGCCCAATGTGGGACTCAATCCTGGGACCCTGGGATCACACCCTGAGCCAAAGGCAGACACTCAACCACTGAGCCACCCAGGCATCCCAATAAATAAAATCTTAAAAAAAAAAAAGAAAAGAAAAAAAAAAAGAAGAGCATATGTTAACAAGTAGCTGTTGGTTTGTTTTTGTTTTTGTTTTAAGCTTAGCAGTGTTCAATCTTCAATAAGTGTTACAGGATCTGAATGCAAGTTTCCTGAACTCAACAATTAACAGTGACTTGCTCAGAAAAATGTGTAGTGATAAAGATTGTTTATACTGAACTAAAAATCTTCCATTGTTATTTCTGCACATGCTTTTTTCCCCCCATTCAAAATCCTTCATGAGTTTGAGAATAGTTTAATTAGAGATCAAGTCAGATGTGATAGAAGGCAGAAGAAAGAGCTTGTTTGACTTTGTATTCTTATACTAAGTGCACAGTAGGCCACTATAAATATTTCTTGAATAAGTTAATTACTTAAAAATCTACTAAAATCATTTCAAACAATACTACAAGTTAGCAAATGTATAATATACTGGATTTTGTGTTAATTTATGACCATCTCTGGTGTTTGTAGTGTTGAGAGACACTGGTTTTTTGATAAACTCTTAGAAAGTATTAGGTAAAGAGCTGCAGGAAACATACTTCTTATTGGGAAAAAAGAAAATTATTGACAGTCAGGCACCCTTATTCTTTACTTTTGCTTTAGTTTTCCAGGATGATTTTTTAAAATACACGTCTTTCTAAATGTGTGGGTGAGATTGTAATGTACTTCCTTATCCAAGGGTAAGTCATTATGTGACTAGAAAATATTAAAGCATGGAACACTATATTATATTTAAAATAGAGCTTAAAACTCTATGCTTTATTTTGAGGAGTCTCTTAGCACCCATGTGAGAAAGAACAGCATGAGTTAAACAATAGGAATTTATTTATCTGGGGGAAGCCCTGGAGAAATAGAAGACAAAATGGACAGTCTTAATCACAAGACCATTCAAGTACAGTGATTAGCTCTGTTCTTTATCTGACTTTTTTAGGAGTAAAATTTTATTACAAATTTTTAAGTTCATGGCACAATGTTATTAAAAAATACTCAAATATTCTTCAAGTAAGATACTTCATTTTATGGGTATGAGTAATAATTAACTGAAGTCTTCATCTTAAAATGACTTCAAGAACCATCAAATGCTAGAGTTTGCTAGAGTTTGCTAGAGATCACCCACTTAAACCTCCTTATTTTACAAATTGGGAAACTGAGCCCCAGATACCTTGATCTTCCCAAGGTCACCTGGAGCAGTAGTAGTGCCCAAACTCAGGATCCAAGTCTCCAGGCTCCCAGGGCAAGATTTTCTCACTCTGGCATTCCACTTCCTGATTTTTTCTTTCCTCCCACTTTTTTTTTTCTAGTGTACTTGGAGCAATAACTAGATCTAGCAGAGAAAGAGAACTCAAACTGTACTGACATCACTCTTTCTGGCATAGGGAAAGGTATGATGAAGGTGAAAGGAATTTGAAGCTTTATGTTTATAGATTTCCACATTTTCATGTGAATTGCTCCTCATCAGAGAAAACTGAAAATTGGTTATAAAAGGAAAGTTACCATGAAGAAAAGTATATAGAATGATCTGAGAAGTCCCTTCCTTTCTCTTCTTGTTTGGTGCTGAACTTCTCAGTCTCTGGAACTCAGTCCTGCAAACTTTCCCTACCTCACAGTAAGAGATAGGTGCTCTAGGGCAGCCTGGGTGGCTCAGCGGTTTAGCACCGCCTTCAGCCTAGGGCTTGATCCTGGAGACTTGGGATGGAGTCCCATGTTAGGCTCCCTGTTTGGAGTCTGTTTCTCCCTTGGCCTGTGTCTCTGCCTCTCTCTCTTTCTCTCTCTCTCTCTCTGTGTCTCTCATGAATAAATAAATAAATAAATCTTAAAAAAAAGAGAGAGATAGGTGCTTTAGCCATAATTCTAATTAGAAGCCTGATACTAAAAAGAATCTTTCATTTGAACTTCAAAAACCATATAATATCATATTATCATTCTTTCCTTTCAGACTGTTCTTGCTCTTTTACTGACTCTTCATATTTTTCAAATAGACTTGACTATCGGATTTTTCAGGAGTCTCAGTTAAAGTTACTCAGATTTTCCTTCTCTTCTGTTGGGAAACAACAGAGAATTTATATATAAGACTATGAATAACATTTCTCTTTCCAGAAATATTGGAAAATCAATACTGATATTCTTAGTAATCACTACCTAGTAACTCTTTGGTTTAGCAGAGAAGATTATATAAATTCTAAATTTCCATATAGTAAAAATTCATTCACAGTTTTTAAGAAAAATATCATTCTCTTAATTCTAATAGGGAAATTTTTAAAAAAGATTTTATTTATTTATTCATGAGAGATACACAGAGAGAGATAGGCTGAGACACAGGTGGAGGGACAAGCAGGCTCCATGCAGGGACCCCAACGTGGGACTCAATCCCAGGTCTCTAGGATCATGCCCTGGGCTGAAGGTGGTGCTAAACCACTGGGCCACTGGGGCTGCTAATAGGGAAATATTTTAAAAGAAAAATACACAATGAAGGAAGCCTAGACCTCAGGATCTATACTTATTCTTAGCTCTTGATACTTGTGAAAATACGTTTTGGGATGGAACTTAGTCTTTGATGATTTCTTTCTTTTTAATGGAGCAAAACTGGTTGACTGTCCAACTCTGAGATTTTGTCCATAGGGTGCAACATCAACAAATAAACCCACTTAGGAGACCAAGCAAACAAACAAAAACCAAATTACCTTTAATTACTTTTAATCTCACTCATATTTTCTTTTTTTCTATGGTTGCTATAAAAACATCATTTCACTGAAATAATGTAGTACATTTGCCATCCCATCTAGAAACTGTATACACTCTTCACCCCCAATTCAATCTGTTTTTATCACTTGGCACAGCTCTCAGTTTCATGAAAGCTCTGTGCATATCCATAAAGCAGTCACACGAATTTTGGGTTTGTGGTAACAACCAGCCTTATCTTGCCTAGATTTGAACACACAACTCACAGATTCTCAAATCCTAATGGAGGCACATTTGATAGATGAAGCAGGCTGAGACTAGTGATAAAATAGTCTGATCCTGCCCCTGGCTTTATCAACATTTTCTCTTGAAAGTGCCTCTTGTAGAAAGGGTGAGTGAGACCTAGGAAAATAATATTGGGTTTGATACTTCTTATCACATCTGGGACAGGGAGTTGGTATTGAGAAGTGAGGACATCACCCCTGCCCCCCGCCCACTTCTCTGGCTGAATTTCAGCTGAGCTCCCCAGGAAGTGAGTGGAGCCAAATTTCCTGCCACACAGGGGTAGGAAAAAAATCTGGACACCTCCACGCTGGACCTCCAGGCACCCTTGTACCATCTGAAGACTCATGTACTTACTGTTGTGAGCAAGCCTCCTTTTGCTACTAAGATGAAGGTTTTTGTGGGCAGATCTGTTTGAGGAATGAGATACTTAACTTTGGTCCTTAGGTGACTTCTTTAGAATTTTTTTTTAAAGATTTTATTTATTTATTCATGAGAGACAGAGAGGCAGAGATATAGGCAGAGGGAGAAGAAGGCTCCCAGTAGGGAAGGAGCCTGATCCCAGGACCTCAGGATCACAATCGGAGCCAAAGGCAGATGCTCAACTACTGAGCCACCCAGGTGTCCCTAGACTATTTTTTTAAAGTAGGGTCAGATACAAATATTTCATCTTCCTAAATTGCTTTTTTGTTTTTGGTGTTGGTGATATCTATGTGTTTGACAAGCTACTCACAGCCTTTGGAGGAGGAACATCAAATATTCCTATTTTTTAAAAATAAATTAATTTTTCATTGGTGTTCAATTTACCAACATACAGAATAACACCCAGTACTCATCTCATCAAGTATCCCCCTCAGTTCCCGTCACTCATTCACCCCCACCTCCACCCTCCTCCCCTTCCACCACCCCTAGTTCATTTCCCAGAGTTAGGAGTCTTTATGTTCTGTCTCCCTTTCTGATATTTTCACACATTTCTTCTCCCTTCCCTTCTATTCCCTTTCACTATTACTTATATTCCCCAAATGAATGAGAACATACACTGTTTGTCCTTCTCTGATTGACTTACTTCACTCAGCATAATCCCCTCCAATTCCATCCACGCTGAAGCAAATGGTGGGTATTTGTCGTTTCTAATGGCTGAGTAATATTCCATTGTATACATAAACCACATCTTTTTTATCCATTCATCTTTCGATGGACACCGAGGCTCCTTCCACAGTTTGGGTATTGTGGACATTGCTGCTAGAAACATTGGGGAGCAGGTGTCCTGGCGTTTCATTGCATCTGAATCTTTGGTGTAAATCCCCAAGAGTGCAATTGCTGGGTCATAGGGCAGGTCTATTTTTAACACTTTGAGGAACCTCCACACAGTTTTCCAGAGTGGCTGCACCAGATCACATTCGCACCAACAGTGTAAGAGGGTTCCCTTTTCTCCACATCCTCTCCAACATTTGTGGTTTCCTGCCTTGTTAATGGTCCCATTCTCACTGGTGTGAGGTGGTATCTCATGGTGCTTTTGATTTGTATTTCCCTGATGGCAAGTGATGCAGAACATTTTCTCATGTGCATGTTGGCCATGTCTATGTCTTCCTCTGTGAGATTTCTCTTCATGTCTTTTGCCCATTTCATGATTGGATTGTTTGTTTCTTTGGTGTTGAGTTTAATAAGTTCTTTAAAGATTTTGGAAACTAGCCCTTTATCTGATATGTCATTTGCAAATATCTTCTCCCATTCTGTAGGTTGTCTTTTAGTTTTGTTGACTGTATCCTTTGCTGTGCAAAAGCTTCTTTTCTTGATGAAGTCCCAATAGTTCATTTTTGCTTTTGTTTCTTTTGCCTTCATGGATGTATCTTGCAAGAAGTTACTGTGGCCGAGTTCAAAAAGGTTGTTGCCTGTGTTCTCCTCTAGGATTTTGATGGAATCTTGTCTCACATTTAGATCTTTCATCCATTTTGAGTTTATCTTTGTGTATGGTGAAAGAGAGTGGTCTAGTTTCATTCTTCTGCATGTGGATGTCCAATTTTCCCAGCACCATTTATTGAAGAGACTGTCTTTCTTCCAATGGATAGTCTTTCCTCCTTTATTGAATATTAGTTGACCATAAAGTTCAGGGTCCACTTCTGGGTTCTCTATTCTGTTCCATTGATCTATGTGTCTGTTTTTGTGCCAGTACCACACTGTCTTGATGACCACAGCTTTGTAGTGCAACCTGAAATCTGGCATTGTGATGCCCCCAGATATGGTTTTCTTTTTTAAAATTCCCCTGGCTCTTCACGGTCTTTTATGATTCCACACAAATCTTAAAATAATTTGTTCTAACTCTCTGAAGAAAGTCCATGGTATTTTGATAGGGATTGCATTAAACGTGTAAATTGCCCTGGGTAACATTGACATTTTCACAATATTAATTCTGCCAATCCATGAGCGTGGAATATTTTTCCATCTCTTTGTGTCTTCCTCAATTTCTTTCAGAAGTGTTCTATAGTTTTTAGGGTATAGATCCTTTACCTCTTTGGTTAGGTTTATTCGTAGGTATCTTATGCTTTTGGGTGCAATTGTAAATGGGATTGACTCCTTAATTTCTCTTTCTTCAGTCTCATTGTTAGTGTATAGAAATGCCACTGATTTCTGGGCATTGATTTTGTATCCTGCCACGCTGCCAAATTGCTGTATGAGTTCTAGCAATCTTGGGGTGGAGGCTTTTGGGTTTTCTATGTAGAGTATCATGTCATCAGCGAAGAGGGAGAGTTTGACTTCTTCTTTGCCAATTTGAATGCCTTTAATGTCTTTTTGTTGTCTGATTGCTGAGGCTAGGACTTCTAGTACTATGTTGAATAGCAGTGGTGAGAGTGGACATCCCTGTCTTGTTCCAGATCTTAGGGGAAAGGCTCCCAGTGCTTCCCCATTGAGAATGATATTTGCTATGGGCTTTTCGTAGATGGCTTTTAAGATGTCGAGGAAAGTTCCCTCTATTCCTACACTCTGAAGAGTTTTGATCAGGAATGGATGCTGTATTTTGTCAAATGCTTTCTCTGCATCTATTGAGATGATCATATGGTTCTTGGTTTTTCTCTTGCTGATATGATGAATCACATTGATTGTTTTACGAGTGTTGAACCAGCCTTATGTCCTGGGGATAAATCCTACTTGGTCATGGTGAATAATTTTCTTAATGTGTTGTTGGAACCTATTGGCTAGTATCTTGTTGAGAATTTTTGCATCCATGTTCATCAGGGATATTGGTCTGTAATTCTCCTTTTTGGTGCGGTCTTTGTCTGGTTTCGGAATTAAGGTGATGCTGGCCTCATAGAACAAATTTGGAAGTACTTCATCTCTTTCTATCTTTCCAAACAGCTTTAGTAGAATAGGTATGGTTTCTTCTTTAAACTTTTGATAGAATTCCCCCTGGGAAGCCATCTGGCCCTGGACTCTTGTGTCTTGGGAGGTTTTTGATGACTGCTTCAATTTCCTCCCTGGTTATTGGCCTGTTCAGGTTTTCTATTTCTTCCTGTTCCAGTTTTGGTAGTTTGTGGCTTTCCAGGAATGCGTCCATTTCTTCTAGATTGCCTAATTTATTGGCGTATAGCTGTTCATAATATGTTTTTAAAATCGTTTGTATTTCCTTGGTGTTGGTAATGATCTCTCTTTTCTCATTCATGATTTTATTAATTTGAGTCTTCTCTCTCTTCTTTTTAATGAAGTTGGCTAATGGTTTATCTATATTATTAATTCTTTCAAAGAACCAACTCCTGGTTCTGTTGATCTGTTTCACAGTTCTTCTGGTCTTGATTTCATTGAGTTCTGCTTGAATTTTAATTAACTCTCTTCTTCTGCTGGGCGTAGGGTCCATTTGCTGTTTTTTCTCTAGCTCCTTTATGTGTAAGGTTAGTTTTTGTATTTGAGTTCTTTCCAGTTTTTGAATGGTGCTTGTATTGCGATGTATTTACCCCTCAGGACTGCTTTTGCTGCATCCCAAAGATTTTGAATGGTTGTATCTTCATTCTCATTAGTTTCCATGAATCTTTTTAATTCTTCCTTAATTTCCTCGTTGACCCTTTCATCTTTTAGTAGGATGGTCCTTAACCTTCACGTGTTTGAGGTTCTTCCAAACTTCTTGTTGTGATTTAGTTCTAACTTCAAGGCATTATGGTCTGAGAATATGCAGGGGATGATCTTTTGGTATCGGTTCAGACCCGATTTGTGACCCAGTATGTGGTCTATTCTGGAGAAAGTTCCATGTGCACTTGAGAAGAATGTGTATTCAGTTGAGTTTGGATGTAAAGTTCTGTAGATATCTGTGAAATCCATCTGGTCCAGTGTATCATTTAAAGCTCTCGTTTCTTTGGAGATGTTGTGCTTAGAAGACCTATCAAGTATAGAAAGAGCTACATTGAAGTCACCAAGTATAAGTGTATTATTATCTAAGTATTTCTTCACTTTGGTTATTAATTGATTTAAATATTTGGGAGCTCTCACATTCGGGTCATATATATTGAGGATTGTTAAGTCCTCTTGTTGAATAGATCCTTTAAGTATGAGATAGTGTCCCTCTTCATCTCTTACTGTAGTCTTCGGGGTAAATTTTAGTTTATCTGATATAAGGATGGCAACCCCTGCTTTCTTTTGAGGACCATTTGAATGGTAAATGGTTCTCCAACCTTTTATTTTCAGGTTGTAGGTGTCCTTCTGTCTAAAATGAGTCTCTTGTAGATAGCAAATAGATGGGTCCTGCTTTTTTATCCAGTCTGAAACCTGCACCTTTTGATGGAGTCATTAAGCCCATTCACGTTCACAGTTACTATTGACAGATATGAGGTTAGTGTCATCGTGATATCTATTCAGTCCTTGTTTTTGTGGACTGTTCCACTGAACTTCTTCTTAAAAGGGAATTTTAAGAGTCCCCCTTAGAATTTCTGGCAGAGCTGGTTTGGAGGTCACATATTCTTTCAGTTCCTGCCTGTCTTGGAAGCTCTTTATCTCTCCTTCCATTTTGAATGAGAGCCTTGCTGGATAAAGTAGTCTTGGTTGCAAGTTCTTCTCATTTAGGACCCTGAATATATCCTGCCAGCCCTTTCTGGCCTGCCAGGTCTCTGTGGAGAGGTCTGCTGTTACCCTAATACTCCTCCCCATAAAAGTCAGGGATTTCTTGTGTCTTGCTGCTTAAGGATCTTCTTTTTATCTTTGAAATTTGCAAGCTTCACTATTCAATGTCGAGGTGTTGAACGGTTTTTATTGATTTTAGGGGGGAATCTCTCTATTTCCTGGATCTGAATGCCTGTTTCCCTTCCCAGATTAGGAAAGTTTTCAGCTAGGATTTGTTCAAATGCATATTCTGGCCCTCTGTCCCTTTCGGCGCCCTCAGGAACCCCAATTAGACATAGGTTTTTCTTCCTCAGGCTGTCGTTTATTTCCCTTAATCTATCTTCATAGTCTTTTAATTGTCTGACTCTTTTTTCCTCAGTCTCCCTGTTTGCCATCAACTTGTCTTCTATGTCACTCACTCGTTCTTCCACCTCGTTAAGCCTCGTCGTTAGGACTTCTAGTTTGGATTGCATCTCATTCAATTGATTTTTAATTTCTGCCTGATTGGATCTAAATTCTGCTGTCATGAAGTCTCTTGAGTCCTTTATGCTTTTTTCTAGAGCCACCAGTAGCTGTATAATAGTGCTTCTGAATTGGCTTTCTGACATTGAATTGTAATCCAGATTTTGTAACTCTTTGGGAGAGAGGACTGTTTCTGATTCTTTCTTTTGAGGTGAGGTTCTCCTTCTAGTCATTTTGCTCAGTGGAGAGTGGCCAAAAACAAGTTGTATTGGGAAAAGGAGAAAAAGAGAGAGAGAGAAGGAAAGAAAAGAGAAAAAGAAAAAAGAAAAAGAAGAAAAAAGAAAAAAGAGAAGAAAAAGAGAAAGAAAAAGAAAGAAAGGTGAAAAAAAATGGGTGCGGGAAGCAATCGGAAATCAAAAAGAAAAAGAAAAGGAAAAAGAAAAACAAAAACATGGGGGAGTATCTTCTGATTCTGTATACTTTAAGTCCCTTGACTTCCCCTGGAACTTGTCCCTCTAGCTGGTTTTCTGGGGGAGGGGCCTGCCATGCTGATTTTCAGGTGTTAGCACTTGGGGGAGCTGCTCTGCCCCCTGCCTGGTGCAGGGCTCAGTGGGGGTTGTTTACCCCGTGAGGCCCCAGGAGGAACAACCCCAGTGGCGGCGGCAGCTCTGCAGCCCTGGAGTCAGCTCCCGCAGTAACTCCGGGGCTCTCAGTCTGCAGGGCCTGGAGGCTCCAGGGTGGGGCCGCTGATCTGCTCAAATCTGGGCAGGAGGGTCCTTGTGGTCCTGGGCCCTCCCCGCCTCTGCCTGTCCCTGGGGGAGGCTGGATCCTGGGCTGTGTCCCGGCGCCCTGTGCTCCGGGGCCTGCGCTGTTGGATTCGCGCTCCCGCCGCAGCCCCCTCCACGGAGCCGCCGCCCGAGCCCCTCCGAGCTGCTCCGGGTCCCGCCGTGCACGCTGCAGCCCTTAGGGAGCTCGGCGCACTCTCCCGGGGCGCAGATGTCTGTTAGTGTCCCAGGGAGCCTGAGGGCATCCCCGACCTCCTGGGTCTTGCTCTAACTCCCTGCGAGGCCTTTCCGCCCGGGAAGGTTGGTGCAGCTCCTGCTTCTCCCGGACGAGGCTCTCCTGTCCTGGGGACACTCGCCCCGGCCTCAGCCCTGCTCCTCGCGGGGCCCCTCCCCCTTGGAGGCCTTTTGTGTCTTTATTTCTTTTTCCCGTCTTCCTACCTTGATAGAAGCCCGAACTCTTCTCACTGTAGCATTCCCGCTGGTCTCTCTTTAAGTCTCAGGCCGAATTCGTAGATTTTCAGGATGATTTGAAGGTTATCAAGGTAATTTGGTGTGGACAGGTGATTTGGGGACCCTACTCTTCTGCCATCTTGCCCCTCCTCCCAAATATTCCTTTAATAGATAATTGAAGTAGATTTGTCTCTCAACTTTTGAAAGGCAGTGTAAGAAGAAGGCAATTATTGTCAAGAATTGAAAGCAGGAAATGGACTTACCATCATCAGGATCAGCCAGGATAATCACCCTGGTGGTGGGGAACTGGGCTCCTAGTCGCCCTCCCACTGTCAGGCTCAGTGAAATGCTAAAGAATTCCTCCTCTTCATAGAGGGAGTCATTGATGATCAAGACCCGGCAGCTCTTCTCAACCTCATCCTTGTCAAAGCGGAGGATGCTGGTGTGGTCTTCCAGATGTGAGATGTAGTCAGTGAAATATAATGCTGTTGAAGGAATGGAGCCTGTGGCAGAACCTATAGAAATAGGAGATGGAACAGAGAAGGTGAGAAGAAGTGGAATTCTAAATAGGAAACCTGTTTTCCTCTGGTTCTTCAAACTGTTTTGAGGTAATAGCATTGAGTCCAATGATATATGAATTATAAATCACACTTTGCTCTGACAGTCACAGATATTAATATTGCAATTAGAAGGTTTTCAGGACAGACGCTGGCATTTTGATACGATCCACAGTTAGTGGTCTCTAAACAGGGTACATATTGAATAAGGTCTGTTTGGATTAGGGGCTAAATAAACTGAAGGATCATAAGATAGTAGGCTTGGTTTAACTTTATTTGTTCATATCACAGATGGGAAAATTGAAGTGCAGATAAATTAGGACCAGAGAATCCATGCCATGGTAGTGGTGCAGATGTTTTCCTGCTCCTACCCTTTTCACAGTGGTAGAGCTGCAAGCAGCATCTTTGTAATCTGACTTTCATGCCCTGACTAGAGTTCCTTGCATGGCATTGAAATGCAGCCACAAAATTACTTGTTATTTTACAAGAAGTATAGGATTGATGGGAAGATTTCAGTTTAGATGCAGTGTGTTTTAAATTTTATTGTAATGATTTACATACATTATCATTCACAAATTTAAACACACTATTTGATGAGTTTTGACAAATGTATATAGTTGTGTAACCATTACTACCAGCACAACAGAGAACATTTTTATCCACCCACAGAAGTTGATGTATACCCCTTGCAATTCCTCTCCTTCCCTGTCCCTGACCTGGAAACCATGAATCTGTCTTCCGTCACTACAGATTTATTTGTCTTTATGCAAATTTCATATAAATGAAATATACATTTCTTACTCTTCTGTCTCTGAGTTCTGTTACTTAGCACAATGCTTTTGAGAGTCAGCAGGTTTTTTTTTTTCCCTTTGTGTTGCTGAATAGTATTCTTCATTTTATGGTTATACCACAATTTGTTTTCCCATTTACCAGTTGATAATGTGGGTTGTTTCTGGTTTTTAGCTATTCTGAATAATGCTGCTATGAATATTCTAGTACAGGTCTTTGGATACATAATTTTATTTCTCTTGAGTTAATACTTAGGAGTAAAATTCCTGGAAATTAGTATAGTGTTATTATTATGGTAAAATACACATAACCTAAAATTAGTCATCTTAACCATTTTAAGGGTACGTATCAGTAGTGTGGTCTATTCACATTGTTGTGAAATAAATATCCAGAACTTTTTTCATCTTGCAAAATGGAAACTCTCTACCCATTAAATAACAACTCTCCATTTCCTTCCCCTGCCCCACTAGTCTCTGGCAACCACCATGAATTCATCAACTCTAGGCATTTCATGTAAGTGGAATTATACAGTATTTGTCTTTTTTTGTGACTGCTTTGTTTCAGTTAGCACAATGTCCTCAAACTTCATCCATGTTGTAGCATGTGATATGATTTTCTTCTTTTTTAAGGCTGAATAATATTCCATTGTATGCATAAACCACATTTTGTTTATCCATCCGTTTGTCCATGGATACTTGGGTTGCTTCACCTAGGCTATTGTGAATAATGTTGCTATGAATAAGGATGTGCAAATATCTCCTCAACTTTGCCTTTAACTTCTTTGAAATGGGATTGCTGGACCATAGAGGAGTTCTACTTTTAATTTTTTGAAGAATCTCTATCCTGCCTTCCATATCAGTTGTACCATTTTATAATCCCCACCAATGGTTCATCAGTGCATTTTTTTGCAGTATTAAAAAAAAACAGCAACACACAGATTTAGAGCTAAAAAGTAAAAAGTAGTCACAGTAATTTAAATGATTTAGGCAGATCAGATTTGGGTCGAACAAAAACTGTGTAGAATAACTCAATATGTTAAATAAGCAATTTTTGAAAAGCCTAAATATTTCCCACCACACTTCTTAATAGGAAGTGGCGGCGATACGACAGTGAGCTTCTGAACTGACATTCTAGTCTTGGAAGTGTCTCTCTTACTTGTAGCTCTGGTATATGCATAGCACCAATGTCCACTGTCTTTTGGATAATGTGAAAGAATCAATATAAATACAAGTTGATATCTATGAGTGTGTGTTGCATGTATACATATAGCTTGTTCAAAAACGAAAATGCTTTCCAAATTGACTTCATAGGTTTTGCTTAGAGGGGCACTAATTCAGAAAATATTTTGGAATGATTTTTCAACAGAACAAATTCTAATTGAGAATGATGAGGTATAGCAAATGGACTGTTCTGTTCTTCTCGGAACCTAAAAAAAGTTTCAAGTTGGAGGGACTGATGAGAATAAACATGTTTACAAAGGCAGAGGGCAGAAACTGCTAGACATGGACAGCTACGGGGGGATGGCCATTTGCAGGGGAAGCTAGCCAAGTTCTAGTGCCAGCTTGTGCTTTGAAACTTATTCCTTTGTGACGTTCCTTCCTGTTTCAATCCTGTGAAATCTGCACATTGAAAATCCAAGTCAGGAAGAAGAGTCTAGTCCTTGGGATTTCAGAGACAGAGCTCTTAACAAGTGCTAGGGAGGGCTACTCCCCAGCTAAACAGAGAGGTAAGGGCTACAGTACTGAAAGCTACAGGACATGATGAGATACTCTATTGGGGAGATTTTTATGCTTCAGGATATACACAAAAAATGGGGAAAAGGTCATAAAATCTTACAATAATCTGATTAGATAACAAACAACCTTTGGGATTTTTTTTTAAGAGCCCAAAGTTTAAAAGGGATTATACATGAGAATACACTCTTTTCTTCCCCCTAGTCATCTGGTATGCAGAATGTTGATATGACAGCCAATGTGAGAAAACAACCTGATCAGAAACTGCACATTTAACTCCTCAGAATAACTACCAAAAGCAGATACACACTGGACTTGACTAGTAAGTATCCAATGCTATGTTTGTTGAATAGCATATTCAACACTATCTTTATTAAATCTCTTTCTAAATATATTTCATCTTGTGAATGGTCAAATAATGATTTATCATAGTTCATAAAATAAGAGTAATTGGGGTTTTCCCCTTTTTTGTTCAATTTTTTCAGCTGACTGATCCACTTGGTGAAATAGACATTTATTTAATTAGCTTT
This sequence comes from Vulpes vulpes, assembly GCF_048418805.1. Classification (NCBI taxonomy): domain Eukaryota; kingdom Metazoa; phylum Chordata; class Mammalia; order Carnivora; family Canidae; genus Vulpes; species Vulpes vulpes. The sequence goes on from NC_132789.1 coordinate 80,412,826, forward strand.
CTGGGTTCAATGATAGAGTGAAATATAATTCTTATTGAAAATCATTTGGCTGTGAAATGTGGAATTCTACTAAAACAAAAAGTAAACAATACATTTTAGCAATTTTTAAGCAAGTCTTTAAAAAAAGATTTAGTTATTTACTCTTGGGTGGGGAGAATAGGGGTGGGGGAGGGGCAGAGAAGAGGGAGAGAGAATCTCAAGCAGACTCCCAGCCGAGTGGAAGCCCACCCTGGGCCTCCAATCTCAGGATCCTGAGATCATGACCTGAGCCAAAATCAAGAGTTTGCTGCTAAACTGACTGAGCCACCCAGATGCCCCTGGCAAAACTTTTTAAAACACCTAGTGTTGATAGAAAAAAGTCTAATTTACATCTTATTTAATAAAAAAAATTCAGTTTATCTAAATGGCCAATTCTTCCTAGGATTCTGGAACTTTTACTTTGGAAAACCAATGATCCAAATATGTAATAGTCAAGAACAGAAAATACTGGTATTTATTTTAGTTAAAAAAAAAAAAACAACCCATTATTTTATTGGTAGCAAGCGAACAATTCCCAGGAATTAAGAGAGAAAATTCTGTTCTGAAAACATTAGATGTAACCTGAATCTAAGAACAGGTCCTTGGCAATGTCTATACATATCTCTTATTTAATAGTGAAGCATGTTCCAGAGGTACTGAATGTTGTTCCAGGTGGTTTTCAAAAAGATGATTTAGCAACTGGGCCTCAAGTCTTACTAGGGCCACTAGACCAGTGGTTGTGCTATAGCATTTTTGCAAGGAACATTAGGGAAGGCTCTCATATAATACATCCTTTGTTGTTTGCAGAGGTAGATTATGAGCCAGGTTGGACTGCCTTACGGAGTATCATTTAATTCTTCAAAATTAAGATTAGACCAAAGGATTCATTTCATACTAACTCTCCCCTGTGCCCACTGGCATGAAGTTTTGCTGGCAAAGTCTAACAACTGGCTCTCTAGCTACGCAAAACACACGAAAGCCCTGATCTGTAGTCCTTGCTCATTTTTGTCATGTCATTCCCACTAGCCAGTTTCACTATCAATGTGAAGTCAGAATCCAGGTTTGGGATGACATTGTACACAATGGACTCTTACCAGCAGTTTCTGGCTGGATCCAGCATGCCACTGTATCCATAATGATGATGGTATACGTTTTCCCTGGCCCAAGCCCATCTCAGACATCATGGGAGTCTGAGAGTCTATGAAGTTATTTTAAAAAAATAATTGTTTCTTTACAGAGAGTATATATAGCTCAGTTTCTGTGGCTACATAGTACATTTGCTTTATAAAAATCATAGATCATACTTAAAGTCAGAGAAAGCCCTATCTAGAAACTATACTAAAGGGCAATTGGATCACTATATTATGGTATTTGATAACTTTATAAGGTGGCTAGGGCATTTTAGCAATGATAAAATTGAGGCAGAGAATGCCCCAGTGACTTGTCCATGAGTCAAAGACCCATCTCCTGATTGGGCATAGTTTACTTCCCGCCATTATCTTTAGTTATTGTATTACTTAATTATAAATTCTTTTAAACATACAAATTTCCTTTAGTATAGATTTTTAACAGGGCAGCAAGACAGGAAGTCACCTCTCTTTAAAAGCATAGCATTTAACTTCTGGTTGGAGCAGGTCATTGTTAGAAGCCCCAGGCACAGTTCATGTAATTCCCAGGAGGGTCTGTGACTGGGACAGATAGGGGAGCAAGTGAAGAGAAATGAAGGGTGGGCAAGGCTGGACTGGTGCCGCACCAGAGCGCTGTCTAGAAGAGTCTTTAGGAAAGCTGTTCCCAATAGACTGGCTGATTAGGTACTCTGTGGTGCTCTCCCACTACAAAATATGTAGAAGAAATGTTATTCTGGCTTTTCTGTGTCATAGGAATAAGGAAAATAATCAAGGGCCAGAATAAAATAGCAATAATATCCTAAAACCCCAAGTGCCATAAAGCTAGAGAAGGGAATTTGTCTTAGAAGCAGGGTCATCCTGAGAACAAGTACAGTATCAGCACTTCCAGGGACACTGTGTTTTGGGCCTGAGTCTCCTTCAGGGAGCAGAATCTGAAATTCTACAATTAAGCCTGGGGATGCTGGGGAGCAGGAGTGTTTCTGGGTCAGCACTGCTCTTAAATCCTGGAAGAAGCAACACAAATCCTTCTTGGAGGAAAGCATCCTCAAGTAAAGCCCTCAGATCTTTCACAGATTCAGTCAAACAATTGTGAGAAGATTTTGAATGCATAGAAAAGACCGATCACCACAAAGATGACCCTAGACCATGTGCAGGCTTTTTAACAGAAACCGTGTAAGCTGGAAGATGCTGGACCTTCAAAATGCTAGGAGTAAATCACTGTCTACCTAGATTTTCAAGACTGAGGTTGAAATGAAAACATATTCTGATAAACAAAAAATTGAAGTTTACCCCCAAAGCCTATACAGTCAAGGGACTTCTAAATGATCCAAAGGGCCTCTCTGAGATGCAAGGTGTAACTTCTACAACCTAAAAACACACTTGTATTCAAATAAACAGACACAGATTTTTTTTAAAGAAAAAAAAAAAAGGAAAAAGCCTTTTGTTTGGATGTGCTTGGAACCTGCTCAGAATAATCTGTTTTCTATCTCCTTAACATGACCCAGAGAAATAGTCCAATCAGAGAAGTGGGGCTGGGCCACAGCTTGTGGTTCACCACACAGCCCTTTACAACTGCATAAAGTCGATCATTTCAAAACCTCAACATATTTGACTTGGGGCTGACCAAAACCACGGGATAATTCAGTACCACTCCTGGACTGTTGGTTTTAGGTTCTGTGGTTTGCTCTTCATTGGCTGTCTTTTCCCAATAAGAGCAGTTTCCTAACAAGGAAGTGACTAATGAGAAGAAAAAGATGAACATCTGTCTGAGAATAAAACAAGGCCAAGAACTAAGTTGTACAACTCTGTTCCCAAGGTATCCTTGAGCTTGAAACATTTCACTAGAGAGTAATGGTTCGCGGTCATCAAGGGGTTTATTTCTCCAGCTCTGCTTCTTCCAAAAATTTTTAAAAAAAATGCAATGCCCCATGTCACTGTCTGAGAATACTGAGGATGGATGGGCATTTTAGGCAGGTAGCAAGGCAGGACACTTGAGGCAGGTGATGCCACAGCCGACTAAAACCTTAGTGGTGGGACCTTGACATCCCCATCAAAGCACAACATAAGACTAATCATTCCTTTCATCCACCTGTGACTGTGATATGCACTTAGTGTTTGTGAATTAGTGCCACTGTACAAAGCACGAGTTTGCTTTCCATACAACCATTTATACAACTCATGCTTCTTTTATCCATGAAAATAAGAATTGGTAAAGATTTATTTTAATAAGACTTCCATAAAGGTTTAAATAACCAAATTAAGGGGTGCCTGGGTGGCACAGTTGGTTAAGCATCCAACTCTTGGTTTCAGCACAGATCATAATCTTGGAGTCATGAGATGGAGCCCCACATGGGTCTCGGCTCAGCGTGGAGTCTGCTTAAGATTGTCTCTCCCTCTGCCCCTCCCTCCCCTTCAATAAATAAATAAATAAATAAATAAATAAATAAATAAATAAATCTTTAAATAATCAAACTTTCAACCTCTGAGATTTTTAAGTGGTGAGGATAAATACAATCCTATTCAAATGCACACACAAAATTTACAAGTTCTTGCTCTCTTTTAATTCCACAGTGGTGTGCGAAAATCAGAGTGTGACCATGAACTGCATGACTTTGTGTGCTGGGGAAGGACCCTGGCCCTGTTATACTTTTAAAACATTTTTTGTTTGTTTGTTTTTTACTGAAAGCCTGAGAACTGTGTTTTGGGTGGGTCAAGGCTCAGGTGCTGAGCCATCTGCCTTGTGTGCAGACTAGGTATGGAGTTTTCTGGGAATATCAGTCTTGAATCTGGAGACCTTATTCGAAGTTGGGTCCCGTTGAAGAGTTCTGTGGGAAGCTAGATCTGTGTAGCTTCTCTCACGTGGCGAGGAGGCATCCCCTTATCCTAGCTGGCTCACCGCCAAAGCTTATGGACTTCCTAGTTTGTTCTGCTTATCTTTCTACAATGTAGCTCTTTCTAGAAACAAAAGGATGGTCAGACCTTGGTGATCCTATCCAGTTTAGCAATTGCAACTGATTTTCCAGGTTTGGCTATTTACCGCTTCATTTCTCCCATTCACATCTGGAATCTCTAGAATCATTGTCTTCTTAACAGTATGCATGTGGACAGAGAATATACCAGAAGCAGCCCAGCTGGAAGCCTAGGGCAGAAAAGGAGTGCACTTTCCCCATTAGCCTCTCTGCCCAGCTGCAGCCCCTCCCCTGCATGCCTAGGTCCTCATTCATTATAGGAATGGAACCAGAGCCCAGCATGGACTTGGAAGAAAGAGTGAAGCACATCCTCCCAGGGATCACCTGGCAAAGAAGACCTCAAGGACTGCCTCATCTCATTATTTCTTGTCTTTGCTTTTCACTTCCCACACAGGGTAACACCAGGTTAAAACTTAAGAGGTGCGGAAGTTACATGTAGCCAGCAGTGTCTGATGTCTTCAAGAGAGGAGTCTTGGTTAAGGACAGACTATAGTGCCGTTCATCTCTGGATATAAAGCCAAGCACAAACGTGAAGATCTTGAAGATGTACCACAGGGGCTTGTCCTTGTATATAAACTATTTTCACATAAAATATCTCATTTCACTCTCAGAAAACTTTATTAGGTAGTTATAACATATGTTTTCATCCCAGTTTCCAGTAAAATTTTATCCTTGGTTGAAGAGACAAGCTCCAGAAGAGTTGAGGCACCTGCACATGGTTGCAAGGTAGTTAAGCAGCAGGGCATAGACCAGGGGGTGGTCTGGGCTTCAGTCTTCTGTAAGCAGTTGGCCCACTACCTAGCCACTCCTTCAGCCCCACAGCCCTGACTAAGAATCATTCCTGTCAGTACCCCCATAAAGCCTCATACCTTCATGTGTAGAGCAAATGACCATCAGTTCTTGGCTAACATCTCCAGACCATCTTAGTGGAATCAAAAGCTCTCTAACATGCTCCTCTATTTTGTATTCTGCCTCTGGAATATAAACTGTTGATTCAAGAAAAGATGGTAGAAGACACTTCAGCAAGACTTCAATTGTATTGGTGATAGTGGTGATATTTAAATCTGAGTAGAAATGTAGATACTCTCTGACACCTATATTTAACATGATTAACTGTATGAAATATAGTGGGAATAGGAAATGTTTCTTATTAAGTGGAGCTAGAGAGGCAGTGGAATTGGGTTTAGGAGGCTTCTGAAAGGTAAAAAGGAAAGCTAGCACTAAATTGGAAAAGAAAATCTTGCAGCAATTGTGTCTTTTTTTCCTTTTGAGGTCAATTTTTAGGTGTTCTAGAGATCACACATGTCTACTCTTGCTTTAGTTTTACTGCTTTTTTTTTTTTTAAGAAAAATGTTTTTAATGGTCAGGTAATCTCATTCATTAATGCAGAATTTTTTTTCCTGTTTTGTTCAACAAACATTTTATTCAACACTTATTGTGCAGATATTGGTGGAAGACACCGACCAATTATATTTTGAGAAAGGTAAGTTACTGGTTCTCCCTTAATCTTTTTATTAAGCTTTTTATTTTAATTATGGTATAGTTAACATACTCCTACCCTCAATTTTTAAAATAATATTCCCACTGAAATTTACTGAGCTGTGTGTGTGCACCTGTAAGCATTCACATGTGTGTATATTTGTGCATGTACACACATCATCAGAACCTTCACTGGAATACAGATATGAATATTGGTCATCGCCTGTTGATGGAATTATGTGTACTATTTTTCTTTGGGCATTTCAGTGTTTTCCAAAAGGCTTTTCATTAAGCATGCATTGTACAATTAAATATATGTGTTTGTTTAAAAAAATCAGAAATCTAAAATAGGTTGTTCCTATTCACAGAGTCAAGTGGACAACTGATCAAACCACATTTAATTGCTTTAGTTCTTTCCTTCATGAAAAAGGAAGCAAGAAGGAAAAATATTGTAGTAGACCATCATTTCTTCTTTTGGAACTGTTACTAAGTGATAACCCAGAATTCAATGTTGAACTAATTGTTGTGGGTTAGTTTTTTCTTCTGCCTCTAAAGAAATACTGGTCCTGATTTACAGAGGGAAAAGACCAGTGATAATTTTCTTTCTGCCATTTTATTTTCCTATGGTCGTATACTGTCTTGACATCTCTTGATTCAAAATGCTGGCATCATGGAAGAAGCTAAAAGTAAGTTAAATTATTAATATCATGTGGAAAAAACTGGAGAAATCATTAATATTGAGTTATTCAGACATGTTTTCTATTGTTCCATTTTGAAAAACCTACTCCCTTCCATCTATGAATCTAAATCCCATTTATTCTTCAAGTCTCAGCTCAAACCCTCCCTCCTGTAGGAGGCTTAATTGCTTAGGATTATGGTGATCTCTTCACTTTCTTACCTCAGAACTCTTAACTGCTTTAGGCATGTATCCTAACTTTGGGCTTTCTTAATCTATTCATGTGTCTAAGTGTTGTTATCAACAAAACTGATAAGATATCTTGTTCACTGGGTAATGGGGCAATGTTTTCTACTTTTGTCTGCCAAAAACCAAAGTGTATAGAACAGTATTTCCAGGTTGCATTCAGAGAAAACTGTAACTAAAACTGTAATTGTATAGGATATTCTTTGGGGACAATAAATTTTAGAAAGCCTAAGGTCTAGTTAAAACTGGTTAATCAAAGTTAAACAGGTTTCTTTATAGGACAGTTCCTTAGAAAGTTTACTATGCCAGCATGAATTATGATGCTTCAAAGGAAAGAAGATATTTGAAACAGTTTCTAGATTTATTTGGTCCATGAAAAGCTTTCTGATCTTGTTGTAGAAATTCTATTATACTACTGTTTTCTGTTATGCAGTTTGGGACATAATAATACAGAGGACTCTCCATGCATTCCTGTGAATTACAAGACTTAGGCCCTGGTAGTAAGTCATACAATTCTAGAGATGCTTAAATTCTTTCAATTATTGTGAAAATCAGTTGTGTCTAATTAAAATTCAAAGATGAATACTAAAACATTCCTTAAGGGAGTATTATTCTCCTTTTACAAAAAGGGGCAGTAAATCGCACAATTATTAGTTAAAACTTCTTTTTTCCCTTTTTAACTTATCTTGGGAGATATTTGCAGTACGAATGAACAAATAAATGAATAAGATGAACCTGTGAATTCAAGAATATGATGCACAACTATAACAGAACTTTGTGGAACACATGCTAAAACCAATGAGTTGTTTGGTTCCCAGCAGCCACATCTAGGACAAGGGTTATCTAAAGTCCCCCCACCAAGGTGGTGGGATGCTCCCAGAAAATGGTGAGAAGATCATTGGCCTGGAATGAGCCTGAGGATCAGCCACCTGTGGGCAAATGTATGGAGAGCTAACTATGAGTGTGTAGAGAGCTAAATATGAGGGCTTGTGCATATTTTAAAGGAATGCTGGTTAAGTCATGTCTGTTTCAATCTCCTATATTCCTTTTCAAAAATCCTAAGAGCAAAGGAAAAATACTGCCTTAAAGTGATTACTTCACTTTAAATCCGAGATGGTATGAACATGTTTGGTGGCTTATGGAGCCTGAGGAGGTATGAATGCTGGAAATGGAGCCAGGAACATGTACTGGTTAATAAGCCATACCAACAGAAACCACATACCATCACCAGGGTCTATAATTTCAACAGTTGCCATTTCTGGAAATTCCAGTGCAGCCATGACAGGGTTCAGCAGAATGATCTGGAAGGTCTCTGAAGCTTCTTATTTATTGTCAGATAAAGGCCTAATGAAGAAAGAACACCTATACTTAATCTCTTTGGGTCCCATCATAAGGTGAAGACTCTGTAGTCTTCACACATCAGAATGTGTGAAGTCAAATATCATGACCTGATACCAGCTATTATGACAAACTTTACATAAAATGAAACGAATAGTTCCTTTTGCCCTTCCCTCTGTCTCATTCTCAGAGAATCTGATATTTTGTTAAAGACACTCAAACCTGTAAAGTGTGAAAATAATTTCCAAGATAAGAGAGCTCGTGTTGACTTTTCAAAACTGCTGAAGAAAGCGTCCATCGATCCTAGTGAGAATGAATGTCCAATATCTAGGAAGAGCCTTGTCTGGCCATATGTTGGAATTAGAGAAGATAAGGAAGAGGGAGTGGTGTCCTACCAAGTTCGGGTAGATGGCACTGTTATATAAATTGAGTAGACACCTGACTATATAATATTTGGAGAGCATTAGCTCTGTGTGAAGTGCTAAGGAAGCAATGCTGAATTAGGTACAACCACTACTATCCTTGAGAGATTTACAAGGGGAAATAAAAGATTTCAATTCTGTCTGGTGAAAGATAGTTAACATTTACTATGTATTTAATGTGTGCCAGAGACTATGCTAGATTGATGCACGCTCATCTTATTTAAATCCACAAACAAATCTTGAAATGGATATTTTACAGATAAAGAAATTAAAGGTCACGAGAGCATCACAAAAGGGAATATGTATCAGAGCAGAAATTCAAACCCTACAGTTGTTTTGCTTTGTCTTGTTTTCTTCTAGCTCCTGCCTTTTGACTGCTAACCCCAGCATAGGGTGGGGGTGAGGGGATTAGGAGGGCTTCTGGGAGCACTGAGGAAGGTTCTCTCCTGTGGTGTTGATGTGGTTTTAAGTAGTTTTTTTTTGTAGGACAGATGAGTTGATTATATGTAGCTCACTTAACAACATATATCAGGTGATTGCCACATGCCTCATGCTGTTTTCAGAATTGGGCATAACCCAAGTTGTGATGCCTGCCCTAATGGGACTAGAAATCTACTGGGAAAGACAGACAATGGACAGATGGGCATATGATGCAAGCTTGGGAGGGTCAGTGCTATGAAGAATAATGCAAAGCACATGGATAGCACTGGTGGAGGGACTGGTTCAGATAGAGGCTGGGGACATCTCTCTGAGGAGTTTACAACCATCCATGTGGTTCTGGGCAGTTAAACGAGTTTATTTCTTGAATAGGATATGAAAATACTTCCTGACTTAATAACCCAAATCTTGTGCCCATGAGAAATCCCTGAGGTAAAGAATTATAATGACAGAACCCTACAAGAGAAAAGGAGTATATTTCAGCTAAAATTCCTACAGCAAGTTCTGCTGTGTGTTGACCAAGTAACCTGCAGTGTAAACTGAGGCTAAGGGCCACCCAGAAATCAGAGTGCTCTTTTGCTGACCTTTTCTCCTAGGGGAGCAGTCCTATCCCAGAGCCTCAGGCCTAGAGAAAAGACTGGGGAAAGCTTGCCTTTTCTTGATTGCCTATCCTCAGCCATAACCTTCTTGGCTTCTATCCAATAGTTTTGATATGTTGGCAGGCCTCTGATTGGGTGCCAAATGTCTGCATAACTCAGAATGCTCATTTGTAAAATGAAAATAACACACTCCTATCTGTCTTCCCAATAGGTTATGAAAATAAAGACAAAATGATCTCTGAAAATTTTGGCAGTTAAAGATGTCATAAAAATCTAATGCATTATTAGAATATTGTTAAATATTAATGATGATAATGACATGTATTATGTGGGGTTTTTTATGTTTTTTTTTTTATGTGGGTTTTATACATCTGTTTACCCCAAGAAGGCATAGGTCTTTGTAGAACACAGAAAAATTTGATGCTGTACATGTTTTGGAAGAATTTAGAACCTAGTAGCAGGGTGAAAACAATTATGTATAATCAAAAGAAATAGCTACAACAAAACATAATAATATATCATGTACTTACAAATAATTTTTCAAAAGAAATAGATAGAACTAAGGATAATCATGTATCATATGCTTAAAAACAATTTTAAAAGAAACTGAGTGACTTGGGGATTGTGGTATATGGCTATGAAATGTTTTATTTTTCTTGGCATCTTTTGGGTTGAAAAAGAGAGAAAGACTGTAACCTTCCAGAAGGGTGCAATTAGGAGGAGGAAGATGAAAAGCTGGTGTGTATATTTAAGCCTGTAACTTGTGTGGAGTAAAAACTATGGCACAATTTCACACATTTTTTAGAGGTTCCCCCAAGCGGTGTTGTCGATTCTTCTCCAATCTATTCTCTCATAATTATTTTTAAGCCCAATTTTCACATTTCCATTACCCATTGCCAACATGCAGTCTAAATTTACTTACTGATAAAGGATGTTTCTTTAAGATACCCTCTGCATGTGAGGGTTACCTCTAAGAACGTGGAGTCTTTATCTACAATGTAGTACTCTTTCTCCAAAGAAATCCAAGCCCAGTTTAGATGGTAATGTTCATGTGTTAGCTTATTTCCTTCTGCAATTGATAAGGGTAAAGGAGAAGTTGGATGAAAGTTGCAGAATTAAATGGAAAAATCATCTAATATAGGGTTTGCATTTTGCTTCTAAAGCCAAGGATTTCAAAATATATGCTTTTTTTTATATAGAGAGAAGTGCTTTGCTTTTCTAGAGTGTCATGAGCACTATCTAAAAAGCCTGTTCCCCCTGCTTAATGCAGGATTATTCGCCTGGGTCTATTCTTAAAAGGCTTTATACACTAGATTCCGAAGAGCCAAAGGTTGGTAGTCTTAAATTCCATTTATATACAACACTTTCATCCTTTGCTCACTGCTTCCTTTGTTTGCTTCCTCTCACCCCGCCTCCTCTCATTTTCTTCCTCTGCCCTCTGTTTATGCCTTTGTATTGTTCATGTATCCGTTTGCCCTCACAACAGGCTGGAGGTTTTCTTTTCTTTTTTTCTAAGATTTTTATTTATTTATTAATGAGAGACACGTGGAAAGCGGCAGAGACATAGGCAGAGGGAGAAGCAGCCTCCCTACGGGGAGCTGGTTGTGGGACTCGATCCCAGGACTCCAGGATCAGGCCCTAAGCCAAAGGCAGACACTCAACTGAGCCACCCAGGCATCCCAGGCTGGAAGTTTCTTAAAGACAGGGCAGAGCCCACATTATATTTCCTTATTTTATCACTGTGAGGCTCTGGTATGGTGTCTTGAACTTAGAATCTTAGTGTTTAAAACTGTCCAAGTGTAGTTCAAGAGACAATGATATAAGGCTTTATCTGATTTGCTCTTGTCCACACTAGGTCATAGGCTTCTTTGATAATGGCAGCCTAGCCCCATATTGGCATTGTGCAATGTGTGTGGATTGGAAGAAAAAGCAGGTCTGCCTCAACTGGGGAGCAGCTGTTACAAATAACCACTAGTAAAAGGATGTTGAAATAGGGCTCTCTCAGTTGCAGCTGATGCACCAGTGTAACAAAGTGAATGTGGGCAGACTACCATATGCAAAGTTTACAACAGAGCTTTACTAGTCAGTTCCACAACTACTAAACCCCTAAATCAGATCAAGCATAGCAAAAAAAAAAAAAAAAAAAAGAAAGGCAGCATATAGATAAGAAAGGAGGATTTATGAAGAGCACTTTAGAAAAAACTAGTGAGAATCTCTACCACCACCCAAGATGGGTGTGGCATGGAGTAGGGCTGCAGTCTCCCCTCCAGCCTAGAGGGTATGGGCTTCACAAACCTCTTGGAGGGTTGACATGTCCTTCTGTAATTGTAGGTCCATGTGACTAATGCATTCTCCAAAAAGCTTATGTAGCCTTGGCAGGGAAGGGAGAGTAGAGGGGCCAGCATCTGGGACATAATTAGGTATCTATGAAGAGTAGGACAAAGGAAGCATGCATGTGGGCCAGAGGTGGGTCATCTGTCCAACAGAACCTGTTGAGGAGACAGTGGGATCTCAGTGGAAGGAAGCTAGAAGCTGACAACCAGATTTACTGCAGAACCAGTAAAAGACAAGGAGGTACAGATTCCAGAGTCAGGAATCTTTAAGGAACTCATGAAAACATCAACTAAAGAAAGAGTCACTGTTAAATAGTTGCCATCCAGGGGCCCCAACATCAGATGACAATACTTCCCTTACCAGACTGTGCTCTGCCCCCCATCTCTCCTCTCTCTCTCTCTCTCTCTCTCTGGGGCTAACCCAAGGATCGAAACCTTGTGAGGAAGCGAGGAGAACCATGAGCATGGAAAGGGCGGAAGCTGGCCTCTGCTGTCCTCCATTGTCACAGGTTCTGGCTAATAGCTGCACAAAAGGCTTAACATAGAAGTTCTGAGATTTAGTTACTGCTTGAGGCTGTGAATTCTAATGACCAGATTAACACAGTTTTTGATTTAATATGACTGTTAAGATGTTATTATCTGAGAGTAATTTGAAAAGCTGTGTGACCTGCCCATCCATTGTAGCACGAGGGGAAGAATTCCCTTCTTCCCAAAACCATCACTGGATGGTAAAAGGACATACAGCTAAAATTATAATTTGATTATATAACAAATCGTGCTCAATTTGGTGTCCCAGGAACTCACTGAGGTATAACTGCAGGGTAAATGCTCCTGATGGATTTCACATGTTTATTCTCCATCTATCTTCTCTCTCTCTTTAGAGATAACATTATTAATATTATTGTGGATATTCTAATAAATACAAGAAAACATAAGACAAATATACCAGAAATCCTTTCATGTTATTAAAAAGTAAGATATTGGTCTTGTTTCTAGTTTGAAACCACTTTAATTATTCAAGTATATAGTTTTTTGGATTTTGAAATTATGAGTCAAAATAACAGTCTATGTTTACTTATTCTTTTTCAAAGTTCTTTCATTTAATCTTCATTTTATTCTGACTACCACACTACAGAGTAGGACAAATATGAGTCTCCTTGTAAATCTAGGCAAACAGTTTCAGAACAATGAAGTGACTTGACCAGGTTTATGCAGGGTAGTGGCAAGGTCTGGGTCTTGTCTGGACTGTAAGTCTCTAATCCAGTGCTCTGTTTTTGACTCTGACCTGCTGCTCCTATGATCAATGCTCCTGCGTCAGTGCAACTCAAATACTGCAAAAGGGAACTGGGCAAAATCTATTCCAAACAAGACCCTTTGGATCAAAATGTGTATGATAAAAAAGGATCAGGAATTAGAGGCAAAAACATTTTCACATCCCAAATGTATATAATGTGAATTTCTCAAAAAAAAAAAAAAAAAGTGGGCCTAAGTACACACAGCTGTGGCCTTGCTGCAATGTGAGGTTGAGGAGGAAGGCAGTTCTCAGAGAAGAGGGCTCAGAGATTTAGAGATATCTAAATGGTATTTAACTTTAATATTAGGATGCAAAAACTAGGTGAAAATAGAGAGGGCCCCTTTTATGTTCTTGTCTCCAGTAATTCTTCTGTACTTGGATTCCTAAAATAAAATGTGTAGATAATACAAAGAAGCAGCTAGGTGGCATAGAAATAGCAGGGACTTTGAATATAGTATCTGCTACTAATTAGCTATATGAACTCGGAAAAAGTTACCAAACACCTTTGAATTTTAGATTCCTTGACTGTTAAATGAGCATGATAACAATAACAATGACATGAACAATATCATTCTCACAGAGTTCTAAGGATTACCCTGGATAGAGAAGGTGGAAATGAGTTGCACGATGCCTGCCACTCAGGAAACGGGTCACATTAAGGTTGTATTATCATCGATGCACACATTTTAATGGAGAGACAGGAGAAAATAAATACAAATCAGTATTTTTTAATGCATAATGCATAAATCAATTAGGTACAGAGGACCATTTACCAGCTCATTTACACATCCCATAAATAATTAAATTCTGGCCAATCAGCAGATACAGTGCTAAGCACTGTGCTAGGTGTTGTGGATCAAAAAACATGCAAGTGATAAAGTTTATTTGTACACCAGGACCCACAAAATGGAGGCCCCCCAGTGGCCCAGTCCATGTCACAAGTCTAAACCAAGGTTGGCCTGTGTTTACCTGAAACACCTGTCAAGGAAATCCAACATACACCAGTCATAAGCCTTCAGCTCAACTATAGCTAATTTGCTTTACTAGAAAATAGAACCTACCAGCCTTATAAGGAAATCTCCAACCTCCTAGCCAATCATACTCTGTTTCTGAGTTGCCTCTTCTAACGCTCTGAGACTTGCTCTTGTCCCACATCCTTTGGGAACGGTGCTCCACTGCTTTCAAGGCACAGTTTCCCCCAGTCCATGAATTGCTTTCCCTTGAATAAACTATATCAAACTGGTTGCTCAGTTGTATTATTTTTGTCATTTGACACAAGGTATAATTCCTTCAAAGAGGATGTGGACAGATTTGATGTGTCAAATCAAACAGAGGCAGAAAGGGCTTAAGCACCTGGGCAGTGATAGTGGAAAGGAAAGAATAGTTTAGAGAGAAATAAAGGAGCATTGACAGGTTTGGGGGACGAGAAGCCAGCACGCTGGAGGAGAGCCATTAGAGATGACTCAGAGCTCAAGTCAGGCAGCTGGAGGAATTGTCCAGTATGAGCAGATACAGAGAAGTCAGGAGGGAAGACAGCTTGTGAGTTTTAATTTCAGATTTGGCTTTGAAAGTTTGGTAAGAAGACCAAGTTCATCAGCTATTTGGATATGTGGATGTATGGGAAAAAGGTTTTGGGGAGTTACAAAGGTGAGAAATGTATATTTGGGTGTTTCTGAAAGGGAGTTTTAAAGCCTAGGCTTTTCTTTTTAAAGATTTTATTTATTTATTCATGAGAGACACAGAGAGAGGCAAAGACTATATAGGGAGCCTGATGTAGGACTTGATCCCAGGTCCCCGGGATCATGGCCTGAGCCGAATGCAGATGCTCAACCACTGAGCCACCCAGGTGCCCTAAAGCTCAATTTTTAAAATTGTAACAATAGAGAGCTAAATAGATATTATATAATCTCTGTATTTTGTCAGGCACCGCCTCTCAAAGGACCCATGCACTTGTGGAAGTGGACAAAAACATTTATAGTAGTAGCGTCCCGATTGAGCACCTCACAGCAGACATCCTGGGGCCCTGAAGAAGCCAGTTTACGTCCTACCCTTTTCTACCCTCAGATCAGTTGGTCCGTGGACTTTGAAACTCCAAGCCAGGGGGGACATGGAGGAAAGGACTTCTGTACCAGTCACTTTGCCTCTGCAGGTGTGGCTCTCAGTCTCCCTGGTTGGTTGGCTGTGCACCATCAGTTGCTGGGGAACCGGTTGAAGGTGGAGGGGAGAGGGGAATGGAATATGAGAAAGAGGAGGTGGTTGGAATGGCCAGGGAACCCCTGTTAAGAGGGAGGCCCCAGTGTGAGGGTCTGTTATAGGCCCTCGGCTTTGGAAATCAGGGAGTTCTGAGGGGGACAGAAGGTGGGGAGACATGACTGGGGTACCTCTCAGTGGGGTCCAGAGACAAAGTTACGTAGGCCTCAGCCATGCCCTCACAGGCTTCTGTTGGGAGCATTCGGCACAGGTGCAGCTCCTTTCCCTGGACCCAAGCAGGCAGCCAGCCAGCTGATGCATTAACAATTACATTCTAGGTAATGAGAGAGGTTTAATGTATACTGAATAAGAGTGCAGAGATGCTGGATTGCATGAAAGTAATTGATGTAAGACTTTGCATAGATGATCTTATGCACTTCAAGGAGGAAATAACTATAAAGAAAGAGGAACAAGATCTAAACTTTGGGGACAGTTGCATTTGGGAGCCAGGGAAGGAAAATAAATAGCAAGATGGAAAATAAGAAGCCTTTAGTTTTAGTTTTAACCCAGTGTGGAAATCTGATATAAAACTATCATCTAGAAGTAAAAAAATAGAAGTTTCGAGTATAACTATAATCTTATGCAAGGCTGATACTTTGTTATTGCTATATCAAACTATCACAGCTATATATCTGGTTATACTTCTAGGACAGCATTTTTCAACCTCAGGACTACTGACAGGCTGGATGAGACTTTGTTGTGAGAGGTCATCCTGTGGATTGTAGGATGTTCAGCAGCATCCTTGGCCTCTACCTACTAGATCCCAACAGCAGTTCCTTACCCACCCTTGTCCTCCAACTGTAACAATAAAAAAATAAAAAAATTGTCTCCAGATATTGCCAAATGTCCCTAAGGGAGGAGAGGAACCTCTGATTGAGAACCATGGGTGTAAAGGATTTTATTGCATCTCTGATAAAAATCTTCCTATGTTCAATATTCCTGTTTTAGGAGAATGACAAAAGCAACCTTTTGGATTTGAATTTGGCATTGATAACCAAACATTCCTTATTGATTTCGGAACATAACCTGATCTAAGTTAATCTGAGGAAAATTGGAAGGACATGATATCAAGTACATGTGAACTATTTTTTTGGTTGGAAAATCAGAGTTTAAAATTGGGGACAAGAGCTGTATTTGTGGGATCTGGTTTCCCATCACACTTTTTCTGAGCAGATTTTGAAGGGGAAGCATGAGGTTGTCAGGTTTAGGAGGGAAGACTGGCAGCTGCCCTCCCACACTTGATCTCTCTGCCTGAGGCAAGTGCCTCCATCCTTCTTCCCTCATCTGTTAGGCTGAGGTAAAGACAGGTATACAGGAGGCACTGGATGGGAAGGCCTAGGTAGGTAGGGAAGTATGGATGTGTCATTCTGATGGTTTGAGCCAATTATTAAGTTCCTTTTTTTTCCTTCATGAGTCAGGAGAATGAATTGTTAAGAAAATAACTATGTGCGATAAAATTAACATTCTATTATTCTAAGCTCAGAATGGAGGATGGAAGTAAAGAGGGACCAACACGTACGAACTGCCTAATATGTGCCAGGTGCTGGGCTAGGAAGCATGCAATAGGCCAATGAAAAAGAAAAAGAAAAACAAGAGACAAAGGAGATGAAGCAGATGGAAGATGGTGAACAGGGAGTGACAGGACCAGTCTGAACAATGGAAAGATCTGAGTGCATGGTGAGGTGAAGAGAAGTAGAAAGGTGAATTTCAGAATGAGAATGGCTTAGAAGGAAATTATGGAAACAATAACAGAGAAAAATACCTAACTGCCAAATTTCTAACCTCTTAAATTGAAGAACGTTAGGCATTTACATTTTCACGATCATTTCTCTTGGGTTAAGAAAAAAAAAAAGGAAATATACACTAAGTATTTTACTATATTCAGGAAGATTTAATTTTGATGTAACTTATTTACCATTCTAGTTTCTGATATAATTTCTTCTTTTAAAAACAATAATTTAAAAATAAAGAAACTCTTAAAATGAAAAAGATTATATTGCTAAAGACAATTTTGAAAATACACCTAATAGGGACACCTGGGTGGCTCAGCAGTTGAGCATCTGCCTTCCACTCAGGGCGTGATCCTGGTCCGGGGATTGAGACCCACAGTGGGATCCCAGCGAGGAGCCTGCTTCTCCCTCTGCCCGTGTCTCTGCCTCTCTCTCTCTCTCTCTCTGTGTGTGTCTGTCATGAATAAATAAATATATTTTTTTAATTTTTTAATTTATTTTTATTTTTTTAAAGATTTATTTATTTATGAGAGAGAGAGAGGCAGAGACACGGGAGGAGGGAGAAGCAGTCTCCATGCCGGGAGCCCGACGCGGAACTCGATCCTGGGACTCCAGGATCGCGCCCTGGGCCAAAGGCAGGCGCCAAACTGCTGAGCCACCCAGGGATCCCAAATAATTTTTTTTTAAAGCTGACTCTTGTGCTCACTTCAGAAACACATATACTAAAATTGGAAAGATACAGAGAAGATTGGCATGGCCCCTGTGCCAGGATGGTACATAAATTCATGAAGTGTTCCATAGTACAATAAATAAATAAATAATAAATGCTGGCTCTCAAATGAGTAAAATACAGTACTGAATGATAAGGTAGCCACTATTGTCAAATGGTAATGGCTTATGGCCTTGAACTTCAAAAAAAGATTTAATTGACTAGGATATCTGATCTTAAATGTTTAATAATTACTCGATGAAAATCTAGTACTCTTCTTATGTTTTTTACTACTCCGTGACATTTGCAAATAGCTTCATCATCATAAGCATTTAGCTTCTACAGCTACCAACTTTAAAATGTATCTGAATTTCTTATGCACCGCATCATAATACCTCTATCAATTGTCACATAGTGTTCGTTAATATCATTTGTCTGTGGAAGACACTTCACAGTGCCCCATTATGATGGAATGTGGTACCCTGAATTGAGGCATGCCGTGTACAACTAAGCTGCATGTCCAGGATATAAATATAATAAATACAATGTATTCTCCCATTTAGAGTTATAATTTCAGGGAAAAGAAAGTAACTTGAGATAGAAGAATTAGCAAAATTAGATAAGGCAAAAAGTGCAACTGAATGTCAGACAGATTTCCATTTTCTTCCTCTAGCTCTCTTTAGTGTCCCTGGGGCTGTGGGTAGTCATTTGAAAAATGTGTTTTGTCGGGTGAGGTGCACCACATCCCCTGCTTACAACAGGAAATTATTCCACCTCCATTTCTTTTGCATAATTCACTTTTATTCAATAATTCTATGGGCCTGACTGATTCTGATTCTTCCTTCAATGCTTCAGGGTGCAACCACCCACAAGCCAAAGCTGGGAAGGAGAGATGGAGTCTCAACACATAGGTGCATATCCATTCTCTTTTTGAGGCACAACAGGTAGTTTGGTTTTTCATAAAAGTAGGGGGACTAGAGAAGAGCAAACAGATGAGATAGTGGCAGTCATTTCTCTTCTTGAATTCTTTTTTTTCTTCCTTGATTTGAGAGAGAGAGAGAGAGAAAGAGAGAGGGACGGAGGAAGAGAATGTGAGGTGGGCAGGGGCAGAAGGAGAAGGAGAGAAACAGACTCTTGCTGAGCAGGGGCCCCGATGCAGGGCTGGATCCCAGGACCCTGAGATCATGACCTGAGCCAAAGGCAAACACTTAACCAACTGGAGCCACTCAGGGGCCCCTCCTTGTGTTCTTCTAAACTACGGTAATGTCACCTCCTGGACCGTGTTTCCCTGTCCATTTCTGTAATCTTTGGAAATGTTGGGGGAGGTGGGCAGGAAAGGCAGTAGGGGTTGGCAGGTGCAATGCAGTTTGAAAGTAGTGTTTGGTGTATTCTTTTTGGAGATGTCTCCAGACTGTCTTGATGATATATATTTGGCTCTCCATTTTGAAGAATAAAAACCCAATATGTTACTGCTTTGAATAACAATACAAGTTTTCTGTGCCCTTTCTTGCCTTCCTAAAATAGAGTTCTTGAATATTAGCACAGTGGAGGGAGTGAGAAAAAATAAAGACCAGAAGCTTTTTAAAGATTCTTTTGCATGCCTCAATAGGGGCACCACATCCTACTCTTGACACAAAACAAAACTACCCAAAATATTCTCAAAGCAAGATTTTAGAGGATTAAAAAAGGGGGGGATAAGACTGCATTAGCAGAGGTTTCCAACTACTAGGAAAGTAAAAATATACTGATTGTATGATCACATGCAATGGCCATTTCTCTTTGGGATTTGGAGGTCCACATGGCTTAACTGGAAGGGAGAAAACATGGTGCCTTCTTCTATCTCAAGACTGTATAGGATTCAAGGAAGATGTTGAAGCAAACTCTTCCTCCCAGAGAATGGAATGGAATGGAACGGAACAGAATGGAATGGAATGGAATGGAAATAGAATGCAATGCACTATATAGGGCAAATTCCTCTTTGGAGATCAGAATAATCATTCTCAATTTTGGATATGATCTAGGTAGAGCCAAAGAAAGCAACTGGGTCCTTGTCAGAACCTTATTATTCTTCTCTCCCATGAGGGGTGGAATTAGAACTTTTCTGAGTTCCTTCCAGGTTTAACATTCCATAATGCTTTCTGCCCCCCTTGGCAGGTGGCACTGTCACAGCAACAAAGAAAACATATAAACTTATTATGCCCCAGTTTGGAAAAATAATGTTACTCCGCGTATGTTGGTATATAAACTTGATAAATGAAGTATGAACTTTAAGCTTTCAAGAGGCATATGTGAGGAGGATAAGTTCTTGGTAAGGCACACAAACTGTCTGGGTACAGCACTTCCCAAGGTGTGATTGTAGCCCCATCTGCATATTATAATCAAATCATTTTCCATACTTGTGATGTCATGTGAAAATCCAATGCTTACCACCACCTTGAAGAGTGGAAGTGGGCATACGTGACATTCGACAAGTAGAGTCCCTGAGGGTCAGTAGCTGTGCCTTACTCAAGGTCACAGAGCTAGTCAATACATTGAAAAATGTGCAAAGCCCTCCATGATCTGGATCCTTTCTACCTCCTCATCAGCTCCTACCTCTCTTGCTGTCTTTGGAGTCTATGAGAGATTGTTCTAAGTTATATGCAGGTTGTGAAGCTAACAGTGTGGCTTCCCAGCTCTGAAAACACATTCCTCAAAGCTCAGTTGAAACGTTGCTACTTGAAACAACTTCCCTGAGTGATGGCTCATCTCTGCCACTCATGCACATAACTTCTTGCTAGTGGCACTCACAGTTCTGCAGTGAATTGTCTCTATGTCTGGTTCTCTTCCCATATCGGTAGCTGCTTTTCACCATGGAGTCCCTAACACTTGGCACAGAGCCTAGAAATTACAGAGGCTTGATAAATACCTGTTGAATGACTGAATGTCTCCTGGAGAAAAGCTGACCTAAATAGAGATTTAAAGACTAGAAGGAGCACTGCTAATAATTTAGCCTATGTACAATCTGTAAATAATATATTACCTTGCTTAATAAGAATGTAGATAATGATTTTTAAAAATCTAGTGATAACATAGTATATATATATATATATGTAGTTTTATTCTAGTTAGAAAGGGAGCCAGAACCTGCACTCTAGGTTCTTATACTCTTAGCTAGAGCCTCTTCTACAAAATACCGTGTGTACAGGTGGTGAACTGCTCTTTAAGTTTGAGGGTCTAGCTCTAGAGAAACCTTTAAAAAATAATAAAAGTATTATTTTACATTTCCATAGTACAGATTATTTAACTTTCCCCCCACAGTTCAGTGTCCTGCTCATGTTCTAGAAACTGACATAACACTAGGTATATAAGTTTGTACTTGATTAGCATTAGAAGTGAGATAGTATAATAAAAATTATACATGTATATACAATGAAAAGGAATATTTCCTGAAAAACCATAGTGCACTCTATACCTTAGGGGGACATGATCGTAGCCAGGGCAAGGCCCTACAGTTTCTTACACATATCTTACAGAACACATCTTCCAGGGGGTCTACTCTAACGTTGGTGACTAGCACCTCTGAAATAATGGGTGTGAGAGCTCAAATCACTCATTCTCCTACAAAGAAAGAGATAAATGTCACATCCCCATCCTGGCTTATGTCCACAGTTATCTCAAAGGAGGTGTAAGACTGTTCCAAAAGCAATTTGATCCGTAAGAGTTGGGAAGGAAGCAGCCACATGAAAAAAGTGTCAAAAGGAAGCTTTGTGAAGGCATAAAAATAAAGTTGTACTTGTCACAGCCCAGATTATAGAGCCAAGTGTATTCATTCACTCTTGTAAGTGGGTTTGGCGAAACCCTGGAACCATCTAAGCTCTAAATAAATGGGGAATGACCTCTCATAGAGTTCTTCTTGAAGTCTGACAAGACAATAATTAGAGAGGAAAGTTTGGAAGTTAAGGTAAACCACAGCCTATCTCTGTGTCATCTGCATCATTAGTCCAGGCATTATAAAAATGGGCAAGCCAGGGAGCCAACAGATGTCATTAGCCCAATTCTTGGCAAGCACTTATCATGCAAAGAATAGATGCTGAGTTTTTTCCCTGGGGAGGATTTCATTTGTCAGCAATTCCTTTCTGCCAGACCGCAAATCAACAATTGCTAGATAAATGAAATGCTTCCACTCAATTTACAAACTCCTGGGTAAAGTATTTATTTTCTAGAAATAAAAATGCCGTTTTTATAGCACAAGCTATAAGCACTTCCAGTGGGTACCACTGAAGCCACAAATGCCAGATCCATAAATCTTATAGACCCTTATGGAAACTGGAAGTGGCTCTGTTAGGCATCATGTTCAGTGATGCTATAGATTCACAGAATAAAAAATGGCAGAATAGACAGACCCAACCCATTGCTGCAGTAACGGTGAGGGGAATTCAGTGTAACAATCGCTTAAAATATATTTTACAAAAACAAAATTTGTTTTGAAGACTTTGGATTACATATTTTTTTGAATTATGCTGCTGTATAATTTGACATTGGATACAATGATATATAATCATCAGGAGGCATTCAAAAGCAGAAAGAAATGTGACTAGGGCCTAACACAGAATTGTCTAGGCTTTCCGTTTCTCTGAGTCTCCTTCACACTTGTTCCTCCCCACTGTGTGCATGTGCTTGCTTGGTCAAAGACCCTCCTTGCTTCTTTCATCTTGGTCTTCCCACATATCTGCCTCTCCTGTATTTCTATTTTGTCTTTGTGTTTGCATGAGCTCTTTCCAGCTCCTGGAAGACGAGTTAGTATTTGTATACACTATATCGAAAAAATGTAAAACATAAGGAATGAGGATTGCATAAGCAGCATTTACCAAGCGGTTTCTCAATTTATTCTTTGCCTATTCCATACCAAATGGAATCCAATCTAGTAGCTCCCTTGAGGTTTATGATAAAATCTCAAGATAAGGCTTCACTTCCATATCTTTCATCAAACATGCTGAAATATGAAAATGGGTATAAAACTAATAAAATTTTTTTTGAAATATGGGTATAATCTCTGAGGTCATTTCTGGTCTTCCAGTATATGATTCTAAGTGGCAATAATAAGACTGACAATAGTTTTTATAATTTTGCTCTTTTTAAAGTGTTAAGATGAAAGCTCAATCTACAAGGCATATCAATTCCTTAAAAGTATTCTAGAGGCAAGCATCTTCCAACATGTCCTTTTAATCATATTTAGATGTTTGGACCCCATCTTCCTGTTTGGTTTGCTTATTTTAATCCAGTCAGATGCATTTAGCACACAGCCATTGTGATATGAATTCTATGGGAAGAGTTTTTTCCTTTCCCTGTGACAGACATGAACCATTTTAATCTACTTAATTTGCCCAAAGAGCTTTTATGAAGCTTTAAACTCAGATCCTTCAAAACGACAACATTAATGGGTGGAAAAGAAAAATCTATGTTTATAAAACTGACTGAAACTTTACAGCTGCTTGAAAATGCAAGGAAAGATTAGAGATGAAACACAAAGGTTTAAGAGTGTCTTTACATAAAGTATACTTAAATCCAGTTAGTTAACATGCAGTGTTATATTAATTCCAGGTATAGGGATCCCTGGGTGGCGCAGCGGTTTGGTGCCTGCCTTTGGCCCAGGGCGCGATCCTGGAGACCCGGGATCGAATCCCACATCAGGCTCCCGGTGCATGGAGCCTGCTTCTCCCTCTGCCTGTGTCTCTGCCTCTCTCTCTCTCTCTGTGACTATCATAAATAAAAAAAAAAAAAAATTTAATTCCAGGTATATACTATAGTGACTCAATAATTCCATATATCACCTGGTGCTCATGACAAGTGCCTTCCTTAATCTCCATCACCTAGTTCACCCATCCCCCATCCACCTCTCCTCTGGTAGCCATCAGTTTGCTCTCTACAGATAAGAGTCTGTTTCTTGATTTGTGTCTCCCTCTCTCCTTTTTTTTTCCTGTTTGCTTGTTTTATTTCTTAAATTTCACATATAAGCGAGGTCATATGGTACTTGTCTTTCTCTGACTGACTTATTTCACTTAGCATTATAAATCTCTAGCTCCATCCATGTCATTGCAAATGAATGCCTATTATTTTCATTACACTGGCAAATTAAATTCGCCAGTGTATTTAGAAATTTAGGAATCCAACATCTACATTCTTTATTTTCCCTATCTTAAAAAATTTTAAATTCAATTAATTAACATATAATGTACTATTAGTTTCAGAGGTAGAGGCCAGTGATTCATCAGACTTATACAATACCCGGTTCTCAATACGTCACTTAATGTTTGTTACCCAGTTACCCTATCCCCTCACCTCTCTCTCCTCCAGTAACCCTCAGTTTGTTTCCTATGACTAAGAGTTTCTTATGGTGTGTCTCTTGCTCTGATTTTGTCTTGTTTTATTTTTTTCCTATCTTCCCCCATGATCCTCTGTTTTGTTTCTTAAATTCCACATATGAGTGAAATCACATGATAATTGTCTTTCTGTGATTGATTTCCCTTCATATTATTGCAAGTGGGAAGATTTCATTTTTTGATGGCTGAGTAGTATTCCATTGTGTGTATATGTATACCACATTTTCTTTATTCATTTATCTGTTGATGGACATTTGGGATTTTTCCATAGTTTTGCTATCATGGACATTGCTGCTATAAACATTGGGGTGCACGTACCCTCAGATCATTACATTTGTTTCTTTGGGGTACATTCCTAGTAGAGCAATTATCAAGTCATAGGGTAGCTCTATTTTCAACTTTCTGAGGAACCTCCATACTGTTTTCCAGTATGGAAACACCAGCTTGCATTCCCATCAGCAGTGCAAGAGGGTCCCCCTTTTTCTGCATCCTCGCCAACATCTGTTATTTCTTGACTTGTTAATTTTAGCCATTTTGATTGGTGTGAGGTGGTATCTCATTGTGGTTTTATTTTGTATTTCCCTGATGCTGAGTGGTGCTGAGCATTTTCTCATGTGTGTTAGCCATTTGTACATCTTTGGAGAAATGTCTGTTCATGTCTTCTGCCCATTTCTTGATTGGATAATTTGTTCTTTGGGTGTTGAGTTTAATAAGTTCTTTATACATCTTGGATACTAGCCCTTTACCTGATAATGTCATTTGCAAATATCCTTTCCCATTCTGTCGGTTGTCTTTTGGTTTTGACAACTTCTTCCTTTGCTGTACAAAAGCTTTTTATCTCGATGAAGTCCCAATAGTTCATTTTTTGCCTTTATTTCCCTTGTCTTTGGAGATGTGTCTGGCAAGAAGTTGTTGTGGCTGAAGTCACAGAGGTTGCTGCCTGTGTTCTACTCTAGGATTTTGATGGATTCCTGTCTCACATTTAGGTCTTTCATCCATTTTGAGTCTATTTTTGTCTATGCTGTAAGGAAATGGTCCAGTTTCATTCTTCTGCATGTGGCTGCCCAATTTTTCCAACACCATTTGTTGAAGAGATGTTTTTTTTTTTCCATTGGATATTCTTTCCTGCTTTGTCAAAGATTAGTTGCCATAGAGTTGAGGGTTCATTTCTGGGTTCTCTATTTTATCCCACTGATCTATGGAAACATGACTAATTTTTGTATGTTAATTTTGTATTGTGCTACTTTAATGAACTTATTGATTATATATAATGGATTTCTTGGTTGAATCTTTAGGATATTCTATATTATAAAATCATGTCATCTGAAAATAGAGACAATTTTACTTCTTCCTTTCCAATTCTGTTCTTTCTTTTTTTACCTGATTGCTCTAACTAGCACTTCCATTACTTTGTTGAATAGGAATGGTGAGAATGGACACCCTTGTTTTATTCCCGATCTTAGAAGAAAAGCTTTCACCTTTTCATCATTGATGTTAGCTATGGCTTAGTTATATATGGCCTTTATTATGTTGAGATATGTTCTGTTTTGCGTAATATTTTAAGACTATTTATCATGAATAGATGTTGGATTTTGTCAAATGCTTTTTCTGCATCTATTGAGTTGATCAAATGATTCTTTTCTTTCATTCTATTAATGTGACATATCACATTGATTGATTTGTGTATGTTGAACTACCCTTGCATCCTCAGGATAAATCCCACTATATCATGGTGTGGGGTCCTTTAGTGTACTGCTGAATTTGGGTTGCTAGGATTTTATTGCATCTATATGTAGATATTGGCCTCTAGTTTTCTTTTCTAGGTGTCGTTTTCTCTCATCACACTTTTGAGGATAGGTAGGCCTTCCTGGAAGAATTGAAGACACTCCTCACTTTATATTTTTTATGAGGCTTTTTATCATGGCTTAGAGTACCTACATTAGAAGCTGTATACAAAAAAAAAAAAAAAAAAAGAAGCTGTATACAAATCTTTCTCTCACCTTGTCTGTCACTGCATATGAAACTATATACACAGTACACAGTTCATATATGAGCCTCCATGTACTTGCTATAATGGTACTAGATAGCAGAATTGATCCAGTTTATTTACTGGCCAATCAGAGTTCTGTTTTCACACTGGTTAGCTTCTTTTGTTGCTTTTGGGGGAAAGTGTTAGGACCAGTTCATGACTTGCATAAAATTTAGAGCAAAACAACTAGTTGTTCAAATCGAACAAACCAATCTATGGCATCTATTTTCATAGCTTAGGCTTAGCAAAACAGGAAGCTGGTTGGGGGTATCCTGTGCATATTAGTTATGCTCTTTCTATCCTTGTTTCTAATTATTGCTGTTGTCATGGCAATTGTTAACAAAATCATAAATGCTGTTGCATAGTTACTATTCCAATTGTTAATACCTTTGATGGTTATAGAGCAAAAGGGGTCTGAAGGGACTCTGATAAAAATTGTGATGTTGCATAAAATTAGCTCTCCTCCTCAAAAAGTGGTATACACCTGAAAATCTGATAATTAGCATATCCTTCTGTAGTCACCATATTTTGTCTGGATAGATGAAAATCAACAGGAAGGACTATAAGTGAGCTTTGTACTTGTAGCAGCTCTTACCCAGGAGATATCAAAAGATGATGCTGCATCTCCCATAGCTGGTTCTAACCAGCCATAACTGATAAACTGCTATGAATTTAAAGCACTCACTAGCTAAAGATGATCAATGACTGGTATGCTAGTCTTCCATGGTCAATGAACTATGGGACTTGTTTTAATCAGTTATATCAGTTCTGTGGAATCATTTCACCTTCCCCTGTATGTAGGCTTTGGTTCTTAATTAGCACACAATGAACTTCTTTCCGGGATATATGAGTCTGACTCTTCATTTTCAGTGAACCACTCTGAATTTCCTCACTGATGTGTATTTCCTTGCCTAGCAACACAGTAAACTCAGTGCTCATTTATTTGACTACTGCAGTGGTTTCAGTATTTCTTTTATTTTTTACTTTTCATTTTTTTAAGATTTTGTTTATTTATTTATTTGAGAGAGAGAGAGAGAAAACAAGCATGGGGGACGGGCAGAGGGAGAAGCAGACTCCTCACTGAGCAGGAAGCCTGATGCAGGGCTTGATCCCAGGACCCCAGGATCATGACCTGAGCCAAAGGCAGATGCCTAACTGACTGAGTGACCCAGGCACTGTAAGTATTTCTTTCAATAATATTCATATGTTTTTATTATATTACTCAGTATTTATCTAGGTGTTTTTGTTTTTTTTGCCAGGTAAGTAATATATCTCTACAGTGTTAAGCCAGAACTTAAACTCCCACCTCCCTTTAAAATGTTGCTAGTTTTACTCCAATTGTCACAGACTCTAGAAGCAGAGAGTTAATGTTCATCATTAGATAGTTTCTCTGTCATTTGCTAAATTTCTTTAAGCATTTGGCTTCCTGTACATGAATCAAGCAAGATAGAAACTTTTGATATCCTATGAATTCAACAGGAGTTCAGAGGATGGTTGAAAACATACATTACAAAAGATCAACATCCCAATTCCTGTATACTTCAGATAACTCAGAGTTTCACTGAAAAGCACCTGATGCCCATGATAGGGATGTGCAAATTCAGAGGCACAGCCCAGGATGCTGGAGACTGGAGAGCCTTAGAATTCATTTACTAACAGAGGGTAACTTTGCTTCCATTTCAGTAGGTACTGATTAGTAAAGTAATTGACTAAAATGCTGTACATATATTTTAT
The DNA here is from genome assembly GCF_048418805.1 of Vulpes vulpes. Taxonomy (NCBI): domain Eukaryota; kingdom Metazoa; phylum Chordata; class Mammalia; order Carnivora; family Canidae; genus Vulpes; species Vulpes vulpes. Next base: position 80,440,576 of record NC_132789.1, read on the forward strand.
TTATTTATTTATTTATTTATTTATTTATTTATTTATTTTAAAGGTTTTATTTTTTTAAAGATTTTATTTTTTATTTATTCATGAGAGACACAGAGTGAGAGAGAGAGAGAGGCAGAGACACAGGCAGAGGGAGAAGCAGGCCCCATGGGGACTGCAGCCCAATGTGGGACTCGATCCCGGATCTCCAGGATCACACCCCCGGCTGCAGGTGGCACTAAACCACTGTGCCACCGGGGCTGCCCCATCTATTTCTTTTATTAACGAGTTCATTGGACCCTCAAAGAACTGGTTTCTATATTAATTAGAATTGTGAGCACCCAATAAGGACATCAGAAAACTCTTTGACCTCTGAGAAAGAAATAAAAGCCATCCTAAAATCATCTGCTTCTCTCTATACTTCTTAGAAAATAAAGGAAGAAAGGAAGGAACAGATGGCATAGGGCAAAGGAATCTGTTAAGCACTAACTGGAATTGTGTACTTTAATTCAGTATTATTATATTTTCATTTTAATGGACCAATTCTTAGTGCTACATTTATTCTAGTCTCTGAAGAACTAATGGTTTAATTTTTTTCTATCTTTTGTAATTTTTCATAAGTCCCCAGCTGTGTATGGCATCTCACCATTTTATGCTTAATATTAAATGTTGCCAGTTTCCTTTCTATTTATTTGGTTTTCCCGGTGTGCTCTAAAGACATAATTTCAATAATAACTGAAATATTCCTTCAAATGGACTTTTTTTTTTACTTTAGAAGAAAAGAATAATATATAAGAGTTTTAAAAGCCATAATGATCAATTGAAAATAAATCTGGAAAATTTAATAGAATATAGAAATAAATCCCATTCAGCTCTCTGGACTCAGACCTAGTTTGTGATGACATGGCTAAAAGCACCAAAAAGGTCAGAATCATCAGTAAATATGGAACCTATTATGGTGCCTCCCTCAGGAAATCAGCATGCCAACTACACTTACTCCTTCTGAAACCAAGATGAAAAGATAAGCTGTGGGGATCTGTCACAGTGCTTCCTATGTGCAAACTGTAGCTGATGGTACTTGGACCCACAACAACCACTTCTGTCATCAATAATGTTGGCCATCGGAAGACTGAAGGAAGTTGAAACATCAGTGTGACCTTTACCACTTGAAAAATTGCTATCCTATGATAAATGAGTTAGGTTATGTAATTATAACGAAAAGAAAAAATAAGAAAAGCCAAAGAGAGAGAGAGAGAGAGAGAGAGAGAGAGAGAGAGAGAGAGAGAGAAGGAAAGAAAAAAAAGAAAGAAATCTCATTCAGTCCCTTTGGATATCATGACTTGGATAGATTAAGGTGAAGACCATGCATGCTCAGAACTGGCTCTTCTGTTTTGGATGCCAGGAGCTGCAAGTCTTGTTTTACATTCCCTCCTGTGCCAGGCTGGGCTGGCCCCATGGAATGGAATCTAGGGGTGGGACAGAGCTTGGAAATCTAGAAACACAATAACAGAAATGCAGGTTGCTCCAAACTGCACATAGGCAAATAAATGTTTAATTTCAAACCCTGTTATTTGCCCTATAAATATGACCTATATGGGGATGGTCAGTTGGAAGTCTCACCTGAGGGGAGGACCCTCTGCCCAGGCCCAGGCCCAGGCCTCTCACTTAGGACTCTAGCCTGGGTGTCTCCACGGGGTTTCCCCAGCTGATGAGGTTGGATGTTGTAAGTACCAAATCTGGGTAACTTTGGCTTATTCTCATTTATTGCCTACTATTACCTTCATCTGTGTGTCGATTCCTTTCCTCTTCTATTTCTATTAGGTTTCTATAATGATAATAAAGTTTTCTTTCCTTTTAGAAACCAAAACACGGCTGTTGTGAATCTTTTGTTCAGAACACAAGTTCATTCAGATTATTGACAACATTCATTTTCCTGTAATTGTGGGACTGGGGGTCCCAACTTCTTACTGGCTATTGTTGGATGCTTCCTTCAGCCTCTGGAGGCCTCCTAAAGTTTCCTGCCACATGGGGCTTTCAACAGGTAGTTTGCAACGTGGCCATTTGCTTCTTCAAGGCCAGCAGACAATCTCTCTAGTAGGTGCTAGCAAGATACACACTGATTTATTTATTTATTTTTGAAGATTTTATTTATTTATTCATGAGAGATAGAGATAGAGAAAGGCAGAGACACAGAGAGAGAGAGAAGCAGGCTCCCTGCGGGGAATCTGGTGCTGCACTGGATCCCAGGACCCCGGGATCACAACCTGAGCTGAAGGAAGATGCTCAACCACTGAGCCACTCAGGTGTCCCCAGACACTCATTTAAATTCAGACTGCAGAACAACAATTAAGGAATCTGAGGCGGGGCAAGATGGTGGAAGAGTAGGGTCCTCAAGTCACCTGTTCCCACCAACTTACCTAGATAACTTTCAAGTCATCCTGAAAACCTATGAATTCAGTCTGAGACTTAAAGAGAGAACAGCTGGAATACTACAGTGAGAAGAGTTTCCGCTTCTACCATGGTAGGAAGACAGGAAAAAAAAATAAAAATAAAAAAGCATCCACGGGGGAGGGGCCAGGCTAAAGTTGTGCGGAGAGTGTCCCCAGGACAGGAAAGCCCAGGCCTGGAGAAGCAGGAGCTTCACCAATCTTCTCGGATCGAAGGGGCTCGCAGGGAGCTCGGGCAGGATCCCAGGAGGGGCAGGGATGCCCTCAGGCTCGCAGGGGCACTAACAGAGGACCTGTGCCCCGGGGAGAGCGGGCCATACACTGGGCCGAGCTCTGTAGAGGCCTGGAGCCCGCGTGGGAGGGGGCCGGGAGCAGCTCGGTGGTGGCTCTGGCGGCAGCTCCGCGCGGAGGGGGCTGCATGGCCCTGGGGGTGCGATTCCAGCGGCACAGGCCCTGGAGCCCAGGACACGGGTGACACAGCCCAAGATCCGGCACTCCCCCCGGGACAGGCGGAGGTGGGGAGGGCCCAGGGCAGCAAGGACGCCCCTTGCTGCCGGGCGCCCCCCACCCCTGGAGCATCCAGGCCCCTGTGGACTGGAAGCTGCGGTAGTTGCTGCGGGAGCAGACTCCAGAGTTGGAGAGCTGGCCGCCACCACTGTTGTAGCTCCTCCTGGTGTCGCCTTGTACCTGGGAATGAGCAGGGGCCTCACAGGATAAACAGCTCCCACTGAGCCATGCACCTGGCAGGGGGCTGGGCAGATCCCCAAGGAGCACACACTTGGGAATCAGCACAGCAGGCCCCTGCTCCAGAACACCAGCTAGAGGACAGGGGAAAAGCAAGTTGTTGACCAAGCAGCACTGGAAAGTTCCAGGGGAAGTCGAGGGATTTATAGTATACAGAATCAGAGGATACTCCCCCATGTTTTTTGTTTTCTGTTTGTTCCACCTCCTTTTTTTCCCCCTTTTCTCTCTCTTTTTCTCCTTTTTCCAGCACAAATTGTTTTTGGCCACTCTGCACTGAGCAAAATGACTAGAACGAAGAACTCACCACACAAGAAAGAATCAGAAACAGTCCTCTCTCCCACAGAATTACAAAATTTGGATTACAATTCAATGTCAGAAAGTCAATTCAGAAGCACAATTATAAAGCTACTGGTGGCTCTAGAAAAAAGCATAAAAGATTCAAGAGACTTCATGACTGCAGAATTTAGATCTAATCAGGTAGAAATTAAAAATCAGTTAAATGAGATGCAATCCAAACTGGAAGTCCTAACGATGAGGGTTAACAAGGTAGAAGAACGAGTGAGTGACATAGAAGACAAGTTGATGGCAAGGAAGGAAACTGAGGGAAAAAGAGAAAAACAAAAGATCATGAGGATAGGTTAAGGGAAATAAATGACAGCATCAGAAGGAAAAATTAATTGGGGTTCCTGAGGGTGCTGAAAGGGACAGAGGTCCAGAAAGTGTATTTGAACAAATCATAGCTGAGAACATCCCTAACTTGGGAAGGGAAACAGGCATTCAGATCCAGGAGATAGAGGGATCCTCCCTAAAATCAATAAAAACCGCTCAACACCTCAACATTTAATAGTGAAACCTGCAAATTCCAAAGATAAAGAGAAGATCCAAGAGCAGCAAGAGACAAGAAATCCATAACATTTATGGGGAGAAGTATTAGGATAACAGAAGACATCTCCACAGAGACCTGGCAGGCCAGAAAGGGCTGGCAAGATATATTCAGGGTCCTAAATGAGAAGAACGTGCAGCCAAGAATACTTTATCCAGCAAGGCTCTAATTCAGAATAGAAGGAGACATAAAGGGCTTCCAAGATAGGCAGAAACTGAAAGAATATGTGACCACCAAACCAGCTCTGCAAGAAATATTAAGGGGGACACTGTAAAAGAAAGAGGAAGTCCAAGGAAATAATCCACAAAACAGGGACAGAATAGGTATCATGATGACACTAAATTCATATCTTTCAATTGTAACTCTGAACGTGAATGGGCTTAATGACCCCATAAAAAGGTGCAGGGTTTCAGACTGGATAAAAAAGCAAGACCCATCTATTTGCTGTCTACAAGAGACTCATTTTAGACAGAAGGACACCTACAGCCTGAAAATAAATGGTTGGAGAACCATTTACCATACAAATGATCCTCAAAAGAAAGCAGGGGTAGCCATCCTTATATCAGATAAATTAAAGTTTATCCCAAAGACTGTAGTAAGAGATGAAGAGGGACACTATATCGTACTTAAAGGGTCAATGCAAAAAGAGGACCTAACAATCATGAAGATTTATGTCCTGAATGTGGGAGCTACCAAGTATATCAATCAATTAATGACCAAAGTTAAGACATACTTAGATAATAATACACTTATACTTGGTGACTTCAATCTAGCGCTTTCTACACTCAATAGGTCTTCTAAGCACAACATCTCCAAAGAAACAAGGGCTTTAAATGATACACTGGACCAGATGGATTTCCCAGATTTCTACAGAACTTTACATCCAAACTCAACTGAATACACATTCTTCTCAAGTGCACATGGAACTTTCTCCAGAATAGACCACATCCTGGGTCACAAATCGGGTCTGAACCAATACTAAAAGATTGGGATGTCCCCTGCATATTCTCAGACTATAATGCCTTGAAGTTAGAACTAAATCACAAGAAGAAGTTTGGAAGGACACGTGGAGGTTAAGGACCATCCTGCTAAAAGATGAAAGGGTCAACCAGGAAATTAAGGAAGAATTAAAAAGATTCATGGAAACTAATGAGAATGAAGATACAACCGTTCAAAATCTTTGGGACGCAGCAAAAGCAGTCCTAAGGGGGAAATACATCGCAATACAAGCATCCATCCAAAAACTGGAAAGAACTCAAATACAAAAGCTAACCTTGCACCTAAAAGAGCTAGAGAAAAAACAGCAAATAGATCCTACACCCAGCAGAAGAAGAGAGTTAATAAAGATTAGAGCAGAACTCAATGAAATAGAGACCAGAAGAACTGTGGAACAGATCAACAAAACCAGGAGTTGGTTCTTTGAAAGAATTAATAAGATAGATAAACCATTAGCCAGCCTTATTAAAAAGAAGAGAGAGAATTCTCAAATTAATAAAATCATGAATGAGAAAGGAGAGATCACCCCCACACCAAAGAAATACAAATGATTTTAAAAACATATTATGAGCAGCTATATGCCAATAAATTAGACAACCTAGAAGAAATGGATGCATTTCTGGAAAGCTACAAACTACCAAAACTGGAACTGGAAGAAATAGAAAACCTGAACAGGCCAATAACCAGGGAGGAAATTGAAGCAGTCATCAAAAACCTCCCAAGACACAAATGTCCAGGCTTCCAGGTGAATTCTATCAAACGTTTAAAGAAGAAACCATACCTATTCTACTAAAAGCTGTTCAGAAAGATAGAAAGAGATGGAGTACTTACAAACTCGTTCTATGAGGCCAGCATCACCTTAATTCCAAAACCAGACAAAGACCCCACCAAAAAGGAGAATTATAAGACCAATATCCCTGATAAACATGGATGCAAAAATTCACAACAAGATACTAGCCAATAGGATCCAACAGTACATTAAGAAGATTATTCACCATGACTAAGTGGGATTTATCCCTGGAATGCAAGGCTGGTTCAACACTCGTAAAACCATCAATGTGATTCATCATATCAGCAAGAGAAAAAACAAGAACCATATGATCCTCTCATTAGATGCAGAGAAAGCATTTTACAAAATACAGCATCCATTCCTGATCAAAACTCTTCAGAGTGTTGGGATAGAGGGAACATCCCTCAGCATCTTAAAAGCCATCTATGAAAAGCCCACAGCAATATCATTCTCAATGGGGCAGCACTGGGAGCCTTTCCCCTAAGATCAGGAACAAGACAGGGATGTCCACTCTCACCACTGCTTATTCAACATAGTACTAGAAGTCCTAGCCTCAGCAATCAGGCAACAAAAAGAAATAAATGCATTCAAATTGGCAAAGAAGAAGTCAAAGTCTCCCTCTTTGCGAATGACATGATACTGTACATAGAAAACCCAAAAGACTCCACCCCAAGATTCCTAGAACCCATACGGCAATTTGGCAGCGTGGCAGGATACAAAATCAATGCCCAGAAATCTGTGGCATTTCTATACACTAACAATGAGACTGAAGAAAGAGAAATTAAGGAGTCAATCCCATTTACAGTTGCACCCAAAAGCATAAGATACCTAGGAATAAACCTAACCAAAGAAGTAAAGGATCTATACTCTAAAAACTACAGAGCACTTCTGAAAGAAATTGAGGAAGACACAAAGAGATGGAAAAATATTCTATGCTCATGGATTGGAAGAGTTAATATTGCAAAAATGTCAATGTTACCCAGGGCAGTGTACACGTTTAATGCAATCCCTATCAAAATACCATGGACTTTCTTCAGAGAGTTAGAACAAATTATTTTAAGATTTGTGTGGAATCAGAAAAGACCCCGAATAGCCAGGGGAATTTTAAAAAAGAAACCATAGCTGGGGGCATGACAATGCCAGATTTCAGGTTGTACTACAAAGCTGTGGTCATCAAGACAGTGTGGTACTGGCACAAAAACAGACACATAGATCAATGGAACAGAATAGAGAACCCAGAAGTGGACCCTGAAATGTATGGTCATCTAATATTCGATAAAGGAGGAAAGACTATCCATTGGAAGAAAGACAGTCTCTTCAATAAATGGTGCTGGGAAAATTGGACATCCACATGCAGAAGAATGAAACTGGACCACTCTCTTTCACCATACACAAAGATAAACTCAAAATGGATGAGAGATCTAAATGTGAGACAAGAGTCCATCAAAATCATAGAGGAGAACACAGGCAACAACCTTTTTGAACTCGGCCACAGTAACTTCTTGCAAGATACATCCATGAAGGCAAAAGAAACAAAAGCAAAAATGAACTATTGGGACTTCATCAAGATAAGAAGCTTTTGCACAGCAAAGGATACAGTCAACAAAACTAAAAGACAACCTACAGAATGGGAGAAGATATTTGCAAATGACATATCAGATAAAGGGCTAGTTTCCAAGATCTTTAAAGAACTTATTAAACTCAACAGGAAAGAAACAAACAATCCAATCATGAAATGAAAAAAGACATGAACAGAAATCTCACAGAGGAAGACATAGACATGACCAACACGCACATGAGAAAATGCTCCGTGTCACTGGCCATCAGGGAAATGCAAATCAAAACCACAATGAGATACCACCTCACACCAGTGAGAATGGGGAACATTAACAAGACAGGAAACAACAAATGTTGGAGAGGATGTGGAGAAAGGAGAACACTCTTGCACTGTTGGTGGGAATGTGCAATGGTACAGCCCCTCTGGAAAACTGTGTGGAGGTTCCTCAAAGAATAAAAATAGACCTGCCCTACCACTCAGCAGTTGCACCCCTGGGGATTTACCCCAAAGATACAGACGTAGGAAAATGCCGGGACACCTGCACCCCAATGTTTCTAGCAGCAATGTCCACAATAGCCAAACTGTGGAAGGAGCCTCAGTCTCCATCGAAAGATGAATGGATAAAGAAGCTGTGGTCTATGTATACAATGGAATATTACTCAGCCATTAGAAATGACGAATATCCACCATTTGCTTTGATGTGGAGGGACCTGGAGGGTATTATGCTGAGTGAAATAAGTCAATCAGAAAAGGAGAAACATTGTATCTCATTCATTTGGGGAATATAAAAATTAGTGAAAGGGAAAGGAGAGAAAATGAGTGAAAATATCAGTGAGGGTGACAAAAAATGATACACACCTAACTCTGGGAAATGAACAAGGAGTAGTGGAAGGGGAAGTGGCCAGGGGGTTGAGGTGACTGGGTGATGGACACTGAGGGGGGCACTTGGCAGGATGAGCACCGGTTGTTATGCTATATGTTGGCAAATTGAACTCCAATAAAAAAAAATAAAAAAGTAACTTGGAGTGAAATGAAAAAAGTAATAAAATGATTGTTTGTAAGAATAAAAGGAAGAGATAAGTTGGAATTGATCCCATTCTTTCCGGTCTTCTAGCGGTGCTTGCTTTCTATTAAAAGGAGCTTCTATATTTTGCCATATGATTTATAACCAGATTCTTCCTAAACCACTGTGAATAAAGCAAGGACATCCACTAATCTGGAGTGACCTTGTTTTTCTTAGCATTTGAAACTCCTGCCAGAGAAAGGGAAGACTCAACTCTTCTGAACTTGCCATATGATGAGTCTTCAAGCAGTAGTTCCAAACTGGTGTTTTTTTCTATAACACCATTCTACTTTGCAGTGAACTGTGTGGAGTATGTTGGGCCCAGTAATGAAACCGGTCAGAGTTAAAGAGATATGTAAATGAAGAAATTGGAGCAAGCATGGAGAAAATAGCTGGGGAGAATAGCCCTAGTAGAGCTGTTCGCTCCATTTCTATACCAGGCGGTCCAGGCAGGGAACTGGGTCCTGGGGATACAGGCTGTAGCTAGGACCTAAAGAGTCTGTAGAGACTTGACTGTCACAGACCCCTTCCACATATTCCTGTTATAACATACACCAGCAGGTTCCTGTTTAGGGTTCTTTGTCCTAACAAATGAGTTCACGGGAGAGAAAAATTGGAGCTGTGAAGGAAAATCAATATAAAGCTTGAACAGGGAAATTGTGTAGAAAAAAAAATCACCCTTTCATGCTTAATTAATCACAGAAAATGTGTCTGCCAGCATGAAGCCATTTTATCAGGAAGTAACCCAGGTGAAACAGTTAGGGAAATGGCATTACCAATCCCAACACTGTCACACATGAGCAAATGAGAGAAGAGAAACATTGCAGGCAGACAAAACTGTATTCTACATCTAGAGAGTACTCTCTCATGAATATCTCCTCAGGTCTCTAAAATTAACATTTGGAATGTTTTCTAATTGTTTTGGTTAACAACTTTTGAAATAAAAGGCAAATGTCTGACTTGTGAAATGCTCTATAGGCCTAAGGTTGAAAGTTGTAGCAGATAGTTCTAGATCTTTCATTTTGAGCAAGAGATCAAAGAACTCTCTGGCATCTGAGAAGTTTTAAATTAAAGAAACTATACATTTGTTAAGCCTGGTATATCTCAGATGTATTCAAACACAGAGTTTTTTTTTTTTTTTTCTTTTACAACATTTTTAAACAACTAGTTCTACAGGGTTCCAATCAGGAAATATCATTTAAATTACTTTGAAGTCTTGTCATAGCCATATGAAAAAAAATTTATTCCAACAGTGCTTTTCACACCTCACACCAAAATAACCCTAAGGACATAAAATAGTGAACTTGTCCTGAGGAGGGGCGAGAGCCAGGAACCTAGGGCATAGCTATAGGCTATGAGCTTTGAATCTTGGAGACACCTTAAAAATTCCCTGTGAATTTTGTAGTCTGCTTCATAATAGAAAAACTTGTGTTAATTGAAAGGAAAACTCTGCTCAGGGGATCTGTACCAAATTTACTGAATCTTCTCATATGCCACCTAGCTCATGGACACAAACCCTGCATTAATGATGGGTATTACTTGTGATAAGCATTAACAAGTCATGAAATATCTCTAAAGAAAACAGCTGACTGGTTACCGAGTCTCTCTCATGCACTGCCCTACAGACTTCTCACCCTGTTATAATTATGAACTTGAAAACAACTGATTTGCATACACTTAAAAATTACCTAGCCCTGGGGTGCCTCAGTGGCTCAGTCGGTTAAGCGATGGACTCTTGATTTTGGCTCCGGTCACGATATCAGGGTCTGGGTATTAGCCTTGTGTCAGGCTCCTTACTTAGTAGGGAGTCTACTTGAGATTCTCTCTGCCCCTCCCCGACTTGTGCACACATGTGCTCTCTCCCTCAAATAAATACATAATTTTTAAAAAATGCCTAGCCCTAAAATGTGTTTTTAAAAGAAATTCAACTGATTTCCTATTAGTTGACACTCATTATTAGTCTTCCAACTGAAATAAAGGGGTCCTCAAGGCATCAATGATGGCACATATTAAGCCTTGGATACTTTTTTTAAGGTTTATTTATTTTACAGAGAGTGAGAGAGAGAGCATGTGAACAGGTGGAGGGCAGAGGTAGAGAGACAGAATACCTAGCAGACTCTCCACTAGGCATGGAGCTCCATGTGGGGCTCAATCCCAGGACCCTGAGATCATGACCTGAGTCAAAATCAAAATCAAGAGTCCATTGCTTAACTGAATGAGCTATCCAGGTCCCTCTAGTTCTGGGTTCTTAAAACTTAGGGGAAGGCTTCCACCTCTAGGTATACATCTGAGAGAAATGAAAGCACACATCCACCGAAACACTTGCTCGTGACTGCTCCTAACATTATTCATAATATCCAAAAAGTGCAAAAAAAGCCAAATGTCCATCAGTTGATGAATGGATAACTAAAAAGTGATAGAATATTATTCATCTATAAAAGGAATTATGTACTGATATCTGCTACAATGTGAATGAATTTTGAAAACATTACAGTAAATGAAAGAAACCAGATAGAACCACACATTCCATGATTCCATTTATATGAAAAGTCTACAATAGGCAAATCTACAGATACAGAAAGTAGTTTAGTGGTTGGCAAGGCCTAGAGTGGGGAGGCAGGGTGGAAAAAATGAGACTGACTGCTAATAGATAATGGTTTTTTTTTTATTGGGTAATGAAAATGTTAGAAAACTAGATTGTGGTGATGGTTGCATATCCTGGGAATGTATTAAAACCACCAAATTGTGTGCTTTAAATGGGTGAATTGTATAATCCATGAATTATGTTTCAATAAAGGTATTAAAATATTTTATTTACCTTTCATGTATTTTTATGTATGTATATTTCATGTAAATAAGTAGATTTTGTAGAAAACAAAACAAAAACTAAGGGGCAGGGGAAGTCCCAGGAGTAGCTAATTATATTCAACAACCCAGAATACAAAATCACTTAGTAGGGGATTGTTTAGGGATTTACAAATTTTCTGCTGTTTGCAATTAAAGGCACAAGGGAAAACCAAGCTTTATGTATTCAATCCACAAAATGAAATCTAACAGGAGATACTAGAATGATTTCATATCTTGCTTGACTGTGTATTGCACCAAATACATCACATCTTACCATCCTTAGTCATATTCTGTTATAGGATTTCTGTAACCCATTCACATTTATCAAGTAACATATTAATCACTATGTAGTTGTGTGTGTAATAACAGTTCTCAGAAAGCCCAAGCCTTCTTTTCTCCGTAAAGTAGGTTAACATGATGGAAAATTCTTGAATTACTTTCCCTAAGAATAATCTCCTTCAACCTACTAAGATCATGTTAGATATCCAATAGATTTCAACAAAATAGTTAACAGTCTCCTTATAATTTTAGGATTAGAAGGGCCCTCGGAGATGAACAATTCAACCTCTTCATTTTTCAGGGAAGGACCAGCCCTCAATTGGGAGCTAGCAGGCACTCGGGTCTCCTGATTAGCATGCTTGTATTCTCCCACTAAGCCTGTCTCCAAATGGTAATTCATGAGCAATGATGACACTAAATAAGGTTTTAATCAGTTCCTGAAGCACTGGCCTCAATCACAGTATTTTTCAGTTGTATAGTATATAAATTTTTTTTAAGATTTTATTTATTTATTCATGAAAGACAGAGAGAGAGAGAGAGAGGAACAGACACAGGCAGAGGAAGAAGCAGGTTCCATGCAGGGAGCCTGATGTGGGACTCAATCCCAGGACTCGAGGATCACACCCTGGGCTGCCCAGTTGTATAGTTAGTTTATTTATTTATTTATTTTTTATTTTTTATTTTTTTTTCAGTTGTATAGTTTATAAACACTTTCACAAACATAATTTATTAGGGCCTCATCACATCCTGTGAACCAGACAGATATCAGCATCTCCATTTTGGACAGAGGTTAAAAAAGATTGTAAGATTTGCCCAAAGCCATAGGGTTGGTAAGTACTGGCTCTGGAATGAGAACTTGACACTCAGCATTTTCCAAGCAGAACTCATTATTCCTTGCCACTATGTCTCCAGGTTCTCAGTTTAGAAACCTGAGCGTCACTTTGTCCTAGGTGATACAAATGAATTTTATGGAACACTTCATGAGGTGAACTGTCTCCTTTTAGAGAACTGCAAAATAGGATGGAGGGTAAGAATTTGTTTCTTTAAAGATTTTATTTTTTATTGGGGGAGGGGAGTAGGGGCAGGGGCAGAAGGAGAGAAAGAATCTGAGGCAGACTGTGCACTGAAACAACACTTTACTCAATTCACAACCCTTGAGATCATGACCTGAGTTGAAATCAAGAGTTGGATGCTTAACCAACTTCACCACCCAGGTGCTCCAACAAGAAGCTTTTACAGGGCAAAGAATAAAGACCAAGGAATGGGGCACCTGGGTGGCTCAGTCGGTTAAGTGTCTGCCTTTGGCTCAGGTCATGATCCTGGGGTCCTGGGATTGAGCCCCATGACCATTGGGCTCCCTGCTCAGTGGGGAATCTGCTTCTTCCTCTCCTTTTGCCCCCTCCCTCTCTTATGTGCACATGCATTCTCTCTCAAAATAAATAAATAAAATCTTAAATAAAATAGTATTTAAGAATAAAGACCAAGAAAGAAACAAGTAGACAATATCTGATTGGTGGGGGCCATGTAGTCAGTCAGCCTTGTTTGGGGTGAGAAGGCACGGAGTTGGCTTGGCATTTGGAGATTGGATGATAACATACACTGCATTTCTGGTCAAGTGGAGCATTTGCAGGGACATGAAAATTATCCAAGTGTCAGTTCCCTGATGTGGCACTCTGGGCAGAAACAGCTCCATCTTGGGCTAGAAATTTATGTCAACAGTCCCCCTTTTTGATTATTTTCTTGACCATTCAAGAAGTTTGATAAAAAAATTTCAGTCTTTGAATGACTCTTAGGTACCAATGCCTCTTTGGATCTCAGTGTAGTTTTTACAAAAGGCAATATCAGGCTTGTATTCTTAAATCTGGTTATGTTTTTCTGTTCTCTTTTGCTGTTTCAGTGAGAAACAGAGCATGTGTCACTGGCCAATGGCTGCTGACATGCATTTAAAACTTTGAGAGAACACAGCATATTAGGGAGGTAATAATAACTGTTAGAAAGAAAACACCAGGCATCACTCTTGACTTCCTCTCTCTACTCTCTCAAATCCAAGTAATGTCAATTCTAGCTCTCACAGATTAAAAAAAAAAACCTATCCACTTATTTCCACATTATTGCCACCACTTAAGCTTATATCAGCATTATTTCTCATTTATTTTACTGCAAATTCTCCCTTTCTATTTTTGTTTCTACTTCGGGTGTATTCTCTATAATGCAAAATTATGTGTACAGAGTACTTGGTAATCATGTCACTGCTCAGTCTGAACTTTTACTGTTTCTTAATCACCTTAGGAAAAAGTCCATGGACACATTTAGAACATCCTTCTGGTCTGGAGTCTGCTCCCTGCTTCAACTCCTGCCACAGCCTCGGTTCTCTGGTCTTTGCAGTCAAAGTGAGTTCATAGCAGTCTCCAAATTTCCTCTGCTCTTTCTTCTGTTATGCCTTTCCACTCTTCTCCGCCCCCCGCTCCCCACCCCGGGCTAACTCCCACTCATTCAGGTCTCAGCTCAGATTGTCACTTTCTTGGGAAGCCTTGTTTCAGTCTTGGATAAGATGCCTTGCACATTTGTTCTCACAGCTATCTAAGCTGACTCTTAACATAGCACTTATTCTTCCTTTTAACTTATCGTCCATTGGACTCTAAGTTCCTTGACAGGAGGAACCATGTCCTTTATCCTGTCATATCTCATGAGCCTGGCTTATAGCAGGTACTCAATAAACATTTGCTAATTAAATGAATGATACTTAAGTCAGAAAAGTACTAGGCCATTTCTGAAATTTGAGTCCAAATTCTTCCTATGTGTTTCTTTTCATAGTTGATGACAATCATATGCCAAATCCTAAACACTTGAATCAAGTAAGTAGCTACAATATATTTCTCATTGTAAAACAGAGTTTACGTGAACCTCTACATAAATGATATAGTCATGCTGACAGATACTATTTAATGGTTATGTGGCTTCTGTTTGGAGTGATGAAAATTTTGAAAATACAGAGTGATGATGATAGCATAAGACTATGAATGAATGTATTTCATGATGTTTTAAATTGACTATAGTTTTATGAGAGATGAAAATTGTTGAAGCATTTGTATTTTTTGTTCTCTTTTCAGAACTCCAATATAACTGATTGATAAATCAACCACATTTCAGGAACTATCTGGCTTTTCAAAGTATACTCATCTAAGTAGCCTTTATGCTCTGGTATATTGAAGGCCTGAACTTATACCACCATTGAAGTGCATATTATGTTTTCTCAACATGTTTGTTGGTAAAGGTGCCTATTATGTTATCAATCAAGAAAATTTGGTTCTGAAAGTATTTTTAAAGTTTAGTCATTAGTCTAGTTCAGCTGTACTGAATTTCCAAGAGAATGCAAAATCACTATTTTTATAATGATTGCCTGTTTAGTTCTAGACATCAAACACCTGCCAGGACTTTATAGATTTAAATTAGTTTGCTTAGACAAAAGAGAAGCCAGTGTGCAGAAGTTCTTGACATTTTTATGTATGTGCCATGAAAGTGCTTTGGCAGTCTGGGAAGCCTCTGGTCCCCTTCTTCAAACAATGTTTCTGAATGTAGATGTGAAAATCCATAGGATCATGTAAAACTAAATTATAAAAACGCAATTATCAGAATACTAAAAAATTTTCTGAAGCTGTTATGGAAAACAATTCAGTGGTTACTAAAAAAAACAAAACAAACAAACAAAAAAACCCCAAAAAACTAAGCATAGAATTAGCAAATGAGAACTATCAATTCTACTCTTAGGTATATATCCAAAGGAATTAAAAGCAAGAATTTGAATACACACTTATATGCTAGTGTTCATTATGGCATCATTCACAATAGCCAAAAGGTGGAAACTAAGTATCTGTTAACAGGTGAATGGAAAAACAAAACATTGTATATGCATACAATGAATTATTATTCAGCTATAAAAAGGAAGTACTGATACATCTGATACTGATATGTGGATGAACCTTTAAGAATCACTTTAAGAATGGGGAAACATTAGAGAGGAAGACAAACCACGAGAGAGTCCTAATTCTGGGGAACAAATGAAGGGTTGTGGAAGGGGAGGTGGGTGGGGGGATGGGGTGACTGGGTGACAGGCCCTAAGGAGGGAACATGACAAGATGAGCATTGGGTGTTATACTATAAGTTGGCAAATTGAATTTAAATAAAAATTTTTTAAAAAAATCATTCTCAGTGAAATAAACTAGACACAGAAGGACAAATATTGTATGATTTCACTTACAGAAACAGGAAGTAGAAAAGATATTACCAAGGGCTGGGGGAAAGGGAGAGTGGGTAACTACTATTGAATAGAGAATTTTTGTTTGGAATAAATAAAAAATTTTGAAAATAATGGTGACAATTGCATGATACTATGAATGCAATTAGTGCTACTGAACTATATGTATAAAATGACTAAAACAGCAAATTATGTGCTATATATCAATACAGTCTTAAAAATTAATAATATGCCCAAATCCATTGAATTGTACACTGTAAGTGGATGGATAATGAATTATTTTAGTATGTGAATTATCTCATAAGGCTATTTAAAAAAAAGAAATTTCCGATAGTAATTACCACGAAAATTTCAAAGTAATGATGAATATAAAGGATACTTTGACATCTCTACAATTCCTATAATTTGATATTAAAATATCTGTTAGTTCTATTGGTTACAAAGCCACAAGTACTGCTGGTCATGTTCTTACTTGTTACCTACGTTTATAACTGGGGGGAAAGCTATATGTTAGGTGGAGCTTAGTAAAAATAAAGATACTATTTTTTTTTCATTCAAGTTCACTGACCCTCTGAATTCTATCTGCAGATCTCTTGGGTTAAGATCTACAAATCTATTTCATTGAAAATAAACTACAAAGGAGGAACATTGGACTTACCTTTGATGCCTTTAATTCAACTACATACATAATTCTGGCCACCGAGACTCTGATGCGCGGCAGTATTTATTAATTTAAAAAAGTAAATGGGAAATCTATTATAGATCTTCCCCCAAACAATCATTGAATTCCAGCAGTTCTATGCAGTCACTTTAAAAGATTAGAAAGTCATTGTCTCAAGAAACAAGAAAAGTATCTTTTCTTCTAATGCTGTGCCAACTGGTACATATTCCACTTTTCTTTCATCACAGGAAGCAGAGACCACAGCCATTTTCACTCTTCGTAATTGCTTGCACGGAGGGCCTCGGCTGGCTCTCCAGAGCAAACATGCTTCCAGCTGTAACAGAGCCAGCTCCACCAGGGTCTTGAGCAGGGATGAGTGCCTGCCCTTGATGGTTAAAGAGAGGATGGCTGGCTCCTTAAAGCTCATCATGTGGATGAAACTTTATACAGCGCTGATCTCAAAGGGATTCAATGTCCCTCCCTTCAGTAGGATTTTATTTTCTAGCAGATGTTTCTAATGTTCTTGGCTTTTTTGAGGAGACATCATAATGCTGCATTCTGTTTCAGAGACTTTTTACTTCTAACAGTAACAAATTGCATTCCTCCTTCAGCATATTGATTAGATACAACTAAGCTCAGGTATTAAGAATGTTCTCATTATAAGACATAGAGATTGTTTTAATAACAGTATTGTTAACCCTTTACCAACACTTTTTAAATAAATACACCAGGGATGCCAGGGTGGCTCAGTGGTTGAGCGTTTGCCTTTGGCTCAGGGCATGACCCCGGGGTCCTGGGATTGAGGCCTGCATCGGGCTCCCTGAGGGGAACCTGCTTTTCCCTCTGCCTGTGTCCCTGCCTCTCTCTCTGTGTCTCTCATGAATAAATAAATAAAATCTTAAAGTATGTAAATAAATACACCAAAGGAGATTATATTTACTGGAAACTGTCCCAGAGAATGGAAAAGAAGGCATAAGTAGGATTAAATTATGTAAATA
Organism: Vulpes vulpes; assembly: GCF_048418805.1. Classification (NCBI taxonomy): domain Eukaryota; kingdom Metazoa; phylum Chordata; class Mammalia; order Carnivora; family Canidae; genus Vulpes; species Vulpes vulpes. Next base: position 80,458,073 of record NC_132789.1, read on the forward strand.
AAGTCACTGGTGGAGTATATATTGTGGGGCTGGGGAAAAAAGCAAGAGGAATATAAGAATCCGGAACTTCTGGATTCTATAAGTTGCGTAGAAGAAATTAAAAGCAAACGAGGAAGAATAGGAGTTGAGAAGGTGAAAGGAGAGAAAAAAGAAAGGAAAAGCTGAAAACCAGACTACCAAAGGCATCACTAGCAATGATTTGGAGGCTCCAGGGCTCCCTCTGCTTATGCCACCTTGCTTAAGAATACATCCCCATGTTCATTTTCTTATACTTGTCAAAAAAGAAAAGTGAAGGGACACCTGGGTGGCTCAGCGGTTGAGCGCCTGCCTTTGGCTCAGGTCGTGATCTCAGGGTCCTGGGATGAGTCCCACATCAGGCTCCCTTCCTGGAGCCTGCTTCTCCCTCTGCCTATGTCTCTGTCTCTCTCTCTGTGTCTCTCATGAATAAATAAAATTTAAAAAAATGAGAGCCAAACATTCTACTTGCACATCCTACTTCTAATAACACACCTAATGAACAAAACACTGTGATCCTTAATCATCTGTGCAGTTCTCCTTATCCTTAATGTTGGCTTGAGATTTCAAGGGGCTGAAATCACACTGCCACTGACTTTCTGGTTTGTGCTACTGCTAGGGCCAAAGCGTCTGGGAACCTGACCAGGTTAAGAACCAGGTATGATCAGCATATTTTACTGCATGGTTTCCTGCTAGTGAGGTCAGGATTTGAAATCCATTCTGCGGTTCTTATATATGTTTTGTTTCTCTGTCAGTCTCTCATAAATTTGGGCTGAAATATGCAGATGGTATATGCATATTCATTCCGACTTTTTGTAAATTACTTCAGGAAAGTCTGAATCATTACCATACTTGGAGAAAACGCAGTGTCTGTGTCGTGATAGAGAATGATGAGCAAAATGCCCAGCAGCCCAATTTATATGAAGCTCTCAGTCAGAATAGCCTGTAGATAATTTTTCTATTAAGAATATTGTCTCTGGGATGCCTGGGGGGCTCAGCGGTTGAGCGCTTGCCTTCAGCTCAGAGCATGATCCTGGAGTCCCAGGATCGAGTCCCATATCAGGCTCCCTGCATGGAGCCTGTTTCTGCTCCCTCTGCCTCTGTCTCTGCCTCCGTCTCTGTGTCTCTCATGAATAAATAAATAAAATCTTAAAAAAAAAAAAAGAATATTGTCCTCAGTGACTCTAGTCATTCAAAACTACAGATGAGTCATCTCATCTAAGTTGAAACAGTGGTTTCTAATTTCTCAAAGTGGCAATGGGCATCATTCCATTATTTGTGTTTCTTGCCAGTATATAAACATCAGCTTCCAAATATTTGCCTATAATTTCAGCTTTAAATTAAGTATCTTCTGCATTCCAGAGAAATGTAATTTTTGGAGAGTGAGTGAATCAATACATAAGGACAATTTTAATACTGACTTAATTTCATAAGGATCAGGATTTTGTGATTATCTTATCCTTCCACATGACTCCCTAGAATGTTCAAGTGCTAATAACATTAATAACAATAATAATAGGGATCCCTGGGTGGCGCAGCAGTTTAGCGCCTGCCTTTGGCTCAGGGCGCGATCCTGGAGACCCGGGATGGAATCCCACATCGGGCTCCCGGTGCATGGAGCCTGCTTCTCCCTCTGCCTATGTCTCTCTCTCTCTCTCTCTCTCTGACTATCATAAATAAAAATAAAAAAATAAAAAAAAGAACAATAATAATAATTTCACTCAATGTCACCAAGATTTAGTTTTTTTTTATCTATGGAATGGGGCATGATATCTATCTCATGATAGTACTGTGGAAATAAAATGAGAAGTAAGGTACTTAAATGTAGCACAATACCTGGGACAAGACAGATGTTCAATAAGTGCTGAACCTGAATTTGAAACCAAACTATTTTACTTCCTCATCAAGAAGATGGATATATTAACTAGCCATTCCAAATGAGTCAAAATACCTTTCTCATTTTAGAGAGCTCTGTGTGTTCTTCTATACCTCCTAATATATATATGTGTGTATATACATATGTATATTTTTATTTATAATTACCTATTAATTAGGTACATGTGTTATGTACATGGAATTTAGGACTGAATCCTGAGGTGGTCAGATTTTATTTTAAATTGTTCCCTGAGGTGATTATGTAAGAGCCTGTTTACATAATGCAAGACAAAAATAGCTTTGCTGTTTTTCAGCAACAAATTCTCTTTTCAAGCAATAAAATGTTTCTTAAATTGATGTATGTGATAATGAGGATATTTAACAACCCCCGAATGAAAAGCAAGAGAAACACAATAATGTGATTGATCTAAATGAGACACTCCCTGAATATAGTAGGTATTGATTTACTAGTAGAGAATACTAAAAGAGTATCATTCATAGTATTTCTTTGCTTTCAAAATGTTTTCTCCTTTCATTAATCATCTTTATGAAGTGTGATTATTTTCTTGTATCAGAGATTTCTTAGGTTACTGCATGCTCAACCTGGCCTTCTATTTTTATACATGGAATTGTATGCTTTAAAAAATAGAGTATGGTTAAAAAAATAAGCCTGTGGGTTTTTTTTTTTTTATGGGAGAAAAATATGAGCAAAATCCTTTCATGCAAATACTCAAAGATAAAGAGACTAAAGCCATTTTTCTTTCTTTCTTTTTTTTAAAGCCATTTTTCTTTGAGGTTATTTGCTATGGATCATAAACTCCAAAATACATTTATTTATTAATTTCAAAAACCCCCTTCCAAATTATCCATAATTATGATCAATTATTTTTAAGATCACAACTATGACAGAGCATAACAGCCTCTACAAAACACAAAATTAATTTGAGATTTGGTCATTTTTCTTCATGAATTTGTATTTATCCTTTTATTTGACAAAAATGATTTGAGTCCCTATTATAATATGCCAGGTATTTTGGGGGAACATATCAATTCTAATGCAGGTTATGATCAGGATTATAGATTTGAATCTATAGATTATAGATTGAGTGTATTCACTTAATTAGCCAGATTAGCTCCTCCTTTTCTTTGCCAAGTATACACAACCCAAACTACAATCCCAAACAGCCTCCATTTACATAAAAATTAAAAATCAGACAGTTAAATTTAAGTTTATCTGCTATCTCCCAGATCTCTAGGGCTTTAAAAATTAACAGAAGACATAATTACAGCAAGACGTACATGTGTGTGCTAATGTGTGCTTATGTAAAAACAATTTTTGGTTTCACGTGGACTAGGACTACAGATGGGAACAGAAGAGAACTTTTGTTTTTTATTTTATATTCTTTTGCACTATTTGAATATTTGTACCATTTGTTTGTGCACATATTATTTCCGGTTCTAAAAATTGTGGCTGAAAACATTAGGGATGTTTTAGCAGTAACAGAATAAAATGAAGAACTGAGAAAATCATCTAGAAATCGTTTCTTAATTTTCTTTGTGGAAACTAAGAATTCTACTTGTTATTAAAAAAGCAACAATGTTTTTCAAGCCTGGACAAGCCAATGTCAAAAAAATAAGGTGTGGGAATTATATGGAATTAGGAGGGTATTTTTTTGTTGTTGTTTGCTTTTTAAAGGTTTTTTATTTACTTGACAAAGAGAGAGCACAGCAGGGGGAGCAGCAGCAGGAGAGGGAGAAGCAGGGAGCTTAGCAGGGAGCCTGACATGGGTCTCCACTCCAGGACCCTGGAATCATGACCTGACCTGAAGCCAGACAATTAACCAACTGAGACACCTGGACTCCCCTCGAATTAGGAGGTTTAAAAGTGTTCCTACACTATGAACAAAGTGTTAATAGTCAAGCACCAGGCACTGATGTACAATATTTTATAAAATGTTGTGCCTCAGACTCACTCTGCTGTGTGTCATGTAAATGGATGAAGTTGCCCTGTGTCTCTCATTGCTACTAGGTAGTGATCCTCATGACCCACTGACTAGTCAGCTAGAAATTAGCAAAACTTTTGACCTGTACTCAGAGGAGCAGTTCATCTTGGGGCAGTTCACTGTACCTGTGACTTCAGACTTCATTCTAAATTGCAGACTCAACCTTGAAAGTTCAGCATGACAGATCTTAAAAAAACCAAAACCAGAACTCCTCCAGAGTCAGCCCTAGCAGAGCCAAGGAAGCAAGAAATAAATCGGTGTGTGTGTGTGTGTGTGTGCATGTGTGTGTGTGTGTGTGTGTGTTCTGGGAGCACCTGCCAGCAGAAAAGGCTTTGCATATTTTTTCTTTTCCTTTGCTCATACTTTTTAACTTCTAAGGATTAATATTTAATTTTGGAATAAATTGCTTTCACATTTTCTATCTGAACTACAGATCTGTCTTGGTACCCTTGTATGAAAAAGCCTGGTATGTTTGAAGTAACTATGAATTTAGGGAAAAGCTGGAATGTTTTAGACATGGAAGTATCCAGGTTAAATCAGCATTTTCACTAAGAAAAGGTGTGTATTCACAACAATAGGCCAAGAGTAAGTTCATGGCAGCATTGAAAATGAGAGAGAAAAAGTATAGCCATAAATATGGAAGAATAATTTTTGGTTCGTATAGCCATAAAATAAAATACCATATAGCTGTTTTAAAAAGGATAAAGCAGATAACGTAGATCTGTTTGTGCTACTTCTATATATTTCTTGATATAAAATACACATATATTAAATAAAAGAAGGCAAGGCTTAGAGCCAAGCATAAAAAATAATCTCTTTTGTGTAAATAATAAAGGATATATGTATATTTTTCTGCTACACGATTTTCTTTTTGAAAGAACAAGTCCTCTTTTGGGAAAGGGATTAGGTATCAATGCATAGCTTAGTTATTATTTAATTATTATTATAATTAGCTTAATTAATAATAATAATTATTATTATAGCTAAACTATGTACATGTCCTTATTTTTAAAAAATGTTTATAGCAACTTATCTGGTGGAGGACTTACTGGCCATTTAAAAAATTTTAGACTGCTCATGTAGTCTAAATTGTAGACTTAAATCTTTCAGGTGGAAGTTTAATTAGCAATGCTAAAAACAAGGCTTAAATAGTGTGGCATTAGGGTAGTTTTCAATATTAGTTCCTTATCATTCTCCTGCTCATGGAATGCTCTCTCAAGAATAACTCATTACCGCGTGTTGTGAAAGATGTTGCCATTTCTAAAAGAATTAATTTGTAGGAAAATACTACTGCATAATAGTTACACTTCAGGTGTGACCTCCAAACAGAGATAGGAAATATGGTTGAGGTGCCTATCTAGACAAACTTGTAAGGTTATCCAACAGAGGTATCTCTTCCATTTTTCTATAAAGAATCAATGGTTTCAATTTTTTTTTTAATTTTTTATTTATTTATGATAGTCACAGAGAGAGAGAGAGAGGCAGAGACACAGGCGGAGGGAGAAGCAGGCTCCATGCGCCGGGAGCCTGATGTGGGATTCGATCCCGGGTCTCCAGGATCGCGCCCTGGGCCAAAGGCAGGCGCCAAACCGCTGCGCCACCCAGGGATCCCAAATCAATGGTTTCATTATGAAAGTGAAAAAGTCTAATTAAATCACAAATGCCACAAGGGGAGGATTACCTAGTATATTTCACAAAGGAGTGGGTATGACCAAGTTTTGCTTAGCATAGTGTGAGCACACCAACCCTCTAGATTTTTCCTATACCTTGCAACTCTGAATTACTTCTTCCCCAGATTGCTACTGAACATGAGGACAATGGTGGTGAGCCTTGTCTGTCCATCCAGCCATCTGCTCCATTGCCTTTGAATCTGCCTGCCTTATAGCTTGCCCAAGAGTTAACAATCCATATCTGATCATGGTAAGAAGGAATTATAGATACAAGAAGGAAAAACTCATTAGGGAAAGAGTCAGCAACAAGTATAATTGTTGATTCCTTCCTTCCTGAGAAGAATCCACCCCGATTCTTCTTTGTTTGGATTTTTAAATCCATTACATTATTAAGGGGGACATTTTTTGAATTATTTAAAAGCCAGAATAACATGCTTAGCCATTTAAATCAATATTATTGAACCAAGTTGGTTGTGTTGTATTCGAGTGTTCTTTTTTCTTAAATGGAAATTGCTTTTTTTTTTCTGATCACAGTGGTCATTGTAAAGCATTTACATAAGAAAATGTAAAGAAAAGTCAAAAGAAATAAAAACAACTTCAAATACATCACTGCCATTATAAACCATTTTAAATGTCTTGCTACATAAGCTTTAGACTTTTTCTTGTGCATATATACACACGTATATGTGAAAAATGTAGTCATCCTTTACAATTTTACAGTCTTTGACTTGGTTTTATTTTTAGCACTATATTGTGAATGTCTTTCCATATTATGTATGTGTTTATTTTGACATTATCCTGAAGACTTGTAACATGTTTTATAGCCTTACTGCTGTCATACTCTGCCATATTATAGTAGTTACAGAAATATGTTGAATGTTTTGTCACTACATTGCCTCCTGGTGTGAGACCCAAGGAATTTAACAAAAATCCCCTACCCCTGGACAAGCAGAGCAGGACTAACTCCATTTTGTGCTACACCCGTCATCTCATGTATAACCCCCACATGACCTGCTTATTGCTTAAGGCACTCCCTCACCTTAGTCAAGCTGCTGAGCACACCCTTACCTGAAATGGCTCATATAGGAACGCGGAACCCCTAGCCGCAGAGAATGTAAACCCCGCCTTTTGCCTGCCAAACCTGCGGGCCAATTCTGACCAGAATGATAGGCTAGTTCAAAAGGTCACTATAGGGTAAATTGTAAATCAATTGGCCACCTGCGTGAGGACTGACATGACTGCAACTTTCTGTGTGTTACAATCTCATTGGCCACTGGCCCCTATAAGACTGCTACGCCTGTTAACCTAGGTCCAAGTCCCTGCTCCGTTGTGTCGGGTATACTTAGACCCAAGCTCGAGCTTGCTAGTAAACCCTCGTGTGCTTGCATCCGAGTCGGCTCCTTGGTGGTTTCTCGGATTTGCAATCTTGGGCACAACACTGGTTTCTCCTGAATTTGAGTTCTCTGGCCGCTCATTTTCATCTATCTCTTCTGCATTCTGCAAGTCTTTGCTTTTAACCCCAACACTCTTCTTAGGACTGTGTTATTTTAAATATAATTAGAATGGTTTGGGAAATAAGAGTAGGTAGATACCAAATAAGAGCTTGAGTCAAGTATGAAAATATCAGGCCACAAATTCTGATTTGACTATTCAGACATATTCTTAGATGTGTTGTAGAGAGTTTAAAGTTCTCAACAAGTGGGATGACTGCCTGGGCAGCTCGCTGGACTTACAGTTAGTTCTCTCACTGGTGCTAAAAAACCTTTTTGTTGTTCTTACTTTACTTTCATAACTTGCTTTAAAAAGATAGTTCACACCTAAATAGAATATTATTACTCACATGGATCATGAAGCAAGTATCATGTCAAATTAAAAAAAATAAAATATCAAAATGCATAGTGTTAATCAGATTGGTTTTAGACACTGGATAATTCAAGAGGAAATAAAACAATTTATTTTAGGTCTTGAGAATATGAAATATCTATAGCACATACCCAAACTAAAATTGTCTCACTCCCATATAATCATTTAGTGTGGCTTATTAGAAAGTATTCACTTAATGTTTCTAATGGTTCCTTTGTATGGATCATTTTAATTCTTCGAGCCCATTTCTTCATCTTAAAATTTGAGATAATAATTTCTGTCTTACAGGTTATAGTAAGGATCAGTTGGAATAACATCTGTAAAAACACTGTGTAGAAATATTAAGTGCTATATAAATGTAAGGTTATGTTATCATATCTTAAGTAGAAGAGATCCACTCAACATTACATATAGTATTGATATGCAAAATTTCAAGACAAATCTATGAGTATAATGACTTAGAGAGGGGAAGACGAATGAACTTGACAGTATGCTTAACTGGCATAGTTCAGAGCCTTAGAAATCTGATGTATTCCCCCATTTTGCCAGTGGCTTTCATGATAACCTTGAACATAATGAATTTTATCACAATGTCATCAAAAAGGCTGAGATCTTATACAGCATTGGCCTTAGTCTGGGTTACTCAAAATTGATGATGCAGAAACTGATGGAACATACTAACTAGGTACATTGTCAAAAATTTCCATTCGAATCCTCAGTTCAAGGATACTTTGGGATACTGTGTACCCAAGTATAGGTATGTGCATAACTATTTGAGAGGGAAGAAGAAATGAAAACTCCTATTTATTGGGGAATTGATATATGCGGGGTATCCTATTACATTTTTGGCATATGTTACTTCATTTATCTACAGCAGAGCAGGAAGAAAAAGGCACACTTGATACAGGAAACAGGATGTGCATAGGCAAGGTATTCCTTTGTATAGTGGGTCAGCATGCAGTAGCAAACAAAGCCTAGAACAGTGAATCTGAGTTACTTCCTCTTCTTTGTCTCCTTAGTGGACTTTTTTTTCTTAGTGAACTTCTAATAAATATGAAATCAGTTTATAAGTGGGCAGAGAAAAAGATGAGAAACAAAGAGTTACAGGCAATACCCTGATAGATAAGTGATCATAATAGTTTAAAAGTTGAACTTTTTCCCTTAAGATTTTATTTATTTATTCATGAGAGCCACAGAGAGAGGCAGAAACACAGGCAGAGGAAGAAGCAGACTCCCTACGGGGATCCTGAAGCAGGACTCCATCCCAGGACCCCAGGATCACACCCTGAGCCAAAGGCAGACATTCAACCGCTAAGCCACCCAGGTGCCCTAAAAGTTAAACTATTTATATAATCAACTGATCTAACTATAGATTTTCAGGAATAAATTGTTAAACTTCTTTTTACCTTCTATTTACCTAAGAGAAATACAACATTTGGAAGCTCAGCTAATAATTCTTAAGATAGTAACACCTACTGTGTGCTTGCTTTGTGCCTCATGTGTGTCGTTTCTTTAGTACTCATGGTACTTAGAGTGATAGCCCCCTAAAGACGGTCACATCTTAATTCCCAGAACCTGTGCGTATGTTATATCATATGGCAAAAGGGACTCTGCAGATGTGATTAAAGATCCCGAAGTGGGGAGAGGATCCTGGATTATCCAGGTGAGCCCCAAATCACAGGGATTCTTACAGTGAAAGAGGGAGACAGGAGAATTGGTGCCAAAGTGAAGCAACATGAGAAAAGACTGGAACTTTTGGCTTTGAATATGGAGGAACGGGACAGTTTCTAGAAATTAGAAAGTGCAAAAATTGGGATATTTTAAAAGAAAAGATCAAATTGGATCTTGTAGAGAAATAAATTAACAACATTTGAAAATACCTGACATGAAAACGTTTGAGTTCTTAAGCAGTTGTAGGCTATTCTAAGAATGCTCAAAATGGGCATGGCACTCAGAAAACAATAAAAGAAATCCAGTGAACAGATAAATGCATAAATATTTAATCAGCATATGCATATACATATGTGTTTTAAGATCCAACTTTGAGCAATGTGTCTTCAAATATTTTGGAGTCTATATTTGGATATTACCATCACTTTAATTTACTAGAGGCTTCTTTGTGAGGTGAGGAAGTGCCGTCTTTGTCTTATTCCTAGACTTCTGTCCATGGTTTTAGCTTCCTGGACAGAAGTGGTTTAGCAATGGTGGTTAAGAACCTTGGCTTTGGAATCTCAATACCTGGGCTTGATCCCAGTTCACCTGTATGACTTCAGTCCAATTATAGTCAAGTTTGGTGCCTTCATTTTAAAATGGGCATCCTAATGTTTACCTCTCGTTTTAGTAAGGATCAAAAGCCAAAATGTATATACGCATTGCCTGGTCCATAGAAAGTACTCAAGAATGGTAGCCATAATAAATTCACATTTATCATCACAGACTGTTGTTTCTGATGTCACCCAGAAAGTATAGCGTCCAAGTTAGATATACGACGTTTTAGATATCATCCTTCCAGAAAATGGGCAGAAAAATAATCACTATAAAGTATTTGAATCTCATATGTGCTTTACTTAGTTTATAAGGCTTAAATTCATCTTCATCTTTTTAATGATTTTGGTCCTTGGGAACTTGGGGGATGAAGGAAAGATCAGATTTTAAACTTTAAGTGAGAAGATGGAGAAGAGGGGGCAGTGGCTTCCACTACAGTTAGTCTCATCAGAAGCAAAGAAGGTAACTCATTTTTAATGAGCATCTACTTTGTGCCAAATGCTTTACATATATTAACTCACTTAATCTTCTTGGCAGCCCTTTGGAAGTGGTATGAAGCCCACTACTTTATATGAGAATGAAATGAATCACAGGGAGAGCAGGTAACTTTTTCAAGGTCACATGGGGTAAGCTGGGGTTCAAACTCAGAATACTATGTGGCCTTCATATAGGACTGCTTTTCAAAACAGTCCTGAATGATTGCCATGATTAAGGAAGAAAATGCATGTTACTTACTGGAAATGAGTAATGATTTACACTGAAAGAGGTTATTGAATGGCAAGCCACACATGGACATAATTTTTGCAATTATTATGTCATATTGTAAAATAATTTTTCTTTGACAACATAATCAGCCCATTCCTAGAGTGCCTTCTGTTAGCTCTTTGCTTCCCATTATGCTACTATGAAGACAGACTAAATGGATACAGGTATAGCATATACAGGCAATTTTTAAAGCAAGTTTTCTTCCATGCCGGTCAATAGATTTTTTTCACCCCATCTAGGAAGATCACAATTCAGAGATCAAGGAGTCACTAAGATTCAGTTTTGGAGCTAAAAATCCTCACAGAATCCAAAGGTGGACTTTCTAATTTGTTCCAGAATGACAGTAACCATCAGTCAGATCCTCAGAACCACCTGAAGAGATTTACTTGACTATAGGATTGTCACACATAAATATTTCATAGGTAAAATACTTCATATTTCATTATTGACATTTCTCCTTGCTTCCCCCTTCAAAACAGAAATTTGTCAAGGATCATTTGGCATAGGATTACAAATAAAGCAAAAAGAATTCATTTGTTTCTATTACGGCATATACTGACTGTGATTACTATGTAAATAATTTAATTTTTTTTCAATTTTATATTGATTCTAAATATCCAAGACTCTCTCTATTAAGGTTTCAATAGTGACTTACCATTGTATTTAACAGAGAAGTAGAAGATATCTTTTGTTACTTTGCTTCCTTCATTCAACACATACCAGATCTTCCTTTCACCCATGTCAGCTAATAAAAGAGCAAGTATCACTCATCATGTTGACTCAATAGAAAATGAGTATGATAAGAACTTCAATGGTTTAAGGCATGAAAATACTACAATAAATGAATTTTAAAATTATTAAACGAATACAAATCTAACTTAAAAAATGACTTCGTGAACATAAATTTAATTTTTTCTTAAAATTTTTTTCTTAAAGTTGCACTGGCAAAACTAGAATGTTAGTTTAAAATTTTGTTCCTGTGCTATGTGTATGATCTGTAGGATAATCCCCAACAAGAAAGACACTCTAGTTAAGCATGTTTTACAACATCCTGGCCTTCTATGGAGAACCGAGTCTATCTGGTTTAGGTTTACTGTACAAGCATGGAGCTTGGCATGATGATGGTTATTCATTAACTACTTGTCAAAATAAATTTAAATAACTGCTGCATTTCTAAGAAAAAATAAAATGGGCATAAAATCATGATTTTTAAAATTACCTATTCTCTTGGATTTTTTTTTTTTTTATTTATGATAGTCACACAGAGAGAGAGAGAGAGGCAGAGACACAGGCAGAGGGAGAAGCAGGCTCCATGCACCGGGAGCCCAATGTGGGACTCGATCCCAGGTCTCCAGGATCGCGCCCTGGGCCAAAGACAGGCGCTAAACCGCTGCGCCACCCAGGGATCCCTCTCTTGGATTTTTAACAGTTTTTCACTTGGTCTATATTTGTGTGTTTTGTATAGATAATTATTAGTATATTAAAGATAATTTTGCATTTTAATTATTCTTATAATTATAAGAATTATAAAGATAATTCTTATAAAAGTACCTATGATTTTATTGGCTTTAGAAGTAATTCTGAAAAAAAAAAAGAAAAAAAAAAAGAAAAAAAAAAAGAAGTAATTCTGAAAATGTAACTAAACTATTTTTTAAACACTCTTCTAAATTTTAACTCTATTTAGGTATATATGTATCATGTGTAGAAAATTCCATGTATCTCTTCATATCTCATGCATAAAGCTACATGAAAAAGTTTTAAGACAGTGTAAAGAGCTGCCAAAGACAGCAGGTGTCACATCTCCTGGGAAAACAGAGGAACCTGCCTCAAGTTCACTTTTAGTAGTAATGACAAATATATTTTAAAAAGATTAAAGCACATCCTTCTACACACTGAGGAAAATTTGGTTCTTTGCTTTTTTTAGATGCATAAATTACATTTGAATAGTACAATAAAATGTGCAGTGTAATATTTATCTCCATAATCTAAATATAAAATATCTTCAGAAATCTAAACTTGCTGATAAACTATGAAAACAATCCCTAGATATGTGATTCTTAAAATTAGAAATTAAACTGATATCAACATTAATGTAATCATATATTATGATGATAGTTCAGAAGCAGAAACTGTCCACCTGTGTTCTAAAATTTTAAGGCATAACTACCAGCCTTACTAGATATCTGAGGGTTAAATGAATATCCTGATGAAATGGCTGCAAAAGGACTAGTTGCCTTTTTTTGGTTATCAGAATAATCTCATATTCCACCATATTTCATTAGAATCAGAATCATTCTGCCAATGGGCTGAGGTTGGGACAATTTTATACAGAATTGGGAGATTTGATTTGCTAAAGGAGAGGGACAGAGGCATCAGGGACATTGTTACTAACCTTGTGTAAACAGTCGAGTGCTCTCGTTTCCAAGACCAGTGTTGATAATGAAGCCATGCTCTGGTCCTCTGGTCACTTTATACTTCAGGAACACATGGAAACTGTCTTGATACTCTGCCCTTAGGGACCTGCTGGTAATCAGGAAGCTCATGTGTCCAGTGTGAAGGCACTTCAAGGCTGATGCCCCTTTGTTAATGGCAACCTGGGGGAGCCTGTTGTCTAGAGGACTTACATGGATCCTCATTACCTGAGGTTTGTGTGTCTCTAGGACAGGGTCTGGGAAAACATAGAAATCGGCATGAGTTCCATCTGTCACAGTCAAGGAGAAACTGTCTTCAGTTGTCTCACTGCCATCATGCCAGTAGCTAATAAGGTTCTCATTCAGGTCCTGCTTGGTGAAAGTGGCCGCAGGATGGCTGCCATTATACAAGATCCTGCCATGGATGAGGAGCTGGGTGATAGTAAAGAGGAGAAGATGATCTGGAGTATCCTCATCTTCCACTGTCAACTCGAAGGGAGTGATCTGTTTGCTTTCCCCTTCCTGCAGTATTAGTTTATGGATGGTCAAGATAGGCTTCTTATCATCTACCTCTGTGATAAAGATCCTGAAGGTCTGGAACACAGTGTTGAGTCCATCAGTCACTTGAAACTCAAAGCTGTCCATCTTTATCTCATCATTTGAAGTGTGGACATAGACTATTTTGTTGCTAGCCAACTGAAGCTGAGTGAAAGAGGCAACGGGCTTCCCTGGGTGGTCAGAGCTCTCCAAGTGCCCCAGGCTAGGGGCCCGTGTGATTCTGAAGTGATGCTGTTCATTATGGCTGTTGATGTCACTGGTGCTAAACAGATTGGTGGTAAGGGCCACTCTGCCACCTTCAGTCAGGGTAAGCCCTTAGCTAACCACCTCAGGGAAGGCCTTGTTTAAGCTGCCAATAGTGATGTAGAAGTAGTGGCCTATCAAAGGGTTAATCCCATCAGTCACATCAAACTTGATAATGTCAAGAACTCCTTGGCCTGTGTGGGTATAAGAGATGAGGCCTCTGTCAATCTCATCCTGGGTAAAGTTCATCCCTAAGGTGAGGTTATTCCTCCCCTCCCCTCTGGGTTTTCTCAGTCTCTGTAGAAGCCCTTGTTGAGGCTCTGATCGGAGGACAAAACTGAGGCTCTTTTCATCAGAGTCAGGGTCTGTGGCATTAAGGATCCAATTTGTGATGACCTTGGTGTGTCCATTCTCTACTTCCAGCCCATCATTGATGGTCAGATGAGGGGTTTCATCATCCACCAGGATCACCATAATGGGTACCTTCCTGTGGATGGTGTGTTTGCCATCACTCAGCCAGACTTCAAAACTATCTTCCGTGGTCTCAGAATCATCATGCTCATACACAATTGTGGAGGCCTCCTGGATCTCCTGTAAGGTGAAGCTGTGATTAGGCTGGCTGCCTGTGGCCAGCTGCTGTATGATTCGTCCATGCTGAGGGAGCACTGTGAGCTGAAAGTGGAGCTCATTTGGTGGCAAGTCAGCATCTGCTCCATTGAGCAGTGTGGTGTCTATGACAAGGCTCATCCCCTCTAATACCACAAACTCACCAGCAAAAAGTTCAGGCTGCTCATCATTGGTGGGTAAGATGGTTATAGGGAAGAAGACATTTGGGGAGAAGTTGATGCCATCAGAACAATGAAAGGTGAATTGATCTTTCTGTGGCTCTAACCCCTTGTGAATACTCTGTACATAATTGATATGCCTCACTTGGACATCTCTGATGGAGAAAGCACTGATGGGGCTACCAGCCCGTGCTTCATTTGAGCCAGGAGCTAGTGCAATGTTTTCCAGGTAGCCAGAGGCTAGCTGACCAGTCACTGTGCATAGGATTTTATCTTGGGATGTGTCCACATCTTCAATGCTTAGATGTTGTAAGGTCAAGGGACTCTTCCTGCCTTCATCAACAATATGGGACTTCCCCACCAAGACTGTGGGTGCTACATTGTCCACAGGCAGCACAACCACTTGCACCTGCACTCTCTTTACTATGCTGTCTCTCACCACCCGTAGATAAGAATCCTTGGAGAGGGTGAGGCTGAAGGCATCATGTTGTTTCTGGAAACCAACTTCACCTCCCGTGTGGAGATAGACTACTACCCCACTGATGAGATCCTCTTGGGTGAATTGTTCTGCAGGTAAACCATTCACTAGAAGAGTCCCAATTTTGGGCTATCCTCCATAATGAAAGATAGCATCAAGTCACCTGTGCCTTTCTTTTTGCCTTGTATGACGCCTATGGTGATCTCAGCGGCTCTGCTCTCTAGTACATCTGTGGAAACATCTAATATTGGACTACCTGTAATAGAGATCCTGGGACTTTGTGTCAGCTACAGTGGATGCACAGAAATCTGGACGGTGATGGGTATGTGGTGCACCGTGTCACTTATCTCCAGATGGAAGGTGTCATTGGTGGTTTGGTCGCTCCTGTGTTGGTAAGAGACATTCCCATTAATAATATCAGCTTGCATGAAAAGTTCCCCTGGAATCATATCTTTATTTAAGTAATGCAGGTGTCCATGTTGGGGACCCCAGACTAATATGAAGGCAATCTGGTCAACATCTATGTCCGGGTCTTTGACATCCAATTAATTATTACTGAGGATAAAACTTTCTCCCTCTAAGACAGTAAAGCCTCTGTTGGTGACTTCTGGAGGCTGATTGTCCACAGGCTTCAGGAATAATGTGAATGTGCCAGGTACAGTGTTTCCTGCAGCATCCTCCACTTGGTAGGTGAACAGCACAACCCGTGGTACAATACCCAGCTTCTTCCATGGGGGCTGGTAGGCAACTTTGTAGAGATTTACCTGGGCCTGGGTGAATTGCATGATGGGCGTATCTGGTGAGTCAGTTAGCACAATTTCTCCAGCCCGTACTTGATGGTTGTCATCTGTATCAGTTGGGGGTGTCAGTAGGGTGTACCACAGGTTCTGGTCATCCGAGTCCTGGTCAATATATTGGAGGAATTTCTCCTGGAAGTGAGTGAGTTGGTACTGGTGCACAGTCATTTCTAGGGTAGTTTCTGGAAATAGTTCTGGACTCTGCAGATCCACTGGTTGAACTTTAATGGTGATTAAGTGCTGGTTAGATAGATTGGGTGGGTCATGGTCATCCTGTACATGGAAAGTCATCTGGGCCATTACAGGTTGAGGGCTATGGGGTCCAAGATGGCGGTAGAAGAGTTTCCCTTCCATTATGTCTTGCTGAAGCCACTCAGTCACCACCTTCTCATAAAGTCCTTCTTTTTCCACATAATACCAATCTTCATCCTCAGGATAGAGAGGTGGTTCAGCCTGCCGCAGCAGCATCTCTCCTGGGTGCTGACTTGAGTAGGAGGAGCCAGAGGTCAGATCCCCCTCTTTTTCTTCCTTTTCTCCTTCTAGAGGCTGGTCCTCCAGCACAAAGTGGATAGTTGAGTCATCAGAGTCAATATCAGTAGCACTCAGGACAAAGGGGGAAATCTGGACCACCTGTCCTTCTGTAACTGGGAGTGCAATGTTGGCCTTGACCTTTGGTGGTTCATCATCGACAGGTATGATGGTGACAGGGAAGAGGAATTCCACCTGGTGGTGCCCATCCTGCATCCGGAAAATGATACTGTAACTGCAGGTGTTGCTGCCATCATGTTGGTATACCACTCGCCCTGCTGCCAGGTCCACTGGTGTGAAATGCTCGCACCCACCAGGTGCCCCAAGTACCACCAGCTGCCTGTGTCTCAAGCCCCTTACTACTGTTACTGTCACTTCTTCCAGGTTATCATCATCACTGATCTGAAGGCTGTGGCTGCTAGACAGGGGCTTTAACTGATCTTCAAATAGCAGGAGTCCCTGGTTATATCTAGCCACTGGGGCCAGGGTGTTCATGGGCTTCATTATCACGGTGAAGGCAAAGGGGTGTGAGGTGGCACCGCCTCCATCCACCACCTCCAGCTCCAGCTGGAAGAGGTGCTCTGAATTCAAGTTCTCTGTTGGGGGCTGATAGGCAATTTTCAGTTCCCGCAGTTCCCGCTGGGTGAAGAAAGAAACTGGGAGACCCAGGGGGTCATCAGTGCTGACCACATACCCCTGCTTCCCTGGTGTGGTTGTGGGGGCACTGAGAATGTTGAAGACCAGGTCATCAGGGTCAGACTCCGTGTCCTCTGCAGCCAGTGCATCAGGGGTTAGGGCTGTTAGTTAGCAAGAACTGATTGACCTCCATTGTCATCAGGGCCCCAAAACTGGGCCTGGGCGCAGTGTTCTCTACTCCGTCGCGGATGCTCACCAGCAACTGGAAGTGCTCCCGAGGCAGCACCTCCACTGACCCAGCGCCTCTGTCTTCTGGCCCTGGCAGCTCCGCCATCAAGGGCACATGGTCCCAGTTGGGCGACGGGGTGGTGGCGGTATGCTGGTAGCGCACGCCGGCTCTGACGGCAGCCTCACAGTCCATGCCTTCGCCTCTGGGGACAGGAGCCCCCGTGGCGTCCACCCAACGTCCATACCTGGGCAGTGGGCCGCCCTGGGGAGGAAGAAGGGCGAGCCGGCACCTGCGGGTCCCAGAGGTCCCCTCCGGTTCACCGGGGAGGCGAAGTCCAGCAGGCTCCTGTCGATGGCTTGGCTCCAGCCCCGCAGCTTCTCCACCAACAAGGGCCTGTTGCGCGTCACCAGCTCCGGCTGGGGGAAGGTCAGGTCCACAGCCGGCGTGAAGGGCAGTGCCAGCGTGTCAGTCGGGGCGTCGTAGCGCAGGTGCAGCCGGAGCCGAGCGCGTCCCGGGCTTGCGGAGCCAAAGTGAGTGTACCCGACCTGGTGGGGTCCGAAGGCGCAGGGGAAGCGGTGGGGGGGGGGGGGGGGGGGGGGGGGGGGAAGAGAGAGAGCAGGGCGTCCAGCACCGTCACGTCGCACCGGTCCCCGGGCTGCACTTGAATTACCAGGTCCCGGAGCGGGTCGAGCCAAAGCGAGCGGCCCACGGGAACCCGGAGTCCAGGGCTGGCGATCAGGATGCTGGCGGGGTCGGGGCTACTGCGGGTCAGTGCGCCCCAGGTGGGCCGGTAGAGCGCAGGGGGGGATTCGGTCCCGGATGAGGGTACCTGTCCCTGCAGCACCGGGCAGCTCACCGCGACAGGCTGCCGGGGCGTCCCAGCTGGGCGCCGAGATGTCCCAGCCATGGGTCCTCGCCGCTGGGATGCCTGGAGAGCACCCGACCCAGAGGGCCACCTCAAGTACAGGTGCAGGCTGGGGGGCAGGTGGCGCTGTCGGTCGGGAGCGGAGGCGCGGACTCCGAGCCAGGGGCCCAGCTTCAGCTGTGGCAGGTGAAGCAGCGGGGAGAACGGGCTCTGCCCCCCATCCGCCCTGCCTGCGTCCTGAGTCTGTCCCGGGCTGACTCCGGGGCCGCCTGGAGACGCCCCAACACCGGGAACCCTAGAGAGAGTCCCGGAGCTCGCCCCTGCGCTCCTGCGGCCTGGGAGCTGGCTGCCCTGGGGTCAGCCGCAGGGGTCGTCGGCCACCGTGCAGCCGCGCAGCCCCGGGAGCCCCCAGGAGCCCCCAGGAGCCCCCAGGAGCCCCCAGGGGACTGTCCTTTAGGACCGGGAGCCGGACCGCGACTGTCCCCAGGTCGGTCCTGCGCGTGGAAGACCCAGCGCTCCTGCGGTCCATTCAGCCCGGAAACGGGGTTTCTGATGGGGGGGGGGGGGTGGGTACCGTCCCCCTTCCTTACCGCTGACAGGCGCGCGCTTTCTAGCCAAAATTGAGTCTTACTTCGGACATAAAAGAAGCTAGTGGGAGCTATTTTGCAACCAGGATTTTCTAGCTGCCTGTGTGATTGAAGCAGCTTGTTCCAGACCTTGTAATTAGGTGCTTCCAAAACAACCCTGGCATGTTTCTTCTGCTCAGTTCTTAAGGAAAAAGCTTAGCGTCCAGGTTGGTGAACTTGAATAGCCTTTAAAATCTGTTTCTAGTCAGTGGGTCTCACATACCACAATCCCGTGTGCAGGTTGGCTTCCTTCTGGCTTTTTTTTTTTTTTTTTTTAAGAATATGGTTTCCATATCTGGTCAACAGTGGCTCCCTCTGAGTTTATTAGACATGCTGTTTCCTAAATAGTTTCTTTGTAGAAAAATATATAGTAGCCAGAGGAGAGAATGTCAAGAGAAACAGTAGCAGAGAAAATACCCCAGGTACTTGGATCAACCTCTGTGAATTAATTTAACACTTGGAATGGAATTAGGCTTTCTTTGTGGCTTTAAGGATGCCTGTCTTCCCTGGGTGTGGTGTTAGCTACTTAGTAGAAATAAAAAATATTCCTTTTTTATTTTATTATTATTATTATTTTTTAATAAATTAATTTTTATTGGTGTTCAATTTACCAACATACAGAATAACACCCAGTGCTCATCCCGTCAAGTGCCCCCTCAGTGCCCGTCACTCATTCACTCCCACCCCCCACCCTCCTCCCCTTCCACCACCCCTAGTTCGTTTCCCAGAGTTAGGAGTCTTTATGTTCTGTCTCCCTTCCTGATATTTCCACACATTTCTTCTCCCTTCCCTTCTATTCCCTTTCACTATTATTTATATTCCCCAAATGAATGAGAACATATAATGTTTGTCCTTCTCCGATTGACTTACTTCACTCAGCATAATACCCTCCAGTTCCAACCACATTGAAGCAAATGGTGGGTATTTGTCGTTTCTAATGGCTGAGTAATATTCCATTGTATACATAAACCACATCTTCTTTATCCATTCATCTTTCGATGGACACCGAGGCTCCTTCCACAGTCTGGCTATTGTGGACATTGCTGCTAGAAACATCGGGGTGCAGGTGTCCTGGCGTTTCATTGCATCTGAATCTTTGGGGTAAATCCCCAACAGTGCAATTGCTAGGTCGTAGGGCAGGTCTATTTTTAACTCTTTGAGGAACCTCCACACAGTTTTCCAGACTGGCTGCACCAGTTCACATTCCCACCAACAGTGCAAGAGGGTTCATTTTCTCCGCATCCTCTCCAACATTTGTGGTTTCCTGCCTTGTTAATTTTCCCCATTCTCACTGGTGTGAGGTGGTATCTCATTGTGCTTTTGATTTGTATTTCCCTGATGGCAAGTGATGCGGAGCATTTTCTCATGTGCATGTTGGCCATGTCCATGTCTTCCTCTGTGAGATTTCTCTTCATGTCTTTTGCCCATTTCATGATTGGATTGTTTGTTTCTTTGGTGTTGAGTTTAATAAGTTCTTTATAGATTTTGGAAACTAGCCCTTTATCTGATATGTCATTTGCAAATATCTTCTCCCATTCTGTAGGTTGTCTTTTAGCTTTGTTGACTGTATCCTTTGCTGTGCAAAAGCTTCTTATCTTGATGAAGTCCCAATAGTTCATTTTTGCTTTTGTTTCTTTTGCCTTTGTGGATGTATCTTACAAGAAGTTACTGTGGCCAAGTTCAAAAAGGGTGTTGCCTGTGTTCTCCTCTAGGATTTTGATGGAATCTTGTCTCACATTTAGATCTCTCATCCATTTTGAGTTTATCTTTGTGTCTGGTGCAAGAGAGTGGTCTAGTTTCATTCTTCTGCATGTGGATGACCAATTTTCCCAGCACCATTTATTGAAGAGACTGTCTTTCTTCCAGTGGATAGTCTTTCCTCCTTTATCGAATATTAGTTGACCATAAAGTTCAGGGTCCACTTCTGGGTTCTCTATTCTGTTCCATTGATCTATGTGTCTGTTTTTTGCCAGTACCACACTGTCTTGATGACCACAGCTTTGTAGTACAACCTGAAATCTGCATTGTGATGCCCCCAGATATGGTTTTCTTTTTTAAAATTCCCCTGGCTATTCGGGGTCCTTTCTGATTCCACACAAATCTTAAAATAATTTGTTCTAACTCTCTGAAGAAAGTCCATGGTATTTGATAGGGATTGCATTAAACGTGTAAATTGCCCTGGGTAACATTGACATTTTCACAATATTAATTCTGCCAATCCATGAGCATGGAATATTTTTCCATCTCTTTGTGTCTTCCTCAATTTCTTTCAGAACTGTTCTGTAGTTGTTAGGGTATAGATCCTTTACCTCTTTGGTTAGGTTTATTCCTAGGTATCTTATGCTTTTGGGTGCAATTGTAAATGGGATTGACTCCTTAATTTCTCTTTCTTCAATCTCATTGTTAGTGTATAGAAATGCCACTGATTTCTGGGCATTGATTTTGTATCCTGCCACGCTACCAAATTGCTGTATGAGTTCTAGCAATCTTGGGGTGGAGGCTTTTGGGTTTTCTATGTAGAGTATCATGTCATCGGCAAAGAGGGAGAGTTTGACTTCTTCCTTGCCAATTTGAATGCCTTTAATGTCTTTTTGTTGTCTGATTGCTGAGGCGAGGACTTCCAATACTATGTTGAATAGCAGTGGTGAGAGTGGACATCCCTGTCTTGTTCCTAATCTTAGGGGAAAGGCTCCCAGTGCTTCCCCATTGGGAATGATATTTGCTGTGGGCTTTTCGTAGATGGCTTTTAAGATGTCAAGGAAAGTTCCCTCTATCCCAACACTCTGAAGTGTTTTGATCAGGAATGGATGCTGTATTTTGTAAAATGCTTTCTCTGCATCTAATGAGAGGATCATATGGTTCTTGGTTTTTCTCTTGCTGATATGATGAATCACATTGATTGTTTTATGAGTGTTGAACCTGCCTTATGTCCCGGGGATAAATCCTACTTGGTCATGGTGAATAATATTCTTAATGTATTGTTGGATCCGATTGACTAGTATCTTGTTGAGAATTTTTGCATCCATGTTCATCAGGGATATTGGTCTTATAATTCTCCTTTTTGGTGGGGTCTTTGTCTGGTTTCGGAATTAAGGTGATACTGGCCTCATAGAACGAGTTTGGAAGTACTCCATCTCTTTCTATCTTTCCAAACAGCTTTAGTAGAATAGGTATGGTTTCTTCTTTAAACGTTTGATAGAATTCCCCTGGGAAGCCATCTGGCCTGGACTCTTGTGTCTTGGGAGGTTTTTGATGACTGCTTCAATTTCCTCCCTGGTTATTGGCCTGTTCAGGTTTTCTATTTCTTCCTGTTCCAGTTTTGGTAGTTTGTGGCTTTCCAGGAATGCATCCAATTCTTCTAGATTGCCTAATTTATTGGCGTATAGCTGTTCATAATGTGTTTTTAAAATCATTTGTATTTCCTTGGTGTTGGTGGTGTTCTCTCCTTTCTCATTCATGATTTTATTAATTTGGGTCTTCTCTCTCTTCTTTTTAATAAGGCCGGCTAATGGTTTATCTATCTTATTAATTCTTTCAAAGAACCAACTCCTGGTTTTGTTGATCTGTTCCACAGTTCTTCTGGTCTCTATTTCATTTAGTTCTGCTCGAATCTTTATTAACTCTCTTCTTCTGCTGGGTGTAGGATCTATCTGCTGTTTTTTCTCTAGCTCCTTTATGTGTAAGGTTAGCTTTTGCATTCGAGTTCTTTCCAGTTTTTGAATGGATGCTTGTATTGCGATGTATTTCCCCCTTAGGACTGCTTTTGCTGTGTCCCAAAGATTTTGAACGGTTGTATCTTCATTCTCATTAGTTTCCATGAATCTTTTAAATTCTTCCTTAATTTCCTGGTTGACCCTTTCATCTTTTAGCAGGATGGTCCTTAACCTCCACGTGTTTGAGGTCCGTCCAAACTTCTTGTTTGATTTAGTTCTAATTTCAAGGCATTATAGTCTGAGAATATGCAGGGGACGATCACAATCTTTTGGTATCGGTTCAGACCCGATCTGTGACCCAGTATGTGGTCTATTCTGGAGAAAGTTCCATGTGCACTTGAGAAGAATGTGTATTCAGTTGAGTTTGGATGTAAAGTTCTGTAGATATCTGTGAAATCCATCTGGTCCGGTGTATCATTTAAAGCTTTCGTTTCTTTGGAGATGTTGTGCTTAGAAGACCTATCGAGTATAGAAAGAGCTACATTGAAGTCACCAAGTATAAGTGTATTATTATCTACGTATTTCTTCACTTTGGTTATTAATTGATTGCTATATTTGGCAGCTCCCACATTCTGGGCATATATATTGAGGATTGTTAAGTCCTCTTGTTGGATAGATCCTTTAAGTATGAGATAGTGTCCCTCTTTGTCTCTCACTACAGTCTTCGGGGTAAATTTTAGTTTATCTGAAATGAGGATGGCTACCCCTGCTTTCTTTTGAGGACCATTCGAATGGTAAATTGTTCTCCAACCTTTTATTTTCAGGCTGTAGGTGTCCTTCTGTCTAAAATGAGTCTCTTGTAGACAGCAAATAGATGGGTCCTGCTTTTTATCCAGTCTGAAACCCTGCACCTTTTGATAGGGTCATTAAGCCCGTTCACATTCAGAGTTACTATTGAAAGATATGAGTTTAGTGTCATCATGATATCTATACAGTCCTTGTTTTTGTGGATTGTTCCACTGAACTTCTTCATAAAGGGGAATTTTAAGAGTCCCCCTTAAAATTTCTGGCAGAGCAGGTTTGGAGGTCACATATTCTTTCAGTTCCTGCCTGTCTTGGAAGCTCTTTATCTCTCCTTCCATTTTGAATGAGAGCCTTGCTGGATAAAGTATTCTTGGTTGCATGCTCTTCTCATTTAGGACCCTGAATATATCCTGCCAGCCCTTTCTGGCCTGCCAGGTCTCTGTGGAGAAGTCTGCTGTTACCCTAATAGTCCTCCCCATAAAAGCAGGGATTTCTTGTCTCTTGTTGCTTTAAGGATCTTCTCTTTATCTTTGGAATTTGCCAGCTTAACTATTAGATGTCGAGGTGTTGAACGGTTTTTATTGATTTTAGGGGGGGATCTCTCTATTTCCTGGATCTGAATGCCTGTTTCCCTTCCCAGATTAGGAAAGTTTTCAGCTAGGATTTGTTCAAATGCATATTCTGGCCCTCTGGCCCTTTCGGTGCCCTCGGGAACCCCAATTAAACGTATATTTTTCTTCCTCAGGCTGTCTTTATTTCCCTTAATCTATCCTCAAGGTCTTTTAATTGTTTGTCCCTTTTTTCCTCAGTTTCCCTCTTTGCCATCAACTTGTCTTCTATGTCACTCACTCGTTCTTCCACCTCGTTAACCCTAGTCATTAGGACCTCTCGTTTGGATTGAATCTCATTTAACTGATTTTTCATTTCTGCCTGATTAGATAGATCTAAATTCTGCAGTCATGAAGTCTCTTGAGTCCTTTATGCTTTTTTCTAGAGCCACCAGTAGCTGTATAATGGTGCTTCTGAATTGGCTTTCTGACATTGAATTGTAATCCAGATTTTGTAACTCTGTGGGAGAGAGGACTGTTTCTGATTCTTTCTTTTGAGGTGAGGTTTTCCTTCTAGTCATTTTGCTCAGTGCAGAGTGGCCAAAACCAAGTTGTATTGGGAAAAGGAGAAAAAGAGAAAGAAGGAAATAAAAGAGAAAAAGAAAATAGAAAAAAGGAAGAAAAAAGAAAAAAAGAGAAGAAAAAGAGAAAGAAAAAGAAAGAAAGGAAAAAAAAGGGTGGGGGAAGGAAACAGAAATCAAAAAGCAAAAACAAAAACAAAAACAAAATAAAAACACGGTGGAGTATCTTCTGTTTTGTATACTTTAAGTCCCTTGACTTCCCCTGGAACTTGTCCGTCTCGCTGGTCTTCTGGGGGAGGGGCCTGCTGTGCTGATTTTCAGGTGTTAGCACTTGGGGGAGTTGCTCTGCCCCCTGCCTGGTGCAGGGCTCAGTGGGGGTTGTTTACCCCGTGAGGCCCCAGGAGGAACAACCGCAGTGGCGGGGCCAGCTCTGCAGCCCTGGAGTCAGCTCCCGGAGTAACTACGGAGCTCTCCGTCTGCAGGGCCTGGAGGCTCCGGGGCGGGCCGCTGATCTGCTCAGCTCTGGGCAGGAGCGTCCTTCCTGTCCTGGGCCCGCCCGGCCTCTGCCTGTCCCGCGGGGAGGCCGGATCCTGGGCTGTGTCCCGGCGCCCTGTGCTCCGGGGCCTGCGCTGTTGGATTCGCGCTCCCGCCCCACAGCCCCCTCCGCTGAGCCGCCGCCCGAGCCCCTCAGAGCTGCTCCGTGTCCCGCCGTGCACGCTGCAGCCCTTAGGGAGCTCGGCGCACTCTCCCGGGGCGCAGGTGCCTGTTAGTGTCCCAGGGAGCCCGAGGGCATCCCCGCCGTCCTGGGTCCTGCTCTAACTCCCTGCAGGCCCCTTTCCGCCCGGGAAGGTTGGTGCAGCTCCTGCTTCTCCGGGACGGGGCTCTCCTGTCCTGGGGACACTCGCCCCGGCCTCAGCCCGGCTCCTCGCGGGGCCCCTCCCCCTTGGAGGCCTTTTGTTTCTTTATTTCTTTTTCCCCGTCTTCCTACCTTGATAGAAGCACGAACTCTTCTCTCTGTAGCATTCCAGCTGGTCTCTCTTTAAATCTCAGGCAGAATTCGTAGATTTTCAGGATGATTTGAAGGTTATCTAGGTAATTTGGTGGGGACAGGTGATTTGGGGACCCTACTCTTCTGGCATCTTGCCCCTCCTCCCAATAGTTTGTGCGTTGAATATTGTGTTTATTTTCCTTTTCAGGCCTTCTTGAAACAAAAATCTTGTAACCAGATGCAAAGACACAGACTCATTGCAATATGTAGATTTAAGTTTATGGCTTTTGGCTTAAAAGGTTATATTTTTAGGCTATGAGAGAAAATTTTATTTTATTTATTTACTTTTAAAGATTTATTTATTTATTCATGAGAGACACAGAGAGAGAGAGAGAGAGAGAGAGAGAGGCAGAGACACAGACAGAGGGAGAACCAGGCTCCATGCAGGGAGCCCCATGTGGGACTTGATCCTGGAACTCTGGGTTCACACCCTGTGCCAAAGTCAGACCCTCAACTGCTGAGCCACTCAGGTGTCCCTATGAGAGAAAATTTAAAGGAGTCCAAATCAGTATAGCATTTAAAAAAGTCTAGATAGCTTTACTGTCTGTTGCAAAATGTAAAATTTTAATAATACAAAGCAGCTGCAGTAAGAGCACAGGATATCAGTTGCACTCTCTTGTTACTGTTTTTGAATGAGTTTATTTTTAGTAACATGTTTATTACTCATTTAAAGTGATTGTAAAAGCAAATTTTGAATGGATGCTTTAAGCATAGAATTTTCATATAAAATCTCCATGAGTTTTCTTATTGCATGCATTTCTTGGTAATATTTTTATTGGTTTATTTGTTATCAAGACATTTATGGTGTTCAGTACCATTACTTTTACTTCTATGCCTTATAATGGCAGATGCTCTAAATTAGAGATGCGGCTGGTAATTACATAGTTATTTGGATTTGCGAGCTAAGTTTACAAACTGCAGCCTTTATGAGAAAGAATTGGATAACATTTTCAGACTTGGCAGAAATAAATAATGTCCTTTTTATATAAAAAGGCCCACAGAAGCATTGATAAGAAAATAAACAATTGAAAGAATAATTCCAACTAAATAATCTGAGAGATTAAAAAATTGTTTTTTTCCTGGTCTTAACATAGCTACCTCCACGCATAGTACTCATTGAGTCAGAGTTTAACTGCTTCTGTGTATCTGTGATATGGCCCAGTTGAGCCAGATGTATTTTACGTTTGGTGTCATTACAGGCCCATGGGATCTGAGGTCTGTAGGACCATCTTCAGGGTTGTCTTTTATCCCCTTGGACATATAGCATAGCTAGATGGCACTCCCACCCACTGTGTCTTTTTGGTGCTGTGGTTCCAGACAGGGTACAATCAGTACTTTTGACTTTTTTTTTTTTTTTTACTTTGCCCTCATAATTACTTCATAGAGTTTCAGAAGTTTGGTGTTAGGATTTAGGAAAGAAGACCATGATCCTGAGGAAAAGAATGGCTCATGTTATTATAGAAATACCAGTAAGACCTGACCTAAAAATACAGATTAGGTGTTAAAGGGGAATAGGATAACAGAAATATTCCACATCAACACAGTTATTGCAATTCACTCTACAGACATACTTTGGAGATATTGCAGATTTGGTTCCAAACAAGGCCATTATAGCAAATATCTCAATAAGGGGAATCAAATGAATTTTTTTTATTTCCCAGCACATATAAAAGGTATGTCTACACCATACTGTAGTCTAACAAGTGTGCAATAGCATTATGTCTAGAAAACTGTACATACCTTATTGAAAAAGTACTTTATTGCTAAAAAACGATAACCATCACCTGAGATTTCAGTGAGTTATAATCTTTTTGCTTGTGGAGGGTCTTGCGGTGATGTTGATGACTCCTGACCAGAGTGGCAGCTGCTGAGTGAGGGTCAGGGTGTCTGGGGTAATTTCTTAAAATAAGACAACAATGAAATCCACCACATCAACTGACTCTTCCTTTCATGAATGATTTCTCTGCAGCACACGAGCATACTGTATAGCATTTTACCCACAGCAGAACTTTCAACATTGAAGTCAGTCCTCTCAAACCTTGCCTTTACTTGATCAGCCAAGTCTGTGGAGTGTTCTAAAGCCTACATTGTCATTTTAACAGTCTTCACAGCATCTTTATCAGGAGCTGTTTCTATATCAAGAAACCACATTCTTTCTTTGTTCATCCATGACAAGCGACCCCTTATCCATAAATGTTTTATCATGACATTGCAGCAAATCAAATGTAATAA
The DNA here is from genome assembly GCF_048418805.1 of Vulpes vulpes. Lineage (NCBI taxonomy): Eukaryota > Metazoa > Chordata > Mammalia > Carnivora > Canidae > Vulpes > Vulpes vulpes. The sequence continues at coordinate 80,485,551 of NC_132789.1, forward strand.
TAATGAAAAAAATTTGAAGTATTGCGAAAATTACCAAAATGTGACACAGAGACACAAAGTGAGCAAATGCTGTTGGAAACATGGCAACTGATGATTTCTTGACACAGGGTTGCCACAAACCTTCAATTTTTTAAAAATGCAGTTATCTTTGAAGTATAATAAAACAAGTATGCCTGTAGTTCTGTTGAAGATCAGAATTGCCTCACCACTGATTTTCCCATTTTAACGAACAGTGCCCCCTTCCTTCTATCACGATTATACTGTACCACTATATACTTTTTATACCAATATATACTTTTCAAAAGTAAAATCATCGAAAGCCACCCTTCTCTTGTCTTCTGTATTCATTCTCTCTGCAAATATCCAGATGGCCAAATATCCACTTGCTGAGTCAGGAGCTGTGATGAATACAACACAATCTCTGTCCTCTAGGGGGTGTAGAATCTCTCAGAGCCTTGGCTTCTTAGGACTTAATTTTTCTCCCTATCTTCACTTTCCTTTTCCACTGCAACTATCCTCCTTCAGACTTTTGTCACTTTATGCCTGGACTACTATACTATTCTTCAAATCTCTCATCATCTTGCATACTACCACTTTGATCATGCTTCTCCTTTCCCTCAAAGCTTTCTGTGGCTGCTCTTACTTACTTCTCAGATAGAGTTCAAATTCTGTTGTCTGTCAGGTAAAGCCTCCCACAGAAAGCTTCAGCCTGCCTTTTAAATTTTTCTTTAAACTATGATGTTATTTGTATTATCTACTTTGCTCAGAATGCCCTTCTTCCATTTTTCGGCAAGTCCCATTTCAATCACCTCTTAGGCACCAGCTGAACCTCCACTGCAACATCCTGAGTCCCCAGGACGGAAGTGATTTCTCCCTTTTCTGAACCACTTGACCACTTACTGTTCACACTGCTCTCATGATACTCATTATTCACTGCTCGGGAAGATTGATTATCTCTTCCTGTTTGTACTTCATTAATAACTTCTATTTAGACTGTGTCTTTATATCCCCTAGAGTTCATAACACTGCGCTTTTAGCAAGCAGAAGTAAATATCTATGGATTGATTGCCTCAAATAAAGACGAATTAACTCGTTTGTTTATTCATTCATATGAAGCTCAGGCACAGGAATTTAATGATCTAAGGCCAAGTCTACAGCATTGTAAGCTTCTGTCATAGCCTTCTTATACAATCCAATTAATTCTTGTTGATAAATCACTTGGTTATTACCTCTATTGTTTTTTCAGACTCAGAGCAAACTTTGGTGACATATCATAGAGTAATGCCTTGTTTTTCAAATGCTTGGTTCTAATTTTAAGTCACTAAATACATGTATGTATTTATATATGTTTCTGTCTGTATATGTACATGTGTACATGTCATATATCTCCCATGTATATATATATACACATACTCGGGAGTGTGTGTATGCACACAGACACTATTTAAATGGTTTTATTAAAACAACAGGTACACTGAATTGAATTCTGTATCTTCACAGATTGGAGGCGATCAATACCGTAACTTGTGTTGCCAGCTTAACTCATTTTTGTGCAGTTTTTGGAAAAATGCTCTTCCTGATATGTTTATTTAATTGAAGTTTTCCTGAAATCACAAGAGGAGCTATTAAGAAATTGTTACCATTTACAATTGTGTATCCATTTGAATCATTTCCTGCATACTGGGCAATCAAAGCAGAATAAAGAAACGAACTGGATCTTAAGCTGATGAAATATGCTCGTTTATAGGTGAAGTTGTTGTCTACAATAAAGTTTGGTGCTTCTGGTGATAACAGCGGGGTCCAAATGTGAAGTAATGGGAGGAGGAGTGGGCTTGTTTTGGGAAGATCTGGACTCGGCTTATTGGTTATGTTCCAGAGCTCAAGGCAAGTGCCAGAGCTCAAGTCCCCCTCTGGGTCTCTGCTTCCCTGGCTGCAACAGGTAGTTTAATAGCAAGTAACTGCCTCTCCACAATGAGGTCTGAATAAAGTAATGTACACGAAAGCTCTCTGTAATATGTAAAATTCTCTGTAATGTAAATGACAATGAGATCTGGAGCCTTGTTTTCTGTAACCCTTCCCAAAGGTGCTGCTCTATGGCATCCCATACTCTGTCGTACACCGACTTCTGTCCCCTGAGATTGTCCTCTGTCCTCTGGATGTTGGGAATTCCTCTGTTTCTCTTGGTGCTCTTGACTTCCTTCAACAAACTGACTTCTCCCTACAGCCTTCCCTCCGTCCCCAACCCCTCCCCTGACAGATAACACCTGTGGTGAGTTTTTAATGTGGATTAAAATGTGGCATGAGATGGGTTATATTCCTGAAATGAGATGTTTGGTAAAACACGGTGAAATTAGATGTTGACCTCTCCATGTGCTTTCTTTACTGCTTCATAGGCAACAAAAGATCCAGTTTACAGATTCGTATTTGAATGTTGAATATAGGGCAGCCCAGGTGGCTCAGTGGTTTAGTGCCGCCTTCAGCCCAGGGTGTGATCCTGGAGTCCTGGGATCGAGTCCCATATCAGGCTCTCTGCATGGAGCCTGCTTCTCTCTCTGCCTGTCTCTGCCTCTCCCTCTCTCTCTCTCTCTCTCTGGTCTCTCATGAATAAATAAATAAAATCTTAAAAAAAAATGAATGTTGAATATGGGGGGCATTTACTTGTTTTTGGGTCACCAATGTCTGGGGCTGAAATTTTACTCCGCTCCAGAAAGTCTGTTGGCAATAGTCCATCCTTTCTAATTTTTAAGTTCAGAAACGCTTATTTAAAAGCAATTCAAAATTTCATAGTTTTCATTGGAGCTGAAGGAGTTCAGTTCATCCAAAGGTAATAATAGCAGATAATAATTAGGAAGGTAAGTGCTCTTTGCCTCAGTTTCTATGTTTGAAGAAATAGAAATGAGTTAAAATTTTCATTGTATGTTCAGAGATTTGCACTTCCTGCTTAAAAAGAACAAAATTAAGTTTTCCAGAATCTGAGGCTAGTAAAATAAATTATATGTTGAGTGTTTGCTGAAGAAGAAATTGTTTCATAATTATCTCTCCAGTGCTCTATGGCAAAATAACCTAAATCCTTGGGAACATGTACAAGACATGTTTGATTTTTCTGTAAGAGGACATGGGACCATCAGGTAAAATTAAGATATTTGTAATTGGGAGTAGACCTTTTACGTGGTATTTGATTATGCATTAGATTTGTAATATGACTTACAAGTTTGTGAAGCATAATTTTACGTGATGTACATTTATTGAAAAAAATGGAATTGTACCAGTTTCACTAGGATTATACCAGTTAATCTGCCAACCATCACAAACAAAGTGTACTATAGGAAAAAACTACCGTTCATTATTGTATGCCATTTTGCTTGCAAATAGTTAAACTTCATTTGGCTACTGGTAGAAGGGAATTTTATGGTTTCATCTCTTAAAGCATTTTTTTCCTTGGCTTAAATACTCTACATTTTGGGGCACGTGGGTGGCTCCGTCAGTTAAGCATGCTACTCTTGATTTCAGCTCAGGTCATTGATGATGGAACGAAGGCTAGCTGAAAACAGAACATAAGCTGACAGCCCACAAAGGACAGCCCACTCCCCCTCTCGTGGGATGTGTGTGACATTCTTTAGGCACTCCTGGCTGCCCTAAAGCTAAGGGAAAGGAAAAACAAACAGTTAACTTATAGAGATTATAGTTCTAAAGACATGAATCTTCCTCAGTTTACAAAACTTAGTGATTTACAAGAAAAAAAAAAGCATTCTCATCAATAACCTAACTTCCAGAAGGGAAATTCTCAACTATCTTAATGTTAATGTTTTACTAGAGGGAAAAACAACCTTAACGTGACAATTGCAAGGCCTTCAATATCTTGTAGGTCGTCTTCAGCATGCAAAAATTCTTTTGAAATCCTTCTGTTTTCCTTACCTCCCCCAACCCCTAAGTATATAATCAACTACCCCTCACAACCCTGGGGCAGTAGCTCTTCCTGCCCACAGGTCCTGGCCCTGGGCTTTCATAAAACCACCATTTTGCACCAAAGACATCTCAAGAACTCTTTTTGGGTCATTGGCTCCAGACCTCACCCCCTCTACATCAGTCGTGATCTCAGGGTCAGGCACAAAGTGGAGCCTGCTTAAGATTCGCTTTCTCCTCTTCCCCTACCCCTTTCCCCACCCTGCTAACACACTCTGTCTTTCTAAAAATAATAAATACTCTGTTTTGCCAAAAACATGCAATTTTCTTCTTCTTCTTCTCAATCAATTTGAACTTCCTGGTATTATTCACCTTGAAAATGCTGCAGAAAATCTCTGCAGGGCTCCTTGTTCTCCTTTAAAACATTTCACAATCTGGGTAATGATTTAATTAATTATTTGCAAGATCTGGTTAATCATTATTTTCTCTGCAGAACTGTAAGCTTTCTTTTTTTTTTTTTTTTTGAACTGTAAGCTTTCTGAGGGCAGGGACCTGCTGCCCTTTGTATACATGGCACTTCTGGAGTCTAGTACTTTGTCTGGCACATGGTGGGTGTGAAATGGAATTGTATCCATGGACTGAAAATGGTGGATAAAACAATGGCTCTAACACTTCACTGAGATAACTTGTGAATAAGTCCCACTTTTTTTTTTTTAAAGATTTGGCAAGTATGCTTCAATGGGCTTATTCACCACAAGATGAAAAGTGATTGAGAATATAGAATGTCATCTTCAATTATTACAAGGTGAAGATATTAAGCTTACAGCAAATCAGAACAGTGCTCAATATTTTAGAAACTCTGTGCTTCATGGTGTAAGTCCCTGGAAATTCACTTAAGGTAATTAAGGTGCAGTAATAAGTAGAATCTGAATCTCAAAAAGTCTCAAGTTCAAAGAAAGAGGCAATTTGTGGAAGGAATGATAACTCAACTGATGGGTTCAATCTGATCAACAAACTATTTCCTTTATTTTTTCTTCAGCTTTATTGACATGTAACTGACAAAACTGTAATTTATTTAGGGTACAAAGTGACGATCTGATATATGTATACAATTTGAAAGATTTCCCACCACTAAGTTAATGAACATATCCAACACTTTACATAATTACCTTATAGCTATTATTATTATTAGTGGAATTTTAAGTTCTACTCTCTTTGCAAGTTTCAATTATACGATACAGGATTATCAACCACAATCACCATGTGACACATTAGGTCCTCAGGTCTAATTCATCTTATAACCAAAAGTTTGTACCCTTTTGTCAGCCTCTCACTATTTCTTTCTTTCTTTTGTTTTTTTTTTTTAAGGATTTTTATTTATTTATTCATGAGAGGCAGAGAAACAGGCAGAGAGAGAAACAGGCTCCCTGCAAGGAGCCCGATACAGGACTCGATTCCAAGACCCCGGGATCAGGACCTGAGCTGAAGGTAGATGCTCAAATGCTGAGCCACCCAGGCATCCCAGCCTCTCTCTATTTCACCCCCACCTCTGAAGCCACTGGCAACCACCATTCTTTATTTCTGAGTTCAACTTCCTTCTTTCTTTTTTAAGATTCTACATATAAGTGATACCATACAGTATTAATTTGTCTTTCTCTGTCTGGCTTGTTTCACTTAGCATAATGTCCTCCAAGTCCTTCCACGACATTGCAAATGGAAGGATTTCTTTTTTTTTTTTTTTAAGCCAAATAACATTCCATTGTGTATATATACCACATTTTTTTTCACCTATTCATTCAGCAACAGACAGGTTGTTTCCATATCTTGGCTATTGTGAATAATGCTGTAATGAACATTGGAATGCAGCTATCTCTTGGAGATAATGATTGCATTTGGATGTATACCCAGAATTAGGATTACTGGAACCAACTATGTTCCTCAATAACAGTATGAGCAGTATCTCCTCCCCTGCCCCTTGCCATACAGCAGAATCTCAATACTAAAACTGAATGGAGTATAAGGTGATTCTGCTTTGGATTTCATCCCAAAGATTAAAGGTATTCTAGGATATGAAGAACAATTATGAAAGAATTTGTATGGTAGCTTGGTAGTTTGTAGAGTTAATTTTTTTTTAATGATTTTTTTTTTTTTTTTAATGAGGGAGAAGGTAAGTGCTATATTTTAGGAGCAGATATTTTTTTCTTCTTGATTTCCTTTTGAAGCAGGATTTCAGGGAACTGACTCTTGTAGAATAGGGGATCTTTCCTCTCTCTGCATGTAAGTGGGGCAGATCTCTTTGCAGACTGTCCAGGATTTCATTCTTCAAGTACAGGGCCTGAGGGACAGTTTTAGCATCACTTAGCCTCCCTGGAATAATTCTGTGACCATTTCATCCTGAAGGTTTCTCCTTAGAGATCCTGATTGTTTCCTCATCTTGAACAATCATACCTAAGTCTAAACTTTTCCCAGGGTCTTATTTGAGAGAGAGAGAATGAGATCCCGAGAAGGGGGGAATGGTAGAGGGAGAAGCAGACTCCTGCTGAGCAGGGAGCCAGACGTGACTTGATCCCAGGACCCTGGGACCATGACCCTGGCCAAAAGCAGATGCTAACTAACTGAGCCACCCAGGCTCCCCTCCCCTGGTCGGCTTGCAGAAAACTTGCCTGGAAATGGATATTGAAGCGGCTGGACTGGGGTGTGGAGGCAGAATATAAGGCTGGGTAAAGCCGAATTTATTGATATATATAATTTGCCAATGATTTAGGACATGATCCTCTGGCAAGGGCTCCTGGAACCATTCTTGTACTGCTGTGAGGGCTATTAAGTTTGAAAGAAATAAGAGCACACGTTAAATGAGGTGGAGATACCACAGTTGCCTTGGTAGTGTTGCGGAAGGGCTCAAAAGGTGCAGAGAAATAAGGATATTTGAGTAGATTCTCTATTATATTCTATAAGATCCCATGGGAGACTCTCCAAGTGATGATGTTCTTTAGAGGGGTCCAGAGGACACTCCCTTCACTAAGGTATTAAGAAATCTCCTGATAGCAGTTAGAAACTCAAAAACGGTTGTCCTCGTGCTAATGACTATTAGTGGGATTTTCTTTTTTCTTTTTTAAAGAGAGAGAGAGCATGAGCATGTGAGCAGAGGGGAGGGTCAGAGGGAGAGAATCTTTCAAGCAGACTCCCCGATGAGGGAAGAGTGGAACATCGGGCTCAATCCCACAACCTATGAGATCATGACCTGAGCCAAAACCATGAGTCAGATGCTTAACTGACTGAGCCACCCAGGCTCCCTGTTAGTAGCATTTTCTATTATGAAATGTGACTTGCTAGTGTAGTGGAAATGGCACAACTTGAGGTCAGATGATCAGAGGCAAAATGGAGATGAGTAATGGGCAAAAGGTCAGAGCTGCAGCCAGAGGGCTCTGGCCTGTAGATCCACATGGTGATGATTAACAGATCATTATACTCATAAGGACATCTGAAGAGGGATTATATAATCAAAAGATATCAGAATGAATGAGATGTTAGACACCCCAGTGGGGCAGTTTCTAGACACTAGATGAGCCAGCTTTTAGACACAAAGTTCATGGAATGAATGGCTGTGTCCTCCTGAAGAAGCACTCAGCAAAGCACAGCAAATGTATGCAATAGTAAGTAATTCTCCCAGTCTTTCCCCAAAGGAATCACTTTTTAAGTAAGTGGGCACTAACTGTACGCTAGTTGTTTGAGGGCAGTTGGATAGAGTTTGAGCTGACACTGATAGCAAGGGACTCAAGCCACCTATCATTACATCCTTGTTAGAATAGAGGCATGTGGAGTTCAGGTGATAAATTCATTCCTGGCATGTGAGGGGCATGAGAACAGCTGGAATAAATTCTCATTTTGATTCATTAACTTATGAAATACAAGCTATATTATAATGAAAGGCTGAGTGGAAGATCCTCACCTCTTCCCTGACACCCCCTGAAGCTGCCAAGTTAAGAAAATAAACCACCAATGATAAAAAGAATGAGTGGCCCCTCTCATCATTTACCATCAGCCCTTAAGGGAATTTTTGCTTCTAGTTCCAATAGCTTTAGATTCTATGAGTGGAGAGGTCTACTTCCTAGAGAGGGAACTCAGTAAAAATCCTATTAAAGCTAAAAATCCAGAGATTGCCTGGTCATTTGGTTGCTGTTAGATGAGCAGGCAATGGTTTTAGTTTATCACGAAGAGGTGTAATTGCTGTGGGGATAGAGAGAAATGTGCAATGGGGATAGAGAGAAATGTGTTTAGAATTTGTGGGATCCATAGGGCATCTCTTGGTATGCCTACATTTAACTGTGAATGGGCAATTACTCAACCATCACCCAAGAAGATCATGGTTACCAGCAGCCCACCAGGAGTGAAGGCCAAGATGAAGATCACCCCATCAGGTAAGCAACTTAGCAAAAGAGCTAGGAAAGGGTGAGGAAATATAAAATGGATAATATGTTTAGTTTCAGCCTTCACACCAGTTGAGGCAGCAGAGATTATAGTTTGTGTCAGTGATCCATCTCTTGCAAGTTTTCTCACTATACATTGTGACCAAGCACCATTCTGAGGCACACAAGGGAAAGGACTGAAATATGGGTGCATATGAGCAGTTCAAGGAGTGAACCATAGTAGGAAGACTTGGTGCTCTGCTCCACTCAGATGTCATTGACTGCCATTATTCCATTTCTGTGAACAGCTTGGGTGTACTTTTTTCCCCCTGGAAGATTGAACTTGAGCTATGTATCTCCACATCCTTCAGAGACCCAGAAATGCCCAGAAATGTATCCCCCTGACTTCCTACTGTCAGTTCTTCATGAATGACTGATAAGCACAAGACTGATAAGCTTTCTTGCCTAAGAGCTCCAAGGTGTAAGTCACACTCTAGAGCAGGGTTTCTCAACCTTGGCACTGTTGACATTTTGGATGTGATAGTTCTTTGTTGTGAGGGCTGCCCTATGCACTGATAGTCACATGCCTGCCTTCTACCCACTGGATGCTGGTAGCAACCCCCAATCATGACCATCAGAAAATATCTCCAGATATTTCCAGATGCCCCCTGGGGTCAAAAATCACCCCCTTTTGAGAACCACTGCTTTAGAGGTTTCCTGCAGGATGGGCTGCAACTAGTTTCTGTACTACTTTCAGGGCTTGCCTGAGAGTGTACTCTTCATTGGCTTTCTCCCATCTCTTGCTTCCAACTCCCTTACAGCTTTCCCTAGAAGGATGTCCTTAATGAGTCACCTGCTCAAAGATCCTCATTTTGGGAACTACTTACAAAGCACTCAACCTAAGACAGCATCCATATTTAGTCAGTCCAGGTGGTTTAAAGTACTAAATGTAAATGGCAAAAGCATAACACCTTTTGAAAAGTTATAAAAAAAATGTTTGTGACCTTGCTGTAGGTCAGGTTTTCTCATATAAGATACAAAAACCATTACCCACAAAGGAAATGACTGATCAATTCTCGTGAAGTAATATTAAGAACTTCTGTCCATATACAAAATCTCTATAAAAAGGGAGAAAAGACAAGCCATTGAATGTTAAAGATACGCACAACACATATAGCCAACAAGAACTAGTATCTATATATAAAGAATGATCATAAGTTGACAAGAAACACAGACATCCCAATTGAAAAGTGGGCAAAGGACTTGGGTAGGCCTCTTCTGAAAATCTAACCCCAAAAAAGCAGTAATCATATAAGCAATAATCATATAAAAAGATGTTCAGTCTCACTAGTAATAAGGAAATTGAAAATACACATGTATTTTGATATATTAAGTACCTACCAGATTAACAATTAAGTCTAATAACAATAAATATTGATGAGGGTATGGAGCAATAGGAATTTTTAAACATTGCAGGTGGGAGCCTAAATTGGTAAAACCATTTCAGAAAATCATTTGGCATAATCTGCTAAAATTCACATATCCTGCAACCCTTCAATTCCTCTCCTAGTTACGTATACTAGAGAAAATAGTGCACAAATGAATCAGGATGCTTATACAAATATGTGCATTGTAGTACTGTGATAACAGCCCAAAATGGAAATGACCCAAAGTACATCAATAGTCAAATGGATAAGTTGTGGTGTGTTCATACAATATAATATTATATATCACTGAAAATTAAAGAACTATAGCTATCTGAAAAATATGGTTGTATATTACAAACATAAGGAAAGAACAGAAAGTCAATTACAAAAGAGTGCATTCAAAATGACTCCATTTAAATATAGTTCAAAAATAGAGAAAACCAAACTATATTGTTTAGGGAAAACACATAGGTAGCAAAACTACAGAAAAGCCAGAAATGATTTTCACAAAAGTCTTCTGAAGAAAGAAAGGGGGTATTGGATCAAAGGGCTTCTAGGATCCTGGAAACTTTTTTTTTTTTTTTTAACATAGTGGTTCATTTCGTAGTTATTTTAAAAATCTTAATTTTATGTACATTTTTCTCACATAAAAGAGTTCAAAGAAAATCTAATATTATTCTCTTTGATCACTGTTTTAATTTGTTCAGGCTGCGCTGACAAATTACCATAGACTGTGTGGTTTATAAACAACGGACATTTATTTCTCACAGTTCTGGAGCTGAAAGTGGGAGATCAAAGAACCAGCATATTCCGTGTCTAGTGAGAGCCCACTTTCTGGTTCATGGATGCGCCTTCTCCCTGGGTCCTCACATGGTGAAAGTGGTGAACTAACTCTCTGGGCTCTCTCTCTTTTTTTCTTTTTTTTTTCTTTCTTTTTTCTTTTTTATGTATATTTTTTTTTATTGGAGTTCAATTTCCCAACATATAGTATAACATCCAGTGCTCATCTCCTCAGTGTCTCTGGGATCTCTTTCATGAGGCTGCTAATCTCACTCATGAGGGCTCTATCCTTATGATCTAATCACCTCCCAAAGGGCCATCCCTTGAAACCATCACCTTGAGGGGTGCGCAAGGATTTCAACATATGAATTTTAGGGGACACTCAGACCAGAGCAACCACAATCTTTTATACACCCCAGTATCTCAACCCATTCTTCAATGTCAGATTTCAATGTTACCTTAGTCCGTTGATTCCTTTTTATTTTATTTTTTTTCTTACAGCCACCAATCCTTGCCTGATTAGCCCTTTCCCCTCTGGTGACCCTCTGGCATTTCATACTTGTCATTCATGTTGTGTTAGCACTTTCAACTTCTTTAGTCCCTTTCCTTCTCACCATATTCACTAAGGAAACTGCCGACGTTGGCAGTTTTGATTATCTACCTTCTCGCAGGCTCTGGAATCTGGGGTGATGCAGGGATGATCAAACATTAAAAGATATTTACAACTTGACTCACTTATGTTATTTAGTCTTGGTTAGACTGTCAATCTGCTTGGAAATCATTTTTATGGTCCCAGTTTGCTTTTTACTCTATTCTCTCAAGCAACTGTGCTATAATTTTATCACTTGGCTAAAATTCCCTACCATGTTTTTGCTGAGTTTTATGCCCTTTTTATGAATGTTCCACTGGATACCACCTCCTGAAAATCATATAGACACTTCAAACTCAGTATGGCCACAATGAAATCATCATATCCCTTACTCTCCTTCGAAGAAGGAATACCTGTTCCCAGTACACACCACCCAGGAATCTAAGCCAGACACCCATGACTCAGTGTCCCAGTCCTCTTTCTTAATAATATCACCAATTCTTTACCATGTCTCATACTGAACAAACTCAGTGTAATTTATTTTTCTTCTCCTTCTTTAGCCTCTAAGGCACTGTTCTAATGCCATCCACCGTGATTTCTCAAGGAGACAGTTGAAGAACTGTCTCTATAGATTTTCTGTCTCCGGACTCACTGTGAAGCATAACCACTGCATGCCAACTACTCATGCAATTACGCAGGTAATATTATTTGAGAGTGCCCCAAACTTATAGGGAAAAAACCCTCCAACTCTGTAGCCTGTGTATATAGTTTTTACAATCTGAACACAGACTCCTGACTGACTCCTCTATTGTCCTGTCTCCCATTTATTCTTTGGTCCAGCCAAAGTGACCCTTTTGCTCTCATCTGATTATGCCTCCATGTCTTTTATTTATACATGTCCATGTCATGCATAAATAAAATCTTAAAAAAACCTTCCTATTTCTGGAATTATCACAAAACCTGCTAGCCTTAACACAACGACTTCATGCATAGTGCTGTATCTTTAAATTTGGGGATGACTGGTGATGTGGAATAGGAGAAGACTTAGGTTTGAGGGAATGCATAGAAAAATGATCATAACATTTTTATAAAGATGTCATGAGAATTTTTAAAGAAGATTTTATTTATTTATTCATGAGAGACAGACAGAGAGAGAGAGAGAGAGAGAGAGAGACAGAGACAGAGACACAGGCAGAGGGAAAAGCAGGCTCCATGCAGGGAGCTGGACGGGGAACTCGATCCTGGGTCTCTAGGATCATGCCCTGGGCTGAAGGCAGCGCTAAACCGCTGAGCCACCTGGGTTGCCCAAGAGTTTTTAAAGCTCTATAAAGTAAAAACAAGTCTTCTCGTCTGCTTTTTTATGCCTGTACTTAAAGGGGATAGAGGATATAGAGCATTCATACTACAATAGTGGATCAAAGGTCTAGATTACAAGAGATAGCTACAAATCTACAAGGCCTCAATAAATATCCTTCATATTATGCTCCAGGCATGGAAGAAATTGCTAGCTGGTTGTCAAATGGATAAGTTGTCCTCTTTCCCTGGGCACTTTGAATGACCATTTTTCCAGATTCCCAGGGAGACAGGTAAGGCCATGTGACTCAGTTCTGCCAATGGATTGTGAGTGGAAAGGACATGTGCTGTATTCTAGCTGAGTCACAGAAACCTCCCATGCTAATCTTCCTTACTCTTTTCCACTTGCAGGTGGCAGGAATGGAAAAGATTCCTATGGGGACCATGGAAACCAGATGTTAAAAAAGAGAGCACAAGATGGAGAGAAAAGACTCTGTTCTTTTGCCACTGGAAGGAGGAAAGGTACTCAACCAGGAATATCCAGAGATAAGACTGTTATGTGAGCAAGAAATAAACTTTTATTGTGAAAAGTGCTGAATGGCGAGATCTGTTTGTTATAGTAGTAAGCCTAATCCTAAACTATACAGAAAAATATTTCCTTTCTCAGCTATTTGTTCATGCATTCCTTTCCTTTGAATTATTTAAAATGGGCAAATAGGTTTGGGCCATTTTTCTTCTACTCCCATTTTAATAAGAAAAACAAAATTAAAAAAGAGTTTTATCCATACTCAAGCCCTGTGGATACAAAATCTCACTTTACCGCTTTGCCATGCACTCTAGCTTGTCCTTGTCTGAATCCGTTAGGTGGCTCATCTCCCTGAACATCCTCTGACCCTGAATCCGTTAGGTGGCTCATCTCCCTGAACATCCTTAGGAAAAGGGGAAAGAGAGATTCCAGAGCCAGCAGCTTTTGAGTTAAAGAGATGATGACTCAGAATTACACACAGCACTTCCTCTCACACCTCATTTATTTGAAGCTGGTTTTATAGCAAGAGAAGTGGAAAATGTAGTCTCTAGATGGTAGGCTGTTACCAGCTTCTGTTACTAAAATAAAGAAGAGAAAGGGATGCCTGGGTGGCTCAGTGGTTGAGAGTCTGCCTTCAGCCTAGGGCATGATCCTGGAGTCCTAGGATCAAGTTCCATATCAGGTTCCATGCATGGAGCCTGCTTCTCCTTCTGCCTACATCTCTGCCTCTTTCTCTCTCTGTGTGTTTCTCATGAATAAATAAATAAAATCTTAAAAAATAGAAAGAAAAGAGAAAATGGGTATTGGGGAATAAGTAGCTGTTGTGTTGACTTAAGAATCCATACACACTTATTTTCACTTTTATACCACCTTAGTTCTCTCCCCAAGACAGACAAATCAGCTCAGAGTCCAGAACATTAAGTGGTACACAGTCCTTTCCATCAGTTTCAAATGTGGTTCTTTGGGCTCTAGAAATCTAAAGAGTAATACATAAATAATGTATATCTACTTCTCATCCATAATAATCATCTATTACTGTGTAATAAATTACTCTAAAATTTAGCAGCTTAAAACAACAAACATCTATATCTCACAGTTTATATGGTTCAGATGGGACAGGTCCTAGGGAGGGAGTCTTCCTACTGCTGCTGCTATCAGTTCTCCACCGACACCTTTCACAGAGGCACAGCCCCTAAAGGCTCACAAGGATGCACTACAATGTATGAGTGACAATTCATATCTTAGTTACTTACCACTATTCAGGTGGTAAGGTGGAAGGAAGGCTTTTGCTCTTTGTTTTTGTAATTTTCTACTCATATTTGGGTAACTCTTGGGGGGGGGCAGGGTAATGTGGTGGAGGAAAGTCCTTGCTGTGACTATTTAGATATTCATTAGAAACAATACATCCTTTCTGAGATTTTTGCAGTATTATTAAACAATGGAAAAGGTTAAAAAAGTTCGGGAGTGACTTTCATGGAAAGTTCTGGTTCAGGGTCTCTCATAAGTTGCATTCAAGACGTTGGCCAGGTCTGCAATCATCTGAAGACTGAACTGGGGCTGAGGATCTACTTCCAAGATGGTGCACGCATTTGGTTCTTGGTAGGAGGCTTGAATTATTTGCTATATGGACATCCCCAAAAGGTTGCTTGAGTATCTTCACGACATAGAAGCAGCTTTCCTTTCTTTTTGTTTATCTTTTTACATGTTTTATTTAAATTCCAGTTAGTTAACGTACAGTGTAATATTAGTTTCAGGTGTGCAATTTAGTAATTCATCACTTACAATACCCAGTGCTCATCACAAGTGCCTTCCTTAATCCCTATCAACCATTTAAACCATACCCCTGCCCACCTCTCCTTCAATAACCTCAGTTTTTTTCTCTATAGAGTTTGTTTCCTTGATTGCTTCTCTTTTCTTCCCTCTATGTTCATCTGTTTTCTTACTTAAATTCCACATATGTGTCAGATCATATGGTATTTGTCTTTCTCTGACTGCTTTTTTCACTTAGCATAATACTCTCCAGCTCCATTCATGTTATTGCAAATGGCAAGATTTCAATCTTTTTTTATGGTTGAATGACATTCCATTGTATATATATGCCATTTCTTTATCAATTCATCAGTCGATGGACATTTGGTCTCTTTCCATAATATGGCTATTGTTGATAAGGTTGCTATAAATATCAGGGTGCATGTATCTCTTTGAATCAGTAGTTTTATATAAAAGGATAGTAGTGTAATTGCTGAATCATAGCATAGTTCTGTTGACAGCTGTTTTCCTCTATGGTGACTGATCAAACAGAGAGAGACCATTAAAACACCTTTTTTTTTTTTTTTTAAAGATTTCATTTATTTATTCATGAGAGACACACAGAGAGAGGCAGAGACACAGGCAGAGGGAGAAGCTCCATGTAGGGAGCCTGATGTGGAACTCGATCATGGGACTCCAGGATCACGTCCTGAGCCAAAGGCAGACACTCAACTGCTGAGCCACCCAAGCATCCCACACCTTTTGTGACCTAGTCTTGAATGTCACACACCACTGTCATATGCACTATCCTTTACTCACTAATAGCAAATTACCAAGTCTAGCCCACACTCAAGGGGAGGGGAATTGGGCTCCACCTTTTGAAGAGAAGATTACAAAAAAAATCTGTGATCATATTTTAAAACGATCACAGCCTGCTTTCTGGCTGTGTGTGTATATGTGATTATGTTCTTCATATATATTTTTATTGTAGTAAAATATATATAACAAAATTTACCATTTTAACCTTTTTTAGTGTACAATTCAGTGGCATTAATAAGTACATTCACATTTTTTGCATGACCATATATTTTTTACATTTGTCCCACACTCAGCATATACTCATCCCTTCTCATATCTCCTCCCAAATCTCAACTCATATATGTCAGCTCTAGGATTGACTTTACCCTCTTGAAAAGCCTATAAACTAGCCTATTGCTGTTTCATGGATGCTGGGTGAAAAGAAAACATTTTATTAATCACAGAACAGCACACAGTAGGAGCATCACATTTGGATCGGGTCCCTTGTTCTCTGAATCCCATAGCGGTGGTACAGAGAGGCCCAGGTGGGCATGTAGGGTGCCTTCTTAAAGGGGAATTTTAAGAGTTCCCCTTACAATTTCTTACAGAGCTGGTTTGGTGGTCATATATTCTTTCAGTTCCTGCCTGTTTTGGAAGCTCTTTATCTCTCCTTCTATTCTGAATTAGAGCCTTGCTGGATAAAGTATTCTTGGCTGCATGTTCTTCTCATTTAGGACCTTGAATGGCCTGCCAGGTCTCTGTGGAGAGGTCTGCTGTTAATATAATATTTCTCCCCATAAAATTTAGAGATTTCTTAACTCTTCTTGCTTTAAGGATCTTCTCTTTATCTTTGGAATTTGCAAGCTTCACTATTAAATGTCGAGGTGTTGAGCGGTTTTCATTGATTTTAGGGGGGGCGGGTATCTCTCTATTTCCTAGATCTGAATGCCTGTTTCCCTTCCCAGATTAGGAAAGTTTTCAGCTATGATTTGTTCAAATACATATTCTGGACCTCTGTTCCTTTCGGTGCCCTCGGGAACCCCAATTAAACATATATTTTTCTTCCTCAGGCTGTCATTTATTTCCCTTAATCTATACTTATGATCTTTTAATTGTTTGTCTCTTTTTTTCTCAGTTTCCCTCTTTGCCATCAACTTGTCTTCTATGTCACTCACTTCTTCTTTCACTTTGTTAACCCTAGTCGTTAGGACCTCTCGTTTGGATTGCATCTCATTTAACTGATTTTTCATTTCTGACTGATTAGATCTAAATTCTGCAGTCATGAAGTCTCTTGAGTCCTTTATGCTTTTTTCTAGAGCCACCAGCAGCTTTATAATTGTGCTTCTGAATTGGCTTTCTGACATTGAATTGTAATCCAGATTTTGTAACTCTGTGGGAGAGAGGACTGTTTCTGATTCTTTCTTTTGAGGTGAGGTTTTCCTTCTAGTCATTTTGCTCATTGCAGGATGGCCAAAAACAAGTTGCATTGGGAAAAGGAGAAAAAGAGAGAAGAGAAAAAAAAAAAGAAAAAAGAAAAAAGAAAAAAGAAAGGGGGGGGGAAGCAAACAGAAATCAAAAAGAAAAAAAAAACCACGGGGGAGTATCTTCTGATTCTGTATACTTTAAGTCCCTTGACTTCCCCTGGAACTGGTCCGTCTAGCTAGTCTTCTGGGAGAGGGGCCTGTTGTGCTGATTTTCAGGTGTTAGCACTTGGGGGAGCTGCTCTGCCCCCTGCCTGGTGCAGGGCTCAGTGGGGGTTGTTTACCCAGTGAGGCCCCAGGAGGAACAGCCTCAGTGGCGGGGCCAGCTCTGCAGCCCTGGAGTCAGCTCCGGCAGTAACTCCGGGGCTCTCCATCTGCAGGGCCTGGAGGCTCCCGGGCGGGGCCGCTGATCTGCTCAGCTCGGGGCAGGAGCGTCGTTGCTGTCCTGGGCCCTCCCGGCCTCTGCCTGTCCCGGGGGGAGGCCAGATCCTGGGCTGTGTCCCGGCGCCCTGTGCTCTGGGGCCTGCGCTGTTGGATTCGCGCTCCCGCCCCGCAGCCCCCTCCGCGGAGCCGCCGCCCGAGCCCCTCCGAGCTGCTCCGGGTCCCGCCAAGCGCTGCAGCCCTTAGGGAGCTCGGCGCACTCTCCCGGGGTGCAGGTGCCTGTTAGTGTCCCCGGGAGCCCGAGGGCATCCCCGCCCTCCTGGGTCCTGCTCCAACTCCCTGCGAGGCCTTTCCGCCCAGGAAGGTTTGTGCAGCTCGTGCTCCTCCGGGACGGGGCTCTCCTGTCCTGGGGACACTCGCCCCGGCCTCAGCCCGGCTCCTCGCGGGGCCCCTCCCCCTTGGAGGCCTTTTGTTTCTTTATTTCTTTTTTCCCGGTCTTCCTACCTTGACAGAAGCGCGAACTCTTCTCCCTGTAGCATTCCAGCTGGTCTCTCTTTAAATCTCAGGCCGAATTCATAGGTTTTCAGGATGATTTGAAGGTTATCTAGGTAATTTGGTGGGGACAGGTGACCTGGGGACCCTACTCTTCTGCCATCTTGCCCTGCCTCTCCCTGTGTCCTTTTTAACTCTGCCCTTCACTCATTCTACCTTTCTTGGCCTCATGATCTTTGCCCCCTGATACTCCTTCAGTCTGGAATGCTCTTTCCCAACATAATGTCTTGGCTCATGCCTCTTGTAGGATATTTGGTTAAATGCTATCCTTTCCATGATGTTTAAATTGCAACCTCCCACAACAATTCTTTCCTCCCTTCTCTGCCTTATTTTTCCTGTTGCAACCATGATCATCTAACACAGTATATGCAATCTCACAGTGATCCAAACTCCATCAGAGAAGGATTTTTGACTAAATGGATTATTTCATTTATGGATTCCCACCAATCTATAATGGTGCCTGGCACAAAACAGATGCTCCACAAATAGTTGAAAAAATGAATGAATGAATGATAAGCACTAGTCAGTCTTTTCCATCTAGGCAAGGGCCTTTGTGGCCCTAGAGGCTTATAATTAATATTCTTAAGACCACTTGACCAGCAGGGGTGGGGGAGTGGTAGGATGGGGTGTGGAAACCAGAGGTGAGACAGAGGGGACTAGTTGGAAATGGGGGGGCAGGATTTGAGGGGAGCTCAGAAGCCTTGCTCTATAAAGCCAAAGTTCGTAGGATTGATATGGCAGTTTCTATGGGCTGTGAGATCGGAGTTTAAACCAACTGAACAAATATTTAATCATGGTGTAAGCATTTGTTTCAGGAAGGGACTGGAATCTGCGGGAGACTGAGGGTTTGGGTCAATATAACGGGTATTGCAAATTTCCCAAGTCCTCGGAGTTGTTCTTATCTCTCACTGATCCTATTCCCCCCTCCCACATACACACATCATAAGCTTCCTTAAAAACATTCCTTGTATGTTGTTGCTGCTTTTTTGTTGTCAGCCTAATTGTGGAAGGAAGTAGGGCATGCTAAGAAAGCACACGCAGGCTTATGTGTAAGCCAGAATCTGAGAGGAGTCTTTATCTCCAGGGGTACACATGACAGATCAGCAGCATAAGCTTCCTTTTTGGGAACCACGATAGTGGTCTGAGCAGTTTGGTGGAGTTGTGTGGCAAGGGCAACTATTCCTAAAACAACATTCCAACCCAACTGAACTATGTGTGATATTGTTTAAATAAAGGTCCCTTTCCTTGCTTTTCTCTGAAAGCAGATATTGAAAATATACACAGACTTGTCTTTCCAAATACATACCAAGAAAGGGGATCTGGCCGTTAAAATGAAAATGACAATTCTTCAGGCCAGGTATTTCAGGGTTGAGTGTTTTCCCCAAGGCTGAGTGTTTGATTTAAAACAACAAAACAAGCTGGCAGGTTGCAGAGGGGCTAGACACATTCTCAATATAAATGATGAAGCACAGTGCAGGCCCTGGAGTTCACCTCCCCTTAGGCATCCAAAAAAAAAAAAAAAAAAAAAAAAAAACCAAGAAAAACCAAAAAACAAACAAAAACAAAAACGAAAAAAACCACAAACAAACAGGGAGGTGCCCACATCCCAGGATCTGAGCAGCAGCCAGTTCAAGTGCCAGTATTTACCTTCTTTGTATCAGCAGTGGTCACTGAGAAAGATTAAGTGAACTCCACACTCCCTCTTAATGAGACAAAATGCTACTTCATCAATGTCAACTGCTCAATACCTGAGTTTCACTTTGTATTAAGCAAAAAAGCAAAATCTTATTCCTTCTCAGAACCATGAGACAGAATCCAGATTTATGCTCTCACCACAAACTGGATGACACACTTATTTTAGAACTCAAAAGGAGAGAGGAGACTAATAGGGGAAAAAAAAACCCACAAGAAAAACTAGTGTCCTACAGCAGAGGGAGAGATGGGTGTCTTTTTACATTGTGCATCAGATTGTTTTATAAACATTTATGAAAGATTAAAAACCACTGAGCATATTAAGTCACTTCTGTATTTATGAGACATTATCACTTATGAATTACAACTCTGGGCCTTAACCAGTGAGTAATACTGACAGTGGATGAAAAAAATTAACATTGGATAAAAAGGCTTTATTGTATCTGTATTAAGTGTGTGTGTTTGTGTGTATGTGTAAACCAGCTAAGTACTTTTAACATTTACTACACAGTCAGATTCTTTTTCAGTTCAAATTAAGGAGGTTTCAAATTAAACATCACAGTTTCGGGATCCCTGGGTGGCGCAGAGGTTTGGCGCATGCCTTTGGCCCAGGGTGCGATCCTGGAGACCCGGGATCGAATCCCACGTCGGGCTCCCGCTGCATGGAGCCTGTTTCTCCCTCTGCCTGTGTCTCTGCCCCTCTCTCTCTGTGTGACTATCATAAATAATAAATAAAAAATTAAAAAAAAAACATCACAGTTTCACATACATGGCCTAATTAAGTCTCACAACAAGGAGGTGGTTATGACTATTTCTCTTTTGGAGATGAAGGACCGAGATGAATGACCCTTAGCAGAGGGTCACACAGCTAGCAACGAGGACCAGAACACCTAAATGTAGTGACCTTTCTCTGTTCCATTAGCTGCCATTCACTCATCAAGCTACCATTTATTCAGTACTTCCTACATGTTGTAGGTTTGTTTTTTTTTTTTTAAAAAAGATTTATTCATTTGAGAGAGAGAGAGAGAGAGAGAGAGAGAGTGTGAGTGAGGGAGATGGGCAGAGGGAGAAGCAGATTCCCCACTTGGTCCAAGGACCAAGGACCAAAGCCATGACCTGAGTCTGAAGGCAGATACTTTACTGACTGAGCCACCCCAGAACCCCGTCCTGGGTTTTTATATATTGTATTTCATGCACATGAACAACCCGGCAACAATAACCCTACAAAGTGTGTTTTTAATCACCACTCCCAGTTTACAGAGGAAGAAATTGATAGAAGTCATTGGAGAAACCTGTCTTAGATTTCTCCACTAGTAGACGGTGGTGCCATATTGTCACAGGACTTCTGATGCCAAAGCAGTCACCCTTTCTACTGTAGCACACTGCCTGAGAAGATTGTTTAAAAGATTTCTCTCCTTTAAAAACAAGACCAGAAAAACACAGAAACAAACCAACAAAAAACTTGAAGTTCATACAAATGTAATCATAAATAAAGGTATTTTGAATATGGTTCATAGTAGAACATGAAAATAAAACTCATAGAAGAATATGCCAGTGTGGTGTGACAAGTAGAAGGTGTTTTTCAGCTTTCTCATGTACTATATTTTTGTGCTTCATATGATCCTGCTTTGATGAGCTTCCTGTGAGTGTTTAGTCTTTCTTGCAGTTTCCCCAAACATTTTCCTTAGCTGAGTGGCAGGGCATTCCTTCATAACTGGAGGACCTACGAGCAGTCACAGGGATATATTCATATTCCCAGGGAGCAAAGTGGAGGGAAAGCTGCGAAATAGGTCTAAAGAACATACTTTATCTGATCCTTCAAGATAAAAATCAAATGCTATTGAAAGGCACAAAATCAATTTTCTATTTAGTTGACAGATGCTAAACAATAAAAAAAAAAAAACAAGTCTAATTACTTAGATGCCTAAAATCCCATATTTTGAAAGTTCACTTACTTTTTGTAAGGATAAGTATTTCCATGGAACAATTCCACCTGCAGAAAATGCTGGTTTTCTGAGAGAGGAATGCACCTTCTGAAAGCAGGAAGAGGATGACTAGATGAAGAGACACTAGTCCCAAACATAAATGCTATCTCCTAGAGATATCTCACATTCCCTCTCCAGCCCCACAGCCCTTTCTTAGAGATCCCACTCTCAAAACTGCCCCTATAATTTTTGTTCAGACCCTAAGGGACCTACTTCCCTGGGTCCAGAGAAGTTGCTCAATAAACAGTTGTTGACTGTACTAGTTTTCTGTTATTGCTGCAACAAATGACCATAAACTTAGTGGTTTAAAACAATGAGAATTTTTTATCTTACCTTTCAGGAGGCCAGAAGTTCAAAATGTGTCTCACTATGCTAACATCAAGGTGTCAGGAGGGCTGGATTCTTCTGGAGGCTCCAGGGGAGATGAGTTTCTTACCTTTTTCACCTTCTAGAGGCTGCTCACATTAGTTGGTTTGTGGCCTCTTCCTCCCTCCTCACAACTAGTGATGTCGTGCCAAGTCCTTTCCAGGTTGCCTTCTTTCTGGTACCCCCTTTTCTACCTCCCTCTTTTACTTTTAAGGACCCTTGTGATTACATCAGACCCACACACATAATCTGGGATGATCTCCCAGAGTCAGTTCATTAGTAACCGTAATTCCATCTGCAACCTTGTATCCTCTTTACCAGGTCACAGGGCATAGTCCTAGATCTGGGGATTAGAACATAGACGTCATCAAGGGAGAGGATGAGTGAAGATGCAGTTCATACATACTGATGGACTGGATGAACAAACTAGAAAAAAATAAGGTTTGCCTCCTCATCCATTTTTTAATTCAAAGCATGGTTTTGAATTAACTTTGTATAAAGACCATAAATTTCAAAAGAACCCAAAGACTGGAAGCTTGCATTCATCACTTTGCAAAGTCCATCGACTGTCTAATGACTTTAAGAACAATAATCTACAATGATAGTGGGAGATCAAGTGATTGATATCACAGAGTATTTAAATCTCTATGCTGTAAAAATAAAAATCAAGCGCTTTCATCAGGAAAAATAAATTATGGGGATCCCTGGGTGGCGCAGCGGTTTGGCGCCTGCCTTTGGCCCAGGGCGCGATCCTGGAGACCCGGGATCGAATCCCACATCAGGCTCCCGGTGCATGGAGCCTGCTTCTTCCTCCGCCTGTGTCTCTGCCTCTCTGTCTCTCTCTGTGACTATCATAAATAAATTTAAAAAAAAATTAAAAAAAAATTATGAAAAGGCTCAAAACCATTGTATCTATTTTATATCTGGCTTCCTGATCGTGCTAAAATACTTAGTATGGACTGAGGAAATGCCAAAAATCCCAGGGATATCATTTTCTTGAATATAGATCCTCATTAGAGCAAAACCAAAGGAACTGAACTGTTTTATCACTATCCTGGGGGGAATAGTGCTTAAATATATGTGTTAATAATACATTTAAAAAAATTTCTGTGACATACAACAGTGAACTTTGTTCTTCCCATCAATAGCCTCATTGCCTGACACTTTACTAGCAGGAAACTTATGTAAGGGCTTCACTGACCATCTCCACTCCACTGGTGTGGGATGAGTTTCACACCACAAAGTAACCCAGATACATCTTTCTTTTTTCCCATCAGAGGAACAGGAATACAACTCTCTCCACCCAATTGGAAGGGCGTGTAAAACTAGATATTAAGTTTCCAAAAGACATTTAAGGTCACTATTAGCATCTAGTATCTGGTATCCTTTTATACAAAATAAAAGTGCATTTTGGATGCACTTTTCCCAAACCACAGTAATATCCCCATGCCTCTCATATCTATAGGGCATGAAACTGACCACATCCAGAGAAGTAATCCTCTCATTTGGAATTTAGAATCTCCTATGTCCTCTTTAATATATCCTCAGTTAAAAAAATTTTTTTTCCAAGTTTTCTTTTGGGATCTCACTGTTGTTGATGACCTACCATATCTTAAGGGACAATTGAAAACAATCTACCAGAAGTGGAAAGCCATCAGTTCTAGCTGGTAATTTCCCATATTACTCTTTTTTCTTAATACAGGCCAAATTACTCTACTAAGCATCACATAGATTACCTTATTTAGTTTAATACTAAGAAAACTATCCCCACTTAACAGATAATGAAAATTAGGGCTAAGCAAAATTAACATACTTAATATCTGACTTCTAGAAATTGTGGATTAGGGACTCTAACCTGTCTGAGGTCAGTATCCATGACTTTGAATGAAGAAAATTAGTGTGACCATTCCCAGGAGCTAGAATGATTTTATTTTATTCTCTTATGAAGAAATCTAACAAAATAATTATTGAATGTTTAATAGGCCCTATGGAAAAGTAAAATATTTTACAAAGCTATCCCAAAACTGTCACGCAACATTAACATCATACTATTACTTTGTTAATAATCTAAATGTATGGTAGCATAGGATCTGAAATTCAAAGAATTGCAAAAAAAAAAAAAATGTGGTCTTTGGGTTGGAGCCACAAGTGGCCTTTTCCCTGGACTCTATTTCCTTGAAAGATTTAAAGCATATGTTGTTTTCCATTTGGGATTGACATTGTACTTTATGGAATCTGCTAGGCTTGTGGGATTTGTTGTTTAGTTCGCAATAAACAAGGTCCAGCTAGTTCATATCATTACTTTGTGTGAATTAGGAAAAGGTCACTTGCTTGTATAGACTGGGCCTCATAACTCAAGTCTCACTAAGTGGAATGAGGGCTAGGTTCAGCATCCACAGCTCATTCATTTAGGTGTCCTTGTGTGATCCAGGAGAATAATTTTATTTTATTTATTTTTTTTTTTTTAAATTTTAATTTATTTATGACAGTCACACACACACACACAGAGAAAGAGAGAGAGAGAGAGAGAGGCAGAGACACAGGCAGAGGGAGAAGCAGGCTCCATGAACCAGGACCCCGATGTGGGATTCGATCCCGGGTCTTCAGGATCGCGCCCTGGGCCAAAGGCAGGCGCCAAACCGCTGCGCCACCCAGGGATCCCCCAGGAGAATAATTTTAGATATTAATTCCTCTTAGAGGATCTTGATAACATGGTACTTAATAAAATAGCATATTTAGCTCTCAAAACAAGCCTTTTTGTGACTTGATTTTCATAATGCCTTTAATCCTTCATCTTCTTCCAAGGCCAGACTCTTTGGAGGAGGTGGTCTGAGCTATTCTTTTGCTGTGAAGCCAGGAAGTGGGTTTCTCAAGAGAAGCTGGCACCTCTGCTTCAAAGAGCAACCTGAGTAGAATTCCTCAAAAGCCAATTATGCAGTATGATGCTTTGGCCAATAGGGATTATTGTCTATTTGTAATGGCAGGACTATGATCATTGGCAATCTTCAGCCTGCTCAGAAAGCTTTGCTTGTATTTAACTTGTAAATGCATCTGAGGTCATCCTATTAATGAATTATTTGTTCATTTATTATATACATTTTTTCTTGCTATGTTCTTGGAAGACACAATGTAGAATCCTTCTCTGCTCAAGGAATTAACTATTCGGCAGAGCAAGCTAATGAACACCTTCTTACATTGTACTCAAGAGGGTACATGCAACACAGGTCAAACAGATCTTGTTGAGTGTCTGACTTAATTTTGCAAATGAAAGATGCTGTAGCTCTTGATATGAATGGATGAAATCGAATCTTTATGCTTTGGTTATTTTAAATCAATGCTGTACTCTAAAAAGACCATTTCAGACTACGTATAAATGAATAAAAAACCTAAAAGGTCAAGAACTTTGAATTCTTCAGAATAAGCTGTCAAATATATTATAATCTACCTAGTATTGAACATATCTGAAATTACTCTGAGGATTCTACAGGGTACTTATCAAAGAAACTTAAGATCACAATTTAAAATAAAAATTTTTGAAGTAGCAAAATATATCCTTTCTCTTCATATTTAATATTTTAATTCTC
Source organism: Vulpes vulpes (assembly GCF_048418805.1). Lineage (NCBI taxonomy): Eukaryota > Metazoa > Chordata > Mammalia > Carnivora > Canidae > Vulpes > Vulpes vulpes. Next base: position 80,511,063 of record NC_132789.1, read on the forward strand.
ATAAAGATTTTACTTATATCTGAAGACTTCTTTTTCACAGTAACAATGTCAGGTTAAGGAGGACAGATAAGAAAGCCTATTTAACTATATTGATTGCTCTGCCTTACACTTTCAGTTCTTACAGTATTTTTTTATGTTATTAAATCACTTAATAGCTCAAGAGAGTGAGATAAAGATCAGAGTTTTTCCTGAAGTAATTCAAGGTTGGATCTATATAAATCAGGCAATTGTATTTTCTTGCACAAACCTGTTTCTTTGGAGCAGGAGATGTTTCCTTAAAGATAAGACAGTCTAGGGGATCCCTGGGTAGCTCAGCGGTTTGGCGCCTACCTTCGGTCCAGGCATGATCCTGGAGTCCCGGGATCGAGTCCCACATCGGGCTCCCTGCATGGAGCCTGCTTCTCCCTCTGCCTTCTCTGTGTGTGTCTATCATGAATAAATAAATAAAATCTTAAAAAAAAAAAGATAAGACAGTCTAGAAAACAGACTCTGGAGATGTAAATATGAGAATTCTTTTTTTTTTAAATTTTTTCAAACATGAATTCTTAATCTCACCTAAGAACCATAAGATCTCACCACTCCAAACAAAAAATAAGTACATCTTTTACACATATTTTCCTCTCTGTATGTTAATTATCTTTTTACTCAACAAAGGATCTTATTTTATCTGAATGTCAGATATAATTTTCCAGTATTATAGACTGCAGACTATAAGTCAGATTTTACTCTGAGACTTGAATTTATGTCTTTGATAGGAGATACAATTTAACTCCAGTTTTGCTTGCTAGCAGATGCTCATAAACTTAATGTCTGAAGAACATTTAGAAGAATGGGCTGATTTATTATTGACCCTACTTAGCAAACCACTGGCCTGGGATACACCTGAATCAATCTTCATGATTTCCTGTTTTAATTGACTACCAACTCCATAATAAATAGATTAATTTGCAAAGGAAATAGGCTGTCTTGCTTAAAGATTTTTGATTAACCTTGGAGTAGCTGTACTTTATAGTGTTAAACATAGTTGTTTTAAAAGGTTATGAAATGACTACGGTTTGTGCTCTGAGAATCAAGCCTTCAGACCAGGTATTGTGTGCTCTGATTTATACAGGAGAAGCATGTTTCTAAAAAGGCATAATGAAATTACACATTCAGTGTAGGCATGACTTTTCCATAATTGCTATAGCCAGAGATGGGATTAGTAAAAGAAAAAAAGCCTCCTAGAAAGTTAACAGGGCTTGAATATTATTTAAAATATTAAAATCATTTTGATTTATAGTTGATCTGTAAATTCTAAACTTTGGGCAAAGTATTTTAAAGCTGAAATAGACCACATACTCTAGTTTCCTTACTTTACAAACAAGGCAACTAAAGATCAGAAACATAAAATAAGCAATGGCCACATCAGGATTGGAACCGAGATCTCTGATGGCAGAAATATTTCTATTTCAACCATCATATTCCAAAACAGCAATTCGGTACTGATATTGTTATAAGGTCTTTCCTGAAAATTCTCCATAAAATAGAAGGATCCTTATTCTCACTTATTGCATGCATTAATCACTCTGCAAGAATTTGGATTCTGGATATCTCAATCACTGAGTTCTGTGGTCCAGTAATATCTATTAAACTTTAAGAATGAGTCAGGGAATACTTTTGGGCCTTTTGAAGAGGATTTAAATGCAAGGGAAATGAAGGTCTTTCCATGGAGAGTGGACAGTGTAGGACAAAGTGGGAGAGGGACAGGGAAAGTGAGAGATGGAGAAATCATATTGAGAAAACCAAAGGAAACTGGGCCAAATAGGAGATTGAGATGAATCAGAAGTCCTGAGTAAATGATGGGATTCAGTGGTGAGTTATCTTTTTAATTAGACTAGCTTGGGACCAATCTAGTGACATTGGAGCAAAGAGGGAAATGATCTTACTTGTCTAAATCTCTTTCTAAAGCCATTGCAGTTACTTGGAGCAATGTTGATGCTAAGCTGAGGCAATCTTGCATAGCTTGACACTGAGACGGTTTTGCTCTAAAGGCACAAGTTCGGTAACATACACGTTATTTATTCCCTATTAAAACTGGATAATTATTGTAAAGTATTGTAATTATTGTGTGCGTTGAATTGAAATGTTTTGTAGCATGAATGATGGCAAAAAACTTGAATATGATAATTGTCAATTAATATGTAAATTACTCTGAGCAGAAAAATAGTTTATCATTTTTATAAAAATTTATTTTTTATGGAATGGCATAAACTCTTTGATGATCTAAAAGTTCATTTTTTTTTAACAGAATGGAAATTTTAAGAGAACATCTAGAAGTTCAAAATTTATGTTAGGAGAATAAGGAAAGAAAAGTTTTAGTTATTTATTTTGAACTTTTTATTTTATTTTATTATTATTTTTAATGGTAACGACTTTGTTTTTTGTTTTTTTTTAATTTTTTTTAAAATTTATTTATGATAGTCACAGAGAGAGAGAGAGAGAGAGGCAGAGACACAGGCAGAGGGAGAAGCAGGCTCCATGCACCGGGAGCCCGAGTGGGATTCGATCCCCGGTCTCCAGGATCGCGCCCTGGGCCAAAGGCAGGCGCCAAATCGCTGCGCCACCCAGGGATCCCTATTTTGAACTTTTTAAAAAAGATTTATTCATTTATTTGAGAAAGAGAGAGCTCAAGCAGGGGGAGGGGCAGAGTTAGAAGAAGAGAGAGAATCTTGAGCAGACTCCTCACTGAGGGCAGGGACTGACAAGAAGCTTGATCTCAAGACCCTAAGATCATAACCTGAGCCAAAATCCGGAGTTGGATGCTTAACCGACTGAGCCACCCAGGTGCTCCTTGAACTTTCTGTTAGTAATTTGGTAATTGTTTTTTCATAATCACACTGCCTGTGTCAATATTATTCTCTTGAAGCTTCTGAAATGCAGTATTTTTTTTAATGAACAACCTCTAGAGAACTAAAAACAAAATAATAATGAAGGAGCAGAAGGCAAGCTGAGGGCAAAGCACAAGCTGACACCACACAGCCCCACCCCCAGTGGGATATGTGTGACATTCCTCAGGTGCTCCTGGCTGCCCTGGAACAAAGGAAAGGGAAAAAATAAATGGTTAACTGATAGAGATCACAGTCCTGCAGGACATAAGTCTCCATCAGTTTGCAACGATCTTATTGATTTACAAGAAAAAAGCAATCTTATCAATAGCCAAACTTCCAGAAATCTATAGACTCAATCTTCTGGACCACTAACATCACCCTCCCCTCCATAGGATAGAAAATCTTCTATAATCAGTCACCACTAGCACTTAGAATGCAGCTCTTTCTGCCCACCAGTCCTGTCCTTGCACTTTAATAAAACCACCTTTTTGCACCAAGACACCTCCAGAATTTTTTCTTGGCCATTGGCTCCAACCCCACCACTCCAAACCACATAAGTAATGTGACAAAGAATATACTCATTGGCAAGGTCCTAGGAGTCTCTGAAAATGAATTCCACAGTATAAGAACGGAGGTCTGTGAAGAAAGTAGTTTTCAATTCTTTGAACATTTATTTTCAAAGAATATAATGAACCAATGAAGACTAATAGATGCTCTGGCCTTAAAATGTAAAATAGTGTGAGTACCACACACATAACAGAGAAAAGCATATTCCCACTCTGAGCCTCATTAAATGACGAGTATTTACTATATTTTATGTTCAGTGCTTTTCAGGCATTATCTCCTATAATTTTCCAGCTTTATGAAATATGTGATTTTGAACTTAGGGATGTTAATCAGTTCTTCCAAGGCCACAGAGCTGGATTTCATGCATAAATATTGTGATAAGCTCTTTGTTTTGGGGATGATATCTGTGGTTATCACATCTCTGATAGAGTGTGTAGGGCATCTGAGGTAACTGCAGACCTCCTGCCTCTAGCCCAGGTGCTCTGACGGAGCAGCCTTAGGTTCTTGGGCAAATTCCGGCACATGGCCTTTAAGGGTGAAGAGATGGGTGCGACCCACAATTGAAGTTAAACATCTTTTCTAATGCAATTTTTCTGAACTCCTTATAAAGAAACAATGACCCCTTGCAGGGAGTGCAGTCCTTAGATTCTTGCAGCTTCGTGTAAAATTTAAGGCTATTTCGAAGGGCTCAAGAAAGAGGTCAAAGAGGGTTTTCTTCTATTTGTATCAGGGAGACAACCATACTTCTGCTCTTTTAACTTTTCCTCCATTATAACAGTGGAAGGGATTGAATTTGCTATTCTTTCTAGCATAGCACTGACTTATGTTGACAAAAGATTCTGAGGGTTGGCTTGGTAATCATGCTCAACAGACCAACTGAAAAGGCCACATACATTATTATGTATTTTAGCTCCAGGGGACTCCTGTGAGTGAGGCTGCATTTAAAAAATATACCAAAAAAGTGAAGTAGAAAACTAAAGATTTCATATATAGACAGAGTGGAAATTATATTTGCTATGTCTTTAGTTGGTTTTATTGTACCTAATACTGCAATTGCTAAACAAATAGGAAAATAAACATTACAAACTGTGAACATGAAAAACAAATTAAGAGCTAAAGAAGGTCTAGGTATAGAGGCTGCTTTTAGACAACAGGCTGGAACAATGGAAACTTGATCAAGACAAAAGAGCCCAGAGCCACCACCTGGCTGGATACAGACAGGCCCACCTCAAAATGTCCTGAGGCCATAACTGACCAATGAGCTACTTACAACCAGCACAATTAGCAAAAAAAAAAAAAAAAAAAAAAAAAAAAAAAGGAAAATCCCATATGTCCCTATATACCTCCTTATCTTCTTGCTTTTAATTTAGCCCCCACCCACTAGTCCATTGCAGACAGTCTCTGTTCTTCTATCCTGCCCCTCCCTGAGGTGTGTTCAATTAACTTCTGTATCCTTTGTTCTGCCTTGGGTGAATCCTTTCCTGCCCACACCACCAGCTTCCACCTGACCATCATCCCACATTCAGGAGCCCTGAAAATTTATCCATAGTGTCTTTCCAAAACTTTGTTTTTATAATTTTGCTTCCTTAATATTGACTTTGTCCTTTCAAAATTCCACATATTTCTGTAGCACATCTTTTTATGAGTAATAATCATTACTAACCATCTCCAAGTAACCAGGGTACAGGATCATAAGAGCCACTGGCTGGGGGTGGGGGTGGGGGACCCAAACAGACTAGGTTTGGCCACTTGTCACTGACAAAATCTTTCTGGCTCAAGGCAGTCCTTATTGCTTGTCAGAAGGAGGGGGTAGCTTTGGTTCCCATCTGGGATGCTTTGCCCTCAGGGTTTTTGCCTGTGTTTAGAGATAACCTGGAAAGAATTACTTAATCAATTAGAAAGTACAGACTGAGGTCAAAATGGAGGTAGTTGGTGTCCTCTTTCAGATCCCCACTATCAAAACACCATTCCATTTCTATGGAAGGAAAAGGGACAATGGTCATTTCTTCTGTAACTACTTCTTGATGACCAGGGGTGGCATAAGGAATGGAAGACTTTGACAGGGTAGAGAACTTCATTTATTTAATCTCCCTTGAAACCAAGTGAGGGCGTCTCCATTCTTGTGCAAATAGCACAGGCTCCTGTTTGACAAACAGAAGAAGTCAAACAATAACCAAAAAGAAAAAGAACAAGAAATATAATGATGCTTAGCACGGCATGTTTCCATTTGGAAGGAATCAGATTCAACCAACTGCTAAAAGGATCTAGAGCCAGGACATCTATAGCAGTGATATATTTAAATCTTTCATGGCTTCAGTTATGCTTTTCTTGGAATATATATAATGCAACACTGTTTTAATGAGAGCACAGATTCCTCTTTGGGCTGCAAGCAAGATACTGAGGACCATTTGGTTTTGAAGGACCACTTTTCGAATCTGTGGGTGACTGCATGCCAGGTTTCTTTAAAGATGGCCATGGTAAAAAAAATAAAATAAAATAAAATAAAATAAAATAAAATAAAATAAAAAATAAAAAAAAATAAAACAACAACAAAAAAATAAAGATGGCCATGGTATGCTGGGCTAAAGCCTCTACTCTTAATTCTGTATCATCAGAGGTGCCTCCTGAGACAAATACAGCTGAGGGATAAAACCATCAAGAAGCCCTCTTCGCCTGATGTCTATCTATAATAATATCCTAATTATGAGGAATCATTGTTAGGTGGGAGATGGCTTGTCCCAGGAGATAAGGGCTTCCCCAAATGTATCATCCAATCTAGTCATTAAGGAAAGTGGGATCATCCACTATTTCCCCAAGTCCATAGCTGACTCCAGTGGGGGTATGCTCCAGCTTTTAAGAGCAATTTCTCCATGCCAGCCACATAGAATCAGTCAAGGTGAGAGGTGAGTTACTAATTATTGGTGAGTCCATTCTATTGTCCAGCTGTTCAAATAATCATATACCCATGGGGTACTTTTATTACCCCACAGGGCAATAGGCATGAAGATTGTCTATACATGAGCTATGGTGGCAATTTCTCTGAAATCTACCTCAAATCGTCTAGTTTCAGTTTGCAGGGCTTCATGAAACAGAGCAGTTTTAGTTCTCAATGATTTAAAGTAAAGAAAATGAAAGAAAATTAGAAGTCTTAGGAGAGTCATTGCCAGATAGAAAAAAGAGAGGAATTTAGGGTCTAGCCCAGTTTCACAGGCATACAGAAACATTCAAAGACAATTGATCAGAACTAGAATCTAACATTCATAAAGATGTATTACTGAAAAAGAATTTTTCTCTCTAAATTCACTCTCATTTCCATCAAAGATAGCCAAATTGAGACGAATTGTAAAATGAATCTTGTTTTAACAAACTTGGCCTTAATTATTTAGATAAGCACAGCAAGAAGAGGGGTTGACTATATAAATTCTTTTAAATCTGCTTTGCTAGAACTTTTTATAAGGAATTTCACATTGAACTGTTAATAGCCTTTGCAGGCCAGAAGCCAAGTCAAATACTTGCAATCAGATTTGCCTGTAATACAATAGATTTGGGTGAATTCCTCTTCTTGAGGTCCCTCCAAATATCCTGAGGTTTCCTGTACCTGCCAGGAAGGAATACGCACCTGGTGAGGCTGCTGAGAACTCTGTAAGCAAGGTATCAGGCCAACAGTTTCTGGGGGCTCTATTGACTCCATAAAGTCAACCCTTAGTTCCTTAGAGCTATCTGGCCATATATGAGTCTATGCATGCCTCTCTCAAATGTGACATTCTAGTTAAAGCCTTGGTAAAATAACCAAAGTTTCTGATGGTGTACTGTTACAAGGAGAACAGGTTCCCGTTGAACCTAGGCAAATCACTTTAATTGCCATGAAAGAAAAAATACTCACTGAAGGTTTCTGAATTCCGGAGGGTTCAGGAAGGGAGAAAAGCTAAATGCCTCAATTTGTTCACAAAGAATATTTTATCATATTTTTGTAAGTCATGGATATCTTAAGAGAGAGCCTCCTTAAATCTGGAAGAAGAAACATTAGACAACTAGCAATGTTTTAAACAAGAGTCAGAAAAACTATAATCACCTTCCTTAATTCATTTAGTCCCACGTTAGTAATTCTTGTTCTGTTGGATGTAGCTTTTCCTTTAGTTCTGGAAATTCCCGCCCAGTTTAGTCTTATGATCTTAAAGATATCCATCTGAAACCTGTACTCAACAAAAGTCCTTTCCATGAATTTCCTTGAAGAAGAAACACATTTTCAAGAGCATCAGAATAATGACAAAAGACTAAAAAACGGACATGGTTAAAGATCTGATGAGGGTTCATTACAATGCAGTTGAACTGAAAATCGGGTTGTAAGAAAATCGAGTTGTGTCTGTGATACACAACATTTCAACGATTAGAATGTCAAGAGGTGACCTTATATCAGGATACATTAAAACTTTAGGAATTTCATATACTTTCTAGAACACTTATAGTATTTGCCCATATAGTAAAACCCAACATTTATCATTTGTTTGATAATATTTCTCATGTAACTTAACATACCAAAGCCTAATTAGCCAAAACGACTTCAATTATAATTCAAAGCTTGGGAAGTTTGTTAAAAGCACAGACCTAAATAGGATTACTGATCATTACACAACTTAATATTTAATTATATATTTACCCAAGGTGGCAATAAGAGATTCTACAGAAGGTTATACAGTTGTTAGCAAAACTTATCTCCTTTAATATGGAGTTTTAATTTTCTTAAGTAATCAAAGACCTCTAAAGACAAAACATAGAAACAAACTTTGGCTTTCTGGGTTGATAAAAGAAAGAAAAAACTTTGTTTATAATTAAACATATAATTAAACTTTGTTTATAAAAACAGACCAACAATCTGAGAAAACTTTGTCTCTCTAACGGAGAGGAAAGTCAAATCACAATCTTACACTAGTGTAATTTTATTTTATTTTATTTTATTTTTTAAGAGTTTATTTATTTATTCATGAGAGACACAGAGGCAGAGACACAGGCAGAGGGAGAAGCAGGCTCCATGCAGGGAGCCTGACGTGGGACTTGATCCTGAGTCCCCAGGGTCATGCCCTGGGCTGAAGGTGGTGCCAAACCGCTGAGCCATCTGGGCTGCCTATATACTAGTGTAATTTTAAAACTCATTCATTCCAATCTTAGTTGTGACCATGCATATACTTCTTTTCCAAAGACTTTCTTTTACAAACCTTCTACATCTTTCTTTTTCATTCAGATTTTTCCTAAGTTTTTTTCTTTCTAAATAACCAGTCTCATTTTAGGACAAAATTACTTTCTAAAAAAAGAAAAAAATGAAAATAAAAAAACAAAACAAAATTACTCTCTTTTCCCCTCAACAAAAATGTATTCCCATTCCTGTATTCCCATTCCTCATACCTTTTTAAATCAAAACACATCTTACTTTCTTTGCATACACAGTTGCTTTCCTTATTATTTTCCAGCAGTCTTAATTACATTGGTCAGAATTTTACTTTTAGAAACATTAGTCTCCAGGGAAAACTAAGTAGTAACCAATTGTAAACTGTTACCTCAGGATTTTTTATTTTTTTTTTTTACCTCAGGATTTTTTAAATCGAAAATTTATGAATATATTTCATAATCTCTAGAAGCATGCTTTTTTAAGTACACCTTTAAATAAAGCACCAAGTATGTTTACTAATAGATAGAAGCATCCTTGGTTTCTCTGCAATAAGAAGCCAAAGCAGATAAACCTACGTTCAATAATGAACACTTTAGTATTCTATCTTATTTGGAAAAGACTTAGATATCCAGTGAATTCAACCCAATTTATCATTTAGGTTATCAAAACTTCAAGATTACTAAAGGTTGTGAAAGGCATAAACCATTTTATTTACTTAAACTACTGTCCCTTAACAATTGTCCATGAAAACTTTATGAAACAAACAAAATTGACGATCATTTTAAGTCATCTTTTTGCTGACAAACTGCAACAGAGATAACATGAACTTATGTGATTTTTAGTAATCCATGGTAGAACAAAAGTTTTATATTTAATGCTGAGAACTCTAAAGAAATGTTTATTTTAATTGAACCAACAACCTTGAATTAGCTTTAATATTGAATATGTTGCACCTGTATTCATAAAAAGTCAATCTGTTTGTTCCCCGCTGTCAATTTTACCTGCCGCTCCTGTGGGGAAATCTGAAGTGAGCTGTTAAAGGCCAGGGGAGCCCTTGGGTCCCTGTGTGCTGGTTTGGGAGGTGCTTCAGTTTGAACCTCATGAGGAGGTGGCCCAACAGCTTCAGGTGCTTTTTGCTCCTTGCTAGTGAGGGTAGGAGGAGCAGAAGCTGTTGGTGTGGAGGTGCTGAGGGTGGTATAGGGGCCAGCTGTTGGAGCAGCCCAAGAGGTGATACAGGAACCAGAATGGGGTCAGGAGGCAGAGGCACAAAGGTGCCACCAGCAAGGCTGAAGAAAGATTCAAAGTTTGGACTAACATTTCTTTTTCTCCACCTCCTATCTCTCCTTCCTGTGAAATAGGCCTTTTCTGTTGCTTTTCAGCCCTCTTCACTATTGACTCAGAATATGTCCTAACGGACTTTCTTTTATTTTTTTTATTTTTATTTTTTTAATTTTTATTTATTTATGATAGTCACACAGAGAGAGAGAGGCAGAGACATAGGCAGAGGGAGAAGCAGGCTCCATGCACCGGGAGCCTGATGTGGGATTTGATCCCGGGTCTCCAGGATCGTGCCCCGGGCCAAAGGCAGGCGCTAAACCGCTGCACCACCCAGGGATCCCCGGACTTTCTTTTAAAACAGAGGGAGTATTCCCCTTCTTTCTAGGCAAAAGTTCAGGAAAAACACAGAAGAAATAAAACTATAATTAAATGAAGCCCAGAGTACCTCTGTCAGTCTTTGTTAATCCCCCAAAGTCTGGGGACTCACTGATTGAACCAAATGGCTTCCTAGTTTCTGGTTCTTTCCCATAAGTCAGAGCTTCACCAATGGAACCAAATGGCTTCCCAGATGAGCTGAGAGAGCCAAACAAAAAAACCCCTATTGGAGGTTTTTGTTTGTTTGTTTGTTTTTGCCTATTTGGAGACAACCAAATGGGAGGAAGGAATCCAGGAGAGCCATTCAGTAGTCATTGGTCATCTTTCCTCTGAGCTTGATATATACGTAGACCAGGTGGTGTTCCAATAAAATTCATTTTCTTCTCAGTCATAGGTCTATAACTTGGTTATAGGTTAAAAGTTGACCAGTTGGACAATATTCTTCCTAGGAGGCTTTGGAAGGGAATAGGGTTAGCATTCTCTATCATGTACACACATACAGACACACACACACTCCAACAGTGATCTCCCCAAATGTGTACCTGGCTTCCCATTTTATCTCACGCCCATTCCTCTTCACAAATTATAGCAGTCCCTGCCACAGCTCAAGCTATGCAAGCCTGAACCAATGGGTTATGGAAACCTGACAAATGGTTGAAAATTACCCAATAGCAAGGAGCCAAGGAAGGACAGGACGGTGGGCACTTACCAGGGAACTTACTGGTCGGTGATGAATTTCTAGGGCCTGTTACTTCTTCTTCTTTTTTTTTTTTTTTAAGGTTTTATTTATTTATTCATGAGAGACAGAGGAGAGGAGAGACACACAGAGACACAGGCAGAGAGAGAAGCAGGCCCCATGCAGAGAGCCCAATGTGGGACTCGATCCCAGGTCTCCAGGATCAGGCCCTGGGCTGAAGGCGGTGCTAAACCGCTGAGCCACCAGGGCTGCCCGGGCCTGTTACTTCTAATTCATTTCTCTGTTTCACAAATGCAGTTAAGGCAGTTGATGCGAGTCCATGGTGAAAGAGAAAGAACACTGTTGAAGTGAAACAGGTTTCAGCAGCTGCAGAGGACTTCTGTCCTGTCCTCCCCATCCAGGGTGGACTAGCCACAAGTAGTTCACACTGACCTGTCACAGCCACTAGCTCAGAAAATGAATGACTGAGCCCTGGTGCACTGCCCTGGTCAACTGCTCCATCCCGGGGACTCCAGACTGGGGGAGGGAAAGCACTAGAGAAATCAGTGCTGGCTGGCTCACCAAAATTGCAGCCATGCGCAGGGCTGTAAGAACACCTGGCTTCTGGGATTCCAAGCATACTGGATTCGGCCCCTCACTGCCAACCAAATCCAGAAGCAGAGCAGTGGTGGTACAACAAGAAAGGCATTTGTTTCAATGAGTCCAACACCAGGAAGACAGTGAACTAACATCTCAAAGACTCTCCAAAGTGCTGAAAATGCTTCTAGGTTTATATAAGGAAAATGTGAGACAAAGTTGGGTGGGAACAAGTAGGTAGGCAGTAAAGGTCAGGTTGATCTTTGTCTTGGGGTCAGTCAGGTGGGGTCTTGATGACTCAGGGTAGTCCTTATTTCTTGGGGACTAGTTTCTGTTACCATCAAGGGATGCTTTCCCTGCAGGGTCCTTTGCCAGAGTTAAGAGATTAGCTGGAAAGAACTTATTCAATTAACAAGTACAAATTAAGATAAAAATGAAGGTGGTTGAAGTCCTCTTTTAATTGCAATGGACTTCTCTGGACTAGAGAAGAAGAGAAGGAATTTCTTTCTTTTTTTTTTTTTAAGATTTTATTTATTTATTGGAGAGAGAGAGAGAGCATGAACAGTCGGGAGGGGCAGAGGAGAGGGAAAAGCAAGCTTCCTCCTGAGCACAGAGCCTGGCAGATCCCAGGCTCGATCTCAGGACCCTAAAATCGCAACCTGAGCTGAACTCAAGAGTCAAACGCATAATCAACTGAGCCACCCAGGCACCCCAGAGAAGGAATTTCATTCGCACAGGATGAGAAACCAACAGGGAATATGTGTGAGTCTAATCGTGTTCTAATTGCACTAAAAAAATCAGAACAATTTGTTGACTGATAAATCTAGTGTCTTCTACTATATCTCCACACCCCTGTCTCCTTGGAGAGAGCAAAGAAGCAATGATACAATGCCCTGAAATACTACAAAATCACAACTCAGTCAATCCAAATTTCTAGTCATATGAGGAAACTCAAGTGGATAAAGTATCGAGCATAGCTCAATAACTTGATTTTTAACAAGACTTTATTCCTTTTGTTTGAGTTATTTCTTTTTATTTTTTACTAACATTTTCTATTAACATATAATATATAACATACATACAGAAAAGTGCAAAAATCCCAACTGTAAAAATTGTTGCATTAACACGAAATGAACCCCCCTGTGCAACCAGGACAAAATAGGATAAAAACAAACGTTCAGGTTCCAATTGATATCCTGGGATACTTTACCTGCTTTTTATTGTGCCTGACTTTAGTGGTATCCCTTGGCCACATAAAGCTACTAGAATATTTTCTCAGTTTCTTCTTTATGAGGCTGCTGTTTAAGGAGTTGCCACAGGCCTACAGGAAAGGTGGTCCTGAACGTTGGCTCACCTCACCACGTATTCCTTTGCAGTATATTGGTTCCTCAATTCTGCTGCCCTGTTAGCTCTCTGATACCTTCAAACAAATATTTTGAATGGATTATCCGGTTTGCAGTTGTTTTCCTTGGGAGGATTGGTCTGCACAAAGCTATTCCAGGGAAATGGAAAAATGTCAGTTATTTCCTTCACCTGCTTAATGCTTCAGATTGAAAGTGGCATCCTCGATTTTTTGTAGTATCAGAAACATCTGGGGAAGAAAACTTGAAATGAAGGAATATTTCTTGAATCCTTATCATGTACTCAAATATGGCTATTTCTTTATTAAATAAAGAAATATTTATTTCTTCACTTTATTATCTGCTTTGCAAAACTATAAATAACTGAATTGTACCTCTGTGTATGCACAAAATTTTTGCCTACAGAGCAGACCCAAGAATCCTTGGTTTATTTCCATGATGAATAAAAGAGGATGTTTAAATGTTAGGAAATGTAAAGATCCTTGGTTCTTATTAGAATCTACCCCTTTAGGCAAGAAAGTGGTTTTGTGCTATCTGAGAAATTTTAGTGCATACGATTTTTCCAAAAGTCACAATAACCATTTTGTGAACCATCAGGGATAGCTGCTTTGCTCTATTTTTGTATGGTGATATTAAATCTGAATACCAAACAAAAATGATTTACTTTACCTCCAGTTTGTTAAGGAGAATTACCTTTACATTATAAAATAAGAAGGGCTTTTATATATATGATTCCTTCTTTACACTTTTTTTTGGGTATTTTTTTTATTGGAGTTCGATTTGCCAACATATAGTATAACATCCAGTGCTCATCCCGTCAAGTGTCCCCCTCAGTGCCCGTCACCCAGTAACCCCGTCCCTCACTCACTTCCCCTTCCACTACCCCTTGTTTCCCAGAGTTAGCAGTCTCTCATGTTCTGTCACCCTCTCATGGCAGATTTTTAAAGATGTTACTCTTAGGTAAATGGACAAACTTGGGGGGGCTGGAACTGTAAAGATTCGTCTGAGATACTTAGGGAAATGGTTAACATCAGGGAGGAGGAGGAGGAAGAGGAGGAGGAGGAGGAATGTCTGGCATTGTAGCAGGGTGGAAGTAGTCAAAGTAGACTTTAGCAAGCTGAAAAGTCTCTTCTCTGTGAAAGGACACAGGAATTCTGTGATTCCTGCTCCCACCCCCACCCTTGCTGGGTTCTAAATGCAGACCACTGAAGCCATTACCCCTCACAAGGACCTAGACCAGAATAGCTGAATTCTTTGGTCTCTGTTCCTGGGAGTGCTTGAGTGTGACCTTTGTAACAGAAAGTCTAGAAAAATGTGGAACAGTAATCACAGGGAAATATTGATTAAATATCATTTGTGTGCTCTCAGCTTGGCTCAAGCTATGCTCATCTCAGGATGCCGGCTTATCTGGAGGATATGGCTTATGATCTTCAAAAAGATTGATTTTTGTATGTTTCACCATCCTTGTATCCCAGGGATAAATCCTACTTCATCATGGTGAATGATCCTTTCAATGTGCTGCTGAATTTGATTTGCTGATATTTTTGATATTTTTGATATTTTGATTTGCTAATATTTTACTGAGACCTTTTGCATCTATCAGGGATATTGACATATTTGTTTTCCCCCTCAGGAAAGATTGGGAAATCTCCTGAACAAGAGTTTATCTTAGAGGAAGCTGTTGGGCCCACATCCTTTGTCAGAGAACAAGCCTTAGTTGGAAGGAGGAGATATGTCACTTAGAACGTCCTCCTGCGGTTGGGATCCCTGGGTGGCGCAGCGGTTTGGCGCCTGCCTTTGGCCCAGGGCGCGATCCTGGAGACCGGGGATCGAATCCCACATCGGGCTCCCGGTGCATGGAGCCTGCTTCTCCCTCTGCCTATGTCCCTGCCTCTCTCTCTCTCTCTCTCTCTGTGACTATCATAAATAAATAAAAAAAAAAAAAAATTAAAAAAAAAAAAGAACGTCCTCCTGCACAAACTGGTCTGGCAGCCACACTCATCATAAGCTGTTTGCCCCACACTTTGTTTCCACCCTCATTGTTGATGCTCTGAGACCTCATGATGCCTCTTTCCTGCCACTGCTTTTATGCTCACCTTAGAATAACAGTGTCAAAGCTATGGTCATTATTATCTGGTGTTCTCAAAGTTATCAGCCCTCAGTGTACATGAGATTTTTGTTCCACTTTCCCTAGAGGGTTTTGCACTTTATACATTAAGAACCTAACATAGTCTAAATTCTGAATCTCATGTCGTCCTTCCATATACCCCAACAGCAACTCCTTCTCATTATTTCTCCTTTTGCACTCTGGGTCTTTTCCTAAAACCCTCATCTGCTTTTACCCAAAAGTAATGTTCTTATGCAAACCAATTTATGCAAATTTTCTTGTTTTAAATAGCTGACTACCTCTCTGGTTTGCTTTAGGTAAGTAAAGATAATCTTTTTATTTTTTTTTATTTTTATTTTTTATTATTTATTTATGATAGTCACAGAGAGAGAGAGAGAGAGAGAGAGAGAGAGGCAGAGACACAGGCAGAGGGAGAAGCAGGCTCCATGCACTGGGAGCCGGGATCGCGCCCTGGGCCAAAGGCAGGCGCCGAACCGCTGCGCCACCCAGGGATCCCAAGTAAAGATAATCTTGAGGGCCCGCAGTGAACACAGCCCCTTGTCACTAGCAGGTATTACTGTCCAATTTCAAACTGGGTACTGGTAACACAAGCCTTTGTTAGGAAAGTAACCTCTACTTTTTTTTTTTAACTATATTCCAATTAAACTCATTATAATAACATGTTATAAATGCATCTATTGCCCCTAAACCTGTAGGATCTGTATTAAAATACCATGGCTACTACTAGTTCTGCTTCATCTTGAAAGAGCTCAATGTACTCATCCAGGATAAAGGTTAACATTTTTCCATGGCTAAATTCTGCACAAACTACATAAAATTAGAATGGTGTTTGATACTTGGTTTAGCTTAGTGATAGCAGAATGGGAATACATTGGTCTTTTATTTTATGATGAAACAGGATTAAATTCTCTTACCTAAAATGGTTTCTGAGACAAAAAAAAAAAAAAAAAAAAAAAAAAGGAAGCATTTTCATCAGAAATAAACAGAAACAGTTGGATTAAAGACTAAAATAGTTGTTTAATGAAAAATAGCATAGTACAGTAGCAAACAAAAACCCAATGAGCCTGGACACAGGAAGGCTGCACATACATCCCAGATGCTCTAATAAGTAGTTTAGGGACCTTAATTAATTAACACTCTGAGTCTTAGATTGCTCAGATATTAAGTGGGGATAAACATGTAAAGTCACGTTGTGAGTATCACGTTGAGGTGATGCTTATAATATCTCCAACTTAGTAAGGCAAATGAAGGGCAGTTATATTTCTTCAATCTTGGAATTTTGAATTGGATTTGCATGACAAGTGTTTAAAAGCATCTGGCACTACTACAGTTCTCTTTGTTGGTCTTGCAAAGTTTACATTTTAGCAAACTTCTAAAGGAACACATTTTTTCTGGAATCATTCTTAAAAGCTGCTTTAAAATTTTCTGGTTTTTAGTTAGTTTGTTTTGTTTATGGTATCATAAGATACAAAAGACTTGGTCTAGGTGAAAAGCCAATAAGCTGCTATCACTTCAGTTTTGCCAGGTGACAGAAAGAGAGAGAAATGTCTAAGATACTGTAAAATAGAGAAATGATCATTTTCCTACTATTAGTATTATTTGCATAGAAATATTCTTGAGAGTCTCTGAAATTGAAAGTCTGGGCAATTGGCTAAATGAGCAGATGCTGAAAATATTTGGATGTTGGATAAACAGTGCTGGATATAATAGCAAACAATACCACCAAAAATGATCATGGACAAGCTTGAGAAGAAGAAAAAGAAATCCTTGGATCCCATAAGCAGAGAAGGAACCTAAATAAACTCAAGATGGGTTCTGGGAGAAAATTTCCATAGGAAAACTTCCCCATCTCAGGACAAACCAGATTACTGAAGAATAACATAAGCACACTGAAAATCATGAACTCATAATGAAACATTATTAACCAGACAGGGAAACAAAGCACCATGAGAAAAAAAATCAGAAAGTAGACAAACATTTCCTCTCAAAAAAGCCCTTTAAGAACTGTAGATAATAGAAAGAGGCTATAAATTAAGTATATTGGGATGGAAAAAAGATGAAAGAATAGAAACTGTAATGAAAGAAAAGAGCATCAGAAAAAAAATGTTTACGCAGTAGTTTTGTATACTTCATTCTTTAAAACTTTCTCCCCTATTTCTAGTCCCTTTGCATCAACAGATGTTTTTGCTACTTTGAAGACACCTCTATTAGTTTACTAGAGATGCTGTAGCAAAGTGCTTCAGATTGAGTGGCTTAAACAACAGAAATGTATTGTCTCACGGTTCTGGAAGCTGGAAGTCTGAGATCTAGGTTGGGCACTCCAGGCCTATGAGGGCAAGTCTGCTTCCCTAGATCTTTCTTAGCTTCCAGGGGTTTTCTGACCAGCTTTGGTGTTCTTTGTCTTCTGCTGCATCACCCCAATTTCTACTTTTATCTTCACATGATGTTGAGGACATCTGTGTCAACATCCCAACATCTCCCTCCCTACTCCAGTATGACTTCATTTTAACCAATTACTCCTGGTCTGTATATGTTAAATCTAGAGAAAGAAATATTCTACAGGTTGGAGAAGGTCCCATCTGATGGTCTCTCTTTGCTGTGTGAAGTACAAGACCAGACCATCCATGGAAAATTATAAGTGGTAATGAAAGAGAGAATCTGAAAAAGGTGGGGTGCCTGGGTGACTCAGTTGGCTAAGCATCTGCCTTCCGCTCAGGTCATGATTTCAGAGTCTTGGGATCAAGTCCTGCATTAGGTTCCCTGGTCAGTCGGGAGTCTGCTTCTCCTTCTCTGTCATGCTTTCTCACCACCCATGCTTTCTCTCTTTCTCTCACATAAATAAATAAAAATCTTTTTTTAAAAAAAAGAGAATTTGAGAAGGGTAAAGGATTGGAACTGTTACCCCAAAGAATACAAACATTAGCTGAATGGAGAGAGTTCTGAGTCCAATTAAACCGACAGTCCAATTGAAGCCATCATTTTGTATCTGAGGCCCATTAAAAGTGTTATTTTACTTTTATTCTCTTCTTTCTTTTCTCTTCTCTTCTCTTCTCTTCTCTTCTCTTCTCTTCTCTTCTCTTCTCTTCTCTTCTCTTCTCTGCCATGCCATGTCATTCCATTCCATTCCATTCCATTCCATTCCATTCCATTCCATTCCATTCCATTCCATTCCATTCCTATCTTGTGTATTGGATTTTACTTTATCTTACTTGATTTAATTGGTCGAGGCAAAGCTGGGGATCTTTGAGCACAAACTAAGACATATGAGATTGCACTTGTCCAGGACTGGCTTTGCTGCTTGGGAGCACAGAGAGAAGAAGCTGAAGAAGCGAGTAGGGTGGTTAGAGCTCCCAACGAGGCAGGCAGGATGGGCTAAAGGTGGAAAACAAATCTCTCCATGGTGGAAGAACAGCTATGGTGGCACGATGGGGATGAGAGAAATGGAAAGATGGGAGGCATTGTAAGAAAGTGAGATTTTTTTAATCTGAGAAGTTGGAGGGGGAACAGTTCCAAATAGTTGACCTATGGTCTGGGGTGCAGAATATGGAGTGCTTCTAGGCAGCCAAAGGGGTGGGGTAAGCAAGGGCATGAAGGCTTCACTTGAGGGTTGCCTTAACAGGAGGTGAAGGTGTTCACAAAGGCCAACTCTATTTTCCAGTCTTATAGTCCCCAGCTGTGCTCCTGTAATAGCTATGATTTCAAAATAGGTGGCTTTTCTTACTTAGCTTTCTCTCCTCACCATCTTCTATCTCTCTAAGGTCATGTAACAAATCACTTTCCCAATCAGGAGCAGCACAGGGACATAAATCAGTGTAATTCATGTATGTTTCCTTCTTTCTCAAAGACTTGTCTAAATGAAACATTACAATATATTTTAGTTACACAAATTACATGTGGGCTTTTAAAAACTTAGTATGTGTACCTTTTAACCTTCAAAGAACTTTATAGATATTAAGGTCATTAATCTTTTTAACACTTTCAGAGGTAGCATAATTCAGTCTTTGAGTTGAACTCATTCAAAAGATTAATACAGAGGGTGATGAAGTATTTGGCCACCTGATACAACTCTCAGATACTATATCTGGTCTCGGTGAAAGTATTGCTTTGGTCACTTCTGACAGTTTTATCTTTGTTCCTCTGTTCATCAAGTGGGAAGCTGTCATCAGCAAGGACCCACTTAAGGCTTCACAAAAATCAAAATTATAGATTAAAGCTAATAATCAGATTAGAATTCCAAAGGGTAAGAGTAATTTGTGATAATTTCCTCTGAAACCCATAAACCAACTGAAGTAGTTCTGGGCTTTCTGAGCTCTCTCTTCTCCTGCTTCTTGTTTATTTTCACTGTTTATATCTCTTTTTTCGTAGTTCTCTCTTTCTACATATTTCTCTGTATGTAGGGGATCTTTATTCACCTCTGGAAATCTTCCTGGGTGCTACTCTCTTAATGGATCTGGCTCCTCCTTCTTAGTCTTCTAGCTCTCTTCCATTTCTTTCTTCCACTCTACCAACTATTCTTCAACATGTATGCCTCCTGAGCTTGTCTTTTGGCCACGTGGAAGCAATCTATTTCCTGGCCCAGACCCTGGTATATCATCTTTTCTATCCTCACTTTCATGTTACATTACTATCATCACAACAAAGGCTACAGTTATTAATTAACATGTATTGAGCACATACCATGTGCCAGGTGAGTAGATTACTTCTCATTGTGAAGATGCCATCAAAAAGGCAACAACACAAAGAGACAGTGATTTGTACTTGCTCTGAGTCTCCAAGTAGGGAAAAAACTAAAATAGGTTGTCAATTGTGGTTTGGAATAAAATGCCTCGTCATCAGCCTTTGCTCTGTTACTGATAAAGTGAAACATCAGGTAAGAAGCAGAGGACAAAAATGATGACATTGATTGAACCAATAGCAGTGAAACTATGCAGTGGGTATCAACCCAGCATTGCTCTCAAACAATAGAAAAGACTGAGATGAATTTTCTTTGTACTGTAGTCAATCACTTGGGTGGCCGAGACTCATGTAGAATTCAATTTCTGATTGCTGCATGAAAATGTCCAGGAAGAAGCTATATCTGTAGAAGACATATTTCTCACCTGTTCAAGGTTGCAGAAGTAGTTCTGGGGCTTGTGAAGCATGCAAAAGTGTGAAGGGCATACATTAGAGGATAATGGAAGGAAATTTGCTGTCTATTTTGTAGGAGCTATTTCCTAAGGAAGAATCAAAACCCCAGAGCTGAGAGGGGAATTAGTATCTAAAAATTCTCAGTGAAACAAGTGTTTGCAAATTGTAAGTGACATAGGTGCCTAATGATTACACAGCTGGGAAATCTAGAATTGCCTCCATTCTTTGCTGAGGCGGAAGAAATATTAGCTGCTGGAATGGATTTGTAGGTGGGAGCGAAGGAGTTCTTGAACACTTGGAGGACTGTGGTTCATTGTTACATGGCTACGTGCTGGCTGCAGCGAGATCATGACTCCTTACTTACCCTGGTTGGGGAAACAGTGCAAGTGGGGAGGACATACCTCTTCAGTTTTCCATAATTCATTGTAAGTCTTAATTGGGGCTTCTGTACCTTCAGAAAGGCAGGAAACCTTAACCCTAGTCTTTTGAAGGGTTCTTCTCTCTTCATGAAACTTGTGTCATAGTTGTAAGAACTTACTTTGTACTAGGAATTCGTGGCATGGTATCTGGTCATTGAGGCACGTCACTGAGCCACTAACGCACACAGGTGAACAGTAAGACAGCCATTCTGGCTTTCAGCCCTTGAGGCCCTCAACGTCCTCTGGCTCCTTAGTACACCCCTTGCCTTGTGTCCATTTCCAAGGTGCACTCAGAACCATTTCCCCTCTATGATGTTTCCACTGCCTTGTCTGCACTGCCCACCAAGCAAGCAGCAGGCCCCACCTTCTCACTTCCTGCAGCCCTGGAGAATCCCTCTGGTGGGGCTATTTGTTCTCAACCCCTTGCTTCTTAAAAATATTTTGTTAACACCATGTAACCTTCCTCCTCTGGAGCTTGTGTGTTTGGAATCCAAAGGCTGGAGAAACTCAGAGTGAATTCTGCTTTTTTGTTGTTAGATTACACCTCCCAGTCAAGAAATGCATGACTGTGTCATGTCTCTCAAGGGAGAGAAAGAAACATAGGTATCAAAAATCAAAAACATTATCTGGTCACAGTTGTGTATATAAGTTTCCAGAATTTAAAAAGCTCTGGCCAGTTGCCTGGAGCTGTGGTCACCTGTCAAGGACAGATATGTGCCATGCCAATGACAGAGGACACAGTGCTGTTCTTCAGAATTTCAATGGATGAGACCAGAATGGTCAACCGCAGCCCACCATTTCACTCATTAGCCTAATTCTTGGTTTTGCTACCCCTGTGACTTAATGCTAGTGAGGCAGGCATTTAGATATACACACCTTTTTTGGAATTCTTGGCACATAGAGGTGCTTCAGAAGTCTTCCTGGATGTGTGCTGTGACTTCTTTTCTTTCATTTTTATTTTTATGAGCTTTAGTTTTTAAAGAATTTATTAAATTTTTAAATTAAGATTAAGATTTATTTTTATTTTATTTTGTTTTATTTTATTTTATTTTATTTTATTTTATTTTATTTTATTTTATTTTGCCACTGGGTTCCTACTTGGAGCAGAAGCAAACAGAACAGAGGAAAACCTTCAGTGGTGCCTTGAGAACAGAATTCCAGCTTATAGGCACTGAAAGGATGGCGTGCCCGGTACAGTTTTTTTGGTGTGTGTGTTACTTTTTCCTAAAGATGCCAGAAACTATGGAATTGGGTCACACACAGAAAGCTCGAGCAAGAATTATGGAGTCAGGTCGCTTGTCCTAGTGTAGGATCAAAGCCAGGAGCTCTTTATGTGTAGATAGTTGGGCTCCTGAAAACTGGATTCTTCCACTTTTCTGCTCTTCCATGTCTTGCCTCTGTTTGGGTTGACTACTGTGGTCAAGAAGAACAAGACAGTAATGGAATTCTCCTAGTTCTGTGTATGTATAAACCCTATTCAAAATATATTATAATTGAAACTAACTTTGTATAATCACAAGAGCCCATTTATAATGGAAAATGGCATAAAAGCTTGGCAGCAACAAGCCAGGGGGAGAGCAGTTATTTAAAATGATTCATTAGCAACAAGAAAACACTGTAGGGCATGAGATATTATCTACCATAGGGAAAAATGTGGCTTGGAGACTAGTGCTTTTGAACTCCTTCGAGTCATCACTATTTAGAAACAAATGGTATGGTCAAAAGGTGTTTTTTTGGTTGCATTGTATAACTTCTTTCAGAGGCCCTGAGAGAGATACACAAATTTTATTCTCCACTCTGAGAGGGAGAGCTCTCCGTGTGGGTGGCCAGGGAAGGTTATTTAACGGTATATATTCCCAGAGTACCTGCCATGGTAATTCACTAATAACTGGCTGAAATAATTATGATAGAGTTTCAGTGAACATTATGCTGTGTTAACCACAGAATATTGTAATTGCTGTGAGAATGACCATGAAATGAGCCATACAACTTCAAAACATACTTAGCTATTTCCAGAAAGGGTGCAAATGGGAGTTATTATGCCTCAAAGATTCAAGGAAAGCTGATTAACAGAACTATGAATGGAGAGAGGATTAATGACCACATTTTTTATGCTTTATGGTCGTCTGAAGTTTCCTTTCTGATTTTATATTAACATTCCATGAGAGTCCATACATCATTGGATATTTTGGAAAAGACACTGAGGGTAATTTATTGACATTTCGAAGTTAGGTGTAATGAGGAGGGACTTCCCTCTCTCTGAATTTCTAAACTGAAGATTCCAGAAAGCTCATCAAGCCCCCTCCCTTAACTCCTCCCCTGTCAAAGTCCAGACTGAGAGCAGGCATAGATTGTCCCATTTAGGACATGTGGTATGATGACCAGTGAAGAGTAAGCTATGCAAGAAACTGAATTACTATTCCTGTTTCTCTTTCAATGCATGCTCCTTAGATCTGTATATCCTCCTGTTTATCTATGTCTGGATTTTCCTCCAAGAGAGTTACCACATCAGAACAGGAGCCAGCATGCTATAGCATGTGTATAGAAGAGAGCACCAGAGCCATTTATCTTTGTTTTGAAGGCTGACCACCATCTTGTGGCTTCCTCCCCTCCACCCCCTGGGGCTTCAGAAACCTCAACTTGACCCAGGTCTGCTTCTTTTAGATGCTTAGAGGATCATCAAGGGAGGAGTTTGACTCCCAGCTCCATAGTTATGAATTTCAAGATGGCTCTTGGTAACATCTTTCCTGTACAGTGACCAGAATGTTGAAAAGTTTGCTAAATCTTTATATCCACTCAGTTCCTCTGAACTGGCAAGAGGAAAGTCTAGAACAGCAGCAGAGTAATATGATACCATCCCCCTTGCCATAATTATGTCATATTTATGTAGCCTTTCTCAATTTTCCTTGAAAGAAGGCACATGGGAAAATTTTGATCTAATTTCTTCCTAGAATTCTCATCCTAGAGACTTGCTTTATACCATAAAAATAACAAAATTGATCACAGCTAATTATGAAAATCTGACCACATAAGTTACTTTGCAGTATTCTTTTAGATTTTTTCTTCTGTGTATATGTGTGTTGTTGTTTTTTCCCTCTACATGGACTTTTGCCTCTTCTAGTTCCGGATGTCATACAGTCTGGATGGTAGAGGTAAGAATCTTCATAGGGATTCTTTATTTCATCAGGAATGTTAGCCCTGAGTTTAAAATTAGAATCTTGTAAAAATGTTATTATGTAGTTACTGTGCAAGAATACCTCTGAGGGACATGGAGTGGCAAATGCTTTGAGATTAGCATTCTCAGGGTGACAGTTGTTTACTGATTCCTGTGAGGAATTGATGAATAATCACTGTACATATCATTGAGGTTTTTTTTCTAAACTAAGGAGGTCTTATTTACTCCAGTTAAGATTATTAAAACTGATGAGATGGGTCATTGGGAAGTGGATGTGGTTGGCCAAAGGGATGAGAGAGAAATGGTGTTATTATAAATGAACCATCAGTTGGCAGTATTTTGATTCATTAAATCTTATATTAGAAGGGTTGGTAGTATTAAGTGTCTTTAATTTTAAA
This sequence comes from Vulpes vulpes, assembly GCF_048418805.1. NCBI lineage: Eukaryota > Metazoa > Chordata > Mammalia > Carnivora > Canidae > Vulpes > Vulpes vulpes. Next base: position 80,535,195 of record NC_132789.1, read on the forward strand.
ATTAATCTTAGGATATTGGGATTTGAAGAATTTTAAAGGTCACATAATTAAATTATTAGAGATTTGAACATTTTCTATAGTACTCTGATCAGGCATATAAATGATCTAATCTATGTTGAACACTTTCTCTGATAAGAAATATATCACTTTCTTTACAGGGTCTTGTTTAATTCTGAGCATTAAAAGTTGTTGTTTGTAATAGCCAAGATTTGGTTCTCTAATATATATGGATCTTAGTTCCATTTCTTGGGCCTTTGCAGAACAAATTTAACAACTGTCTTACAATTATTTCCAGATTTTTTCTATATACTCACAGATTTTTCACTTCCATACAAAACATCCATCTGAAAGGGTTGTGTGGATTTGGGGGATTCTAGTTTCTTTCTAGTTTGCATATCTGGATGTGGTCTGCCCATAAAAACAAGGTGGCATTCCTACTGCCTATATCCTAGGTCTTGAATTTCATTATTGCAGCCTAAGATCACTGAGGGCTTTAGATAAGAAATCATTGATGGGTGTTATGTAGAGTAATGCTATGGAGTTACTTTTATTTAAAAAAAAATCAGGAACATCTGCGTGGCTCATTGGTTGAGCATCTGCCTTTGGCTCAGGTGGTGGTCCCAGGGTCCCAGGATTGAGTCCCACATCTGGCTCTCTGTGGGAAGCTTGCTTCTCCCTCTTCTTGTCTCTGCCTCTCTCTGTGTGTCTCTCATAAGTAAATAAATGAAATCTTAAAAAAAAATTTAAATTTAAAAAATAAAAATTAGAAAAGTCAATCTGGTAGCCTGTCGGGCTAGATTGTAGGGCATGAACAGTCAGAAGGTTATAGTAGTAGGAGGGCTTTTATCAGAGGAACAGCAGTGAGGATGAGGAGGGAACTAGATTCTAGAAGTGATAGAGTATTGAACATGAGTGAAGGAGGAAGAAGAGTCAGGATGATGCTGAGATTTCTAGCTTAGATATCTGGTGGTCAATGAGGATACTGCAAACTAAGAAAGAAAATCCTGGAGAAAAAGCAGGTTTAAAGGAAAAGGTAACATCCTTACTGTGATTTCATTTAATAACTGTGATATTCTTCCATATGTCCAAATAATATAATTTTAAAAAGCCCATGTAAACACTTATTATTTGTAGATACACTATGTAGCCACATTCCCTTGATTACCAGCCTGGAGACCCTATTGGAAAAAGGCAGCAAGTTTTATTTGATATGATTAGAAATTGACTGGGCTTTGCATCCCTCTTCTGTACCTTCTTTGATCAATATTAATAAACTGTTATTAAGCACTTGCAATTGGAAGTATTTCATACTCTTATTGTCTAGTCAACTCGGTTGCACTATAGTCTGAGGATTTTACAAATGTGTGTATCTGAGTCACAAGAAGAGTCAAAGCTCACTAATTGCTTTGCTCCTAACACTTCAGCCAATTACAGCTATCTAAGGTCTTTATTAGCAAAATAAAAGAAGTCTGAAATTTTAATCAAAATTTTAGGAGACATGAAATTGTTTATCTGACATCCAATTCTGATTCCAATTTAGGGCACTGTGTTTGGAATAATAACTCCTTGTACAGGGGCATTGTGACAAACTGTAAGGAAATGACATAGGAAACACTCTTTTTTTTAAGGTAAAATCATAATATAGTCTTGTACTCTGCTTGTTTTGTAGACAGCTGTTCATACTACTTATATTCTTTTCCAAGTCACTTATTTATCTTTGAGGCTGTTTCTATTTATGCCAACAGTTTGATTGGTTTGTGGAAGAATGCATGGGGTAGAGGAACTCTAATTAGATGACTTAAATGCATGAGAAGCTTGAAGCTGTTCTTAGCAGTTTGACTAATTGAACCCTACCCACGTTTCAAGGTCATGTGTCCATAAGCATGGCATGTTACTTAAAAGTGTAGAACGTGACCAGTGGCAACTGCATTCACACCAGGAGCATGTCCCTTCTGAAAGAAGCAAGTGCTGGTCCTTGCTGTCATGAGGGGTTGTGAGGTCATTATTTATAGATCTTTTGATATTTCAATAGAGGATAAAACATTTTATGTGAGGTCTATTACAAGATGTTATTAATAATTCACAGTAAACATATGCTGTGCAAGCCAAGCAAAACTTGCCCTCAGATCAGAAATGCCCCACTGGTTTGTAGCATCAATATTAGAGCATCTCTTAATATGGCAGCTGAAGAACAAGCATTTATATGAAAGGTTTAAAGGAAAAATAATAGAATATGGCCCCTTACTGCTTAACTCATTTTATTAATTTTACCTCAAACTGGGACTGATATTTAACTGGCCTGCACTGTTGCATTATGTCAGCCACTATTCATTCTGATTGGCTGGTACATGTGATATAAGTGGTTAAATAATTTGAATATAATCCCTTCCCAAAATTAATAAGCCAACCCTTACCACTAGTTTGGTTTAGGTATGATTTTGCTTGAATACTGGAAGTCCTTTCAAAACCTTTTCATTCCAGGCATTCTAGGATTTCTTAGCTCCTTGTAGGGCTACTTTAGAGATAAAAGTTACATGAACTTAAATAATAACTTATCAGACCATAAGCCCACTCATTCAATTTCAGAGTATTATTTGGTAATTCCTACCTGGTAGCCCCCTTTAATTACAAGCCCAACATGGGATGATTTAAAACATTTGGTGAAGACATTGTTTTCCTTCATCTGTATTCTTCAAAGATAATCAAGAAATATTGGCTTTCCTTCTGTTTAGATTTAATCTTGTTTTTGGTCAATTAATTAGAAGTGTCTTCAACTTAATAAGAATATAATTGGTTCAATTGTCAGTTATACTAGATATAAAAAACAAATATGACATCATATTTGACACAGTATTATATACTGTGTATAACATGCCTTTTTTTTTCCCCAAAAAGTTTTTATTCTCAATAACAACAGAATCTCAATATTAAAATTACTTAGGAATTATTTAGGATAGAAGTAATCTGGATGTATGTAAAATATCCAGTCAAATGAGGAAGCAGTAGAAGGAGCACTGGATAGGCAGTCAGAAGATGTGTGCCTGGTCCTTTTGTGAGCCAATGTGGTTTTTTGCTTTTTATTATTGAGTATCATATTATTAAGTATTTTGTAATATTTTGGGCTAGAAATTTAACTACTTCCATGGTAAGATTTGTATACTTATATTTGTTTCATGCTTGCTTTTCCAAATAAGAGAAAATGTACAGTCTCTGTAGGTTGTAGTGTTTGAAACTTATTAACTCTGTTGTCTCTAGCTGTAGAGATCAAAAACGAGTTTTTCAAGTCAAGTTCAAAAGAGCAGTTTCTGTCTTTCTGATCTGTAGCATTGTCAGTAATTGTAAACCAGGTGCTATTCCTAGGAAATTGAGGTATTTGATTATTAAAACATTTTACGGTGTGGGGCCAACAGCAAGACTTGGATCTATTTAATGCATGCAGAATAACTTCTCAAGTCAGGAGTGATAAACTTTTCAGACTCTATCCTCAGCCTCTGAAGACACACTTCTGACAAGTGCATTATCCTAGAGTTCTCTTTCAACAACTCCCCACCCCTGAACCTGGAGGAATGTCTTGACTCTTGACCTCCTTAGGTTGTATTCCCTGGGCACCTTGCCCTTGACACTGTTGGTTTGTTAAGTGTTAGACATTGATTTGTATTGATTTGAAAGGACAAAGAATCAGCAATGAAGGTTCCAACTACTAATACAATAAGTAATCTGCCAACACATCTTTGGTTTGGTTCCAAAAGATTGCAAATGCAGTGTGATAGAAGGTATGAGATCGCTGATTCCTACCTGAGTCTGACTCTAGGTTGTGTTAACCTTAAAAATAAAACTGACAGTTATTTTATCAGCATAATGGGCTTGTTTGGGAATAGCAGACAATTGCAGTCTGCGATGAGCAAGCTATGATAAGGCCATAGGCAAAGGAAAGGGATAGTCTTTTATAGAGGAAGAGGGGAAGTTGGGAGGGGCTATTATAAACACAAAGTCCATTTGTGTTGAGTAAACTGAGAGTTCAAAGTGTAGTGGCTTCTTAATTGACCGAGTTGTGACAATCTCACACTGGCTGGCCTGTTGCCAGGGAAAGAGGAAAACCTTTTTTTCCTGTTTCTGGGATATTAAAGCAGTATGCTGGTGCAAGATCCATCTCTTCCTGTTGGGTCTGATATTGATGAGGGCCCCCTCCTCTGGCCTCCTGACTCCATTTTAAATGAGGTTTTCTTTTATTAATTCTCACGGTCATGACTCGGGGATATTTGCAAATTTTAGAGAAAAACTTAGAACTAAAGATTGAGAGAGACAAAGAGGAGGAAGGGAAAGCACAATACTGATTCAGGGTTATTAGTCTCCTATAGTCAGATTACAGTTATGCCTCTCTACACTTAACCATTGCTACTCTGAGTGTATTTTCTACTGAGGAACAACACCCTAAATTTTCCTGAAAGTTCTTTTTTTTTTTTTTGAAGATTTTTTATTTATTTACTCATGAGAGACACACACACACACACAGAGAGAAGCAGAGACACAGGCAGAGGGAGAAGCAGGCTCCTTGCGGGGAGTCTGATGCAGGACTTGATCCCAGGATCCTGGGATCACGACCTGAGCCAAAGGCAGACACTCAACCATGGAGCCACTTAGATGCCCCTGAAAGTTCTTTTGACCAGCTGAGAGCACCTACTGGCCCTTGACTTCATTCTTTAAAAGGCATTAACAAAAATAAATAAATAAATAAATAAATAAATAAATAAATAAATAATAAAAGGCATTAACAAGGGGCGCCTGGGTGGCTCAGGGGTTGAGAGTCTGCCTTTGGCTCAGGGTGTAATCCTGGAGTCTCAGGATCGAGTCCCACATCGCGCTCCCCAAAGGGAGCCTGTTTCTCCCTCTGCCTGTATCTCTGTCTCTCTCTCCTCTCTCTCTGTCTCTCATAAATCATGAGAGAGAGGAGAGAGAGAGAGGCAGAGACACAGGCAGAGGGAGAAGCAGGCTCCATGCAGGGAGCCCGATGTGGGACTCGATCCCCGGTCTCCAGGATCACACCCTGGGCTGAAGGCGGCACTAAACTGCTGAGCCACCCAGGCTGCCCTAAATAAATAAAATCTTAAAAAAAAAAAAAAAAAAGGTATGAACAAAAGGTATAATTGCCACACCCTTGATTTTTTCTTTATCTTGAGGGGCCATGCCTTCATTTGAGGATCTTTCTCTGGCTTTAGAAAGTAGGGATAAGAAACAGTTCTGGTTTCTATCTGAGAAGTTTTGGCCTTTCAGGATTCCCACAAAATTTTCCCTGTAAATTGTGTGTGTGTTCTTTTCTAACTCCTTCTTCTTGTATACCTTATATGTAACTAATAAGAGTCAGCTGAGATTTTCAACATTCTGCCTGGAAGTGAAGTCTAAAAATTCATAAGGTACATTTCATACCTTCAAGTTACCTCCCATAATGGTTTCACCAAATGTTTCATGACTATACAACAATAACTACCATATTTCTAGTCTGTTCTAGCAATTTCCTTCCAGTTTTCCAGCCTGTCCAAAACCAATTCCACATGTTTGATTTATGCTATGGTTGCACACTCCTTCTAGATACTAATTGTCTATTTGTCATTACAATATGGTACATAACAAACAACTACAAACTTTGGTTGCTTAAAACAATAAGAATTTATTTAGGGCATAGTCTGCGGGTCATTTGGTTCTTCTTGTCTCACTTGCTTGGAGATTTGCTAAACATTGGCTGATCCGGTGTGACCTTATTTGGGATGATCAGGATAACCTGGCTCTGCCCTACTTTGTCTCATCCTTTAGTAAGCTAGCCCAAGTAGGTATCATGGCAAAGTCAGAAGAGCAAGAGAGGTAGTGGAGAAGTGCAAAAATACTTTCCCCCTATGTCTGCATGCATCTGCTGTCATCCCATCCACCAAAACAGATGATAAAGCCAACCCCAGGCTCAAGAAGCAGGGAAGTGGGCTCCTCCTCAATATGAGAGGAAATGCAAAGCCACTTGGCAAAAGGCATAGATCCAAGAAGAGGTGAACACTTGGGCCCTTCGTGCCATCAACCTAGCACATTACTCACATGTTCAAACCCTGCCTGAAGCAGATGCTAACATTGCCTCACCCTTATTTCTTGGGCCTTACCACTGCAGTCCGCTCCAGTGAGTTGGTGACTCCCAACTAACAATATTTGCATCTTTTTGCTAAGGGCAAAGGAGCAGAACATGGTTCTGGCTCTGTGCATGTAAACTCCAACCTGGAAGTTCTGGGAAATTGGCCCTGTCTCCTTATGAGCAACCCTCAGACAATGAGTGGTAAGAGTTGGTGTGTAAATATCCCAGCCCTATTGCTCTTTTAGTGGCATAACTTGTAGGCACATTATTTTATACCATTAGCCAGAGTTCATAGATATTAAACATCCACAGTGGTAGCTAGCTTTGATAGCATAACTTTTATCCCTGATCAGTTCCACTTATGTATTCTCCTATGTATTTTTGTAGAAATAAATTGCTTACACTTGAAATCTTGTCTGGGGCACCTAAATTAATATACTATATTACATAACTCTTATTTTCTTTCTAATTTTCAATACAAGATATGATTTTATGTGTTTACACTATACACCAGAATCAATGTTCAGTGTGTGCACATTTATTAACTTTGGGTGGTTTTAACTCTATGGTCTTTATAGTGCTCATGCTTTTTATCTCCATTAGTAAGAGTCCTTTAATTATGATAAGCTTTACAGTTATCATAACCTAATTGTTAGCATTATTATGATCTAAGTTTCAGTTTTACTTTGGTTTTTCAGCTTGTAGAAATCATCAACAGAAAAATAAATCTAAAAAAGAAAGTGCAGATATGTAGTGAAGTTTCTCACCACTAATCTGAACCAAGTAAATGGTCCCAGTTCAGAGAAATATTTCTTCCCAACTGATTTTATTATTTTTTTCCCCCTATCTTTTCTGTTTTTATTTTGTTAAACTCATTTGGCTTTTCCTTCACCTACCAAAAAAAAGTTATGGACTGTAATTTAAATAAAACTTAGCATTGATTACAATAATAAAACACCATTTACATTGTTTAAATTTGCCATTTTATAATTGACTAATCCTTTATCCTGCTCTAATCATCTGAGGTTAAACTTACATATTGATTTCTTAAGTTTTGGTGCTGTATTTCATAGTTCTAAAATTTATATGTGAGTCTTATTAAGAGATTCCAGGTGTTTGGTGAAATTTCCTACTTTGTCTTCTATTTTATTTTATTTATTTTTTATTTTTTTTTTGTCTTCTATTTTATTACACATTTTAAGCATAGCTGTATTAAGCCTATGACACCTAATTCCAATATCTGGGTCATCTCTGAGGCTTTTCCTGTTATCTATTTTTCTATCATTCCTATTTGTTCTTGTATTGCTGTTGTTTTGTTTTGCAGAACTCATATATATATTTTTTGTATATTTTTTATTAGAGTTCGATTTGCCAACATAGAGTTTAGCACCCAGTGCTCATCCTGTCAAGTGCCCCCCTCAGTGCCACCTGTCAGTGGCACTGACAGTCACCCAGTCACTCCAACCCCCCGCCCACCTCCCCTTCCACGACCCCTTGTTCATTTCCCAGAGTTAGGAGTCTCACATGTTCTGTCACCCTCACTGATATTTCCCATTCATTTTCTCTCCCTTCCCCTATAATCCCTTTCACTATTTTTTATATTCCCCAAATGAATAACACCATATAATGTTTGTCCTTCTCTGATTGACTTACTTCACTCAGCATAATACCCTCCAGTTTCATCCACATTGAAGCAAATGGTGGGTATTTGTCATTTCTAATGGCCATGTAATATTCCATGGTGTACATACACCACATCTTCTTTACCCATTCATCTTTCAATGGGCAGCCGAGGCTCATTCCACAGCTTGATTATTGTGGACATTGCTGCTATGAACATTGGGGTGCAGGTGTCTTGGTCTTTCACTGCATCTGTATCTTTGGGGCAATTCCCCAGCAGTGCAATTGCTGGATCGTAGGGTAGCTCGATTTTTAACTCTTTGAGGAACCTCCACACAGTTTTCCAGAGTGGCTGCACCAGTGCCCATTCCCACCAACAGTGCAAGAGGGTTCCCCTCTCTCCACATCCTCTCCAACATTTGTTGTTTCCTGTCCTGTTAATTTTTACCACTATCGCTGGTGTGAGGTGGTATCTCATTGTGGTTTTGATTTGTATTTCTCTGACGGCCAGTGATGCGGAGCATTTTTTCCATGTGCTTGTTGGCCATGTGTATGTCTTCTTTGGTGAAATTTCCGTTCATGTCTTTTTCCCCTTTCATGATTGGATTGTTTGTTTCTTGGCTGTTGAGTTTGATTAAGTTCTTTATAGATCTTGGATACTAGCCCTTATCTGATGTGTCATTTTCAAATACCTTCTCCCATTCTGTAGGTTGTCTTTTAGTTTTGTTGACTGTTTCTTTGGCTGTGCAGAAGCTTTTAATTTTAATGAAGTCCCAAAAGTTCATTTTGCTTTTGTTTCTCTTGCCTCCATAGATGTATCTTGCAAGAAGCTGCTGTGGCCAAGTTCAAAAAGGGTGTTGCCTGTATTCTCCTCTAGGATTTTGATGGATTCTTGTCTCACATTTAGATCTTTCATCCATTTTGAGTTTATCTTTGTGTCTGGTGTAAGAGAATGCTCTAGTTTCATTCTCCTGCACATGGCTGTCCAATTTTCCCAGCACCATTTATTGAAGAGACTGTCCTTTTTCCAGGAGATAGTATTTCCTGCTTTGTCGAAGATGAGTTGATCATAGAGTTGAGGGCCCATTTCTGGGTTCTCTATTCTGTTCCATTGATCTATGTGTCTGTTTTGTGCCAGTGCCACACTGTCTTGATGACCACAGCTTTGTAGTACAACTTGAAATCCGGCATTGTGATGCCCCCGGCTCCGGTTTTCTTTTTCAATATTCCTCTGGCTATTCGGGGTCTTTTCTGATTCCACACAAATCTTAAGATGATTTGTTCCAACTCTCTGAAGAAAGTCCATGGTATTTTGATAGGGATTGCATTGAACGTGTACATTGCCCTGGGTAGCATAGACATTTTCACAATATTAATTCTTCCAATCCATGAGCATGGACTATTTTTCCATCTCTTTGTGTCTTCCTCAATTTCTTTCAGAAGTGTTCTGTAGTTTTTAGGGTATAGATCCTTTACCTCTTTGGTTAGGTTTATTCCGAGGTATCTTAGGCTTTTGGGTGCAATTGTAAATGGGATTGACTCCTTAATTTCTCTTTTTTCAGTTTCATTGTTAGTGTATAGAAATGCCACTGATTTCTGGGCATTGATTTTGTATCCTGCCACACTGCCGAATTGCTGTATGAGTTCCAGCAATCTCGGGGTGGAATCTTTTGGGTTATCTACGTAAAGTTTCATGTCATCTGCGAAGAGGGAGAGTTTGACTTCTTCTTTGTCAATTTGAATGCCTTTTATTTCTTTTTGTTGCCTGTTTGCTGAGGCTAGGACTTCTAGTACTATGTTGAATAGCAGTGGTGAGAGTGGACATCCCTGTTGTGTTCCTGATCTTAGGAGAAAGGCTCTCAGTGTTTCCCTACTGAAAATGATATTTGTTGTGGGGTTTTTAGTATATTTTTTATTGGAGTTCAATTTGCCAACATATAGTACAACACCCAGTGCTCATCCCATCAAGTGCCCCCCTCAGTGCCCCATCCCCCCACCCACCTCCCCTTCCACTACCCTTTCTTCATTTCCCAGAGTTAGGAGTCCCTCACGTTTTGTCTCCCTCTCTGATATTTCCCACTGATTTTCTCTCCTTTCCCCTATAAAGCTGTGGGCTTTTCATCCATGGCTTTTAAGATGCTGAGGAATGTTCCCTCTATCCCTACACTCTGAAGAGTTTTCATCAGGAATGGATGTTGTGTTTTGTCGAACGCTTTCTTTGCATCTATTGAGAGGATCATATGGTTCTCGTTTTTTCTCTCATTGATGTGATCTATCAAGTTGATTGTTTTATGAGTGTTGAACCAACCTTGCATCCTAGGGATAAATCCCACTTGGTCATGCTGAATAATCTTAATGTACTGTTGGATTCTATTGGCTAGTATCTTGTTGAAAAATTTTGCATCTGTGTTCATCAGGGATATTGGTCTTTAAAACTCCTCCTTTTTGGTGGGGTGTTTGTCTGGTTTTGGAATTAAGGTGATGTTGGCCTCATAAAACGAGATTGGTGGCATTTCTGTGTCCCTTTCTATCTTTCGGAACAGTTTTAGTAGAATAGGTGTTGTTTCTCCTTTAAAAGTTTGATAGAATTCCCCTGGGAAGCCATCTGGCCCTGGACTTTTGTGTCTTGGGAGGTTTTTGATGACTGCTTCAATTTCCTCCCTGATTATTGGCCTGTGCACGTTTTCTATTCCTTCCTGTTCCAGTTTCGGTAGTTTGTGGTCTTCCATAAATGCGTCCGTTTCTTCTAGATTGCCTAATTTATTGGCGCATAGCTGCTCATGATATGTTTTTAAAATCGTTTGTATTTCCTTGGCATTGGTTGTGATCCCTCGTCTTTCATTCGTGATTTTATTACTTTGGGTCTTTTCTCTTTTCCTTGTAATAAGGCTGGCCAATGGTTTATCTATCTTCTTAATTCTTTCAAAGAACCAACTTCTGGTTTTGTTCATCTGTTCTACAGTTCTTCTGGTCTCTATCTCATTGAGTTCTGCTTGAATCTTTATTAACTCTCTTCTTCTGCTTGGTGTAGGTTTTTTTTTGCTGTTCTTTCTCCAGTTCCTTTAGGTGGGAGGTTAGCTTGTGTATTTGAGATTTTTCCAATTTTTTTGAGGGATGCTTTTATTGCGATGTATTTCCCTCTTAGGACTGCTTTTGCTGTATCCCAAAAATTTTGAAGGCTTGTATCTTCATTTTCATTAGTTTCCATGAATCTTTTTAATTCTTCTCTAATTCCCTGGTTGACCCATTCATCTTGTAGCAGGATGCTCTTTAACCTCCACGTGTTTGAGTTTCTTCAAAGTTTCTTCTTGTGATTGAGTTCTAGTTTCAAAGCATTGTGGTCAGAAAATATTCCGGGGACAATCCCAATCTTTTGGTATCAGTTGAGACCTGATTTGTGACCCAGTATGTGGTCTGTTCTGGAGAAAGCTCCAAGCGCATTGAGAAGGATGTGTATTCAGTTGCGTTTGGATGCAAAGTTTTATAAATATCTGTAAAATCCATCTGGTCCACTGTATCATTTAATGCTCTTGTTTCTTTGGTGATGTTCTTCTTAGAAGATCTGTCATGTGCAGAAAATGCCATGTTGAAGTCTCCTACTGTTAGTGTCTTATCTATGTCTTTACTTTGGTTATTAATTGATGGATATACTTGGCAGCTCCCACATTAGCGGCATAAATATTCATGATTGTTAGGTCTTCTTGTTGGATAGACCCTTTAAGTATGATATCGTGTCCCTCTTCGTCTCTTACTACAATCTTTGGGATAAACTGTAATTTATGTGATGTGAGGATTGCTACCTCAGCTTTCTTTTGAGGACCAGTTGAATGGTAAATGGTTCTCCAACCTTTCATTTTCAGGCTGGAGGTGTCCTTAGGTCTAGAATGAGTCTCTTGTAGGCAGCAAATGGATGGGTCTTGCTTTTTTACCCAGTCTGAAACCCTGCACCTTTTGATGGGATCATTTAGCCCTTTCACGATCAGGGTAACTATTGAAAGATGTGAATTTAGTGTCACCATAATACCTATTCAATCCCTGTTTTGTGGATTATTTCTTTGAGCTTCCTTTTATTTTTACAGGGTCCCCCTTAATATTTCTTGCAGAGCTGGTTTGGTGGTCACATATTCTTTCAGTTTCTGTCTATCTTGGAAGCTCTTTATCTCTCCTTCTATTCTGAATGAGAGCCTTGCTGGATAGGGTATTCTTGGCTGCATGTTCTCATTTAGGACCCTGAATATATCCTGCCAGCCCTTTCTGGCCTGCCAGGCCTCTGTGGAGAGTCTGCTGTTAATCTCATATTTCTCCCCATAAAACTTAGGGGTCTCTTGCCTCTTGCTGCTGTAAGTATTTTCCCCTTATCATTGGAATTAGCGTGTTTCACTATTAAATGTCGAGGTGTTGAACGGTTTTTATTGATTTGACAGGGGGGCGGAGGGTGAAACCTCTCTATCCCCTGGATCTGAATGCCCGTTTCTCTCCCCAAGTTAGGGAAGTCCTCAGCTATGATTTGTTCAAATATGCTTTCTGGCCCTCTGTCGCTTTTGGCGCTCTCTGGAACCGGAATTATATGTAGATTTTTCCTTCTGAGGCTGTCATTTATTTCCCTTAACCTTTCCTCATGGTCTTTTAAATGTTTTTTCTCTTTTTTCCTCAGCTTGCTTCCTTGCCATCAACTTGTTTTCTATGTGCGCCCTCTTTCTTCCACCTCATTAACCCTCGTCGTTAGGACCTCCAGTTTGGATTGCATCTCATTTGATTGATTTTTAATTTTGGCCTGATTAGATCTAAATTGTGCAGTCATGAAGTCTTTTGATTCCTTTATGCTTTTTTCCAGAGCTATAAATAGCTTTATATTCGTGCTTCTGAATTGGCTTTCTGACATCGAACTCTAACCCGAATTCTGTAACTCTGTGGCAGAGTACTGTTTCTGATTCTTTCTTTTGTGGGGAGTTCTTCCTTCTAGTCATTTTGCTCAGTGCAGAATGGCTGTATGAGTGGGTTGAGTCAAGAATAGCAACCATGACCTAAGTAAATTTCACCCTAGATTATTCTGCCAAGGTCAGAGACCAGAAATTGAAATTAAAGATCAGAACGAAATAACACATAAGGACCACTAAATTGAAAAACAAATCTTAAAACAAAGTAGTAAAACATAAAATGTCAAGATCCCAAAGAAGAAGAAAAAAGACAGAGTGAAAAAAGCAAAAGTGAAGAGTGGAAAGAAAGAAAAAAGAACAAAACAGACGAAAAAAAAAAAGGTCAGGCACTGGGAGATGGTGGTCTTGAGAAAGTTGTAGTGGAGGGAGAATGTAGTCTATCTGAGGGGTCTTAGAGGGTGATCCTCTTGGTTCTGGGTATGTTAAGTTCTGTATGTTATAAGATGGTCAGTCCCAAATTTATATAAACCAGAAATACATATAGAAAGCCCAACATTGACCACCAAAACATAAATAAGATAAAAGAGGGGGCAGAATGCGAATGAAGAGAGAATATAATCTCACAGAATGAACCAGCATGGTATACCACCTGGTTCTGGGTGCATGCTGGTCATGTTTTAGAAGATATTAATTTCTGGGGATCCCTGGGTTTGCCCAGTGGTTTAGCGCCTGCTTTTGGCCTGGGATCGAGTCCTGCGTGGGGCTCCCAGCATGGGGCCTGCTTCTCCCTCCTCCTATGTCTCTGCCTCTCGCTCTCTCTCTCATTAATAGATAAATTTTTAAAAAATTTTAAAAGAAGATATTAATTTCCACTATTGTAGATCAACATGAAGCAGAGAAAACAAAAACACAAAACAAAACAAAACAAAACAAAAACCGTATCTGTTATATCTCTAAAAATTAGGTTGAGTATGTTGGAGGAAATCTAGAAGCGGAAAATATATCTAAGACCTGTAATTGTAGAAATATGAAAGTCAAAAAGTAAGAAACTTAAAAATGAAGAGGTGGTAAAATATTGTAGTTAAGTTGGGAAAAGAGAAAAAAATATTGGAAATTTATAATCTGATATAAAAACAAGTTGTACTGGAAAAAAACAAACAGAAAAAAAACAACAAAAAAAGGAGGGGTACCCTCTGGTTCTATATACTGTAAATCCCTCGACTTCCCCTGGAGCTTTCCAATGCTGCTCGGTCAAGAACTTGCTCTTCCCCCATCCTTCCAGCTGGTCTTCTGGGGGAGGGGCCTGCTGTGCTGATTCTCAGGTGTGTCTTGCTCCTTGCCGGGTGCTGGGCTAGTGGGACCTGTTTACCCTGTGAGGCCTCTGTCCCCTGGCAGCCCCACCCCTCCCAGGAACAGGGTGACACAAGGAGGAACAACACCACTGGCAGCGGCCAGCTCTCCAGCCCTGGAGTCAGCTCCCCCCAGTAACCACTGCAGTTCCCAGTCCGCACTGGCCTAGGTGCTCCCAGGGAGCAGGGGCGCTGACCTGCACAGCTTGGGGGTGCCCCGCGGCAGGAGAGTCCTCACTGTCCTGTGCCCTCCTTGCCTCTGCCCATCCCGGGGGAATGCAGGATCCTGGGCTGTGTCTCCCAGTGCCCTGGGATCTGGGGCTTGTGCTGCTGGAGTCGCGCTCCCGGGCCGTGGCTCCCGAGGGCAGCAGGCTGCAGCCCCCCCCCCATCCGGAGCCCCCGCCTGACCGACTGGCTTCTCCCGAGGCCCGGCCGGGTGCCAGCTCCAGCCCTTTACCGAGATCGGCCTGTGGTTTGCGCTGCGCTCTCCCTCGGCCGCACTTCCCCTAATAGTGACTCCGGGAGCCTGGAGGCTCCACTGCCCCTCGATTCTGCTCGGTTTCCCTGCTCAGCGCCTTTCCCTCCGGGAAGAATCCGGTGCGGATTTTTTAAAGTTCCCGCTTTTGGGGCTGGGCTTTCCCGTAGGGGAGGCTCCTGCTGCCCGGCTTTAGCCTCGCTCCTCGCGGGCCCCAGCCTCCCCCCCCCACACGTGATTCTCTTTTATCTTATTATTTTTTCCACCTTCCTACCTTGTTAGAAGAGAAAACCCTTCTCTCTATCGTGTTCTGGCTGTTTTCTCTTTACTTATCAGGTGGAATTCATAGGTGTTCGGGATGGTTTGAAGGTTATCTAGGTAGGTTGGTGGGGCCGGGTGGGTAGAGGACCCTACTCCTCTGCCTCTTCCCCTTCCTCCGCATACCTGATACATTTTTATTGAATACCAGACACTGCAAATGAGAAATTGGACATGATATGGATTTGTTATCTCTTCCCAAAGAGTTTTCTGTTTCTTCTCATTGGTGTCTCTAATGGAGGCAAAGCACCATAATCAGGTGAACCTAGAAGATCAAAAGCTGAATTTCAGCCTTTTAAAAATTTAATCTCTTTCCCAAGTGGCACGGCAGCATCCCAATGGTTTCAAATGAGAACATGCATTGTTTATCAGAACACCTTTCCCTTGGTGGATCATGGCCGTTAATTTTATCTTCTCAACACTAAAAGATTTTTTTAAATCTCCAATTTTCAACAGCATTATGCTTGGCTTCTTAGCTTCTTGTCCTCATCATCTTAATTCACAAAATGCCCTGACAAAAATACTCAGCTGAGTATCGTTCTTACTTTTTGCACCTCTCGTCCCTCTATGCTTAAACTCTCAAATTCTGGCTGCCTTGACAGCATTAAACTCTAATTTTTGTCTACCTAGCTTTGTAAAATTACCAAAAATTCACTTAGATTTTCTGCTCTTTAGCAGTGGTTAAAGATTCTTAACCTCTCAACCCACATCAAGAATTGGCAAAGCCCTGAGGGGTAAGTGGCATTCAGAACTCGTCTTATCTTTCTGCATTTTCTTTCTCACTGGGCTCTTGATACCAAAAGTTCTGGCTATCTTGAAAGCTCTCCAAAGCCCTCAAACAACTAATCTTTCTTTTTTTCTTTAGAATTTTAGCCAACTTTTCTTGTTGTTCTTGGCATAAGGAATGATCTACAGCCAGCAACTTCATCAAAGGTCAACATAAAGTGTCTTAGCTTGGATACTCCCATAGTTCCCCAATTTAAAGCATTGAATAGGGATTTGGGGGACACATAAATTATCTGAGCAGGGAGTAATCCCAGAAAACTGGAGAGAGGAGAATAATTAACCAGGGAGAGAAAGAAAGCAAGTTGAAGGTTTGTTTGAATACTAAACTGGTTTAGTGGTATAGGTACCTGGGGTTCAGTTCTGCTGGGTTCCTCTGAGAACTATGTAAAATGCCCCCCAGAACTGCCTGCCCAAAGGACACAGGAGAGGAATATTTATCTACTGACTCTTGCCCTCAGGGGTCAAAGATTGACCCAAAGGGAATTAAATTCTCACATCTCCAGGATTTCACATAGGCCTGGACAGCTGAGCATGTTGCTGTGGTCATCCTACGTTGAGGAGGTAGAGAAACACAGAGGAGGAAAGCAAGAGGAAAGGGGTCCAGCTGAGGTGAGGGCATGTCAGACCAGTAGTGTTTGCAGCTTATTAATTAGCATAGCAATGGCTGAAGGATAGGCCTAGAGGTTTTACAACCCTATCTTACAATAGGGAAGAAAAGATATCCAGCATGGGGAGTAAATAAACAAAAGCACATTTTAGCACAACGTGCATGCATTTGTTCAAATGCAAACACAACAGTATTTTAGAAGAAAGACAAATAGGAGGAGAAACAATCACACATCAAAAAGAGGGAGCAAAACAGAGAAAAAACAGGTGGGTCAGTTTATCTCCCATAGAGTCTGTAAATTTTAAAAGGAAAGTAATTGTCTGGATTTTTTGCATAATTTTGGTGACAGAAGTAAAATCTGATTTGTGCAAACTTGAACAAAAGTGAACTTGCATCAGGGTTATAGAGCCCTGAGGGAGGAACCTGAACAGAGTAACCACAAATAAATCATGCAACCAGGACTTTTGATTTTGTAGCAATGGAAGCAGCCTGGTTAGATAACTTTTAGGGTAATATATATATCTTGTCTTCTAATTCTTTTAATGTTTAAACATTTAGAAATAAATTTAATATTTTTTAGGTTAAAAAATTACAAAATTTAAACATTCACTTAAAATTAATGTTACCAGGGCAGCCCAGATGGCTTAGCGGTTTAGCGCTGCCTTTGGCCCAGGGTGTGGTCCTGGAGACCCGGGATCAAGTCCCACATTGGGATCCCTGCATGGAGCCTGTGCCTCTGAGGCCTCTCTCTCTCTCTCTCTCTCTCTCTTTCTCTCTCTCTCTTTTTCTCTCTCTCATGAATAAATAAATAAAATCTTTAAAAAAATTAATGTTACCAAAGACTAATCTCAGGTCAGTTTTATTCAACCTAGAGCGGGGAAATAGATGATGAGAGCCTAGTTTAGGACATTTAAATGGACATATGCTTTGCTTGGCCAGCCTCTGTTTCTTTCTCTTCCTCTGATTATTCTGTCATTCTTATTACACTGAAAGCCACTTCTTCTATACTCTCAGTCTGTATAATTTGAGGTGGGACAAGCCCCATCCTTGGGACCTGATATTTGAAGGTAGATGTGTGGGTGTGGCAGGCAAGTGACCCATGCTGGCCAATGAGTGTGTTCCATCCCTCAAGTCAGTGAGCTAAACTCTGGAAAAGACAGGAAACCAAGCTCAGCCCAAAGAAAGTCAGCCCTGGGCTTCGCTCAGAACTGTTGAGAGAAAGGTACTGTTTCCATTGAGTTTGCTTAGCCTGTGGTAAGGCCAAAGCAGCTGGTGGTCTTACTGCCTTTGCCTTTGTAGGGCCTGTGAGTGAAAAAAGGAAGAAAAAAGTAAATATCTGATGGATCCAGGACAGGATTAAGTTAGATTTACTTCTGAACATTTTAGATATATGAATCGATTAACTCTTTTTCTCCCCAAGCCACTTGGAACTAAAAAAGGTCTGACTCCCTAGAGAGTACCAATATGTGTGAAGTGAGGAGAAGAAGTGACCTTTCAGCAGTAGTGTCAGGAGGACCTGGCACTTCATGGACAGAATCTGGAGGGTGTAAGAGACACAAAAGCAAATTTGAAGGAATCTGAGGATTACTTTCACCAAAGGAAAAGTATGACTGATGAAGAAACAATTTTCCTTTTACATATCCAATCCATGTAGAAAAATATTTAAATAATAAACTGTAAGATTGTAAATTAGAATACACAGCTGTTACTTAGTGTTGTTTTCCTTGTTGGCATAAATTTTTCATTAGATTATGTTTCTGAGGTTATTAGAAGTACTTTGTTGTTGAGTTTGCACAGTGCTATATAGTTTTCAAATAATTTTGGAATTTTTAAAATCTGGGATCCCTGGGTGGCGCAGCGGTTTGGCGCCTGCCTTTGGCCCAGGGCGTGATCCTGGAGACCCGGGATCGAATCCCACATCGGGCTCCCGGTGCATGGAGCCTGCTTCTCTGCCTCTCTGCCTGTATCTCTGCCTCTCTCTCTCTCTCTCTGTGACTATCATAAAAAAAAAAAAAAAAATTTGGAATTTTTAAAATCTCATTTAATCCTCATAAGAACTTTATGCTGTAGGTGGGATAGTTTCCATTATTCTCCATTTAGCAATGAGGGTGTGGAGGCACAGAGAGGTTAATATAATTAAGGAAACCCAGCAAATAACTTGCAGGAATGGCGTAAGAACCCAAATTTCCTAATCCAGTTCTTTTCCTATACATTTTTCCAGCTTTACTACTCCTGGTAATTGTATTTAGTTATAATCAGTGACAAAATTATAGATAGTGACCAATATATAAACAGGTGGCATTCCAAAACAGCATCTCATTTTCTTTAAAACATTACAAGATATATTTAGTCCAATCAGAACTATTCTAAAAGAATGCTCAACTAGGGCAATCTTGGGTGACTAGTTTAGCCAGAACCCTGATGTGTATCTGAGTGCTCACTGTGGGTCAGATTCACTATCCAATACCTCCAAATTCTTGTGGAATTCTGGAAATGGGGAGGACTCTGGCTGTGAAGGGAGGGTCCTATAAATTGGGAAGTGTCATTCTGGGGGCAGGGGCAGGTGAATCTTTCCTTTCTAGAGAAGTAATCCTGATACTCGCTTATTTTTCAGTTCCCAGGAAATGGAAGTTGTTTTAATCTCATGAGGGAAGCATAGAGAGACTCTCAGGAAAGGAAGACGATAAGCAGTTGCCTGCCAAATTGATGATATGAGTCAGCCACCCCACAGACAGTTGAACAAACAAGTGATTATATATATATGAAGTTTCGACCAGGAAGGAAATGTAGACAGATTAAATATGTGATAAAGAACAATGTATTGGCCCACTGGGCAAAGCTCATCATAGCAAAACATCAATGGAACTCATCTTCCTAAATAACCACATGCTTGGTTTTCAAGTGCTGGCAAAATGGGGTCTGATTACAAGTAATACTGAATAATTTTATATTATTTTGAATTTTCATTTCTCTGTAGAAGGGTAGGAAATATTGAGACACAAAAAACTTTTTGGACACACAAAAAGATTGGCTTTATAAAATTATGTGGTTTGATACTCTGTTGCTTTAGTGAAACTGTTGTTTATATTAGGTGGCTCTAGAACCAGAACATAATACGGAATTTCATCCAAGTTGGATAGTTAAGCCCATGCTTCCAAATTCTGGCTCTATTTAAAGGTGTTGATTCTGAATTCATAAGTATGTCAAAATGTGATTATGCATTCTTCAATTTCTACAAAACTTCATTACCATTATCCCTGCAAAGAAATCTTTAATGTATCAATTCTTCATTTCATCTTAAACCAGTACTTTGGTAAGAAATTTGGTCATGACTCTTTTTCCCTTCCTGAGAAAAAAGGAAACAATAGACAAATCTAGTAAGTCAGTGTTACTCTAAACAAATCAAAAAAAAAAAAAAAAAAAAAAAAGAAAGAAAAAAAAAGCCAAAATCTAGTAATGCATCTGCTCTCTAACAAGAGGAAACCACTGTTAGGTTTGATAAGAACTTCTGGAATTTAGGATGATTGAGATCTGCCTAGTATCTCAGATATCCTCTGGAATTCTTGGAGGAGAAGATGGTAGAAATGGAAAGAGGACTCTGATGTGTATCTGAGGGGGAGGGTTAAAAGGGGGAGGGTTCAAAGGGGGAGGGTTTTACAAATTGGGAGATGTTGCTCTACATAGTATTGAACACAAAAAAAGCCTTGCTTTGTAAAATCTGTGGTTTGATACTCTGATGTTTTGTGAAACTTTTTTTAAAAAAGATTTTATTGATTCATGAGAGACACACAGAAAGAGAAAGGCAGAAACATAGGCAGTGGGAGAAGCAGGCTCACTGTGGGGAGCCCAATGCAGGACTCGATCCCAGAACCCTGGGATCACACCCTGAACCAAAGGCAGACACTCAACCACTGAGCCACCCAGGTGCCCCATGTTTGTAATAGTGAGATAGTGAGATAATGGAATGTATATGTGTGTGTGTGTGTGTGTGTGTGTGTGTGTATATGACTTTGTCCCTAGTTCCTGGCACAGAACTTTTCAAACCCTTGTAACTTCCTGAGTGGTAAAAGTGCTAGGATCATCTTTTGTTCTAATAGATAGTTTTTGACCCCCATTCCTGGCACAGGGCTCATGAAACCCTTGTGATTTTCTGAGTAATGGCAATGCCAATGAAGTGACTCTGGGTGGGCTCCTGGATGAGAGCTAGTCAGCAGAGAGACCAAGCTTAGAATTAGAAGCTTAGAATTTTCAGTTCCCTACTCCCATTGTCATGAGAAGGAGAAAGGACTGAAAATGGAGTTAATGTGGCTACCTACATACACGCTGAACCTCTGCAATAGGGTGAGGTTCGGAGCACTTCCAGGTCGGCAAACACATCCACACCAGGAGAGTGACGCACCCTGGCTGCATGGAGACAAAAGTTCCTGCACTCAGGACCCTCCCAGATTTCACCTGTGCATCTCCTCATCCAGCTGTTCATCTGTATCCTTTCTCACATCCTTTAATAAACTGGTAAATGCAAGTAACTATTTCCCTGAGTTTGTGAGCCACTCTCACAAATTCATCAAACCTGAGGAAGGGGGCATGGGAACCTCCAAATTTTAGCCAAATGGGACAGAAGTCATGGGTAACCTGGGGGTCTACTCCTAGAGGCCAGACTGAGCCCTTCACTTGTGGCCTCAGATGCTATCTTGAGGTAGATAGTGTGAGCATGGAGTTAAATTATAAGACACCCAGCTAGAGTCACAGAGAATTGTTTGGAATGGGGGGGAAAACTTCCCACATCTGGCGTCTGAGTGTTGTGAGTGTGTTGGTGTGAGAGACTAAGAGAGACACACAGGCAAGAAAGACACAGGAGGGAACAACTAGGTGGGCTTTTTTCCCCTGATTCAATCCTACCTACATAATATAGGGTATTCTATATTATATCATGGGAAGAGGGTCAGGAAAAGAATTGCTTTCTTAGCACCAACTCTCCCGCACATTTCTGCCTTTCCTGCTTCACCTCAAATTGGGTGTGTGAGAGGTGGAGAAGAGGAAGCAGCTGGGAAAGGTAGAGGTGGGAACAAGAAGGAAAAGGTGGAAGCAGAGGTAACTTTTCTTTTCGAATTAAGTAGCGTCTGCTCAGAAATAGAGGCACTGAGATTGCCCAAAAGATGAAGTGTAAGCTCTCTGACTACAGTTTTAAAAATAAAACATTCTTATTATACACAAAGTAGAAAGTGTCTCGAAAACATGTTGGGTGCCCAGGTATCATACTCACACTGTTCAATCAGTGGTTACTTCTTACTTTAGGAGATGCTGATATAAGACACTCCTGCCCCCAATCAAAACACTGGTAGTAGCTGCTTCTGACTTTGCTGCCATCCTATGTATTTCTCATTTTATTTTTTTTCTAAGATTTTATTTATTTATTCATGAGAGACACAGAGAGAGAGGCAGGCTCCATGCGGGGAGCCAGATGTGGGACCCGATCTCGGGTCTCCATGGTCATGCCCTGGGCCGAAGGCAGGCACCAAACTGCTGAGCCACCCAGGGATCCCTGTATTTCTCATTTTAATACAATATTCTATGTATACATATCCTTTCATTGTTGGTGTTGTCCACTCAGTTATACATGTGGAACACATGATATAATATAATATATATATATAGTATAAATCTATTTTACTTCTCTTAATTGCATATAATCTTTGATTTAAAAAGTACCACATTCTATTTATCCATTCCCTGTTAAACATTTCCAAGTTTTGAAATTAAAAGAAGGATGAAATGAAGTTTTTGTGTATAAAATCCTGAATGCTTAAAAAAAAAAAAACAGGTATTTTTCCGAGTGTTTTGGTTTTATTTTTTAAGCATGGACATCTAAAACTTAAACTGTTGGTTCATAGAGGAGAATATTTTCAACTATACTACTGTAGAGGTGACTTCCCTATTTTAGTCCTCATCTTCTGTCAGCAGTCCTTGACAGATCTGCTTCCCCACAATCTTACCCACACTTGATATTGGCAAAAAAGATCAAATACATGCAAACTGTTTCCTACATGACATATACAACTATTTTGATGCTTTGGGCATTTCAAACCTCATGTCTTTGTCATCCTGTCTTTACTTGGGAGGTTCTGTTGCTCTAGCTCCCAGGCTTATATGTGTCCAAACCTCACCTACTCTGGAGACTCAGGAGGGGCCTGTGCTGGGGATGAGGGAAAGTTTCTGTAGCATAAAGACTGATTTTTTTTTAATGAAATTAACATGAGTTTGTCTGGGGCTGTGAAATATCCCCCAAATCTAAGTGAGCATATCCAAAATGACCCATAAAACACCTATGTGAAATTTTCTACTTCGATCTTAAATTTTTATTTTATAGTAAGTATATTTCTCTAAGGTAATCTTTAATAGTTGCCAAGTATTTCATTTTATGGATGTTCCAGAACTTAATAAATTACTAATTATTTGTTTGTTTGTTTTCCAGATAGTTGGGTAGACTCTAATTGTAGCAAAATCTCAGGGCACATTCTTAAATTTCAACACTGGACTTACTGGTCAAGTGAGCCTTGAGATACATTGCTCCAAGCCCCTCAAAAAAGTTTGGGCTCAAAAGAAAGTGGAACATTTTTTCCATGTGTTTAGGCCTAATTGTATTCTTTTTATGATTTTTCTGTCAACATTCTTAACTTTCTCTGACTTTTCTCTAAGAACAATTCCTTGGATTTTCTGTAAAAACTGAACAATTTTATTATGAGGCAAATGGATTTTGAGAAAGATAATTTCAGCTTCATCTTTACAGAATTTCTTACCCAGATAATAGGGTTAACTGGACTTATCTGCAATGTTACTTTAGTTTTTGTCCTATTCAGGGTAATACAACCCACTTTGCTTGGCCTCCACATGGCAGCTATTTCTATGGTCTTTATTTCACTTGTTAGGACCTCACTAATTTTTTCAATTTAGTTTCTTGCTCAAAAATAACATTTTTCATCATCATGATAGTAAAATACAGGAAAATACTATTCTCACTTTTGCTGTTAACCACAACTGAAGGTGATTGATCCCTGGGTTAGCTGTTAAATATGCATTTATTGCTCCTTGTAGAAACTGCCTTCAAGTGAAGCAAGCAATGAAATCTATTGAATGCCTGACAAAGTGAGATGCTGAAATGTGAGAATAGCAGGGCTTGTGAGTTCTAGAACCCTGACACTAGAAAGTTCTTGCCTAGCAGGGTATTTTTTTCTGTAAACCATAAAAGGGTAAAAAGGATGGATTTCTGCAGTTGAGTTTCCTGACTTTAAGAGGAACCAAATCTCAGATTTATTTCTCCAGGATAGGGAACACAAACATAGCAATCATCTAATGTTTTTTCTCACTTAACTTGATCTGTGATTGGTTGGACTTTACCTGTTTTTGCAAGCAAGTTTTGTTGCCACATTTCTGAAGTTTGAAATTAGAAAAATCATGTCCTGAAGCCTCCAATACCTAGAGTTGTGCAGACTCTATATTCTGTTTTCACAAGAAGTTCTACACAAATTTTTATCAGATAAAATAGAATTACAGGAAATAAAGATCCCATATGTACATAATACCTCTTGGTAGACTGTCCTTTATGGGATGGGGACAGGTGGGAGGATGGGATAGTAGGAGGTCCATTAGAATAAAAAGTGTTAATAATTATTGTGTTTAATTGGGGCTACAGCATTTCCATGTCTGTGTCCTCACCCACAAAAGTACTGAAAGTCCTAGAGTATGAAGGACATAAAAACAGGATTTAGCCAATTGCTGCTCTTTTATAGACTGGGCCCCTATTCTTCCATTATTTTTCTTATATATATATATATATATATCTTCATCACCATATATTTTGCAATTTCTGTTTAGAATAATGGCAAATAGTAGACTCTTTGTAGTCTGACTTTCAGTTTGAATCCTTATCAATCAAATGATTAAGGAAATTCCACAACACAGAACTTTGGCATTTTATGTTATCTTTGTGTCTCTGCAAGACTCAATTCCTATACACTGACAGATTACATATGTCAAAGTAAAAGCATTGATCCTCTAATCGGCTTCATCTTAGGAAAAAATAGTAAAGAAGACCAGAGTGTTTCAAATCGGTAGTATAAGGCATACAAAGAAATGGCATGATCATCTAGATAATAGAAATCGATTTCCTATCCTTGTACTAAAACTTAGACCCCAAACAGCAGCCTGATGTAATTCCATTACCATGCTAAATCACTTGGCACTTGCAGGGCCTTTTTATTTTTGTGTTACTATTATTCCTGGCAAATGAATAAATTTAACTCAGCAGAAATAAATTAGACAGCTTGTCACTCAAGCTTATCACTATGGAGCTTTCCTTTCCCTGCTCAAAGGATAAGTTAACACCTACTGGGCATTTGTTTAGTCATTTCTTGATAACAGAGCATCCATTTGCACATGGTTATGAGTAGAGTTATAAAGATTTTAAAAGTAATTATCTCTGGGTCTCCTTAGGATTTGAAAGTCTAGTTAAAGCAAATTTAAGTCTTAAAGAAGTAGGTTTATAGCATGCAATCCAATCAGTTTGCCATTAAACCAGGAACCAGGTATGCTAAATATTGCAGAAATATTAATCTAAGCCAGGATTTAGTTGCTCACAAAGCTGAAGTTTCTATAAAATAGATGAAAAGTGGTGCATAGAGTTACTCTGGTCTATAACTATGCTAAACAAAGAGAGTTAAGTCCAGATTCCCCTTTCTAACTGGCATTAGGAATATACTCTGGCACATACTTGTGTCAATGACTACGCTGCCTTGTTGTGTTATCCTTGGTAGAGAATGGCCGTGTAAGAAACAACTGGAAGCAGTCATGGGGGAAGGGCAAGAATGTGGGTTTGGATACATCTACTCCTGCTAATGGCATCTATACCCATGCATAAAATTTGCTCTGTTTATTCCTATATCCTCTTTTTGATTTCCTTCTTTTTTTCTTTTTTTAAAAGATTTTATTTATTTATTTGACAGAAAGAGAGAGAAAGAGAACACAAGCAGGGAGAGCAACAGGTAGAGGCAGAGGGAGCCCGATGTGGGGCTCCATCCCAGGACCCTGGGATCATGACCTGAGCTGCAGGCAGATGCTTAACCAACCAGGTGCCCCTCTTTGCTTTGTTTCTTTTAGGTTATACACTTTCTTTAAAATACATGAACAAACCTAATGGTTTCATGTATGCATTAAGCTTAGACCTAAAGGACATTAAGATAGGATTTGGCTGTGTACTGAAAATAGTCCATGTTTTTATCTTGGGAATATAAAAATTTTAAAGGTGAAAAAGAAATAACTGAGAGAAAAGGGTAAAGGAGAAATACTTTTTTTGATCATATGTAAACATCTAAAAATAAATCCTATCCTAAAATACCAGTGATACTAGTAATACAAGTAAATTGGTGTGGGATATGTCCAGAAGAACATGTCTTAGCAGGAAAAAATTATTCAATAAATTTTATCTTAAAAATCAATTTTTGGAAATATATTTCTTTCAGGCAAATGCATTATGACTTCTTGGGTAAAAAAGCTGTAGAAGTGTGTGAAAGTCCGGGAGGAAGGGTTATATTACTTCAACTGGGGCCAGGGTAGGTAAACAAATTCATTTTAAATTTCGGTGGCAGAAGGATATTTGAAAAGGACTCATAAAGCTATCTGGTTTTCCAAACAATTTTCTTCATGTTCTACCACCTTGGGGAAGCTTTATGGAAAAGAAGGAGCCGTGAATAGACTCTGTATTCGAGGGGAAGATCTTGCTGTTAGCATGCTAATTTACTTGTATTACTGGTGTTTCAGGAGAGAAATTGCTTGTAGATATTTACAGATGATCCAAAAAAAGAATTTTTCCTTCATCCTTTTCTCTCAATTTTTTTCACCTCTCAAATTTTTACATTCCCATGGGAAAGACATGGATATTCTCAATATACAGCAAAATTCTGCCTTCCTTTTCAAGCCCAGTGTTTCAGGCTTGACCCAACCACAGCAAAGGAGATATGCTTTGTCCTACATCCATCCCATCAGCAGCACTAAAAGATATATGCAAAGTCTTGGGAACAAGTTAAGCCTCATAGAATTTACTTAAATGTCTTTGAGAATGCAAAAATGCACACCCATCAGGAAAAAGGAGACCAAAGAAGAATTATAATTTCTCCTTCATAGGTAGTTTTCAAAAAATAATTTTTTAATCGAGCTTTGAATTATTCTGTTTACACTGAAGTGCATTACTCAGTGCCATGGTAATAATCAGATACAGAGCTCAACAATATGTACGATTCTTTATCCAATATAAATAAGAGTTTAATATCAGTTCAATCTCTTGGTGAAAATAAATTGCTCTGAAAAGCTGATCATTCTCATTTTCTTTCACTCTAGGCCTGTAATAGTTGTTTTATGTCATACCTGTCAGAGCTCTGATACAAACTTGGATTGTATGTTCCATCTCAGTTCTCAGACTTCACTGAAAGTTAAATGAAAGATGCCTTTGCTAGCAATTCCGAATTCTGAATTGCCAGTCTTCCTTGGTCTCAGTTGCCCCTCATCAACCAGCCTGCGTTAGACTCATGTGCAGATTTTGGATTTAGACAGATTGTGGCTTGGAACTTTGCTCAACCCTTATATTTTTATTTGGTCAGGTAACTTTTGAAACTACTTCCCCCACCCTCCCCCATCAGTAGAATGGGAATAATGAATATACCAGCCTCACAGAGTTGTGAGACATAAATGAGGTAGCTTTAGCGGTGAACCTAACTCAGAGTCTGTTAAACAGAAAGGTGCTCCATGGAAAGCCATCATATTTTTGTGACATTGGTGTTGGTGTGATAAAGGGGTATTTCAGGTCTCCTCACAGTTACCACCCAGCCTTCTCCTTGGGGATGAACAACCAGCCAGAGGACTCTGAAGGCCAAAGAGCTCTAGTACTGAGATGTGCTCAGGAGGTGTGGTCATCATTGTCTGGTTAAGTAATCATCCAAAAGAGTGACTCACTTCTTAGAAAAAGTGACTTATAGTTCCAAGGCTCTCAAAGACTGTCACCAGTAGACACTGTCCTCTGATGCATTTGTCTAATTACACATCAGCTGTAATTAAACACCTTAAATCTGATCATTTCTACCTAAGAATGTATATTACCTAGTTACCTAGCTAATATGTTGTCAAAAACCCTGTACTTGGCACAGATCCTGGCAGAGAGTAAGTGGGTATTTAGTATATGTTCATGGCTTGTGGAATAAAGCCAGATGTTTTCCTTGGTTCTGGGCTAGAACTGGGAGCCTACCTTCATGAGCTTTAGCTAACCTAGAAGCAGCTGAATATTCTTTGAGGTAATCTGAAGCACTGTTATTCCTTTATTTCTACTAACATTTTATTGATTTTATGTAGAAATGCTATGGTTGGCAGTCGTATTCACAGTCTCATTTAATCCTTACCCTAGTGCTTCAAGGTAAATACTATTCCTATATTCAGATAGGGAAACAGACTTAAGAGAGAAAATGACCTACTGACGTGACTAGTGATGAATGGACTTGTATAACATCTTAGCTACTCTCTGGATAATGGCACACCTTACCAAGAAAGGATTTGAGGGCACTAAGTGCAGTATATTCAGTTGCCCCCAGAGTATTTCTTTGAGAGCATATTATTTAGATTCATTCTTTTTAGGCTTGTGCCATGTTATGGACTGAATGTTTGTGTTCACTTCCCAAATTTACATGTTGAAGCTATAACTCCCTGTGTGACTATATTTGGAAATAAGGTCTTTATGGAAGTAATTGAGGACAAATGAGGTCACATGGGTGGGACCTTGATCTGATAAAATGATACCTTATACGATAAGGTAAAAAGATACCAGAGAGCTTGCTCTCTGTTTTCACCTTATGGGAACACAGAAAGAAGGCAACTATCTATAAGCTAAGAAGTGAGCTCTCACCAGAGGCTGAACCCCATTGGACCTTGATCTTGAACTTTCAGCCTCCAAAATTGTGAAAGAATAAATTTCTGTTGTTTAAACCATGCAGTCTGCGGCATTTTGTTATGGCGGCCTAAGCAGACTAAGACAGGCATCACAACGTACAAATGCTTGGATGTTCTCTTAAATGCTTAACTGGTATAGTGGTTAACAGAAAGCAGATATACATGTTTTCTTTTCTATTTATTGATTTAGACTTTTGGGGGATTTTGGGCACTTTTAGGTTCACAGAAAAATTCAAAGGAAAGTATAGAGATTTCCTCTGCCTCTTGTATGCCTATGTGTCTTCTCTGGGTGCTGTTCTCCTCTTTCTAGATAATGACTTTCCGGTTATAAGAGCCTGATGCTACTTGCCACACAGGACCCTCATGACCCCTGAGGTTAGTGATGAAGATCTCCCCTCCACTGGGCACAGTGAAAATTTTAATGGACCTGTCTGATGAGCAAGCTGCCAGGCGGGTGCCATAGTAGTCTAGCTGGGCATCGTGAATCATGTCGTCATGGAAGGTGTCCACAGTGTTAATTACTGACACCATGGCTCTGATGGCAGCAGCTCCTGGTCGTAGATGTAGCAGCTCTTGGTAATGGCCCTGAACAGCTCCGCCAGAGCAGAAATTTTTAATTTTAGTGTCTATTCTTTCATCAACACTATACTGTATTGTCTACTAGAGCTTTATAATAAATCCTGAAATCTGATACTGTCAAGTCCTCCAACTTTTTCTTCTCCTTCAATACTGTGTTGGCTATTCTGGGTCTTTTGCCCCTCCATACAAACTTCAGAATCAGCTTGTCAATATTCATAAAATAACTTCCTGAAATTATTGGGATTGCATTGACTCTTCAGAACAATTTGGGAAGAACTGACATCTTGACAACATAGTGTCTTCTAATCCATAGATGTGGGGTATTTCCCCATTTATTTAGTTCTTAAATTTCATTCATCAGAGCTTTGGAGTTTTCCTTATATAGATCTTATACATATTTTGTTAGACATATACCTAAGTATTTAATTTTCTTAGGTGCTAATGTAAATGGTATTGTGTTTTTAATTTCAAGTTCCACTGTTCATTGCTGGTATATAGGAAAACAATTGACTTTTGTATATTAAACTTGTATCCTGCATCCTTAGTCTACTTGCTTATTAGTTCTAGGAATATTTTGGTCCATTCTTTTGGATTTTGTACATAGATGTTTTCCTTTTATTTTTAGTGTGTAAGTTTCAGGTCATTATTTACTTATTTGCTGTAGACAATCATACTAATTGTATATGCTAGTGTTGGTAAGAACTTACTTACAAACTTAAAATGCTTTTTAAATCCTAATTGATTTCTAGATATTCAAATGGAAAGACAGTATTTCCATATTATCAGAAAAAATTAGGAACAATAAATTAATAAAATAATAAGTATTATATGACATACATATCATATGTATAGTATTAGAAGGACATACACAAAAATATTAATATCATAATGTGATATCTTTGTGGAGATGCTATATGTAATTTTCTTTGCCTTTGTTTATATGAATTCTTTTAAAGATTTTATTTTGAGTGTCTGCCTTTGGCTCAGGGTGTGATCCCGGGGTCCTGGGATAGAGTCCCAGCATTGGGCTCCCTGCAGGGAGACTGCTTCTCCTGCCCATATCGCTTCCTCTCTCTCTGTCTCTCATGAATAAATAAATAAAATCTTTTAAAAAGTAAATAAATATTTTATTTTTTAAAAATAATTTCTACATTCAACATGGGACTCAAATTTAAATTCTGAGATCAAGGGTTGCATGCTCCACCAACTGAGCCAGGAACTCCTGAATTTTTTAATGAATTTTTAAATATTTCTACCTTAAGATATGTAAAAGAGAATAAAAGTCATTATCAATCAAAAGCAAGTCAATTTTACAGATGAGTGAAATACAGTTGACCCTTGAGCAACATGAATGTTAGGAGGCACTGACCCACCATGCAGTT
The DNA here is from genome assembly GCF_048418805.1 of Vulpes vulpes. Lineage (NCBI taxonomy): Eukaryota > Metazoa > Chordata > Mammalia > Carnivora > Canidae > Vulpes > Vulpes vulpes. The sequence goes on from NC_132789.1 coordinate 80,565,282, forward strand.
GAAAATCCACATATAACTTTTGACTAGCCAAAAACTTAACTACTAATAGCCTACTGTTGACTAGAAGCCTTACTGATAGCATAAACAGTCAATTGACACATATTTTGTCAGTTATATGTATTATATAATGTATTTGTACAATAAAGTAATCTAGAGAAAAGAAAATATTATTAAAATCATAAGAAAAATACATTTATAGTACTATACTGTGAAAAATGTCCATGTATAAGTGGACCCACACAGTTCAAACCAGTGCTGTTCAAGGGTCAACTACACATATCTTCTTCCATAGAAAGGCAAAGAATTGTAAATGAATGTTTAGAGATATGAGAAGTAACAAATAGTGTGTGTCTTTTGTCCAGAAGATCTATGGCATTAATTCACAAATACAAATGTAAAAAATTCAAGAAATAAACCACTCAGAATTTTTAAAAAAATGTTGCTGAAGTAAATATACTATTAAGAATAAATTTAAATAAGCTGTGTGCAAGATATCTTTTAAATGGATGGCTAAGAGAGTGCCTGGTTGGCTCAGTCAGTCAAGTGTCCAACTCTTGTTTCAGCTCAGTTCTTGATATCATGGATTGTGAGATCAAGCCCCAAGTCAGGCACCACACTCAGTGCAGAGTCTGCTTGAGATTTTCTCTCTCCTTCTCCTTCTGCTCCTCCCCTTGCCCCCCCCCCCCCGTCTCTCAAATAAATAAATAAATCTTAAGAAATAGCGGCTGAGGGCAGCCCCAGGGGCTTAGTGGTTTAGCACCGCCTTCATCCCAGGGCATGATTGTGGAGTCCCGGGACTCCCGGGAGTCACATCAGGTTCCTGGCACGGAGCATACTTCTCCCTCTGCCTGTGTCTCTGCCTCTATCTCTCTCTCTCTCTCTCTCGCGTGCTCTCTCTCTCTCTCTCTCTGTGTCTCTCATGAATAAATAAAATCTTAAAAAAAAAATGAGTGGCTGAGGTGTTCATATTTTGCTATGCTGACAGGCATTACAGCACAAATTTAGTTTCATAAAGGGACTCTCTGGGGAAGTTATTGGGGTAGAATCCTGAGAGAAAGTGCAGTGAACTTGGAGTCAGTCTACCCAGATTTGACTCAGGTACCAACTGTGTCATTGAAAAAGTAATTTAAACTCTCAGAGATTTAGTCTTCTCACCAGTAAAATTGACATCACAATGCTATGTCCTGTGCATTATTTTATGTCAGTATCAAGCCAAATGAAATAATATGTGCAATGCTTTGTGACCCATAGCACTCTATGCAAATGCTAGCTGTCATTATTCTGAAGATGATCATGATAATGAAAGTCACAAAAATTATAGAAATATAACAGAAGTCACTGTCCTGGAAATGTTATCCCTTGATCCTGGAGTCCTAACTATGTTAGGGCATACCCTTTGTACATTCTTAATTTCTGCTCTGGGGACGCCTGGGAGGCTCAGTGATTGAGCCTCTGCCTTTGGCTCAGGGAGTGATCCGAGGGTCCTGGGATCAAGTCCCACACTGGGCTCCCTGCAGGGAGCCTGCTTCTTTCTCTGTCTATGTCTCTGCCTTTCTCAATGTCTGTCTTATGAATAAATAAATAAAATCTTTTTATTAAAAAATTTTTTTTAAATTTCTGCTCTGATCTTAAATTGATGTTTACCAGTATAAGTACTTTAGATTTCTGGCAGACAGTGAAATTTGAGGTTTAAGAAACCTTTTGAGCAATGGCAGTGTAACCATGATATATTTTACAATTCCAACTTTCATTCATTATTTCCCACTGAAATCTATTGCTTATGGTGTTCCAAGTCTTGTGGTGATAGCAGCAAATAAACCAAAGTACCCGTGAAATGGAGCTTATAATTTAAAGAGGAGGGAGGTGTGGTCCCCCATACTGTAGAAAATGAATATCTAATAGATCAGTAATGGATGTATGATAGAGCAGTAAGTGAAAGAAGTGCTATGAAGAACAATCAAGTGGAATAAGGAAGGAATGCTGTAGGTCAGATGTCTAGGAAGCAAAACTTGGGATGGAGGTTAAATCCAGAAAGTTTATTGAAAGGATCAACACTAGTCAGAGAAGGGTAGGAAGCAGGATTGGGTAGAGGGAGAATTTGGGCTAAAAACAACAAAGCCTCTGCCAACCCTCTGGAAAGTGGAGACCAGCCTTTAAGGGTAGTGTTGAGTTGGGGCCAAGTAATGTTAGGTCTTTATGTTCCTGCAATGACCAGAAAGTGCTTGCAAGCTGTCCCCTGGGAAAGGGGTATGGCCTTGTAAGGTGGCTTTCTTCTGCCCTGGGAAATTCCCAGAAAGGATTAATGGCAGTTCTAAGCCAGCAGCACTGTATTCATTACAAGGTGCGCATGGTTGGGGTTAGAGAGCAAAGGATTGCTTATTTTATAAAAGATGGTCAGGGAAGCCTCTCTTAAAACTTTTTTGAGAGTACACTTGAAGGACATGAAAGAAAAACTAACTAGACATCTGGGGGGAGAGAATTCCTAGGGAATATAATTTTGACTTTCATTTTTAGATTTTTCTCAATGTAATTTCTATGCTCATCTATTGCTTTTCTACGTGCATTCTATCATGGAAAATAATAATAATAACAGAAACAACAATGATATCATTTTTCACCATGTAATTTCAAGCTTTACTTTTAGAAGCTGAGGTAAATGTCTTTCATAAGATTTTACTAGAATACTAATAGACCAATCCATTTCTTCATTCAATTACACAGTGAGTATCTATAAGTGCTCAGTGTACGTCCCTTATTGTGTGAGGTGCTACGGGTACAATGGTGACAGGTGAATCAGTCCCTGATTTCAAAGCTGTTGAGCTAGGAAGACAACTGAAACAGGCTATTTAAACACACTATAGAGAGTGGCCTGGTATGGTTAAGCACAGGGAGGAAGGGTGCAAAAAGCAAGACATTAAACTAAACCATGATGAAACCAGCATATGAATAGATGGGGAAGGATGGATAACTAAAGCAAAATAAAAAAGAAGCTTTCTTTGAATTAGGGCAGAATGCTGTGTTAACAAAAAAGCTAGTCACAATAGGTGAGGTAAGCAACTCTGCAAAGGAAAATGATGCTTTGTTCACTTCTTAAGTTGTAGGATGTGTTAAATACACAAGGGTCCAGAAATATCAGCCATCTATGCAGAAAACAAACATTTCTATGACAAATCAGTTACCCGAGGGGTTTTCATTGCTGAAGATGGTCTCTGAGCATAAGAGACCTGGCAAAACTTGCCTCAAGGAATACGCTGGCATCTCTAATTAGAGCGGTTGTGGGTTTGAATAGAAGTGTATTGATCACAGGTGGGGAGAGATGGTGGAGAAGTAGGGGTCCTCAACTCACCTGGTTCTACCTACTTACCTAGATTACATTCGAATCATCCTGAACACCCATGAATTCAACCAGAGATTTAAAGACAGAACAGTCGGAAGCCTACAAAGAGAAGGGTTTTCGCTTCTAGAAAGCAGGGATTGTGGCATCTCCGCCCAGGCACAGACACCTAAGAATCAGCACAGCAGACACCTTCCCCAGAAGACCAGCTGGGAGAACAGGGGAAGAGCAAGT